>NC_054381.1:111199304-112399304 GCF_017654675.1 Xenopus laevis | reverse complement strand
CCCAGCCGGCTTAATAAGCAAACACTGTAAAAATATGCACAGCCTTTCTTGCACAGATTCCGACAGAAAAAAACCACGGAGCACTGTCCCCGCACGCTAACACACAAAGGGGCCAGGGCTAAAGTGCTCATATTCTGCCAGCAAAGGTATTAGTCATGATGCAGGCAATAGTACAATCAGCAAGTTTTAAGAATAAATACCTCCATTAAAATTTCCCGAATGTTATCTTATATCTAGGAAAATGTCTGAACATCTCACTGCCCCTGGCTTACACTACTGCACAGTCATTTTTGCATTGTAAGTCTTCCTGAAGAAGCTTTTTCCCCTAAAACACTAGCAACTACCTGCGTATTAAATGGGGTAATTAGCCCTTTTTTTTGTTGCACGTCATAAAATAAGAGTAGTTAGGTCTAGGAGATACATGGATTCTTATACAAAAAAGGAAAAGTTAGCTGGTGTGCAAGCTGCAAATTTCAAACAACCGCAACAAAGATGGAGTAAGATTCATTCTATAAATCACATTAACAATCTGACCATGCTGTTGGCTAGCACTGGACTATAGTTAGCCATGCAAACTGGATATACAGCAGATACTAGCTCCATTCACATATTAATGTATTAACTCATAAGTGAGCATTATTTTCTGACATTAGTCCCCTATGTTTTAATAAAATGTGCCCATTCAGCCGACCTTCCGCAGCTGTCCTGTGGTTGTAAATGCTCAATAGCAAATTCATTTTACACTTGGCTGAAGACTAGTAATTTACATAAATAAAAACATAAAAGTTAATTGAACCTATTTACTTAAAATGCAAATTGGTAAAAGGTCAATGAGGTAAATCAAACATTAACCATCTTTCTAGAAATAGAACTGAGACAGGTCAGTGCACTGAACGGAAGGTGTGGAAGGGTATAGTATTATTCTACAATAATTTACAGCCAAAATGTGATAAGTAAACCTTTAATGCACAATAGGTCTCATCCTAGGGCATGGGAGAGTGTCTCAGTACAGGTTTATGTGGATACATTATAGTCATAAGAACAAGTTGCTGCCAGTGACAGAAATCATAGCAGTGTCACTTCAGAGGAGGCCTGTATTATATATAGACGCATAAAGGGATTGTATGTTATGCAGCATAGCAGCAAGGTTTAACAAAATGTATAATTCCCTTTTAAAGTGAAAGTCAACCCCAAAAAAAAAGTTTCCTAATAAAAGAAAACATAAATCAAATCAACTATCCAATATGCATTAAACATTTTCAGTGGTTTTAAAGGTATATAGATAGACAGGTCTGTTAAAGGGGTTGTTCATCTTTGAGTTAACTTTAAGGGGCCGATTCACTAACTTCGAGTGAAGGATTTGAAGGTAAAAAACTTCGAATTTCAAAGTTTTTTTTGGGCTACTTCGACCATCGAATCGGCTACTTCGACCTTCGACTTCAAATCGAAGGATTCATAGTAAAAATCATTCGACTATTCGACCATTCGATAGTCGAAGTACTGTCTCTTTAAAAAAAACTTCGACCCCCTAGTAGAGATGTTGCGAACTGTTCGCCGGCGAACTTGTTCGCGCGAACATCGGGTGTTCGCGCTCGCCGGAAGTTCGCGAACGTCGCGCGACGTTCGCCATTTTGGGTTCGCCATTGTTGGCGCTTTTTTTGCCCTCTCACCCCAGACCAGCAGGTACATGGCAGCCAATCAGGAAGCTCTCCCCTGGACCACTCCCCTTCCCTATAAAAACCGAAGCCCTGCAGCGTTTTTTCACTCTGCCTGTGTGTGCTGAAGAGATAGTGTAGGGAGAGAGCTGCTGCCTGTTAGTGATTTCAGGGACAGTTGAAAGTTTGCTGGCTAGTAATCGTTTTGATACTGCTCTGTTATTGGAGGGACAGAAGTCTGCAGGGGTTTGAGGGACATTTAAGCTTAGGTAGCTTTGCTGGCTAGTAATCTACCTTCTACTGCAGTGCTCTGTATGTAGCTGCAGTGGGCAGCTGTCCTGCTTCTGATCTCATCTGCTGACTGCTGCAATAACAGTAGTCCTTGTAAGGACTGCTTTTATTTATTTTTTTGTTGTTTTACTACTACTACTACTACTACTATAAGAGCCCAGTGCTATTAGTCTAGCAGTGTTGGGGAGTGGGACTGGTGTGCTAATCTGCTGCTCCTAGTAGTTCAGCAGCACCAACTTTAATTTTTTTTTTTTAATATTCATTTTTTTTTTATTTTACTTTTTTTATTTTACTACCGCTGTAGTAGTGTATAAGTTGACCTTTTAGGCATTATTTGCCCTGTAGGCATTATTTGCACACTGTTTTCTTCAACCCGCCATCTAGCTGTGTGACCTTGTTCACATTCTGTCTAAATATCCATAATATTACCGTCTCCAGAAAAAACACCGGAGTGACTTTTTTCAAGCAGCCATAATATATTTTACGTAATCCGTATCCACCGCTGTAGTAGTGTATACGTTGACCTTGTAGGCATTATTTGCACACTGTTTTCTTCAACCCGCCATCTAGCTGTGTGACCTTGTTCACATTCTGTCTAAATATCCATAATATTACCGTCTCCAGAAAAAACACCGGAGTGACTTTTTTCAAGCAGCATTCATATATTTTACGTAATCCGTATCCACCGCTGTAGTAGTGTATACGTTGACCTTGTAGGCATTATTTGCACAGTGTTTTCTTCAACCCGCCATCTAGCTGTGTGAGCTTGTTCACATTTTGTCTAAATATTGATAATATTATCGTCTCTAGAAAAACCACTTGAGTTACTTTTTTTCAAGCAGCATTCATATATTTTACGTAATCCGTATCCACCGCTGTAGTAGTGTATACGTTGACCTTGTAGGCATTATTTGCACACTGTTTTCTTCAACCCGCCATCTAGCTGTGTGACCTTGTTCACATTCTGTCTAAATATCCATAATATTACCGTCTCCAGAAAAAACACCGGAGTGACTTTTTTCAAGCAGCCATAATATATTTTACGTAATCCGTATCCACCGCTGTAGTAGTGTATACGTTGACCTTGTAGGCATTATTTGCACACTGTTTTCTTCAACCCGCCATCTAGCTGTGTGACCTTGTTCACATTCTGTCTAAATATCCATAATATTACCGTCTCCAGAAAAAACACCGGAGTGACTTTTTTCAAGCAGCATTCATATATTTTACGTAATCCGTATCCACCGCTGTAGTAGTGTATACGTTGACCTTGTAGGCATTATTTGCACACTGTTTTCTTCAACCCGCCATCTAGCTGTGTGTATTATCGTTTCCAGAAAAACCAACTGAGTTTTTGTTGTTGTTGTTGTTTTTTTAAAAATAATGCCAGGCAAAGGCAGGCCGCCACGCAGAGGCCGTGCTAGGGGCCGTGCTGCTATGCAATCCTGTGGCCCTAGCAAATTGCCAAGTTTTAAAAAGCCAATGACCCTGAACTCCCAAAATGCTGAAGAGGTAGTTGACTGGCTCACACAGCACACCCCATCCTCTACCGTTTCTAACTTTACCACAACATCCTCCTCATCCTCCACTGCTATGGCCACCCCACGTAACACTTCCTCCACCACCGGTGCCCCTTCTTCACTGGGGTCAGAGGAGTTATTTTCCCATGAGTTTCTTGAACTGAGTAATGCGCAACCATTATTGCCAGAAGAAGATGAAGGAGATGAGGACCTTACACCAGATTTAATTCTGGCAGAGAACACGATAGAGATGGACATAATGAGTGATGAGGAGGAGGTCCCCGCTGCTGCTTCCTTCTGTGATGTGTCAGAAGAAATTGATGCATCTGAGGAGAATGATGATGAGGAGATTGATGTTTTGTGGGTGCCTAGTAGAAGAGAGCAAGAGGAGGGTAGTTCAGATGGAGAGACGGAGAGTCAGAGAGGCAGTAGGAGAATAAGACTTAGAAGAAGCAGGGAGGACAGCCCGCAGGGATCAGTAGGGCAACAACATGTATCGGCACCTGTGTTCAGCCGGCCAACGCACCCGCCATTGCCGCCAATGCCGCCAACTTCTACTGTTACCGCCAGATCGCACACTTCCAAAAAGTCAGCAGTGTGGGATTTTTTTAATGTGTGTGCCTCTGACAAAAGCATTGTAATTTGCAATGAGTGCAGTCAGAAACTGAGCCTTGGTAAGCCCAACAGCCACATAGGTACAACTTCTATGCGAAGGCACATGAGCGGCAAGCACAAAGCACTTTGGGAGCAACACCTCAAAGGCAACAGGCAAACTAAAAGCCACACTCCTTCTGGTCCAGCATCTTACTGCTCTACCTCTGCTCTCCTTGACCCGTCTGAACCACCCTCCACTCCGCCTTCCACCTTGACCACCTGTTCCCATTCCCAGTCATCTGCCACCAGCCAAGTTTCTGTGAAGGCCATGTTTGAGCGTAAGAAGCCAATGTCTGACTGTCACCCCCTTGCCCGGCGTCTGACAGCTGGCTTGTCTGCACTCTTAGCCCGCCAGCTTTTACCATACCAGCTGGTGGACTCTGAGGCCTTCCGCAAATTTGTAGCAATTGGGACACCGCAGTGGAAGGTACCCAGCCGCAATTTTTTTTCTAAAAAGGGAATACCACACCTGTACCAACATGTGCAGAGCCAAGTTACCGCATCTCTGTCACTTAGTGTTGGGCCAAAGGTCCATATGACTACTGACGCATGGTCCTCCAAGCATGGTCAGGGCAGGTATGTCACCTACACTGCCCACTGGGTGAACTTGGTAATGGCTGGGAAGCAGGGAATGGGTAGCTCAACAACAACAGTGGAGTTGGTGTCACCGCCACGGATTGCACGCGGTTCTGCCACCACCTCTACTCCTCCATCGCTCTCTACCTCGTCTTCTTCTTCTTCTTACTCTGCTGCTGGTCCTCCTTCTCCTCCTCCACACCTGTGCACCCCCAGCTCCCCCTAGGCTATTCGACGTGCCAGGTACGCCGTTGTCACGCTGTCTTGGGGATGACGTGCCTGGAAAGCAAAAACCATACCGGATCTGTACTCCTGTCATCTCTGCAGTCACAGGCCGATCGGTGGCTGACCCCACACCAACTGCAGATCGGAAAAGTGGTGTGTGACAATGGAAGCAATCTGTTGGCAGCGTTGAGACTAGGCAATTTAACACATGTGCCCTGCATGGCACATGTGTTAAATTTAATAGTCCAACGTTTTGTCTCCAAGTACCCAGGATTCCAGGACGTTCTCACCCAGTCCAGAAAGGTGTCGGCCCATTTCAGACGTTCCTACACAGCCATGGCACGCCTTGCTGACATTCAGCAGCGCTACAACATGCCAGTCAGGCGTTTGATTTCTGACAGCCAGACTCGCTGGAATTCAACGCTCCTTATGTTGGAACGTCTGCTGCAACAACAAAGGGCCGTCAACGAGTACCTTTTTGAACTGGGTGGTAGGACTGGATCTGCACAGCTGGGGATTTTTTTCCCCCGTTACTGGGTGCTTATGCGCGATGCCTGCAGGCTCATGCGACCTTTTGAAGAGGTGACAAATATGGTCAGTCGCACCGAAGGCACCATCAGCGACCTAATACCCTTCGCTTTCTTCCTGGAGCGTGCCGTGCGACGAGTGACAGATGAGGCTGTAGACCAGCGTGACGAGGAGCTGGAAGCGCACGATTTCTGGTCGGAATCACCAGAACGAACCCAGGCACCTGCTGCAACGCAGGGAGAGGTGCCAGAAGTGGAGTCAGAGGAGGAAGGTGGCTTTGTGGAGGAGGAGGAGGAGGACCAACAGGAGCAGGCTTCCCAGGGGGCTAGTGGTGACCTTTTGGGGACCCCTGGTCTTGTACGTGGCTGGGGGGAGGAGACCGTGGATGATGCAGTCCTTGATAATGAGGAAGCGGAGATGGATAGCTCTGCATCCAACCTTGTGAGAATGGGGTCTTTCATGCTGTCATGCCTGTTGAAGGACCCCCGTATCAAGAGGCTTAAGGAGAAGGACCTGTACTGGGTCGCAACGCTACTAGACCCTCGGTACAAGCATAAAGTGTCAGAAATGTTACCAACATACCACAAGTCCGAAAAGATGCGGCATTTACAAACCAGCCTGCAAAACATGTTGTACAATGCTTTTAAGGGTGATGTCACTTCAGGAACTCATCAACATTCCAGGGGCAGAGGTGCCAGTAATCCTGCCACGAGCACACCTGCAAGGACAAAGCCCTTTGGCCAGTCTGTAACGTCAGACATGCAAATGTTTTTCTGTCCAAGGCAGCGCCACAACCCTTCTGGATCCACCCTCAAAGAACGCCTCGACCGGCAGGTAGCGGACTACCTGGCATTAACTGCAGATATCGACACTCTGAGGAGCGATGAACCCCTGGACTACTGGGTGCGCAGGCTTGATCTGTGGCCAGAGCTGTCACAATTTGCCATGAACCTCTTGTCTTGCCCAGCCTCAAGTGTGCTCTCAGAAAGGACCTTCAGTGCAGCAGGAGGGATTGTAACTGAGAAGAGAACTCGCCTAGGTCACAAAAGTGTCGATTACCTGACCTTTATTAAAATGAATGAGGGGTGGATCTCGGAGGGTTACTGCACGCCGGAAGACTTGTTCTGACTTCTATGCAGCTGTCCTTCTCTTCAAGCCTCATGACTCCACACACAGCTGTCCTTTAGCGTCCTCCTCCTCCCTCCGCCACCGTTACAAACTAGGGTGCAAACCCTACTGGTTTAATTTTTTCTGGCCTCTGTGCTTCAGTGGCTGCAACCAAAAAAACTGGGCAAACAATGTCTACAAGGTCAACGTATGGCAAAAAATGACTATTTTCAGCATTTATATGGCATATTTTTTCTGGCAACTGTGCTTCAGTGGCTGCGTCCAAAAAAATGCATATTTTCTGCATTTATATGGCATAATTTTTCTGGCCTCTGTGCTTCAGTGGCTGCAACCAAAAAAATGCATATTTTCAGCATTTATATGGCATAATTTTTCTGGCAACTGTGCTTCAGTGGCTGCGACCAAAAAAATGCATATTTTCAGCATTTATATGGCATAATTTTTCTGGCCTCTGTGCTTCAGTGGCTGCAACCAAAAAAATTTATATTTTCAGCATTTATATGGCATAATTTTTCTGGCAACTGTGCTTCAGTGGCTGCGACCAAAAAAATGCATATTTTCAGCATTTATATGGCATAATTTTTCTGGCCTCTGTGCTTCAGTGGCTGCAACCAAAAAAATTTATATTTTCAGCATTTATATGGCATAATTTTTCTGGCCTCTGTGCTTCAGTGGCTGCAACCAAAAAAATGCATATTTTCAGCATTTATATGGCATAATTTTTCTGGCAACTGTGCTTCAGTGGCTGCGACCAAAAAAATGACTATTTTCAGCATTTATATGGCATATTTTTTCTGGCCTCTGTGCTTCAGTGGCTGCGGCCAAAAAAACTGGGCAAACAATGCCTACAAGGTCAACGACGTTGACCTTGTAGGCATTGTTTGCCCAGTTTTTTGGCCGCAGCCACTGAAGCACAGAGGCCAGAAAAAATATGCCATATAAATGCTGAAAATAGTCATTTTTTGCCATACGTTGACTCAACGTATATGGCAAAAAATTACTATTTTCAGCATTTATATGGCATATTTTTTCTGGCAACTGTGCTTCAGTGGCTGCGACCAAAAAAACTGGGAAAACAATGCCTACAAGGTCAACGTATGGCAAAAAATGACTATTTTCAGCATTTATATGGCATATTTTTTCTGGCAACTGTGCTTCAGTGGCTGCAACCAAAAAAACTGGGCAAACAATGTCTACAAGGTCAACGTATGGCGAAAAATTACTATTTTCAGCATTTATATGGCATATTTTTTATGGCAACTGTGCTTCAGTGGCTGCGTCCAAAAAAACTGGGCAAACAATGCCTACAAGGTCAACGTATGGCAGTTGTTTAAAGAGAACAGTAGATTACTAGCCAGCAAAGCTACCTAAGCTAAAATGTCCCTCAAATCCCTGCAGACTTCTGTCCCTCCAATACAGAGCAGTATCAAGCAGATTACTAGCCAGCAAACTTACTATCATCTGTCCCTGAAATCACTAACAGCTCTCCCCCTACACTATCTCTTCCAAGCACACACAGGCAGATTTTTCAGATACATTTTTGCCCTTGATCCCCCTCTGGCATGCCACTGTCCAGGTCGTTGCACCCTTTAAACAACTTTAAAATCATTTTTCTGGCCAGAAATGTCTTTTCTAGATGTTAAAGTTCGCCTTCCCATTGAAGTCTATGGGGTTCGCGAACCGCTCGCATTTTTGCGCAAGTTCGCGAATATGTTCGCGAACTTTTTTTCCGACGTTCGCTACATCCCTACCCCCTAGTTCGCCATCTAAAAGCTACCGAAGTCAATGTTAGCCTATGGGGAAGGTCCCCATAGGCTTGCCTAACTTTTTTTGATCAAAGGATAATTCCTTCGATCGTTGGATTAAAATCCTTCGAATCGTTCGATTCGTAGGATTTTATCGTTCGATCGAAGGAATTATCCTATCTGCGCTAAATCCTTCGACTTCGATATTCGAAGTCGAAGGATTTTAATTCCTAGTCGAATATCGAGGGTTAATTAACCCTCGATATTCGACCCTTAGTGAATCGGCCCCTAAGTATGATGTAAATAGTGATGTTCTGAGACAATTTGCAATTGGTTTTCATTTTTTATTATTTAAGGTTATTTAGCTTTTCATTCAGCTGCTCTTCAATTTGCATTATAAACAATCTAGTATCTAGGGCCCAAATTATCCTAGCAACCATACATTGCTTTGAATAAGAGACTGAATATGAATAGGAGAGGACCTTACTAAAATGATGACAAACTTAAATTAGCTATAACAATGAATGTGTAGCCTTACAGAGCATATGTTTTTTTAGATGGGATCAGCGATGCCTATTTGAAAGCTGGAAAGATTCTTTTATATATTTATTATAAAACTATACAAAAATAAATAACCAAAACCAATGGAAAAATTCCTTAAAATTGGCCATTCTATTACATATTAAAAGTTTACTTAAAGGCGAACCACCCCTTTAATCAGCTGCTTTGTCAAAAAAATATTTTTTTGGGTTGACATTCCCTTTAAAAGACAAAAAAAAATCACAGGGGCATATATTTATTAGATGTGTCTGCTCATTTAATCAATAGTAAAATACAAAGGCGTGGCAAATGATTAGTGTTTAATTAGCGCAAAATACATGGGATGGCTGCTTTAGAGTTGATTTCTTTGTAACAGTTTGTGCCAAAATGCTGCTTTTGGAATGTTACTGGTTGCAGGTTTATATAGATAGTAAACTATAAAATCTTCTAGATGACTTGTGCTTCAAGAGTTTTATAGCTTTGTACTCCCACGAGCCAGTTTGCCAACTGCAATTTCCTTAGGAAAGTTGAGACCTAAAGTAGCACAAGTCACTTCTCACCGACTCCTGTACCCCACAATTGGTTCCACGCGTGGAACCAATTTCTAAGTAGCATACAATTGTTTAAAAGACTATGGCTGTATGTTGGTGGTGTTCTATCCAGAAACCTTGCTGCTTGACTTGGTTCCCTTGTTCCATCTAGTAAAGAAGTAGGATGGCACACACTGTTGCAATCGTGCTAAAACATAAGTGTTTTATTTGGATCTCAAACACTGCGTTTGAGATCCAAATAAAACACTTATGTTTTAGAATGATTGCAACATTGTGTGCCATCCTACTTCTTTACTATATGAACCAATTTCTAGAACCCAGACCCGACCAGGACCCGCAAGCCGCAGCCTGCGACCTGACCCGTAACCCGCCGACCACCATCAAACAGGAAATGATGGTGCTGCAAACCGGAAGTGACATCATCAAAAGAAGGCAGGACAGAAACAAGTTTTGTAAAACTTAAAAAGGAGTAAAATATAGACAATATTACATAAGATAAGAAATTTAGTTGAGACCCACGATCCGAAGACCCACAACCCCAGCTATACCTGCACCTTAAAATCCTCCCCTCATTCCGCAAGGTGCCTGCTTTTTTTAGGGTAACCCGCGGGTACCCGACCCGCTGCAGGACAAACCAAGTGATCAGAATAGTAGGAACTAAGGAGTTGCAGCAGTTTTTTTCTATTTTGCTGGGTGCAAACTGGAATGTTTGTTGCACACTGCTACTTGCCATGCACTTTACTGAGCTGATGCAGGTATCTGTGCAGAGACCATTAAGTGCCACAAGAATACAGCCATGCCTGCCCCTCATAAACACAGACAGTAACGTATTAATGGGACATGCACTGGTCAAGACATTTCATTTTGGAGCAGAGACCTACAGCAACTCAGAAAAGTGCAGGCATGTGCAAATAAAATGGTAGTTTACATCCATTTTTTTGCACTTTGCACTCTGTCCTGCACTTTGTAAATGACATGTCTTATATTAACTATTATGCCAGTATGTGTTTTAAGACTGAACAGCTAAAATCTTCGCAAAGGCTGTCTGTAACAAAATAAAAAAAACAAATAAACTAAGAATAAGTTTCCTTTGCTAGCTTGTATGTGTATCCAGAATGCTCAGGACTTGGGGTTTTCCACATAAGGGATCTTTCTGTAATTTGGATGCCCATACTTTTAAGTCTACAACAAATCATTTAAGTACAAAATAAATCTGATTGTGTTGAGACTAATAAGGATTAACTATGTCTTAGCTAGGCTCAAGTACAAGGTACTGATTTATTATTATAGAGAAAAAAAGGAAATCATTTTTAAAATTTAAATTATTTGATTAAAATTGAGTCTATGGGAGACGGCGTTCCCGTAATTAACAGGTTTCTGGATAACAGATCCTATACTTGTACCTAATACATGACTTCTATATGGCTGCTTAATTGATTTTGGGGCAGCCGTGTCGTACATATATGGTTACACTTTTCAAAAGAATGCATTCATTCATAATTTCTTGTTAAAATGGAAATATTATTCAGATAAATTAGGCTCATAATGAGCTAGTTGGGACAGGAAGCAAATGCATGTTTTTTTGTTGACTACCATAATTCCACACAGGCCCATCAAGGAGTAAAACCATATCTTACGGGTATATAATAATGGATGGAACAGCATGCAAAGCACACAAAGTCCTCAGAATACTCCAATGTGTGGATCATTTGAATTTATAATATAAAATGCAGGCAATTTCTGGAGCAAAGGGCACTATACTTTTCAGCACACACTCTGTAATGTAACAAAAACTGGCAAGTTCTTTGTCACTACACAGTGTCCCCAGTTAGGGCCTGTACTGTGACTGCCTCAAGGTCATACAGAAAATTAGACTAGAAATTGAACTTGTTTACCCATGACAAAGTGACATTCCCAGCAAGCAAGTCCTTCAGCAAAAGCTTTGCATTATTCATTACCAACAAGCTGATCCCAGTGAGATTTCATAGTGTACAGACATGCTACTCATTTCAGTTCATGTCAAGCAAAGAAAGGGAAAGTTCTCGACGAGATGGGCCTTATTATGTGATTGGAAATATAAAAAATAGCAATGTCACCACGGCATTCATAGGAAAGGAAAATTATACACTGAAATGATCTTTTATTATTCATGGCTTGTGAACTTCTTGTTATTTCTTCTAAAGCAATTTGTCTACGCCTTTCAAATAATTTGCATTAACTTGAAGGATAGTGGGTTCTCACATTATAAATGTAGAGAACACAATATAATGCAGCCAAATTCACAAGTCATTAACAGCTAACAAAGATTTGAGATACAGATTTTACAGGAAGAGAAGACAAAATAGACCTAAAGATTAAAAAATAAAGTCAGAAAGGAACCAAAACACTTCAGGGATCATTTACAAACTTTGAGACAGGGTACAAACAGGAGCAAGATGCCATGTTTTTTGCACAATTTTCCACTGTTCCACTGTGTGCTCCAGAACGAATATACAGGTATGGGACCTGTTATCCAGAATGCTCAGGATTTATACAGAGTTTTTGTACTCTGGATCTTCATACCTTAAGACTACTAAAAAAGCATTTAAACATCAATTAAACCCAGTAGGATTATTTGCCTCTAATTAAAATTAATTATATCTTAGCTGTGATCAAGTACAAGGTGCTGTTTAATTACAGAGAAAAGGTAAATCATTTCTAAAACTGTGAATTATTTAATTAAAATTGAGTCTATGGGAGATGGTCATCCCGTAATTTGTAATTTTCCGGATAACGAATCCCATACCTGTATGTATTAATAGATTGTGCTACCAATTAATACAACACTTCTTGAAAGTGGCAGCAATGTATTCAATGGGGGGCGGGCTGGGAAAGCTATGTAGGCATCCCTCTTCCCAACCCATACGTTTTGTGTCATTCAGACCCACAATTTAGGGATTGGAAAATGATGCTTAAGAGCCCTGTCCCTAACACCTTCCCCATGACCTGTAAAATAGTTCACCTATAACCAGTCTTGCGTATTAAGTACAGGTATGGAACCTAATATCCAGAATGCTCAGGATTTGGGATTTTCTGCAAATTGGATCTCCATGTTTTCCTCCAATTTTTGTACAGCATGATAAATAGGCTCCTTAGTCTACTAAATAATGATTAAATAAATACTAAATAACCGCAATAGGATTGTTTGCCACCAATATGGATTAATGATCTTTAAGTTGGAATCAAATACAAGGTTGTTTTAGGGAGATGGCCATCTCATAAGTCAGAGCTTTGTGGATACTGGGTTTCTGAGATCTCATCCCTGTACTGGGATTTGTCCGAATTCATAAGCATCAAGACTTTAACAGGGGAATGTAATAAAAGTTGCAAAGAGCAAAATAATTCGCACCAATAATACTAAAAATCCACATCTCGCAATGTAATATTGTTCCTTAAACTGTTATTGCATTGCGAATTTTAATTGCACATTGCGAATTTTAATTGCGCACTCATAAGAAGTGCTTGAAGGTGTCGTAATCTTTTGGAGCAAACATAACGACTTTTTCAGTAAGAAGTTTTATTACATTGACTGCGCATTGGCGCAAACTATAAAATTCGCAAACGGTCTTTCACTGTCGGAAGTGGTCGCTAAACAGTTTCCGGGCTCACAAAAGCTATATTAAATTCGCACAAAGCCAAATTTGTTCGCGTAAAGGCATAACTGTTCGCATTGCGAATAGTTTTTCCGTTAGCGATTTTTATTACATTCCCCCGTAAGTATTCAAATGAGTTTCAGAACTTTTAAGAATTAAAAAAAAAACAATAGTGTAATGAAATGGAACATGAAATTATTTGCTTACTTGTTTTAAATCTAAGGTTATAGTAACCCAGTGGTAAACTCGCCCGTTCTGTATGCTTGGACTTTGCCACCAGTCATTGGTACCATCAATAGCATTAGTAATTGGATGTCTTTCTGCAAGGAAGTACAAAGAACATTATTGGATTATTAGCAACAGAAATGTATGGCTTCGGGAATGATGGCTACAGTGATGGTGGCAGAGGAGCAAGTCCTCATAAAATACCAACTTTGTAAACTATATGCAAACACACTCAGAAAAGTGGCTCTCCAGCTCTTAATGTACACTCTGGCCCATGGCTGTAACCTTCTACTTGTACTAGACTATAGATAGATAGATAGATAGATAGATAGATAGATAGATAGATAGATAGATAGATAGATAGATAGGCACAATTTTCTATGGATGTCTCAAAAATACCAGCCCCCATGACACAATTTTTCCTAATGGCAGCCCACCTCAACTTCTTTGGATGTCAGTAAAAACAGGATGCTGGGAAGAAGCCCATACTCATCTTTCCCTAATTTACAAACTTCCTTACTCCTTTTATCTCCCCCCACCCCCCCCTTAATCATTTCCACAGGCAAATCGGTGTTATCATTCTGCAAAAATACAGGCCCATGAATATTTGGGTTGGCCAATGAACCCATATATTTGCCAACTACACTTTTTTTAGTTTTCTCCAGACATGCACAGATGATCATACAAGGTTGGTCAAACATTGAATTGTATGAAATCTATTGTGCATGTTGTCCACATTATTATTTTCCATGCTTTTCCTATTTTGTTCATGCTTTCTATATCCCACATTCTTTTAACCTGTCCTTACATCTTATGTGGCTTTAATAACCCAGTCTTTGTCTTCTTCCCTACTGCACATACTACACCCAATCCTGTCGTTCTTTTCTCTGTCCTTCTTTCTCTTATGCTTCTCCCTCTTTTACTTCTTTAATGCTCTATTGTCTTTTGTTTCTTTCACCTCTTTGAACTTCCATCCAGCCATCATACTTTCCCTGACAATTACCCCAATGTTTTCTCCCATTCCTGCAGTTCAATGCACAGACCTCTTTCTGACTTGTATTGCATAATTTTTTCTTTCTCTGCTTTTTTAATATTATCCGACTCAGCAGGTACAGTAGCCTAATAAGTTATCCAAGCCTAAATACAAGCCACTATAACCTTTGTATACAAAGCCTTATACTTAGGGCTAAACTACATGGAAGAATTTGTAGGAAGGTGTTGGATTGACAGATCACATCCTACAAGTTGGATGGAGTCACATGGGTTAAAATATACTAGGACTGATACAAAAATCTGATGTGTAAACTAGAAGATTTGCCATCCAACACGACACTCCTGTATGTTATATCTTAATCTGATGAGATAAAACCTAATGGTGTCTAACCAACTTTTTCTTCTCATTGAAATACATTTAATGTCAGATATAGATGTATATACAAAACACGGCATCTGACTTTATTTGAGTCGACTTAAAATTACAGCTATGGGGATCAGATTTTGTAGGATCTTGGCAAGATCAGATAAGATCTGACCCACAAAATCGGATGAAAATTTCCCATGTAGTTTAGCCCTTTATGGTGCCCCATAACACAAACACATAATTACCATAATATTTAATGTTGTTAGGTAAGAAACATCAAGCCAGCCTTACCTTTAGGATTGATGCTGTTCTGGTCACACATACGACACTGCGCATTGCGAACTGGCCTTCCTGGCACATGTTCCACAAGCTTGCAGAACATCTCTGGACCCATCTCCCCACAGGTAGCATTAGTGGAAATTTGTGCATTGCTTGCAAGATTTAATATGGCAGGAAACAAGCCTAAAAAGAAGTTAAATTGCCATTAGACACAATTGTTTTACAACATAGAAACATACAGTAGAAGCTATACTGATCAGTTATAAATAATGAAAAAATACAATTGAAAGCAGCAGATTTTCCAACAACAACAGCATATCTGTCACTGCAATTAAGTATTGAATGTGAACATTAGCACTTGTACAAACAAAATGGAAGCCCTGGGATCTATAGTAAATGTCTGTTATTTAGGGTTAGCCAGCATATAACTCTTCAGCTGCTAGTGGCAAGCTAAAAGCAGTTGTCAATTACCTAAAACCTAACGTTCCTAAATATTTTTCAAGACCATTTGGCCACTGTCGACAAAAGCAAAAGTAAATCGGTATATTCTTATTTAAGCCATTTGTATTGCACTTGCTGAATGTAATGCATGTGGGATCCGAACTGCACTTAATTAATGCTCTAATTCTAATGCCTTTGCCCCTTTGTGTAGTTTAATCATCCTTACCCTAATAAATATATTAAAAAAACACACACAAATCCAAGTGGTGAAGGTAAAGGGGCCATTTCTAACTTTATGGTCTTTGTCTTTTATGGACATTGTTCTTCCAAAAAAGAAAGAATATTAAGAAATTGTGTGCACAGCTCAGTAGCAGACATAAAGGAGCCGCATTTGTGATTGAAGGGGGCATCAAACTAAAACTGCAGAAAAGAGTCTGTAAATTGCAAGTTAGAACACATAACTGGCCTAATGTTCTCTTCTCCTCCAAAAACAATACCAAGAAGATATAAGCCGCCTGCATAAGCTGAACCCTGCCATAAGTCAGGACTGTCCCAGATGCCAGACGGGTCCAGCAGATTTCTTCCACATGATATGATTGTTTCCCTTTGCCCACCAATTCTGGTTTATGGTAGCACAACAGATCCAGGTCAGACTAGACATATCAATCTCCCCTTGACCTGGTTGAAGAGCTTTCCATCAGAAAAGCTGTACAAACCCTCCTATCCCTGCTCTGTATGTATGCTAAGAAAACAATTGTGTGGAAGTGGAACACTGCCAAGGGCCCAACACTGGCTCTATGAGAAGATCTCATTCGCAAGGCTACCCAAATATATAAACTGACATACATGAAAAGAGGCTGTCCACAAAATTTTTAAAAGGTCTGGGGTTCATGGCTCGACCTTGAAGACGATGTTTAAGGGTTGTCCCCAGAGCTCCCTCTTCATAATACTCCACACCCCACACTAGGCGCTATGGTAACTTATAAAGCCATTTTTCTTAATGTTCTAAATAATACAATACACAGTCTACAATTCTTGATAAGAATGACACCACAATTTAGGTTGAATGTAATCTATGTTTATTTTACTGGTTCTGGATTTTGTTTCATTATGCATATACCCAAAATGTATCATAATAACTGATAAGGTATTCTGTATTTGAGACTTTTCTAATAAAGAACTATAAAAAATGCATTGGTCATGTCCCAGATATTGCACAAAACCTTGTATCTAATGACATATTTAACAACAATATCTGTGCATGTGTGGCTGGCTAACTAAGTAGAACCCTGTACATTAATCTCTCTACAGACTATTGGAAAAATACACTAAAGATGAGTTAGCAGCACAGAGCAGACTACAATAGAGCAGAAGAAAAGAGAGAGTGAGAGCCAAAGTTGTTCTATGTATACGAAGGAATTTGCAAGCTTAGCAGTTTTTCAGCTCTAGGAGCATGAACACAGATAAACGTTAAATCCCTAAGCTTTTTGGCAACTGAACTGCATGATTGCTTCCTAAAGTAGATCACAAGCATGGCAAGTAAAAAAGTAGTATCCCTGTGTAACAAAATATGGAATGTTTCAACTGCAGAAGAAACGGTGCAGAAAGAAAAGAACAATAAACTCAAGCAACTTGTTTGCACTGATTGTACTGAAATAGTTTCCCCTCTAAGAACAAAAATAATTCTTCTTTTCAGAACAGAGAAGTTGCTCAAACCACAAAGTTCAAAGCAAAACAAAAAGCTATAAATCGTTCTGTTTTTAGTACAAATAACACATTCTCACTATTATTTGGCCTGATACCAGATATTTTGGACCAGGGGTAATGGGTATATAAAGGTTGCTACCTAATTGATTTCCATTGATTACCATCAGCGGCGTAACTTCCAATTTGAAAATACTCCAGCTAAAACCTGTGGAGATCACGTAGAAGTCAATGGCAGAGGTCCCTTCAACCATTTGAAGATGTTTGTAGCCTTCATGATGTTCAAGTTTTTTTCAGTGGGTTTCGTTAAAAAACTCAACTAATTTGAGCGATTCAAGTTTTTTTCCCCCCTGAAAATTCGATTAATTTGAGCATTCAAGTTTTTCTCCCACTGATTTGAGTTTTTTACATTCGATTTTTTTTTTATAAATTAGAAAAATTCAAGTTGTGAGTTCATTCGAGGTATAAAAAACCTCGAAAACCTTGACCTTTGATCAATAACCCCTCTAGTGTTGCAGGTACATTGAGTTTTTTAGATATGAGTTTTCTTAATGAGCTAATCACCAGTTCTGAGAAACGTTACCCATAGTCCTTCCCGTTTTCACATTGGCTAGGTAATGACAGATTCCAGAAGGATCAAATGTGCTTAGTGCACACAAATACCTGTCCTGCACCTTTTATGTATCTTTCCACAATGGGAACCACAAGTCAACAGTCCTTATCCCAGGCTGTAGCTTAGCAAGAACAAAGCAAAGAAAAGCAATAAACAGCTTTTTTAAGTAATGTAATGAAAGAGAGAAAAATGCTGTGGGTGAAACAGTAGCCTCTAGGTCTGGTAACACCTGGCCTGAAACAGGCCTTCTTCTTCCTCTGGGCAGGAAATGAGAGGGATTCTGGAACACCGGTTGTCTCTCTACACACGAGACAGTTGGAAGTGCCTCTGTGTATTTCCATGCCTGGTTTAGTAAGAAAAATGACAGAGGAAGTTTACTTTCCTAATCTCTGTATTTAAATTCTTGTCAGTTGTTTTACTTTGACTTAGAACGCTATTCATGTTTCGGTAGGCAGTTTTCTTAGCAATGTTTGTATTTTATTCAATCAATATCCATCATTCTGAGGGTTTGAGTAACAGAGCCAGCACTTCACAGATTTGCGAATGACATTTTGTTTATGCTTATCGGTCCTGTTTTGGGCAAAAATACACACAGACAATGATATATAGTTCTGCTAGGATGACTTTATTTGTCTGTTGCATTCCGTTTAGATATTAAACTAACAACCAGATCAAAAATAAAATCAGATTCTATGGAAAAGTCCAGCTAAATGACTAATCTATTCAGTTTAACAAAATTATTTAACCATAAGTGACATAAGGTAATTCTAAAAGACATGCACCAATATGCTGCTGTTTAACTATTTTTAAATATTTTTGTGATTTGTCATTTGATGAAACACTGATCTATTATGTCATAATTAGTACAGGTATGGGACCTGTTATCCAGAATGCTCGGGGCCTAGTGTTTTCCAGATAATGGATCTTTCTGTAATTTGGATCTTCATACCTTAAAGGGGTGGTTCACCTCTAAGTTTACTTTTAGTATGATGTAGAGAGTGATATTCTGGGACAATTTGCAATTGTTTTTCATTTTTTATTATTTGTGATTTTGAGTTATTTAGCTTTTTATTCAGCAGCTCTCCAGATTGCTATTTATGCAATCTGATTACTAGAGTCCAAATTAACCTAGCAACCATGCATTGATATGAATAAGAGACTGGAAATGAACATGGAGGATCTGAATAGAAAATTGAGTAGTAAGAAGTAGCAACAAGAAATATGTAGCCTAACAGAGCATTTGTTTGTTTTTTTATTAGGTCAGTGACCCCTATTTAAAAGCTGGAAACAGTCAGAAGGAAAAGGCAAATAATTAAAAAACTATAAAAAAAAATAAAAATAATGAAGACCTTTTGAAAAGTTGCTTAGAATTGACCATTCTATAACATATTAAAAGTTAACTGAAAGGTGAAACACCCCTTTAATTTTACTAGAAAATGATGTAAACATTAAACAAACCCAATAAGATGGTTTTGCTTCCAATAAAGATTAATTATATTTTAGTTTGGATTAATTACAAGGTACTGCTTTATTATCACAGAGACAAAAGAATATTTTTTTTTTTAAACTGTGGATTATTTGGATAAAATGGAGTTTACGGGAGATGGCCATTCCATAATTCAGGGCTTTCTGGCCATTTCCCCTGGGCCAGGCCACTAGTATCTGAGGGGAAATCTTGGAATAATATACAGATTATGAATATAAATTGGTGACTAAAACTGAGAACAAATTTATATCACACCAATGAACTGAGCCAAGAAAAATATGAAGTTATAAAAACAGGATGACACAGCAGGACAAGGAATTAAATATTCTCACATTTTAGCTTCTCGCTTCTATTTCACATCTGTGTAAAGATATAGTTCAAAGTTTTATGAAACCCTAGAACTGTTGCAAGTGTTACATTCCCTTAAAGAACAGTGAAATAATCAGGAATTCCATCAGCAGATCACTGTGAAGCAAGTGAGCTAAGAAACATAATAAAAATTCCAAGTGAACCAGATAACAATATGTAAACACATAAATGGGCAAAGAGAATGGGAAGCATCTGTGAAACTATTCCCATTCTCAAAGGAAATTCTCAGAACTCTGCTATCTGCAGATATTAACAGCATTCCTATGTGCCGCAACTAGGCTGCAGCCAGACAAGTATTGGACACTTGCTTGACTTGGAAACAAGTTATTACCTGCTAGAGCACCACAAACATGCATTTTTTATTATAATTTAGCCACTAGGCATGGGGTACTAATAACAAGGGACACTTACCATTCAGTATAACTCATAGCTGTCATAGTTTGAGGTACTCATAAACATCAAACCAAATACCCATTGTATTTAAGAAACACACTTAGATATTCCAGGAAAATTAGATGCTGATATACAATTTTGTTTGATTGCTTTGTAATTAGTCTAATGAAATATTAACTTAGGGTATAACCCTGGGAGATGGCCTGCAGAACAGAGCCACAGCTGGACATTTCCATAAAAGGGATAACCCACCAAGTTTACTTATGTCCTGTATAGAGGCATGTCATAAAGAAAAGTTGAACAAGCACAATTCTGAAAAAAACTTTGAGCCTAAATTGGTTGTTTATGGACTAATTTAAACTACTGGCAGTTGGAAAGCAAGCAACTCTATCAAACTGTTATGCAGAAAGAAAGCCATTAATTATACTTGTCCAAGAGAAATAGAAGGAGCTTGTATGACTCTACAGTCAAGCTGGTATTTGTCAAAATAGTAGGTTGGAGTAGGGACCAAGGAGGAACCTGATGAGCAGATTGATCAGTGTCGGACTGGGATGCCAGGGGCCCACCAGAAAGCCTTAGGCTGAGGGCCCACTTTCCAAACTAACCTCCTCTCTTCACTCAACCTCTTTATTCTCCTAGTTCCTTTTCTCTACATACTATACTATATTCTTCCATTATTAACTCTTTTTTCTTATAAAGAATGGTAATGACCATGAAATATGCCAAATGGTTAGAGGCAAGAGGCCCAATGACCCCTGGGCCCACCAGGAGTTTTCCTGGTATCCCGGTGGACCAGTTCAACACTGAGACTGATGGAGTTAGTTCAATACACGGTAAACAAGGTTGATGTCCAGGCAAAAAATCAGGGGCAAGATGCAATCGGCGTAGGAACCAGAAATCAGCAAAATGGTAAATGTAGACCACCCAGGAATAGAACCTATTTTCAGGTATTAAACCCGGCTAATTGGCATGCCAGCATTTCGATATGGCAGCATTGCACCCATGGGTGCCACCATCTTACTAAAGAGCAGAGCGCTCATAACCATGCTCCTAAAAAGCATTCCTGACTATTAAGTTTTTATGTATCATCCTTAAGGTGGAATAGGACCTAAATATGTTGGGCAACAATGGTCTGTTGGATCCCGAAAAAGTTTGAAAGGGTTTGGAAGTTGTGGTAGGCCATAAGGAAAGCTCATATATGCAGTATATTTACATCAGGTTTTGCTTGGACGCACATGTATGTGTGCTGACTCGCTGAAGCCAGAGATTGCAAAACTTGAAAATGTGTTCACTACTGCAGGAGTTTCTTTATGAACATTCAGATCTATCTCCCACTCAGCATACCCTCGGCTTGCAAAGTGCGCCCCCTGAGAATGTGTCAATTTTAGTAGAAAATTAACCATGAAATACACTTAGGGGTCTATTTATCACGCTGTTTAAAAAGTGAAGTAAAACATAAAAAATTAGATCTTTGCTTTTGTTTTCTGTCTAATTGCTCACTGGTTGCTCTGGACAACTTTGCAGGTAATGCTTCACTCCACTTTTTACACAACATTATAAAAAGGCCCCATAGTGTTTTGAATTTAAATTCTTTGTATCTATTGGTTACCTAAAATGTATTTTTACCATATTATAATAGGTCAAGCAATCTAAAGTTCAGCTCAGTGTTATGAATTTGTCTATAGTTTTTTTTTCTCAGTGTTTACATATCTCAACTATACATTACAATTAGAACATTTACATTTTATAACAGTTACTTTACCTAAATAAAATGTTCAAACAATTCAAAATTGTACAACTTTTTTCTCTGTAAAAATTTTTTCTCTGTAATAATAAACTAAGATATAATTAATCCTTATTGGAGGTAAAACAATCATATTGGGATTAGATAATGTTTCAATTATTTTTTAGTAGATTTAAAGGGGTTGCTCACCTTTGAGTTAACTTTTAGTACAACGTAGAGAGTGATATTCTGAGACAATTTGCATTTGGTTTTCATTTTTTTATTATATGTGGTTTTTGAGTTATTTAGCTTCTTATTCAGCAGCTCTCCATTCTGCAGTTACAGCAATCTGGTGGCTATGGTTCAAATTAACTTAGCAACCATGCTTTAATATGAATAAGACGCTGGAATATGAATAGGAGAGGCCTGAATAGAGAGACGAGTAATAAAAAGTAGCAATAACAATACATTTGTAGCATTAAAGGGCATTTGTTTTTAGATGGGTCAGTGACCCCCATTTGAAAGCTGGAAAGAGTCAGAAGAAAAGGGCAAATAATTAAAAAAAACTGTAAAAAAAAATAAAATAATGAAGACCAATTGAAAAGTTGCTTAGAACTGGCCATTCTATACCATACTAAAGTTAACTTAAATGTGAACTACCCCTTTAAGGTATGGAGATCCAAATTACAAAAAGATCCCTTGTCTGGAAAACCCCAGGTCCATTTTTTTCAATTATTCTGGATAACAGGTCCCATATCTGTAGCCATTTTTTTCCAGAAGAAAAGCTGTAAACTGATGTGCTGTGGAAATGTGCATGGCACATGGGTTATTGGGTGTCGTTTGACCTGTGGGGAATGATGGCATGTAATGTTATCCCTAGGCGATGCAAGTTTACAACTTGGGCCCAAGAGCTTTTCAGAGAGAAAGTATCTAAAATTAAGGTTTTAGTTGATGTCGTTTTTCAGTGTCACAAATGTACATTGAAATTTTTCAAAATATCAAAATAAATGTACTGTCTTTTTTATACTACACAAACTGGTAAATTGGCTTATCTATTGATTGTTGAGGGGGTTCAGGCAGGTTGACTGTGCAGCACCATGGACAGCAGCCATTACTACATAGATTTACAGGCCATACATAAAACACAACAGAAACATTACTAATACTAATACTAATACTAAATACCATTTGTTTTTGCTTATGAACTGGTTAATAACAAAACTGGATTCTTACACCTAGATACAAAGCTATAGAAAATATAGAACTGTTTTACAGTAGTAGCCTGACAGTGGTAGGCGATAGGCAAAGGTACTAAACCATCAAAGACTAAAGTTTACTTTAATTACTATTGGAATGTAGAAGGAATTCACTCACAGAATCTAATCTCTAATTCTCTAGGGATTAACCCGGTATTTCAAACACCTGGAAGGCAAGAGCACTGAATCTTTTTCCATACTAACAATGGTAATTGATATTTCTTCCTAAATCTGCAGCTTTACTAGATAATAATAATTAGCCATAATTACAGGTATTCCCACACCTCAAATGACTTTGCATGAAAATCGGATGTACATCTGTTTTCTACGTGGCTAACCAGATGTGACTATATATCTAACATACTACTCTGTACTATATAATTACCCTTAAAGGGATACTGCCATGGGAAAAACATGTTTTTTTCAAAACACATCAGTTAATAGTGCTGCTCCAGCAGAATTCTACACTGAAATCCATTTTTCCAAAGAGCAAACAGATTTTGTTATAATCAATTTTGAAATCTGACATGGGGCTAGACATATTGTCAGTTTCCCAGCTGCCCCCAGTCATGTGACCTGTACTCTGATAAACTTCAGTCACTCTTCACTGCAAGTTGGAATGATATCAACCCCTTCCACCCACCCATCCCCAGCAGCCTAACAACAGAACAATGGGAAGGTAACGCGATAGCAGCTCCCTAACACAAGATAACAGCTCCCTGGAAGATCCACTATTATTAGAAAAAGCCAAGTCCCACTGAGACGGATTCAGTTACATTAAGTAGGAGAAATAACAGCCTGCCACAAAGTTGTTCCATCCTAAAGTGCAGGCACAAGTCACATGACTGGGGCAGCTGAGAAACTGACAATATGTCTAGCCCAATGTCATATTTCAAAATTGAATATAAAAAAAATCAGTTTGCCCTTTTGAGAAATGGATTTCAGTGCAGAATTCTGCTGGAGCAGCTCTATTAACTGATGTGCTTTGGAAAAAAACATGTTTTCCCATGACAGTATCCCTTTAGAAATGATATTGAGCAGAACACAGAGAGTCCTCTTATTTCAGATTTAAAGCTCACTCTCCTAAATGTGTGCGCACATCATCAGTATCTATGCAGCCTTTATAGCACATGCACAGTCAAACTTTGAAAAGACATTGCATAGACCTAGGGATGTAATGCAAATAGAGGCCTATAGCCTCCAATACAAATATTTAGGATGGTGGCACAAGGGGAGATAGTTGCCAAGCAAAAAATGTTCACTACTGCAGACGACTAATCTCCAAGAAATGCTTTCCCGCCAGAAAGAATGTGAATCGCCAGCGGTATGGCATACGTGTTGCTTTGGTTTTCCGAAGTCACCCGAAGTTACCTCGTGGGGCAACTGTTCTGATACATTTAGTTGATTTAGGTGATATATCTTTTATCTTTTTCCGTGCATAGCAGCTGTTAGAATTGATACAATAGTTGCTAATACTCCACAGATGCTGCTGAGAAATGTATCAAGTAATGTAGCAAATTGTAACAGTTTAGAGTCTGTACCTGAATTACTGAGCTGCCAGACTCAAACACCAGATACACGAACATTAAACTTTGATTTTCGAAAAATGGTAACAAAAAAAATGGAAAGCAATTGAAAAAAAGTTTTTATTTCTGGAGATCAATCTGAAAACAACTGAACTGAAAAAGAGTTTGGAAGGTCAACAACCCCTTTAAACAGGCAGTCTCTAAAAAAACTGGTTATCCGGATCAAATCCAGACAGGTGACAAGCCTAGCAGGGAGATTGCTGGGAATGAGCTGCACCTGTTAATTAATACAGAGCAGCTCAGAGTAACCGACATAACATAGCCTGGATTAAGTAGAATTCAATACTCTGAATCCTGATATCTGCAGACTGTAGCATAGATGTAAGAACTGCAGACAGGCCTGGGTTTGTGGTTGCCGGGCACTGGGACCCAGCTGGCCTTGGGGTGCTCAAGCCTGACTGCAGATAAGCTGCACAATATCAGGCCCAGGTTCAAACCCTGCAGAAGGCAACAAAACAGGGAGTCATACCGCACAAAAACATGGTGATATTCATCTGTTTTTCTTTCTCATTGCACTTGTGTTAATAAACCTTTCAATTTCATATGAACTGTACACCAGGACTATAAAATGTAGATAATGGGAGATAAAATCTTATCAGATCGTTTAGCTGCAGTGTGCACTTAAATGTTCCTTCTGACGTCCACGTTTTACAGTATCTTTGTGTATAAGCAGATTTAGGCAGTTGTTCCTGTTGCAGGTAAACATCTATACGTCTTGTTTGTTTTATGTATGGGGATTCTAACACTACAGGGCAGCAACGGAAGAAGCTTAGAGAGGGATATAAATAAGGTTTGAAAATCCAGTTGGGGGGTGCGTTGGAGTGTTGATGCAGTCCTCTCCCGATGGACACTGGCTCACATTATTATCCTACACAATTTGGCCCAGAATGTAGGTGGCCTGAATGGGCAAAAATGTGCTCATTTGGTGACCTCTCTTAAAGGGGTGGTTCACATTTAAGTTATAAAATGGCCAATGGCCTAAGTAACTTTTTCAATTGGTCTTTTTTTTGCCTTCTTCTTCTGACTCTTTCCAGCTTTCAAACGGTGATCACTGACCCCATCTAAAAAGAAATGCTCTGGAAGGCTTCAGATGTATTGTTGTTGCTACTTTTTATTACTCCTCTTGCTATTCAGTCCCTCTCATGTTCATATTCCAGTCTTTCATTCAAATCAATACCACAAGTAAAAAATGAAAACCAATTGCATATTGTTCAGAATATCAATCTCTGCATCATTCTAAGTTAACTCAAAGGTGAACAACTCCTTTAATGTGTATGGCCATCTTCAGAGGAGAAGATAGTGAATGCATACATAATATATGTGGTAGAATTGTAGCATATAACAATAGGTTTATCTGATTATTGAGGCAGGCTTGAATGCACACTTAAGTACACTTAAACATTAAAAACAAAAATAATACATATGTTCCATATGAAAATAGATATAGTTACCATTGAGTATGTACAAAACCACTGACAAAGACAATAATAAAGAAATTAAGAATTTTTATTTTGATAGGATACTATGGAAATTTTGTATTTTGGACTTCCTGAATAATGGGATTAAAGATAGCAGATTTCATGAATATACTATGACAATAGAAAGGAACAGAGCTTATCCCTGCATATGCTTTAGCTCTACCATTATATACTTGCACATACATTGGTTCTAAAATGGAATTTTACAGGATATCATTGAACTTACAGTATACTATTACTAAACTAGAATGTAGCAATATAACAGAATCCTTGCCAGTCAAATGTTCCATGTTAACAAAATACTGGCCTAATAGCAGATTCTTGCAAATGTAATTCTTCTAGAAACAAATATAGCACTGTAGTCTAATAGTAGATAAACAATTATATTAATAAAGTAGGGATGCACCGAATCCACTATTTGGGATTCAGCCGATTCCCCAAATCCTTTGTGAACGATTCGGCCGAATATCAAACCGAATCCTAATTTGCATATGTGAATTAGGGGCGAGAAAGGAGAAAGTTGGAAAACATTTTTGCTTCCTTGTTTTGGGACAAAAAGTCACGTGATTTCCCTTCCCGTCCCTAATTTACATGTGCAAATTAGGATTCAGTTCGGGCAGACACAAGGATTTGGCCGAATTTGAATCCTGCTGAAAAAGGCTAATTCCTGGCCAAATTCCAAACTGAATCCTGGATTCTCGCATCCTTAGAATAAAGAAACAATATGAAGAAAAGATGCATAGTGTTCATAGGGTGTAAACAGTATCTGGTCAACTTATAATGCCTTAAACTAACACTCAATAAATCCATATGTTTAATACAGTAGAAAGATATAAAGCTATGCGAAAGAGTAAGAAAATGAGTGCATGCCTGCAATCTGTTCACAGGGCAAAGTCCCTTAAACCAGCTCAATAATCATAAATGCACTGTCTTGTCTAATGTGCCTTGTACAGTCTTCAGAAGTCACAAATGCAGGCTCACAGCCCTCTTTAGGAGATAACTGCTAACCATAAACCAACAATAGTCTCCAAATAGCAGAAGCACACCTGGATACCAGTGCCAGCAGGAAATGAGGTCAATTAGCAAATGTACATTAGAACACACATCGGATGCGCACAAACAATGGTTGATTACACTACACAGAGTTGGGAAAAGCACACTAGAGCTAAAGTCACACTATACATCTGACAAAACAAAAACAAAAATATTAACATCAGTGGTACCCTAATGCTAGTCTCACATCAACTGATGTTTGTAGTAACCAACCAGTTGGCCCATATATAATCAAATTTGGCCACACACATGGAGAAGCAGCCCATAGTCATGCCAAAGTTTAACCAAATCACTCATACCGTCATCATCCTATCATCTAACCTCAATAAATATATGTGTGTTGTGTAGCCATATTATGACTGGTCCTTTTAATGTTTAAATATTATTGAATTTTATATTACAGTATTTAGCAACAACTGAATATATATATAAGTGTGCCTCACCAATTGCCCCCCTCTGTGATTAACCTTTTTTGTTGTCTCTAAGAATATTTCTACCCTTAAAGAGGCGGTTCACCTTTAGTGTAACTTTTATTATGTTATAGATGGCCAATTCTAAACAACTTTACAATTGGTTTTCATTATTTATTTTTTATTGTTTTATAGCTATTTGCCTATTTTCCTTGGGTGTTGCTGACTAAAAAAACAAATGCTCGGTAAGGCTACAAATGTATTGTTACTGTTAATTTTTATTACTGATCCTTCTATTCAGGCCCTCTCCTATTCATATTCCAGTCTCTTATTCAAATCAATGCATGGTTGCTAGGGTAATTTGGACCCTAGTTAGCAGATGCAAATGCCTAAGATGCAAATTGATGAGCTGCTGAATAAAAAGCTAAATAACTCAAAAACCTTCAATAATAAAAAATGAAAACCAATTGCATATTGTCTCAGAATATCACTCTCTACATCATAAGCTGGCCATAAACACAAAGATAAAGTCGTATGAAATGGAGGTTCATGTGGTTTTAATACAATGTATGAGTATGCTCTTCAATAAAATTATTTGGGGTTTCAGTGCTCTGAAAAAATTATTACAAAAAACAAATAAATATTATATATGGATTAGATAGATGATAGACTGACAGACAGATAGATGATAGACGATAGATAGATAGATAGATGGATAGATAGATAGATAAGCAGCATTTGAAATTGATAGACAGACAACTAGATAGATGATAGATAGATAAATAGATAGATAGATAGATAATAGATAGATAGCTAGATAGATGATAGATAGATAGATAGATAGATAGATAGATAAGCAGCATTTGAAATTGATAGACAGACAACTAGATAGATGATAGATAGATAAATAGATAGAAAGATAGATAGATAGATAGATGATAGATAGATAGATAGATAGATAGATAGATAGATAATAGATAGATAGATAGATAGATAATAGATAGATGATAGATAGATAGATAGATAAGCAGCATTTGAAATTGATAGACAGACAACTAGATAGATGATAGATAGATAGATAGATAGATAGATAGATAGATGATAGATAGATAGATAGATAGATAGATAGATAGATAGATAGATAGATAGATAGATACTGTAGATAGATAGATAAAAGATTACCACTGTCCGCCACATACAAAGGATTGGTGCCTAACGTTGAGTGTCCCCTTTAATACCTAACTAGCTTAATGCTGCAGACAGCAAACTTTTTAGATGTTCTGGGTAACACTGGGCCTATTCATAATTGTCTTCAAACAAAAGAAAACTACCAAAGGCAAACAGCTGTAAATCCAGGACAATGCTCAGAGAATGAAGTTGCATTGTAACTGTACCACACACCGCAGGGACATCTGAAGACACTTAGCACATGCAAATTGCATTTAATATTTCAGCTGTTCTTCTTCAGCAGCTTTAAAGTATTTTTTTACATAGATCAGCACAGTAAATGCAATAAAAATAAATTTGCCTCCCTTTTTAATCCTCTGGACTTTTTTCCCTCAGCCTTGGTTTTGGGATAAGAAATGTTAACAATTAAAATACTGTTAAAACTGACCCTTTCCCATAAACCTGAGGGAGGTAGGGGGAGCCGTAATATAGTTAACTGTTGTCTGTCTGGCCCTTTTCACCAATTCTGTGCAAGGAGAATGGAAAAACATATATACAAATCATATCTAGAACCAGTTACATATATATTATACCGTTAGATACATAGTAATTATGCATACAGAGTATATATTATTTATCCATGTGACTCCCAGATTTTCCGTTTGAGTTGACATGTCTACAAAGGCCCTATCCTCACTGCCACACTAAGATGCAGTGACCTTGTTTGCAAGGCAGGGATCAGAAGTGCACAGCAAGGTGCAAAGTGCAAAAAAAAAGTGCTACTTGTGCATTTTGTAAATGAGGTCTAATGATTTCAAACAGAAAAAAATGTTTGTTATTTAGCTGAAGCTGCTCTTGAGAAAATAGCAGAATGTGTTTATTGATTTTTTTCAATTTTCCTTGCACTTTGGCATGGAGTGATGACAGTTATAGTTCCTCAACGGATAAAAAAAAATCACATTTCACATATGTCCGCTCAGCAAAGAGCAATGCTGCATGTATAGACCGAATAGTCTATATGTTGAGTGGAACACATGGAGAAAATATGCGAGAGCAATGGTTAACACTGGTTCTATTGTCATCTGGGGTTTGGTGCAGACCACATGAAAGGACAAAATACGTTATTAAAAAAGAATAGACCGCTTATTGTTAGCCCACATGGGACTGATGTGCATTCTTTCACATAAAACAGTTTAAAGGTCAGAGGAATTTTCCCCTATACTCCAATCCTCCTCACCTACTCTTCAGTCATTTTAACACCATTGTCCAGCCTCCGGTGCTCAAAATGGTAATGGAAGCCTTATCACCAGGACTAGAAAACATTAGCTTATGTAGTATGGTGTGAAGGCAGGAGAGCAAAGAACTAATGACACAGACAAAGAAGAAGTAAAAGGGCAATAGAGGAGAAATGAATACATGTATGAGACCTGTTATTCAGAATGCTTATGACCTGGGATCTTTCTGTAATTTGGATCTCCATACCTTATATCTGCCAAAATTTAAATTTAAACATCAAATAACCCCAATAGGATTTGTTCCACCAATGGGAATTAATTTTATCTTAGTTGAGATCAAATGTACTGTTTTATTATAACATAGAAAATGTGTTTTCTATTTTTGAATTATTTAATTAAAGTGCAGTAAAGTTGTGCCTTTTGACTAAATCTAGCTTCATGTAAGGGCTGTGGCACAATTGCGGCAAAAGTAAAAGTCATTTCCCAGGAACCACATTTATAAAAAATAACAATATACATTTATTCTGTGTAAAAAAAAGTTTAATTTAAAAAACATAATGTTATAGTTCAACAGCAAAGCAGAGCTAAGATAGGTGGCTAGTAAAACAAAGGAAATCACGTTCTTTATAGGTTGCTGTAGAAATTAAAACCGAAGTGCATTGTTCTGCCACAGCATGGTGCAGGAATGCCTAAAGAAGAGCAGCTGTATAGCTATAGTAAACAAAAAGCAAACTAAGAAGAAGATGCTTCCCGAGTGTGAAAGCAAACAGTGGCACATATTCAGGAGTCACCTCTTCCACTTTCCCAAGCTAATCAGTGATCCACACTGACTCCATGCTGGCCCTCATTCTCACTTATGTGGATTACACTGATTTGTTTTAGGAATATGACACTCTACGTGTTCTGACTGCCACCTCTGGATCAATCAGAAGCTAAGTTCAAATTAAGATGGGCATGCACAAAAAGATACTCTCGTTTGGAAGAGCAGATATTTGGCTGATAGGCTTGGGTTGATCCAATGGTTGCCATGGGGGCAGACCTGTCTGAAATGGACTGCATTAACAGCCCAATGCGTTCCTTAGCCTACATGGTTTTAAAACCTTCCTGATATAGACTGTAAACACCTTTGTGCAGTGCTCTCTTTACCTCTTGAAGCAATCATTAATATATAGAGATTTAGCTCCATGTGGTAAGAAACTCAGAAAAAAGGAGATTTGAATTCAAAGATGGAAGTGGGTTTGGATGAAGTAAGAGGAGCTGAGGAAACATCCAAGAATATAATATTATACTTTATTTACATAGTGTTGTCATATTAAAGGGGCTGTTCACATTCCAACACTTTTTTCAGTTCAGTTGGTTTCAGATAGTTCATCAGAAATAAATACTTTTTCTATGTGTGACTGTTTTTCTAATACTGAAGTCTAAAGTTTCATTTTTCACTTTCCAAGGGCAGAGACGCCTGGCGACTAATCGCCTCTTCTTCAAGCAACTAATCGCCCTGTACAGCCTTCCCGCCGGCTAGAATCTAAATTGCTGGCAGCATGGCACTTGGAACGCTTTGTGAGGCAACTTCGGGGCGACTTCGGAAAACGAAGTGCTTCGAGTGCCATCCCGATTAGTCGCTCGAAGAAGAGGCGATTCGTCGCCGGGCGACTAAATCTCCCTGAATCTTCGCATCTGTCTCTGCCCTACAGTAGCTAGGATGGGGGTCGCTTAATTGATACTTTAGTTGATACATTTCTAATCTTTGTCCCTGCTGAGCTGAATCTCTGAATTTCATTAAAGGCAACTGTTAGAATTGATACAATAGTTGATAATACTCCAGAGATGCTGCTGAGAAATGTATCAACTGAATGTTGCGAAATTTTAATACTTTAGAGTCCACGCTTTTACATCAGAGACAGGAACATTAAACTTCAAACTTAGATTTTGAAAAAACTTTTAAAAAGGGAAAGTGATTGAAACAAGTCTTTATTTCTGCGGAACAATCTAAAAACAACTGAACTGAAAGATGTGTTTGTAAGATGAAAAACCACTTTAAACAGCACTTTTCATAGACTATTTATTTTTCACATCAATCTTTGTCTAAGTTCTTACAATCTGAGGTCCTGTCCAGTACCACTGGCTAGCATCCAATGCACATGGCATTACCATATGAATAATTAAATAAAGGACCACACACCTATTACCCCCAACCACAGTCAAACCTCTTGAACTCTGCCTACTTTATCATGATTCCTTTCCCTGTTTTGTCCCTCAAAACCTGGGACCACTGGTATGGGCCTGCCTGCCAATCATGACCAAGCAACCTGTGAACTGAAGTGATTCGGCAAAACATGGCAGCCACAGAAACAGCAAAAAGGTAATACTTACTGTATGTTGGACACAGGTTGGGTGAGGGGGGTAGAAAGAAACTGTGGACTTGCCCGGGAATGGTTAAAAATGAGTCACAGGGGTTTGTGCCCCTTCAAGGGGTGGTTTACATTTAAGTTAACTTTTAGTATGTTATAGAATGGTCAATGATAAGCAACTAAGTATTCATTATGTATTTGTTATAGTTTTTTAATTATTTGCCTTTTTCTTCTGACTCTTTCCAGCTTTCAAATGGGGGTCACTGACCCCACCTAAAAAACAAATGCTCTGTAAGGCTACACATTTATTGTTATTGCTGCTTTTTATTACTCATCTTTATATTCAGAGCCCTCCCCTATTCATATTCCAGTCTCTTATGCAAATCAATGCATGGATGCTAAGGTAATTTGGACCCTAACAACAAGATTGCTGAAATTGCAAACTGGAGAGCTGCTGAATAAAAAGCTAAGTAACTCAAAAAACACAAATAATAAAACATTAAAACCAACTGCAAATTGTGTCAGAATATCACTCTCTACATCATACTAAAAGATAATATAAAGGTGAACAACCTTTATAAAACAGTCCTCTTTTGCTTTAATCAAGCTGAATTGCTCTGTCAGACTTATCGTCCTGCACTAAGATAAGACAGAATATCTACATTGCAATGATCTCCTAGCAGAAGAGCCATAAAACAAGAAATGATTGTGAGATAGGTCCAAAGTTTGCTCCATGTCTAATATCTTGTAGAATTATACAATATTTGCTTTGAAACTGATCAACATAAAATGCAACGTGTTGTGGGCTACAAGAACCGGCCAAACATTGGCTTGCTATTACAAATGTATAAAAAATAATTTAGAAAGAATTTTAAACAATCTATGCAGGAAAATCAAATTTAACATTTCCTAACACTTAATAGTTAGCAAACAAAAATGAGTGCATTATAAGAACTTTGTGAGTGCAATACAGTAGAACCCCCATTTTACATTGGGTCCAGGAAATTGTAAATCTGGGAAGCACATTACAAATTGGTGGGACCTCAAACTAACAGTGTGAAATGGGCGCTGCCCCTTGCTCTTATTGTTTATCTACATTATCATACTTTATTATATCCGTGGGTCTGCCTTATCACATATTATACCTATTCCGTAATCTACTATAAAAATACATTTTTAATTTTGTTGATGAAAGCCAACTGTGATCTAACATTTTGGAGACTGTGAATACTCTATGCCATTGTCTGTCTTATCACTGGTGGCTAAAGTGTATTTCCTAGTTACTGTAGGATAATCCCTATCCATCCATCCAATTTTTCAAAGAAAAACGACCAAGTAACAAAATGGCAACGGGTTTAAAAAATTGTACATCCACACTGAGACATCAGATCATGGCGGAAGCAGTGTATACAGGAAACAGGAAGTGATGTATGTTTCCTAATCAATGCAGTCATCTGCAGACAAAAGTTCTTTTGTTTCAAACATTCCTATAATGACTTTATGGATTCAAATCAGAGAGCTGCACTTGCTATAGTTTTACTCACATTAATAAAAAGGAAAAATATAGGAGAAATCTTTGTGGAGCAAATTAAAGAGTTGAGGAAATGCTCAGCTCTCTTCTACAAGCTACTACTTATTTGTTTTATTTATTTGTATAGCATATTTATTGGTATTAATAGCTAAAATCCAATGCCAATTGTCTGCTTTCATGGTATCATGGGTACAAACATTTAACCCAACCCTTCAAAATAAAGCCATGCGCAGTGAACAGTCGTTTAACAATCATGATCTGTTCTTCCCATCCATTCTTCCCATGTAATGATAAGTAGACTATTTTTGGCCCAAGTATGGCCGCCTTAAGACTATTTGTGTGTAAAAACTTAAGTCTAAGATTAATTCCCCATTAATTATAGAGCATAAGATAAATATGGCAGCGCTTTGTACATACATTATTATAATATTCCATAACATGTATGGTATTTATCATGAATTCTGAAGAAAAGAACAGACCCAGTACTTAGTATCGCTAACAGAAAACAGCTGTGGATGAGTCCTTTGTTCTCAAGTAGAGATGACCCTACTTCAGACAGAAGTTAATGTTCGGGGGAGGGTGGGGGGTTGCCTCTGTAAATCATCTGCCCCCAAATGCTCATCCTTCCTGGCAATATGTAGCAGATTAACGGTCTGGTTACACTTGAAAGAAAGTTTATTAGATTGGCAGTAAAATAAAGGCACTCAAGTGTTCAACACTTTGTCACAAAGGACCATTTATCTCATGCTGTACAAGGAAAGAGTTTGGCCAAGCAGTGTGACAGGGCTGTATGGGAATTTGAAGTTTGCCTTCCTATAAGGGCATAGCATGCTAATGATGTTATAGCAGACTGTAGAGGAGAAGATTGGAGGTTGAATCACCCTTGTCTGCCTGTCGACACTCCTAAGGGTAAGGGCACACCTGGAGATTCGGAGAGATTTAATCGCCCGGCGACTAATCGCCTCTTCTTTAGGGTGACTAATCTCCCCGTCTGCTTCAATGGAAAAACACCTGCGCCAATGCACTCGCAGCACTTAAATTTCCCCCCAAGGTTCCTCACGAGTAAACATTGGGCGACTTCGGAAATCTAAGCACCGCGAGTGCATTGGCACAGGCATGGTGTGCCCTTACCCTAATACTACTAAATGAAGTAGTAATGAAGTAGTAAGATACAGAGTCATAATGCTCAAGCAAGCATTTCTTTATTGTTTTTAACAAGCGTCTCTATTCCAACAGAGAGAGATACATATATACTGTATATATTTAACACTAAAAAATAAAGCATGCAGTAGTGTTTCAAAAGATGCAGTGAAAGCCAACTGTGCTAATTACAACATGCTACAATAAAATGCGTCTCAAACATTAAAAAAAATCACCTATGCATATGAGACCCTAATGAGCATATGGGCCATCTTGTTTGCCAATGTATCAGAAACTTGTCTGTGACCTCCTCTGCCTTCTCCCTCTGATATCAATTGGATCCACCTGATAATCTATTAAAGTCAATGGGCGTTTCTTCTTATAGTGACTTTATTTGTCCTAATGCATTAAAGTTAAGTTTTTTTTCTTATGGGTGTTTTTTCACAACAAATTTTCCTGCTGCAAATTTTCAGCACAGTTTTGTGAAAAAAATCCCACACGTCAAAATTCAGAATTTTCCCACAAAATTGGCAAATAAATTCGGTCATCGCTACTCTTTAGTAATCTGACCTCCTGCATTCATGCAGAGGTGCAATTCAGACTGAAAGACTTATATGATTTGCTCCCATCCATCCCTGATCATCTGTGTGTTCAAGTACAGAGATCTATTTTTCCTGGGTGAAAACTGACCTATCTAGATAAATGGGACAAAGAAACACATTATGTATCCATGCAGTGGAACACTTTGTATGCATGTTATTATTATTTAAGTGCCAGAATATATATATGAATTGTAAAATAAAGAATATGCCATAATATAGTACAGGCATGGAACCTGTGCTCCAGAATGCGTGGGACCTGAAGTTTTCCATATAAGGAATCTTTCTGTATTTTGGATCTAAGTCTATTAGAATATCATGTAAACATTAAATAAACCCAATAGGCTGGTTTTGCTTCCAATAAGGATTAATTATATCTTAGTTTGGATCAAGTACAAGGTAATGTTTTATTACTACAGAGAAAAAGAAAATTGTCCTTAAAAATGTAGATTATTTGATCAGCATATAACGGATCCCATACCTGTATATAGTGTTTCTCTCCCTAATCATCCACAAATATGCCTAAACACTATGTGGTCAGGCAATATTGCTGATGTGGGGTTCCGGACTGTGTACAGCTGGGGGTAAATAAGCTGTAAACTATGGAAAACTTAGCATTTTCTGTTAGCAGTTAATAAAAAAGCCTATTGATCAAAGCAAGACCAATGACTATTGCCTGACAATGCTCACAAATTCTGGGGTTCCATAGTCCATATGGTAACATCACTTGGAGAGACTTGTAGCTGCTACATACAGCTGGCTAGAAATAGGTTGCATTCTTTCAACATGATCTGAACCACGAACATCTGGAGTATAGCTGATAATGGCCTCTCTTCATTGAAGTACAATCTAGATAGAGCTGCATTTTGACAATAAATAAAAAAAGACTTAGGGTTAAAGTTCCCCTTAACTGGGCAACTGGTAACCTAATGCCTAGAGTGTAAATGAAATACAGGTATGGAATCCGTTACCGGAAACCCTTTATCCAGAAAGTTCCGAATTACAAAAAGGCTATCTCCCATTTTATACAAATAATCAAATTTTTAAAAATGATTTTCTTTTTCTCTGTAAACATAAAACAGTACCTTATACTTTATCCCAACTAATATGTAATTAATCCTCATTGGAAGCAAAACCAGTCTATTAGGTTTATTTCATCTTTATATGATTTTCTAGTAGCCTTAAAGTATGAAGATCCAAATTACGGAAAGATCTGTTATCCGGAAAACACCAGGTCCCATGCCTGTATATGTAACTATACTGCGACACTCACACACACTGATGTATACTGGCATCACATGTATGTTCCAAGTGTAGGATCTGACATGCTTAGAGATGTTGGACATTTCAGGTCTGCACGTTGACCATCTCTGACATCGCACACCTAAGCATCATCAATAATACCACAGTACTGTACTTGCACAAAATGAGTAAGTCACACTTCCAAGTCACATTTACATGCGTGAGTATATCTGGACAGATGTTATTGGTCAAACTGGGATTTATCTACTAAAGCCAGACAGCAAGAATTGCCAAACCACAATATTGGAGATAATGAGAATGTGACATCAATACAGATCATTCCAGCAATTCCGCAGCAAGTCAAATCCAGCTACACTGACTTAACTGACACAGTTATCCTTGCCCCCGAGTGACCCCCAATGGAAATTACTCTTGAGTCCTGGCTCCAATGGATGACCAGTGGTACTTTACCAGGTAGCTGCACAGGCCCACTGAGAAGAGGTGTATGCCAACATATTGGATGTACATAATAAGTGCATGAAAGATAAAACAAAAGTAAACTTTAGCCCTTTTCCATTATGTTTCACAAGCCCGGACTGGCAATCTGTGAGTTCTGGCAAATGCCAGAGGTGCTGCTGTAAGATGCCATAGACAGTCACTATATAGTGGGCCTGTGAAGGGCTGTTTAGGCCTCTATGTACTTGAGGTGCCAGAACCTATTTTGATTATCAGTCCAGACCTGAATTGTCTCTTTGTGCAGATGCAAGGACATATCTGGAACACACAATGTAAAAGTAATACTATCCAGATTTCAACATTTTATGTGTGTTTCCATGTTTCAAAGTAAAAAATCTCAAAAATGCTTCCTGCAAAGCCTTACTACTAATACAACTGTGCAGTATGCAAACGGGGGTATCCAAAGTCTGGCCTTCTGTCTCAGCATCATCATTTATCATCATTATTTACATAGCATAGCATATTTTAACAAACAAATACGCGATTAAAGGGCCCTGCTCTGAAAGTCTTTCTATCTGTTGTTAAAGTATTAATTCCAACAACCCCATCCCTACTGAACATCTTCCCTCTGGTTTTATTGCCTTTAATTGCCATCATCCATTGCCAGGTGCTAATAACACTAACATCCATATGGTAACAATAAGCCTTTATCCAAAACAATGAGTAAATAATTCCTTCCATCCTGCAGCTCCTATGCTTTTGCTCTGCTCTTATTGCAGTCACGGAATGGCCTGAAGGGACAGCAAAATGCCTCCACTTAGGAGTAACTCATGCCTGAAGGAGGTGCCCCCATTAGCTCCCAAACACTGTCAATCATCATGTCTGATAACAGCAAAGACCAGAGTGATCTAGTTTTCCAGGCATGAGCTTATTGCCTGGCAAGTCTGTAGCACAATCCTGAAAAATAAACTTTCCCCCCAAATCTCCAGGTCAATGTTTCCAAGTATGTTTCCTTTATGGTCTGCCGTTAAACTACACCTAGAACAGTATACAACCAAATTAGGGCCATATTCGTAAAGCTTGTAAAATAAAGTTGTGTATTGAACACCATGCATAATAATCACCTGATGATCCATTACACCAAGCAATTTGCAGTATTTAAAAATGTGTCGTATATTCTAACACAGCTTTTCTTTTAACTCAGCTTAATACAAATGCTCCATAATATGGGAGGGACACATGTTAGAGGATGTTGTTTTATTTTAATAATACAGTGAAAGCCCCTTAAAGGGGTTGTTCACCTTTAAAGAAACATTTAGGGGCAGATTTATCAAGGGTCGAATTTCGAAGTACAAAAAACTTTTTTGGCAATCCTGTGATCGAATAAAAATCGTTTGATCGAACGATTAAATAGTTCGAATTGAACGGTTTTAGTGTACGATCGAATGATTTTTATTCGATGTGTACAGACTTAAAAAAAATGTAGAAGGTCCCCATAGGCTAACATAGCACTTTGGCAGGTTTAATTTGGCGAAGTATTGAAGTCGAAGAGACAGTACTTCGATTATCAAATGGACGAATATTCGAACGATTTTTACTTCGAATCAAAGTCAAAATAAATTCGAAGTCGTAGTATCCTATTCGATGGTCGAAGTATCCAAAAAATGACTTCGAATTTTTTTACTTCGAAAATTCCCTCAAATTCACTTCGACCCCAAAACAATAAGTTCAATGTATGTTATACTACATGGAATTGTACTGATGTGTTCTACTTTCACTGTTCTATACTGGAAAAGATACTTACGTTATCCTCTGTCAATGTATCTATTTTTGAAAAATAAAAGAGATTATAAAAAAAAAAAAAAATTCACTTCGACCCTTAGTAAATCTTCCCCTCAGTGTGACGTAGAGGTCGATATTCTGAGACAATTTGCAATTGGTTTTCATTTTGGATTCTTTGTTATTGACTATTTAGCTTGTTATTCAAAAGCTCTCTAATGTGCAATTTCAGCAATCTGGTTGCTAGGGTCCAAATTCCCCAAGCAACCATGCATTCATTTGAATAAGAGACTGGAATATGAATAGGAGAGGCCTGAATGGAAATATGTGGGGGAAAAAATAGCACTAACATTTGTTTTTAGATGGGGACAGTGACCCCATTTGAAAGCTGGAGAGAGTAGAAAAAGGCAAATAATTCTAAAAAAATAATGAAGACCAATTGAAATGTTTCTTAGAATTGGCCATTCTATAACATACTAAAAGTTAACTTGAAGGTGAACCAACCCTTTAAGTAAAATTCTACTCCTTTCACAGACTCCAATGATCCTGTGAGATTGATGGGACAATGGCTGAGCAATGACTCGAACTTTTTCCAGAGAAAGATCATTAGAAAACTCAATGAAAATGCCTCTTTGAAAGCAAATGATTGGCCAGTGCGCAGCAGGGATCGCTGCAGAGGAGATCTGGTGCTATTTTAGATTTAAAGCGCAAAGCAAAAGCCTGAGGGTTCGAACATAATTACAGCACATTCATAGTCTAATTTATTCTCACTGATTTCTGTTGAAGTCGCAGCAGCGAGCCCAGCAGTGCGCCAGATAGAACTAGTCCCCCCTATTAAGATAAAATGGCCCGTGATCTGTGATGGGGACTGATCCAAACTCACCTCTGAGCTGGCAGCGGACCGCAGCGCCCAGCAGCAAAAGCAGCAGCACTCGGCAGAGCATTTCTCACTCTGTTCCAATATGAAGGACAGGGAATGGGGCCGGTAATTTGCTGTAGGTTATAAATTTGGCATCCGTGCTTAGAGGGTCTGTGCTGCACCCCCCGCTCTGCAACTTCTATTCTCACTGAGGATCTTCTCTCATCCAAAGGGCTCTGGGGAAACCGCTTAGGAAAAGAAGAGGGCAGGGGGAGAAACCATTCAGCCAAAGAGGGAGGGGTGTCTGATGCAGCATGCATTTTCGTTAGAACTCCACTCTCCAATCGTCTGCTTACAATCGCTCAAACGAGTAGTTTTTCCAGAAGCCGAAACCAACAAAAGCAAAACTTTCTCTGCTGTGTTTTGGAGGAAATATTTGCACAAAGTAGGTATTTGATGTGTCCCCTATGAAAAATGTGGCGCGGAGCAGTAGTGTCCGGGGTAGCTAGAGGATCAGAAAGCTGTGAGGAGGAATGTGGGGTCTGGCAATTGGGTATCAGGGACGTGCTGCTGCTGGAGATAGAGCCATTTATCTTTGGATAGAGTTGGCGAGGTTAGGGTTAGTTCACACGGGGAGATTTTGTCGCCTGGTGACTAATCGCCTCGTCTTCTAAGTGGCGTGTTTTCCCAAAGGCTATAATGAAAAAGCACACGCGGCGATGCGTTTTCCATGGTCGCCCGAAGTTGCCTCGTGAGATCGCCAGGCGAAAAAATCTCCCCGAATCTCCTCGTGTGAACTAACCCTTACAGAGGCAGAGTGGGAATTTCCCCAGGGAAAATGGGTAATTATGTAAAGGTGGCCATAGACGTAACAATTACGATCTTTCTTGGAAAAGATCTTTCCAAGAAAGATCGTTCGTTTCAATACACACGTGTAGAGCTGAATCAGCAGATATACAGGTAGATATACGGGAAGAAACAATAGAAATCTACCTGTATCTGACGATTCAGCACTAACAATGGCCGATGTTTGGGTCCCTTCAAAGGCACCCGATCAAAATTTTCCGTCCAGCCCGATCGACGAGCCGACCGATATCCAAGTCTTCTGCCGATATCGGTCGGCTCTTTTTCCACCATACACGCAACGAATATCGGACGAAAATTCGTTTCGTACGATATTATCTGTTTGTCTATGGCCACCTTTACATTAATATAGTGAATAAAGTTCCACCCTCTTGTAAATTATAAGTTACCGAGGAGTTACATGACCATATAAAAACACGAGGCCGAAGGTGATGGAACGCCAAGGTCACTCCTAATATCCTCATATTTTGCAACAGGTTTCAGAGTCATGTGACAGTCATGTGACAGAAATGACATCACTATTCACCGTTTATAACTGATGACATCAGAACTCACCGTTTATAAGGATATAATTTACAAGATATTCATAGCTTTTGTGTATAATGCGTCTCCAGGGATGTAGCACTCCAGCCCTCTAGTTATGATGATGATTTATTAAAGAAGTGGTTCACCTTTAAGTACACTTTTAGTATTTTATAAAATGGCCAATTCTAAGAAATGCTTCAATTGATTGTCTTAATTTTTTTAGCTTCTTCTGACACTTTCCCACTATGATATGGGGGTCAGTGACCCCATCTAAAAAATCAATGCTCTGTAAGGCTAAATATTTATTGTTATACTCATATTTCTATTCAGACCCTCTCCTCCTATATATTTTCCAGTCTCTTATTCAAATCAGTGCATGGCTGCTAGGGTAATTTGGATCCTAGAAACCAGAAATTGCAAAGTGAAGAGCTACTGAATAAAAAGCTAAATAACTCAAAAACTACAAATAAAAAAAATGAAAACTTGTCTCTCGACATTATACTAAAACTTAACTCAAAGGTGAAGAACCACTTTAACATGCCAACATGTTACATAAATTGGGCTGAAAAAAGACCATTGTTCCAAATAATCCCCACCATAAAACTATATATACACCAATATCTATACTAATTGTAGATATTAGTATCACAATAGCCTGATATTTTTCTTGTACAAGAAACCATCCAAGCCCCTCCAAGCATTAACAGAATCAGCATCACAACATCATCCAGCAGTGCATTCCACAACCTCACTGCCCTCCAGTGCCGGGCCATGCTGGGCAGACGCCCTAGGCAGGCCCGGCACGCGCGGCGCCTGTATGGAGTACGCGTGCGCGCATTTGCACTCGCGTGCGCATGCGCGAATTTGAGCGCGCATGCGCAGAAGCGCACAAAGCACGAAAAGTCAGCAAGAGAAGGGAACCGGACTTGGGGTAGGCGACAGAGGAGGTACGTGCCTGGCGCCCTCCCAGCTTTGCGCCCTAGGCACGTGCCTACTCTCCCTACCCATAGTTCCGGCCCTGCTGCCCTCACTGTGAAGAACCACCTACACTGCTTCAAATGAAAGTTCTATTCCTCTAGTCCTGAATCCGTGAAAAGACTCAAAGCCACGAAAGCAGCCGAAGTTGAAGTCATAAAGTCGCGAAAAGAGCTGAAGTTGAGGTCCTGAAGCCATCAGTTCAGTTCTACTGAACACCAATGTGAGTTCTTTTTAATTGTATTAAACCCCTGGCCACCGATCTATTATTGTAATACTCTATAGGTCCTTGCCACCAATGTTTTTAAAAAAAATGTTCCCTGGGGTGCCAATGTTTCTTTTTAAAAACTTTTATTTTTTTTAACTTATGGGGGCCTTGACCACCAATGATTTTTTGAAAAACTTTTATGGGGAGCCCTGGCACCTGTAAGGGGAGGGGGCCTGACCACCAATGATTTTTTTTTTAAAAAAACAAACATTTTTTTTATAACTGATATAAGAGGTAAAGAGGAACATGCCCCAAAGAGTGACTGTAACTCTCAGCATCCTTTTGACAGCTGAAAACTGACAGGGGGATGCTTGGAGTTGAAGACAACAGCTGGAGGGACAACAGCTGAAGCATCACAGGTTGGCCATACCTCGGCTTCATTTATTTCCTTAAATTATAGTCTCACTGAAGGTTTTTTTTTTAATCTATAACTCTAGCCCTTAGCAAAATTTTCCTAGAAATATAAGCACCAGAATGGTATGCAGCAAGTAATGGCTATGCAGGCTTGTCTGTTGACCCCACTCAGCACCCATGTTTGATCTGCATAATAAGGTTACGCTGGGTGGCAAAAGTCACCCCTCTGAGCTGAATTCTAGAGAGAACTCTGATTAACAAACTGTTCTCATGTCGTTATCACAGGATGCAATGCACTAATAAAGGCAGCAATGCCACAGCTTTGTGAGTTAAATCTACCAGAACTAGAGTGCTGGAAAAAGTACGTCGGACTGAATAAGAAAGTGGCCTATGGCCTTACAGCCAATAAGTCAGAGATATTTGCTAGAACTTTATTAAGGGGAAGTCACCCAAATTATTGGCTGTATGGCCCACTTTTGAACAACTATTTACATCTAGGTGATTCCTAGAAGTCAGAAGATTTTATAAGGAAGTGATAAAGAGAGACACAATGTGTGTGTGAGGCAGGTGTGTGAGGTAGTAAGGGGTGTTTTCTTGGGAAAGAAAGAGTGAAGGAGTTATAAGTAGTTACTGGGTCTAATAGAAAATCCCTTTTAAAGTCACCCTACAAACTTTGGGGAGAACTGTGCATTTCATGTTCATAAACTAAAGTAATTAGGGCCACTTGTAGCAGCCACTGGGTCTGCTGTATCTGTTGTTAAACCCTTGCCCATTGGTAATTTATTTTCTGTGCAGTTTTGTTGGAGCAGACCCATGTAACAGGCAGAATCAGGTGACACCCCCCCCAAGTCTGGCACACATACTGTAAACAACAGGTTAGTACTCTCGTTAGTACTATATTACGCAAAGTCTATAAGTGTCACTACCATTAGCATAATGTCACACTAGAAGATTTATCAGAAGCAAATAAACTTGAAGGGAAGTAAAACAGCATCTGATTTGGCTGGTATCTGACATGTCATGTGAGGGAGGTCTCCTCCATGAACCTTCTTATCTCAAAGACTCAGTCACTACTGTGTGTCAGAAAGAGCTATTAGCTTCAATTAGACTGACCAATACTAGACTGCCCAGTGGGATGTCAGTTGTGATATCCTAAAGCAGGGGTCCCCAACCTTTTTAACCTGTGAGCCACATTCAAAAATAAAAAGAGTTGGGGAGCAACACAGGCATGCAAAAACTTCCTGGGGTGCCAAATAAGGACTGTAATTGGCTATTTGATGGCCCCTATGTGGACTGACAGCCTACAGGAGACTCTGTTTGGTAGTACACCTGTTTTTTATGCAACCAAAACTTGCCGCCAAGCCTGGAATTCAAAAATAAGCCCCTGCTTTGAGGCCACTGGGAGCAACATCCAAGGGGTTGGTGAGCAACATGTTGCTCGCGAGCTACTGGTTGGGGATCACTGTCCTAAAGACTAGCATGCTAAACTCCCACAAGACCACCAGAAAAATGCAGCTCACAGGAATTTTACAATGGATAATGATAATTAGAGTATATAATGCCACCCATTCACACCATTCTCTCTTACACCAGCATTTATGTTATTTCAGCAATCCTTTAATTTTATTTCCTTTCTTTTATATCATTACAAGAATGTCTAGTATTTATTTCTAACACATTACACACTAGAAGAAGATAATGTACCCTGGACTTTTCACTTTGTAGTCTGCTATAAAGAGACAGGTAACTCATGGGGCCCAGGGTGGGGTCTACACCCCCAGTTGGCAACAAAAGCGCGCCTAAGGACTAAAATGAGCTGAAATATATTAAATATTTTTTCTAGTTTTCTAAAAACATGAAGGTACCTGATCCTGACCATCACTCATCATGTAATGTAGAATGCATGCATACATACTGTACTGTGGTTGGCTCAGTTAGCTTGCAGTGCCAGGTTTTCTGTTCTACAATGCCAGTGTCACCCAGTGTGCAGTTAAGGTTATTTAGGACATAAGGAATATTGTTTGCTGCAGGTGATGGATCCACTAGTATATACGGGATTACCCTTACATATGCTTCCTATAATAGACCCAAGAGAGGGTATGTTAAATAAAATTGTAATGCCCTAACTAGTTTTTTTTAAAAAAAAAAGCAATTTGTCTTCCCCAAAAGAGTAGCCAGACCCAGTAGAGTGCCTTTGCCCACTGAGCCATTCAGGATAATCTGTTTGAGAAAGACTATTATGGGATGTTGCTGCAATTACAGTTTATGGAATCTGACATTCATTGGTTTCTTTATTAAGAGAGAGGTTCTTTGTGGAATGCCACAGTTCTTTGTGAGAAGATAACACTTTGTTCAGGATTCCTTTGTTCTCTGTGAGCACCTACAAGGTACTTATTTATTAGCTAAAAAACAGATGTAGATTGAGTTGAGCTTTGGTCATAACAGCTATTAAGTTAATGACAACACCTGAACCATGAACGGGGACCTGAGGTGCCTCAGCATAATGTAACTTTAAAGGAGAAATAAAGCTTAACTAAAGATGTAGCTAGAAATGTTGTACATTATGTTTTGAGCTTATGTGCTAGCCCAAGGCAACATAGTCATTTAGCAGGGAATATCTGTGTCTCCAAAGATGCCCCAGTAGCTCTCCATCTTCTTTTCTGCTGATTCACTGCACATGCTCTGTGCTGCTGTCACTTACTGAGCTTAGGGACCACTCACAATATACAGTACACATAGAATAGAAATGTCACAATATAAGGCTGATTGGTAATTAATACAGATAATTACTACATGGCAGCACAGAAACCAGTGCAACTAGCATCAGAATTTAATAATCAACCTTGTAGCATCAGTTTTTATAACAGGCCAACCACATTTTCTGCTGGATAATTTGCAAAGATCCCTAAACTTAGGTTCTCAACAGCTGCTCAGAGCCCACTGAGCATGTGAGTGTCTCAGACACTTTCCAATATGGTGACCTCCTGTGACAAGTTTGAAGTCCTGGATCATTGCTGCTATTGACAAGCTGAAACTTTAGACTGGTGCAATAAGCTCAGTATATAAAATATGCATTTTTTTAGCCATAATTTTACCCTCTTTTTCCACAGTCCAAAACTGCCCTTGCTGCCTGCCATTGGCTAAAATATGCTGATGAGAGGCAGTTTTCTACCTAAAAAAGACAAATGAGAATATGCCCCATGTGTCAACAGCCTAATAGTCTAATTTTTCTACCACACATACACAGATCCACCCTATTTAAGTAGGACAATCCAGATCACAAAAAGCAAGGGGCTTAACCAGACTAGAAATGGTTTCAACTGTATCTGGGGAGTGTCTGGGTGTATCCAAGGCAGGTTGCAGCCTTGGCCCAAAATATTCAGTACATTCAATTTAGAATGTTGGGGAGAATACCCACACACTTCACTTACCCCATAGATAATTAAACTACCATTATGCTTTTAGACTGTGGGTGGCAATTAGAGAACACAAAAGGAAACATACATGCACACATTCCACCCAGTGAAAGGAGGTACTTGGGTTACCTATGCACTGGTTTAACCAGGGAATCATCAGAAACCATGTAACTCTGCCCATGTGTGTCCAAAATATTTGAACAGCATCTACAGATGTGTCTATAGTGTTGTGAAGGGTTACCCTGGTTTACATTGTTTTAAGTACATGGAGTAACTATCGTGGTTTAGGAAACATCCAGGGGCCACTTGGATTAGTGGTTGAGGTATGCATTAACATTTAGTAATTGAAAAAACAGCACCATTCTGAAGCGGGGTTAAAGAAGGTTCAAGAAAGTGTCATTCTTTTTTGTTTCAAAAAATAAACAGACATAACTTTTAGTTCTTTAGTCTCTTTAGATCAGAGATAAGAGAAAACTGGCAGGAACACCGTATTTTAGATCAAATTAAATTAAAAAAAAACAATTTTGTAGGTTGTGGTTTCCAAAGTCTTAGTTCCAAATGTTGTTACTTTCAATATACTGGTGAAATATGTTATTTTTTTGTTGTTATTAAACCGTCCTGTAGGTCTCTTTTTTTTGTCAGGACTAATTTGTTCCTTTATTTATACATCTGTTATGAGTTAGTAAAGTGCTTGCCCTGTTCGGAGGTCTTTGCTTATGTATATGCAGCTAGAATGTTTTGTTGTGACTAGTGGGCCTGGAGACATCCTGCTGACTATATCTTTCATCCCAAGGCTTTAGTCAGCCTGATTATGGTTTGGTTTGATCGTCAGGAAACACGGACTGAAATTACCACCATCCAGATGTCTCAATGCAATAAGTAAAAATAGGACTAACATGAAACTGGGCAACTTCATCCTTCATGTTATATAGACACAACTCCCAGCATTGCATTGGAAGTGGAGAGCGGCCTGTTTCCTATCCTTGGAGTAACATTAAGAATATTAAGCTTTTTGGCCAGTACTTTGCCTTGTACTCTATATTAATATCATTAAATAAAATACACCAGATAATATAATGCAGATGTGATATTACTATACTCTGCTACATCTTATCACAGCCCCCCTCCTGCCAATAATCTTTGGGATTGCTTCTGTTAAAATGCCAGACATACCAACCCACATATACCCTTATTTGATGCCTTAAACAATGGAATCATTTAGTTTGCAACTGAAAGTCTAAACTGCAGTCCTCCCTTGCAGAATCTTTGTAACTATTCTGGCTCTTTCGCAGTGTTTACAATTACAATTAAAAAAAAAAAAAGAGGCAAATAATAGGTTCATTGATTGAAAACATTTGCACGCACACAAGGTAAATGTAAGAGTTAAAAGGAGAGGAAGAAAGCCTGGAGTTCTCATTCTGTGCATCCCTGGAGTTCTCATTCTGTGATAACTGAATAGGCAGGATTGGAGACAGAAAGGAAGAGCAAATCTGGGGGATTAATGCAGCAAGCGAATGGGAATGACTTTCCAGTGTGTGTGCTAAAGAAACATAAGCAGGACTGGCTTTATAATAACAACAAACCCACTTGTTTCTAGAATTGCCCACTATTCCGGTGCATGAGAAACCTGACAGATATCTCAGAAATAACAGATTTAGAATTCTTTATATCCATTCTATCTAGGGGAAGTCAATAGTTACCTTTTTCTTTTAACTATTCTGCTAAATGGATATGAACTCAACAACTACATACTTATATATCCAGATTTATGCAACTGTAATGGTACAAACCTACACATTTACTATATACTGTAATAAGGCTTATTTAAAGGGGTTGTTTATTACTTTTGAATAAACTTTTAGCATGATGTAGAGAGCAATATTTGGAGACAATTTTGCAATTGTTTTTTATTTGTGGTTTTTGAGTTATTTAGTTATTTATTCAGCAACTCTCCAGTTTCCAATAACAAATTACCTTGGCAAGCAATGCGTTGATTTATATAAGAGACTGGAATATGAATAGGAGAGGCCTGAATAGAAAGAGGAGTAATAAGAATTAGTAATAACAATTACTTTGTAGCCTTACAGAGCATTTGTATTTAGATGGGGTCAGTGACTCCCATTTGAAAGCTGGAAAGAATCAGAAGAAAAAGGCAAATAATTCAAAAACTATAAAAATGAAAGCCAATTGAAAAGTTGCTAAGAATTACCCATTCTACAACATACTAAAGATATCTTAAAGTGAACCACTCTTATAAGCGCCTGTGCCTACTTGCGCACATCTATATTAATGCCATGTGACAGTTTCTCCTACTTTGTGCTGAGACACAAGGGGCAGTGTTCTCTGTTGCAAGGGGGACCTCTACCAAACACCTACCTTGATTAGGTGGTAAGTGCAGGGCTTTGTTTGTATGTTGTCTATAGACAATAAGGGGGTTATTTATATTTATCAAAGTATGATTGTATCGCAACATTTTCTGCTGCAAACTCCGATCTGGTTTCTTACGCTTATTTATTACATTTTCCCAATAATTTGCTTTGTGGGGAAAAAAATCTGATTAAATTTTTTTTCGGATTTTTCATACAATTTTCAAATTTTTTTTTATTTTTCACCTGAAAACTCTGAATTCTTATATTTTTTGCCCGAAAACTCCGAACAATTCGGGGTGTTGTACGAAACATAGCACACATCAAAAAATCATTGGGACTTCTCCCATTGACTTATATGCCTCGAGATGTCTGAGATGCCAGATTTTCTGATTTAGACTTTTCCATCCTGGGGGTTTAATAAATTCTGAAGAATTTTCGATTTTTTAAAAATCCGTTTTTATTAAAAAAAAATCACGAATTTTTCATGATTTTTGCAGTCTGAGTTTAGTAAATCCCCTAAATGTCTGATAATCACACACAATTGAATGGGATGTAAATGTAAACTTATTTCCTTAAAGAGTGATGTCCTTTCCCTTGAAAGAGAGGGTAAAGTATGGCATATTGAGCTGATTCCTTGTAACTTTAATGAATTAGTTCTATTTTATATTTGAGTATCAAACGTATGTGAAATATCTCCCAAAGGCCTTGTTAAAGATCATTCTCTTTCTAACAGGGCTCACAAGTGCTTTCTCAGTTTTTTGGCCCCATTATTTCTGACTGTGGTGTTTTCCTCTTTACTAATAACTACAGATTTCGGTAACTTATATCTTTCAGTTTTGTGGCTGCCTCTTTGATCTATTCGCTCATTGCCATGTAAACAAATGCACAACACTGATCAAAGAGCCAACCGGAATCGTCGGCACCAGCATTATGGTCTTTTTATGCACGCACCATTGATTCTATGTGTCACGGCAATTAAAGGGTTAAAGGAGACTTTGTGCAAACTAAAAAAAATTGTTATCAAACTACGCCTAGAAGTTATGTTTAGTCAATAATTTCCTGGAGTCCAAGTGCTGTGTAAGCAAAAAGGGACAGAATTCCTGTGGCTTAAGCTGTTGCCTGAAGGCAGAAGGGCTCAGTGCGATGTTATTCCATTCAAACAGACATATTGTTAGCTTTCCTTTGCTGCTCTGATTTCTGCATCTGGGAAACTTTAGCAAGCAAAGCCCACAAAAAAGCGCTTATTTATTCCAATATGGCTCCTATGTATGGACTATACTGTATATTGTAGGATAATCATTGTTGTCACATGTGGCAAATGACATACGCATATAATTCACTGGAGGTTGGCATTAGACTATAATACACACGTCTATACAGATTGATATTGCTAATAGACAAAATATGGGATCCTGCATAGTATGCGTTACTTTGAAGGCACAGAGATAAAAGGGCATGGATGAAAAGATATTATTGAACGCCATTCCAGAGGCATGATCAGGATGCTCAGACATGCCTCAGAATGAAATAGGTCATTATTTCTGTGGTTTTTACTCATTTGTTTTCTTCAAAAAAGCTCCTTGTGTAGAAAGTAGTTCTTACTGTAAATGAAAAATTGTCAGATCTCTGATTTCTTTTGTGGAGCTCTGAAAAGGATTAGAATGAACAAAGTTTGCAGAATTTTTAAGTTACATAGTCATCATTTTAAAAAAAATGTGAGCCTTTGACATTAACCTCCACAGGAAACAGCAGATACAAGTCTCACAAATGAACTAAGGTTTGATTATTTACTTACACTATAAATAATAATAATAATAATAATAATATAATATGTGCCTATCTATCTATCTGTTTATCTATTAAATAATAGACATCATACTTTACATTCTAATTATATCACAAGTCAGTGAGATGGTCTGTGAAGCAGGGTCGGACTGGGCCAGCGGGACACCGGCTCTTTTTTTTAAATTCTTTATTTACGTTTTTCCAAAAAAAGTTTTTTTAAAAGTAAAAAAAAGAAAATACACTCCGTGACCTAATGACCAAAAAATAATTCTCTTACATTGTGTCATAATAAGGACAAACACACAAGCCCTATAAAACAATCAATATGTGTAAATAAATAAATACAATCAGGAAAAAAAAAAAAAAAAGTACGACCCACTCAGACCCGCTCCCTGCACTCCTTCTCCTTACCTCCCTCCCTGAAACCTTTGGCATTGACTCGCCGGAGAAATGTATGCGTGCACACGCGGGGGCAGCAGTAGAGAGGAGTTTGTGACTGGGGGGCCCTGGGGATGGTGTGGGGGACCCTTGAGGCTGCAGGCCAGGTGGGCCCTGGGTCCCCCAGTCTGACACAACTGTGAAGAGCCAATGTTGCATATTTAGCTGGTGCTTTCTCTTCCCCTGAAATTCCTTTCATCTGAATTTTCTGCCTGTATTTGATGTGCTTTTCATTTGCAGTGTTTTAGTAGTATGAGTAGTATGCACTGGGGAGCCCAACCCATCAGATGGTTCTCCAGCCTGGATGGATGATGTCACAGACAGAAAAATGGGGAAGGATTTGTCTGATCCCCTACATATATATATATATATATATATATATATATATATATATATATATATATATATATATATAAATACATACATATTTTCTTGTATCATTGCTTTAATGTGGTTTTATCAAGCTGAATGGGGACTCATGGTAGAGTAAGGTGCTTCAGATGCATGGAGATGGTTTTTAAGGGCAGATCTATTATACATATAAAGATTATTAATTGTTTAGACACTAACCAGCTATATAGTGTAGGATAACTGATTTTATGAAGGCTGTTCAGTAAAAAGAATTCACACCAACTTGTATTGAAATGGCTTAACTATCCAATAGTTATTAATATTGATACTTAAAAAACAAAACATAACAACGCTATCTGAACTGTAAAAATGCAATAAAGATCAGTTATTCTGTTTATACTGTTACAAGATATGAAGTATAACACGAAAAAAATCCCTTTTTGAATAAATTAACTTTTGTCGATTGTTTAGATTGTAAACTTTTCCCCTCTTGTACTGGTTATTGGTTTTATTATTGTATGTACAGTAATCTGTATGTATGTATACACTCATCTATTGTACAGCAATGTGGAGTATGTTCGCACTGTATAAATAAATATGTATGTACAGACCAGGATTTACTGCAAGGCCGCAAAGGCCCGGGCCTAGAGTTGCATGCTGCCCAGTTGCATGGTCAATTAGTTTGATTCCAGAGCATTAGACACTTGGTGATAGTCCTCCGGTAAGAAGTAAGGATGCACTTGCATGCTATCCTTTGCGAGGGACACAAATCCGGCCCTGTGTATGTAATATAAATATGTATATAATAATATTTTATAAAGTTGTAATGCCATTTTGCTTAGCTTAACTGAGACACTGGACACAGTTCAGTGATGTGAAAATTCCCAAACAGTAAATGCAACATCTTCAACTCATAAATAACTAAAGTATATACAGTAATTGTTATACAGGCAAGGAACATTATGTTCTTACCAAATACCGGTGCTTGTGGATACAGAGTAATAGAGGTCAAAGTTTGTACTGGTCCAATAACCAATTTTAGACTTTGCACACCCCCCTACACAGATTTGTTAATTCTCACATTATAGTATATATAAACTAGACATAAATAACAAATGTAAACCTTTATGTACTATAATGCCATGAATTTACTGCTATTTCAAACATTTATTTCATGTCTGACTTCACGGAAGGAGTATATGAAACGATTTTAGTCTTTTGTAAGCAAAGGTTGCAATCTATACCCAGGGCAGCCAATAGCATTGTTTATACAGTGATTCCCTTAAGGAAGTAACTTTCACATGGCACAGGCTTGAGCAAACACACACATCTTTGCAACTGAAAGAGGTAGCATATGTCAGGGTTCTAGCAGCTGTGTCTTTCACTCTGGATACTGGAATTTTTTCACCTGTGTCTTTTTTGTGATTTATAACACTATATACATACAGTAAGGAATGTAAAACAAGGCTGTTTTCGAGGATTTTTTAAGTAGTAGTAGTAGTAGTCATACTTTTATAAGGGGGTTATTTATTAAAGGTCAAGTTGTGTTTTCCTGAAAAATTTGAATTTTTCAAGGGTAGTTTCACTAAAAAAAAAAATCACATTTATCAGGATAAAAAAAAAGCCTGAATCCGAAATTACTCCCGCTAAAACCTGTTAAGGTCATGTAGAATTCAATGGCAGAGGTCCCTTTAACCATTTCAAGTTTTTCATAAATAAGCAAACATTCGAGTTGTGAGTTTATTCGAGGTAGAAAAAAACCTCACAAACTCAACCTTTGATAAATAACCCCTTCAATATAGAACTGGAGATTGTAAGACTGCGCATTGATGGTGTTACACGACGTCTCATATTTATATTTCATTCTATTTGTCAGGAAGAAATAGCAGCTGTAGTGTGGCTCTTTCTTCCTCAAGCATCATTAATTATGTTTCATCACAGTTCTTATTCTAATTATCATCTAGATGCTTACACAAACATTCTGTATAGAGCAAGAACATTTATAAATATTTAGCTCATGTAAATCCCAGAAAGTACACACTTGCCCCAATGGCATTTAAGCTGACATTTATTAGTGATTTTTGAGCAGTGGAGACAAGTTTTCCATAAGCACACATTTTTTCATGGGAACCTGAGCCCAAAACACTACATTTAAGTGATCACTTACCCACATTATTAAAATGCCTGTATCCACTGACACACAGGACTTCATTTATCAGTGTTTGGAAAAGTTCAAAAAACATACTTAGACTTTTATAAGATATTGCATTTACTGAATTATTTGGAGCTTACTTTCTTTCAAACATACTAAACCCCCAGTAACAGGGATCATTAACCTTTTTCTGAGAGGAACCATATTGACGTTAAAAGAGTCATATTAGACTCAAGAAATGGTTTAAATTTAATTACAAACTGAAGGAAGAGCACCAGGGTTATTAATCATTGGTCAGGTTTGTTGGGATTGTGAGCTTTTTCCTACCCTGTGTAAACTCACAACTCGAATGTTTGCTTATCTATGAAAAAAGCTGAATGTAAAAAAATCGATTGAATGCAATCAGGGAAAGAACTTGAATACCTCGAAATATTGAATTTATAGGCTAGAAACTTCGAATACCTCAAATTTATCGAGTTTTAGAGCGCAAACCAGCATTAAAAAAACAGAAAATCATGAAGGCAAAAACATCTTCAAATTATTAAAGGGACCTCTGCCACTGACTTCTACATGACCTCAAGTTTTTTAGTGAAACTACCATTGAAAAACTAGATTTTTCAAGAAAACACAACTCAACGTTTAATATATAACTCCGTTAATTTACTGTGTATTTCCGTAATTACGATTAAATCTACTAAAAAATAATCTTAACATGACTCAAACCCAATAGAATTGCTCTGCCTCCAATAAGGATTAATTATATATTAATTGGGATCAAATTCAATGTACTGTTTTTATTATTAAAGAGAATAACCTGGTATCCGAGACTATATTATGTATGGAAGTTGAACATAGAGTATATTAGTAAGCTATGAACATGTATAGTATTTATTAAATAATTTATCTAAGTACAAATAAGGGGTTGCAATAAAATGGAAATCAAATTAAACTACTTTTAATATGATTACTACTTTTTATATTATGATTATAGTGAGGAAGCACTATGGCATGAAAATCATAATACAGTACCCCCTAGCAACCCTACTGTTTGCCTTTAAGAGGAAATTAAAACCATTCTTCGGGGCCAATTCACCAAGCTCGAGTGAAGGATTCGAAGTAAAAAAACTTTGAATTTCGAAGTGTTTTTTGGGCTACTTCGACCATCGAATGGGCTACTTCGACCTTCGACTACGACTTCGAATCGAAGGATCCAAACTAAAAATCGTTCGACTATTCGACCATTCGATAGTCGAAGTACTGTCTCTTTAAGAAAAAACTTCGACCCCCTAGTTCGCCACCTAAAAGCTACCGCACCCAATGTTAGCCAATGGGGAAGCTCCCCATAGGCTTGGCTAAGTTTATTTGGTCGAAGGTTAATCGTTCAAACGTTGGATTAAAATCCTTCGAATCGTTCGATTCGAAGGATTTAATTGTTCGATCGAACGATTATTCCTTCGATCGTTCGATCGCAGTTTTTGCGCAAAATCTTTCGACTTCGATATTCAAAGGATTTTCATTCCCCAGTCGAATATTGAGGGTTAATTAACCCTCGATATTCGACCCTTGATGCATCGGCCCCTTAATTTTTGTCTAAGATCCATAAATCCACTGTGAAACCACAGGGGACACTGATTGTTTTCAATGTAGAGCCAGTTTTATAACCGATAGCAATCTAACATTAAAACCGTACTAAGTTAAATGTGATACAACTTCCAATAGGTGAAGTAGCTATATTTTTTATTTATAATGTTTCTCCTGCATTTAAAGTTGTACAATAAAACAATACATTAATAGAACAGACAGGAGTCAATACAATAATGAATGCAAATACATACAAAACACAGTTACATTCAATTTTACATGCTAAGTGTTAAAGAGACAAGAAAAAGGAGATCCCTGACCAATAGAGCTTACAATCTATCTATTGATTAAACATATTTGGAATGGTACTGCAGAAAAAAATGTACATTTGGCACCACAATGTTTAAAAAAATCCACTTAAGGTAATAATCTAACTAGTTTCCATCTGGTAAGTTTAATTGAAGAAATACTTAAATGTCAGTTTATTAGGACAAGATACACGATGTGTTATACAAACAGGAATCTTTGAAGATGGTCCAGCAAGAGAAACAGTTACAGTATTTAAAATAAGGGCAGAGGTCCCCTTGAAGTGAAATTCTTGTAAAACGATCACAACAAAATAGAATTTCATTTGCGTCTTGGTATGACAAACACAAAAGTTATCAAAGAGGCTTAAAAAAGACCCTTAGTTTGGTAACTACTTCGGATTCCACTTGTCATTAAATATAGACAATAGACAAAATGATCAAGAAAATAAAACTGGATATACAAAATTATGACTTACATTAATGGGAAGGCTTACATAAGTTACCCCTGTGCTGCATTGGCATCATCCCTAGCAAAGGTATATTACACCCCTGAGATTAAACCATATCCACTTATAGGTGGCATACTTAAAAAATAAAATTCGTTGAGAGCCTCGATGAGCACAAGTCTGTAGTATGAAATCAGAAGCCATTTCAGGGAAACTAAGAATGTTTTGACATGAAGCATGAAAATGACAGCAGTTGAGACTCTGGAGAATGTATATCCAGTGCCTTGTCAGGATTAGAGAAAACAATTGTTAAAACATAAATATTATTGGAATTTTAATAAGGAAGTTATCCTCAGATAATTCCTATCTATGACCCTGATACATATACATATACAAAATTTCGATTTGTGTAATTTTAGAGATTTTTTCAACCTTGTCTAAAGTCACATTTAAAAAATCCATGCATTTCTACTTATTTATTATAAGATCCGAATACAGAATGCACGAATGAAATAAAAATGCGGAACAAATCAGAATAAGAATATGAAAACCACATTTACTACAAATTCTTAAACCTCAAAGTAACTATATGATACTATATTGACCCCTTCATATTATATTAACACAGAGAGCTATATTGCTTGATAACTATATATAAAGGCATGAGAAAACACAAGAGAAGGATAGACGGGGGATAAACTGTAGCAGTAAATACAAGACTAGAGGGCAAGTGATAAAAAAGAAAGAGAAGGTGCAAGTTTTGGCAGGGATTCTAGATTAGTTTATATCACCAGTACCTTCCCCCTCTCTGTTGATTGCATTCAATTTCATCTTTCATTTCCTGCAATGAACACAACAATCCAATTGTCTACTTAAAATATTTGCCACATAAACATACATAAATACAATACTGTATAAGGCATCTTCTTTTGAAAGATATTCAATTTTCATGGTCACTATCCTGACACTTATATATGTGCAAAGAAATATGACCTCCCAGGTTGCTAAACACCTTCACAATATGAAAGAGCACTCATATAGCCCATAACTAGACTATGTTCCTTAGAATAAGCTCACTTAGCGCTTTATTTTAATCATATGTCATGTTACTAACAGAGATGACTAAATCCTGTAAGATGTTCCACCGTCTATTTTATATAATGGACTGAATTAAATTTTTTGAAACTTTTGCATTGGGAAACCTTTAAAGCTGCCTGGTTCGCTGAATCCTGAAATTGGACAACCTCTGATGTATTTTATGTTTGTATATTTCATAACAGCTGTAGTATCACTAGGAGCCTTACTGTCAGACCACCATGTGGTGCAATGTCAAATGTACACAGGTCTGCAGTAGATATAACAAACCACTAATTAATGCTCTTTATGCACTATGAACGATGTGTTGATGTATACAGTGGGTGGTTAATTGTAATGGCACCCAAAAAAGTTTTAATTATTAAAGCTACCCTTAGTGGTGGCAAGCCTTACCATTATTGCGCCATATCCGAAGGAACAGTAACGGGTGACTCCCAGTGATTCCATTCAAGGGGAATGTCATTACATATTGTACTTTTGGATATTAAACTTTAAAGGGGTGATTTCCCCTTCAAATTACTTTTAGTATGCTATAGAATGGCTAATTGCAAGCAACTTTTAACTGACAAATACAAGAGGTCCTCTGCACTCAACCCATTATCAATATATTTAAGACATTGAGACATTTTGTGCATACTGCTACTAAAAATGCCTTACCCTTTAAACAAAACAGGGATTGTTTGTCCATATATTGCAATATATTTAAGCTGGCCAACTACGTCAAAGTCATCCCATATCTGGCCAGTCCTATGCTCAATTTTCATCTGATTCATTAAGAATTCTATTGCTTCATTATACATTTTACAAAGGGACTAAGTTTTACCTGCAACTTACTAGCTGCTTTCAAAGTAAAACTCCCAAACTTGGCCGCCCTTTTATTAGACACCAGTGGGATCACCTGACTATAGTTGGAGAGGGTGGGAGCTACAACATGGAGCTGGTCACTGCTCCTGTAGAACTATAACAAACAAGGGAAAGTTGTGCTCACCACTATTTTTTAAAACCATTAGGCGGGGGTGCAATGAGGCTGTGACCACAAAATACATATAGTCAAATACAAGAGTCCTCTGCACTCAACCCATTATCAATATATTTAAGACATTGAGACATCTTGTGCATACTGCTATTAAACAAAACAGGGATTGTTTGTCCATATATTGCAATATATTTAATTGACCTTCATTTTTTTCTTTTGAATTATTTGCATTCTTCTGATTTCTGCTTTCAAATTGGGGTCACTGACCCCATCTAAAAAACAAATGCTCTGCAATTTTTACAAATTTATTGTTAATATAGTTAATGTAAAGGTAAACAATTCCTTTAATGAGCACGGCCATATTTACCTCCTGTATTGGCAAGTATTAGTAAGGAGCGAATCTGTCCTATTCTTGTAGAATTTTGTGAAAAAATTTGCACATGGCGAAATGCGGAATTTCGACGCAAATCCCTGGCTGGCGAATAAATTTGCTTATCACTAGCAAGTATTTGTATTTCATCTGAATGTTTCACACCTAAACTCTTCTGTTATGGCCCCTTTTAAATAATTCTTAAAATGTCATCAATACAATATATACTTTTCATTTCTGACTCATTTCTGTACTCATTAATGCCTTAGAATTAGAAAATTTATTAAGTGCTGTGTTTATAGGCTGTTAGGTCACATTCATGGAAATATGATACACTCAATTTATATGTGACTTAGTGTCTGTTAAAACACAATAAAAAACCTTTATTCGGCCCTGTCGTAATCCATGAAATGACAGGGGCAGCTTGTACTGTAGTTATACTTGTAGTTGTCTATTCAGCAGACAGGCTGACCTAATTAGCTTTGAGCCAAAAGGCAGTCAATCTCAGAAGGCTCTTTATTTATAGACAACCTGTTTCAAGCTCCAATAGTTTAACTTTGTCCTGTGAGCCATGACATATTCTCTCACAGACCTTTTATTGGATATGAAATGGGAGCAAAATGTTCAATCCGATGTTCAAAAGGCAAGCAGAGGGAGGTAAGGAATTCACAAGAAAGAGAGGTTGATGATCATCAAAAAGAAGCAAGCAGTTCCACCTTCAACTTCGTAATGAAGGATATTCATGAAATCCCTACCTTCATCTGGGATATGACTGATGTTACAAAACTCAATCTTTCCCACAACAGACTGGAGAGACTTCCCCCTGAACTGGGAAAGCTGGGATATATAGTAGTGCTGAACTTGTGTGGGAACCAGATTGTATCCCTGCCCAAGGAGATAGGTCTACTGAGAAATCTTAGGGTCTTTTTCGTTAACATGAACTACTTAGTGGAGCTACCAGAGGAGCTGGGTTCATGCAAAAAGTTGGAAGTCCTGAGTCTTTCACATAACTACCTATCAGCACTTCCAGTATCGTTCAGTGATTTAACTTTGCTTAAAAAGTTGAATCTGAGCAACAACCGGCTTACTTGCATTCCCTCTTGCGTTTTTCAAATGAAGAATTTGGATTTTCTACATTTGGGTTCCAATCAGATAGAAGCCATAGCTGACAGTATTCAGTTTTTGGAACAACTGAAGATACTGGTTATTGACAATAACATTTTACGTGTTTTACCAAGATCTATTTGCTTGCTGACCTCCCTGGAACTTTTAAATGTGGATTACAATTGTATACAAACGCTTCCTGACGACCTGTATAAATTAATGAAGCTGACAAGAATCGCATACAATCCAATGGATAAAGGTCTTCATATAATAAATAACCCCTTAGCCAAGCCACTGCAGGCTATGGTTGATGGAGGGCTTAATATGCTCTTTGCATACCTTGAGGACAAAATCAAACCGGACTGAATGCTTCTCCTGGGATAATCACTTTTAGATTCAAAATTTAATTTAAAGTAAAGCCAATTAAATATTAAAGGGGGCAATATGCTAAAAATGTTTTAAACCATATACTAAATGAACAATCTTAATGTAGATATTGCTGACTTTGCTCTTTTAAATCGCTAATATAAATTGATGTTGATATTATATTTACAATAATAAAAAGATGTAATATATGCCACATCTAAGAGCAATATTAGACACATCTGCCATGTATTTTTATCATGAATTAGCATGTAACGTCTCCTACATCTATACTGCAAGTATCTCATTTTCACTTTTAGGGGGGAAAAAACAATAGGGGTACAATTAAGTCATTTTTTATGTGGGTATGCCTTGTGCAAAGGATTATTGTCATCAAAAGATGTTTACATTTAAGTTATCATTTAAAAGTCCAAAATTGCACAAAGGGCTGATAAGAAGGTAGGGCAGAAAAGGCATTTTACATAGTCATCTGGCTTTAGAGGGTTTTCTTCTGTGATAAAGTGTTCACTGCATACAATGCGTGTGAATCATATACAATGGGATTGTTCAAACTGTGCAACATGGTCTTATGTTGGGCATTAATAAACTGCTATACAAAATATATAGTGCCCATTACAGAGGAATATATAGGTTTTCACATTGCTACAAATAGAGAATTCCATCTGTCCAACACACTGTCCTGATTTTTTTCCGGAGTTTCCCATATTTATAGAACTGGCTTGGGTGCAGTGAGGGACATGGAAGACCATAACAGGGTGTGATTGGTGAATGTCCAGGGCAACATGCCACATTGCACATACATCAAGCTGATTTACCAACTTTGAGTTGTGCCATAGTATCCTATGTCTGAACATTTACTGAAAGGGATGGTTCACCTTTAAGTTAACTTTTAGGAAGTTATTTATCAAAGGATGAGTTTGTGAGGGGGTTTTCTACCTCGAATAAACTCACAACTCGAATGTATGCTTATTTATGAAAAAACTTGAATGTAAAAAACTCGAATGAATGCATGCGGGGGGGGGGGACTCGAATACTCAAATTGATCGAGTTATGAGTAAAAAAAAAAACCAATGGAAAAAAAAAATGAAAATCAGGAAGGCTTAAAACTTCTGCCATTGCCTTCTACATGACCACGACAGGTTTTAGCTGGTGTCGTTTTTTTGGATTCAGGCTTTTTGCAGCTTCAGGCATAAAAATCTTTCTTATCCTGAAAAACTTGAGTTTTTAGTGAAACTACCCTCAAAACAACTTCTCTGGAAAAACACATCTTGACCTTCAATAAATAACCCCCTTAATATTTTATAAAACAGGCAATTCTAAGCAACTTTTCAACAGGTAGACATTATTTATCTTATTTATAGGTTTTTCATTCTTTGCCTTCTTCTGACTCTTTCCAGCTTTCAAATGGGGGTCACAGACCCCATCTAAAAACAATTACAAAATGACTTGTTATTGCTACTTTTTATCACTTATCTTTCTATTCAGGCCCTCTTCTGTTCATATTCCAGTGTCGTATTCAAATCAGTGCATGGTTGCTGGGGCATTTGGACTTTAGCAAACTGAGATTGCAAACTGGAGAGCTGCTGAATACAAAGCTAAATTACTTAAAAATCACAAATAATAAAAAGTTAAAACCAGCTGCAAATTGTCTCAGAATATCACTCTCTACATTGTACTAAAAGTTAACTCAAAGGTGAACAACCCCTTTAAAAGGTCACCTGTCTAATATATCAAAATAAAATTGGGGAATGTAAAAAAGAAGTGCTCAATCGAAACATTATTTGCATGTGTTTAATATGTTTTGTTACCCCGTAATGAACACTCCTGAACTGCAAAATCGGAATCTTTGCAAAGATTTTTCATCGCCCAAACACAATAATTGTATTGAACAGATTTCTACATATCAAGCAGCTATTATATGGGCTTTAGCGACATCTTCTGGAATAAAGTGGTCACTGCATACAAATATATATATAACCCCTTTGGAAATGGCTTAGCCAATAACCTTCCAGTTGCTAAGAAACTTGACTTGAGTCTTGTACTTGACTTGAGTCAAATACAAAAGCATACACACAGCTACCTCTGGCAAAATGCAAATAGAGGTGAGAACCTGAGCACATAATTGGGGTCGGTAGCCCAGCAGTAATAGTTAGGAAGAGTAGGGAAGGACCATTATAATAAGGAAATCTAATGGTGCACATCGTTTTGGGATATCCTGAGAAAACTCAATTCAACTCAGTTCAATGAAGAGTTTCATCCAGGCTTCTTGTTAAGGGATTATATAACAATAGGAAGGCTATGAGAGATTATACTACAGTTTTAGAAAGAATGATCCTTGGGTCAGAACGTGGAAGTTATTCCACTGACACTTCTCAATATTGCGGAAGCAAAATAATGATAATATAAATTAATCTCCTAATATTTCCCTAAGAGAAAATACAATGGGGGTCATTTATAAAGTTTGCGCAACCCATATTTTTTCGCACATGGTTGTATTGACCATGTTTTTTCCTGAACACTAATATATTGCACTGCTCTGCCTGTCTTTCCGCTTTTTGCAAATACGCATTGTGAATACATTTTTGCAAAAGGCGTGCAAATGAAACGGGAGTTTACGCGAGCCCACCTAATGTGCGAGGTTGTTGCGAAAATAGCGTTGACAGTAACTTGAATTCGTACTTTGCGAAACTGTTTTGAGAATATTTTCTCCGCCACCAAAGTTGTGGCATAGTGTCGCAGAGTGTGCACATAAATATTCGCAATTTGTGTATTTGAAAAGCTCTTATAGACATTCGCCTTGTAAAAAAAATATGCAATTCTGTTTGTACCACACTTATTCAGCTTTATAAATATAACCATGCGCAGGGCAAATATATTCACTTTGCGAACCAATCTGCCTTGCACGAAGTTTATAAATGACCCCCAATGTGTAGCAACCCTTTAAGAGTTTAAGAATGCTAAAAGCTTTGAAAAACAAGAAAACAAAACATACTTAAAGGGGAAGGAAACCTAGTTGGCGCAAACCCCCCCTCCCTTGTGTTGCCCACCCTCCCTCTTCCCCCCTGGCCTACCCGTCCCGCTGGGCAAATGCCCCTAGCTTGTTACTTACCCTTCTGCGCAGGTCCAGTCCAGGGAGTTCAAAGACGACATCTTCTTCCACGCGATCTTCTTCCTGCTTTGAACGGCGTTTTGGCGCATGCGCAGTAGGAGCATTTCGCCGGTACGGATCTACTGCGCATGCGCCAAAAGTCATGAAGTACTTTGGCGCATGCGCAGTAGATCGTACCGGCGAAATGCTCCTACTGCGCATGCGCCAAAACGCCGTTCAAAGCAGGAAGAAGATCGCGTGGAAGAAGATGTCGTCTGTGAACTCCCTGGACTGGACCTGCATAGAAGGGTAAGTAACAAGTTAGGGGCATTTGCCCAGCGGGACGAGTAGGCCAGGGGGGAGGAGGGAGGGTGGGCAACACACGGGAGGGGGGGAGGGTTTTTGCGCCAACTAGGTTTCCTTCCCCTTTAAAGGAGAAGGAAAGGCATCATACACATCATACTACTGATTGTATTGACTTACCTGAAACCCCGGGCCGGTGCTCCTATCAGAAGAAAACGACACCGGCACAGGGTTATACCAGTGAGCACCACAGAGCAATCCTCTTCGGTCTTCCTCTTTCCTTCGCGCGGCTGCGCATGCGCCGTAGAACGAAAAGCCGAACTTTAACTAAAAAGTCAGCTATTTCGTTCAACTGTGCATCTGTCTGCCTTGGGAAATTTGAAGAAAGAAGACGCCGGAAGAGGATCCCTCCGTGGTGATCACTGGTATAACCCAGGGCCGGTGCAGTTTTCTGCTGATAGGAGCACCGGCCCGGGTTTCAGGTAAGTCAGTACAATCACTTGGGGGTGACTAACATTTGGCCCCCCCAAGTGTACAATGCTTTTCCTTCTCCTTTAAATAGTACAATACTTTAATTGTATAACAGCTTTATTCAATCCTCTTTTGACACTTCTGCTAGCTAAATCAGAAAATAAATATGCATGGTTCATGCCATGTCTGCATTTTGGGCATTTATTTTAGTCAGCAGTGGCTTCATTTTTATTTAATAATTTATATTGAATTATTTATAACAATTTGCTTCCTTTAATGCAGTGAGTGCACTTTCGACAATGTTTTCACCTCAGAGAAAGCAGATAGAGTTCAGGAAGTTATTTGTCGGCTTGCCTTTACGGTAGCCAATACTTTTCCCAGACTATCTAACAAGTAATAACACGGCCCACATATCCAGATCTTTAGGAAAATGTGACGATTGTGAAGTGTTTCATTCTCATTTAAAATGTGTATTTATTTCTTAGTTGATGTTTGAAATAACAGTTGAAGTTCAAGTAACTGAGTTAAGCAATAGAGTTGCTGCATTGTAAAAAGGTAAGCGAGTAAACTGAAAATAAGTACTAAATATGTAACACAAATATGACAGCTTATTAATGCAGAATGGTACAATATTGTACCCCCTATACATTTTATAGAGGTCCAGCTACCAGTTGCAGATTCACGGTTGCTATGTGGATAGAGAGTGCATGTGAGGTCCCCTAATGAATGAAAATACTTTTGATCAATGATCATAGAACACATGAGCTATTTGCAGTGTTGGACTTGCTGACTTGGATACCAGGAAATCTTGCAGTGGGCCCAGTGACTTAAGAGAAATGGGAAAATATTTGGAAGAATAGGGACAAGTATGAAATCTGTTATCGGAAATTCTTGGGACCTTGTGTTTTCTACATAAGGGGTCCTTTCATATTTTGGATTTACTTTGTCTATTAAAAAAAATCATTTAAACCCAAATAAACCCAACAGCATAGTTTTGCCTCCAATAAGGATTAATGTTATTATTACAGCAAAAAAGGAATTAATTTAATTTTTTTTTAATTAATTCATTAAAATGGAGTCTATGGGAGACGGCCTTCTTATATTGCAGAGCTTTCTGCATAACAGGTTTCTGGATAATGTATCCCATGCCTGTATATGGTCTAAGGTTTCTGGTGTGTCTGACACTGGACACCGACACTGTCTGAGAATTAGGTGTGACAGAACTGACAGGTCACTTCCCATTGACTACAATGGGATACACCACGAATAATACAGATCGTCATGGGTTTTTGCAGTTTAATTATGAGCTGTGAAGTGCAACCTGTGGTGATTCTCAGAGATTTGTTGCTGCTATTATACAGGTATGGGACCTGTTATCCAGAATACTCAGGACTTGGGGTTTTCCGGATAATGCATCTTTCGTTAATTTGGACCTTCATACCTTAAGTCTACTAGAAAATCATGTAAACATTAAATAAACCCAATAGGCTGGTTCTGCTTCCAATAAAGATTAATTATATCTTAGTTGGGATCAAGTACAAGGTACTGTTTCATTATTACAGAAAAAAAGGAAATCATTTTTAAAAATTTGGATAAAATAGAGTCTGTGACAACCGTAATTCTGGATAACAGGTTTCCGGATAACAGATCCCATACCAATACCAGCAAATACAGCGGCAAACAAAGTGATCCTTGTTAAGGACCATGACAGACAAGGAGGGAAATCTGTGCAACAAAAGGAGACACATTTCCTGCAAACACCTTCACTAACATTCAGATTGTCACATGTAAAACACTTTACATGCAGTGATTCAGCTGAATTATGGGGAATAAATACTGCATTTTTCCACACCTGATCACCAGAGATTTGTTGCCTGCAGGTAGTACAGATTCTCCGTGGGTGTCTTTTCGTCTTCCACTGCCCTAAGAAAGTGTGTACTGAAAATATATTAGAATAAGGAACACTTTTGCCTTTAACAGAGTTAAGAAACTGAGCAGATTGCATGGGCCTGGTGAGGATTTTTTTGCTATCATGTTTCTGTGCTTCTATTTTCTGCTTTTGCTCTCATTTTCCTCTATCAACAACTCAGTCTCCGAGACCATACAAAAGCCATTAGGATCGAGCTGGCAGATCTCCATGAGAATAATATAAATTACATCTAAGGCTTTCCGACTTTGTGCTCAGGAACATTCATTTTCTCGTCTCAGCACAAACTTCCACAAGCATTGCTACCATCGGCGAAACTAGAACTTACTTGGCCCCCTTGGCAAACCACAAGGAAGATGATAGGCTGAAATTGGGCATCAGTAATGGTGCAAGCAATACTCCTGGGACTTCCATGTGTCTATACTCTGATGCCCCTCTCTATTACATAATAACTTAAATAAGATATCTGGCTTGCATTTATGCATGGTTTATGGACAGGGCAGAGGAAGAATTTTCCTTAGAATACAAGTTGCAGTGGAATCCTAATATCATTGGTAAAACTATTTATAGGATATAATTACACTGGACAATATATTATATTCTGGGGGTTTCTGGATAATGGATTTTTCTGTAATTTCATACCTTAAATCTGGTTTAAAAAAAAAACCCTTTAAACATTAAATAAACGCAATACAATTGTTTTGCCACCAATATGGATTTTGTGCAGCAGTAGTTACCATCAACTGTTTTATTATTACAGAGAAAAAGGAAATTATTTTCAAAAAATGATTTGCTGAAAGTGGACTCTATGGGAGATGGTCTTCCAGTGATTTGGTGCTTTCTGTATAACTGGTTTCCAGATAAGGAATCCCATACCTGTATTTGTGCTGCATTCCTTTAGAGGGAATAGAATTCTAATAACATGAAAATGATGAAAGTGTAATAGTTTGATATCCTATTATTTTATAATTACTACAAACTTCGCCATACACCAGACTGACAGGGTAGGATATGACTTGTTGAAGAGATGCCAGTTAAAGCACTTGAGGCAAATGATTGCCTTCGTGATAAAAGTTCAGTGACTACCTCCCCCAGGGCTGGCAAATATTTACTGTAACATAAACAAACCGTCACATTCAAAGTGTCACTGTGACACCAGGTCACAACCTTTTAGCCCCAATAAAGGATATTGCTGCGTGGAACGGTGCAAGTCGCATGTCCAGTAATTATATACGTTTCTGTTCTACATTCTGTTATACTGCATTCTAACCAGCACTTTGTGTAGAAAAATAATAATCATACTGTATGATACATGCAGGAACTATTTCATATGAATGAAGGCTGTAAGATAAAAAAAAGGCTAATTCTCATGCAGTAATGCACATACATCCCTTTGAGCTTTCTGTGCCTTCCATCCTGGCTACATAGTGAAAATCAGAATATTCTGCCAGTAGCTTATACAGGATTGCTGATGGCAACATCCCTTTTCCTATCCACATTACTTGGGGAAACATTCAGTAATACATTGAAAAATGTAACAAATAAAATGATTCAGTTGAATCCAATCCTTTAGGGTTATGTCATGTTTCTCCATTGATGCATTTCAGCTGGTGGAGAAACAATTGTCATTTAGATTTTTTTTCTAAATATCAAAGTGAATCTGAAACCGTGTGCATTTGTATTTTTCTGTTATTTGTAAACCAGAAGATGCATCGTCTGAATAAGAATTGGCTGCTTTCTGTGCAAGTGTGAAGCCACTTCATTTAAAGGCAAACTAAAGCTCACCCTCTAGTTTTAAAAGACAGCCCCCCGCAGAGGGATCTTTTCCATCTACAAAGGGTGTAAAAGTGCAGGACCCGCCACATCTGCTTTTAGCTGCACATTTGTCACGGGACAGTTGGGAGGTATGTATACTGTCATATATACTACCCTTCATTTTTCTTTAGAAATAAGGAATGGACATGATTTAGGCTTTCAAGGGCAAATGATTGGGTCAGAAGGAGGGGAAATTTTCCCCTCTACCATTTCCCTTTGGGTACAAAGGGGTGACATCCTTTGAGCACCTTTAAGAGCAAGCAAAAGTGCTGTGTGTGAAAGTGGAAAAAAAGGCTAGAGAGGAAAGTACAATAAAGGAGTAGGAAGAATTAGGAGAAAAATGCAGTAATATAAAAAGCACTAAGCCAGTACATGGTCACTTAAATCTGGGATTCAAAACAGTCCACCAGACTGTCTATGGCATTTTACAGCAGCCAGCGGCATTTGTCAGAATATACAGATTACCAGTCTGGGCTGGCACATATTAAAACAACCTAGAAATGCCAGAAAAGAGAAATAGCAGTAGAATTTCACGTCTCCCAATTGGCAATTAAGCATAATTAAACATAACATAATTTTAACAATGCTTTAATACCTACTCAAAAAAGGTATTAAGATTGGATATATTGTAGTATCAATAGTTAATTTATTCATGTGTGTATTATTGGTACATAAAATTAGGCTTATCTGAAATGGTCTTTTAGTTTTCTGATGCTGAAACCACATACAAGAGTGATCTAGTACCATCTGGGTTCATACTCCCTTGCTCTTACCTATCTCACACATCAGACAGATCAATCACTGATCTTTGTCTCTTTAAGGGGCAAATTCACTATGCGCCGAAGCGCCTAACGCTAGTGTCAATTCTCTAGCGTTGGTCATTTTCGTTACTTCGCAAATTCACTAACGAACGCTGGCGTAAATTCGCTAGTGTTACTTCGCACCCTTACGCCTGGCGAATTAAGTCCCAAAAAACGCCGGCGTTTTTTCTATATTATGGGTGATAGACTGAAAAAGATCGAAAAAAATTTTGGGGCTCCCCTCCTTCCCCCCTACAATTCCTAACTCATGGCAACTTAACTATACAGTGGGCACATGTGTAGGGCAAAAAAAAATTTTATTTGATGTTTTGAAGGTTTCCCAGGCATTTGTAGTGATTGTACGTATTCCTCCATTGAAATTTGAATTTGGCGCCATATGCAAATTAACCATCGCTAGCGCAACTTCGCTTCGCTTAGCGAATCAACGCTAGCGCAACTTCGCAACCTTACGCTACCCCTGAGCGCAACTTCGGATTTTAGTGAATTTGCGGAGCGCTGGCGGTGTTGCGAAGTGCGGCGAAGTTACGCCTGGCGCAACTACGAATCTTAGTGAATTTGCCCCCAAGAGAGGTGGTTGTTGTGGATACTGCTAAGGGCTCATTTACAAAAGGGGAGAAAGTAGCACAGAACTAGTGTTATACTTTTCCCACGATACACCTTACCCCACGTAGAGCAGCGGAATGGAGAACAAAGTTGAAGCTTTTGGCACTGTGTTCTCTGTGGTTGATTTGGCCCAGTGCAAGGCAGAGATGACAGCTTGCATTATACTATGGGTAGAGAGCAAGTAATGTATAGAACTCCACCGTATGTAATAGAAGGCACCAGGAGCTGTAACCCATATCAACAGGTAACCAGAAAGTGCTGCTTGCTAATTAGTTGCTTTGGGTTAATGCACCTGGGTAAACTAAGTGCCATTTATTACATAACCCCCCAAAGGGGCACAATTTTCCTTCCCTTTGTGCTCAAGTATAAGCAACATACCAATAGTTAACAAGCCCTCTGGTCTCTTAACTATGACCAATGAAGTGCAATTCATCTAAAAATGGCTATTTAATTTGCACATTTCTTATGTTTTCTAAACGTAAATTCACTGGAAGCTATTTAAAATATTTGACTTTTTGTGACTGGGTTATTTTTGCACAATATTTTTCTATTCTATATTTAGTCAATGTTTAAGTCCTTTAGACATCTTTAAATAACTCACGAAAATACGTATAAACAGCCAGAACAAGGTTATCCAGCAAGAAAAAAAATAAAAACATATACATCTTTGGTAATAAATAAAAGGGAACAACTCGGCTTCCGCAGGAAAGAAACCATATCAATCACCTTTAAAACAGAAAAAATTAAGCCATGTGAAACACCATGAATTACATTACCAGAAGGCTAATATAAATTACAGCAGTAAATTATAGATGCTCTTAAATAAGATATAGTGAAAGTGTGCCTAGGATGTAAAAATGTGCCCACTTTCTTATTTAGAGTTTGTCTGATTAGGCCATAGAAACGCTGCCAGGAGGTTATTATATAAATCACTGACTTTAGGTGAGCAGGAATCAAGCATTTCAAAACAGAGGCCCGACAGCATCTATGTCTTTCCAGCTGAGCTGAAAATTTATGGTTTATTCCAGGCATTCAGTCTGCTGCCTCATCAAAGGTACCTTTAAATTACAAGATGAGATATTTAGTCATTCTTGGAAACATTATTATAACTTGTCTAATTTATCACTGGGTCTAGGTGTAATGCTCAACATTAATTGCACATGATGCAGATATAATGTGCTTATGAGTCTATAAAGTGCATCTCTTTGCACTTTCTCTGCAAGAATTGATGTGGTTATAAAACGGTTGTTCCAATAATTATGAAACATAGATGTAAATCAGATCCCACCACAGCTAATCGCACAACTCTAATTGAGGTTCTGATCTTGAAATATGGGAATGTGTTTGTTAACTATACTGTATATTTACACAAATACACATACAGATATGCTTTAAAGGGTTATGTTGTGACTACATTGCATTATAACCCCGTAAAGGGATTCTGACATTCCCTTGGATAAATCCTCACGGGAGCTGCTAACATAAGGCATGCTGGGAATTGTAGTTTATCCTGCCGTAGAAAAGGTACACTTAGGGGCTAATTTACTAATGGTCGAATAGCAAGGGTTAATTAACCCTCGATTTTCGACTGCCGAATTGAAATCCTTCGACTTTGAATATCGAAGTAGAAGGATTTACCGCAAACAGTTCGATCGAACGAAAAATCGTTCAATTGAACAATTAAATCCTACGAATCGTTCAATTCGAAGGATTTTAATCCATCAATTGAACGATTTTTCTTCAACCTAAAAATTGTTCCAAAGCCTATGGGGGCTAACATTGACTTCGGTAGGTTTTAGGTGGCGAACTAGGGGGTCGAAGTTTTTTTTAAAGAGACAGAACTTCGACTGGTTTGGAAGTCGAAGATTGAAGTAGCCAATTCGATGGTTGAAGTAGCCAAAAAATTTTTTCGAAATTCAAAGTTTTTTTTATTCTATTCCTTCACTCAAACTAAGTAAATCCCAGCCCCTAAATCCCAGGAGCTGCAAAGTGATATTTTTCATTTAAGTGTAGTATCTCAGGTTCATATATTTACATTTGGTTGTTTTTGTCACCCAAGTATAAAGAAACTGAGCCATTTAAATAGGATGGATGGAAAAAGGTCTTTTTGTGGAGGATTTATAGTAGGGATTAAATGGCTTCACTGTTATTTAAACGTGGACAGTGTTTTAGTGTCACTACATATTTTTCTAACTTTGGCCAAAATGCTCAGCCCCATCTGACCACAAAACCTTTTGAGTAACAGATTTTTTTGCCACCCTCCCCATATGACTTATTTTTAATTTGGGCATACATGGGAAGATCCACTTGCTTGCTGGGGTTGTCAAACATTTTGCCATTTGGTGTATTGATCAGATCACCGGTGCCAATGATTCAATCATACCATGGGCCTACTGAGATCCACCAGAAGACAGCATCAGTGTGACAATGTGGTCTTTGTCAGGGTCTAACATAGTATTAGCAATAAGTCGCTTGATCATTTACCTTAATGAAGTCTTTAATTATATCATGGGGGAAAAAATTAATTGGCTACCATGGGAAAATCTAAATGCATCAAACATAATGAAGAGCTTACAAATTGAATAATAATATTTTTAATAGAGTGGAGAGATCAGAGAATGAAATGATCAATAAAATAAATTAGATCTGAGAAAGATGTAAAAGATACTGAGGCCAATATAATGGTTATGAAGAATGACTTCAATATAAGGAATCATTATCAGGTTAAAGGATCTAATGAAAGCAACAGCAGTAAGCCCAATGCAGGGAATAAAACTCTATGCAGTTACTCATCCAAATATTTCCAATTTACACATCAAAAGAAACGAGGGGCACCGCTCAAAAAAGCACGTTCCCATGGCTGCTCCCCCACAAGGGTCCGGGTGCTCTGTCCACAGCGTCCCCACTGTCCACTGAAAGTCCACAACCAAAAAAGGACGGCAGTCCAGGAAAGAAGCAGGTTTATTGCAGGGTCCTGCGGAAAACAATGGCCTTACGCGTTTCTGGAACAAATCCCTTAATCATAGGGATGCTTCTTTCCTGGAGTGCCGCCCTTTTTTGGTTGTGGACTTTACACATCAACTTAGCACTTAATTCTTAAGGGCTTATTTGCTTATCAAGTGCAGAAAAATGTTGCAACTAGCTATGTACAATGCAGGCACTGAGCCATCTAGACCCAGATGGGAAAGCTCAGAACGGTATTAGGAAGATAACCTAGCAATGCAAGGTGGCAACTGGTGTCTCAAATAGCCTAGTCACTAATTCATGATAGTTTCACTTCTGGCACCTTTCCCATGCTCATTTGCACACAAGTACACTTAAGTGCAATGGTTGGGCTCCACACTGCAAACAGAAAGCGTTGCAACATCTTACTCCCTTTTCTCCCTCCGAGCCTAAATCTGTGCATAGCTTGAGAAGTTGAGGGCAGTTATTTGAACAACATACCCTCTTCCTTTATCATTTAAAAGTTGGTCCCTATCATGGTACCTTCTGCCTTGGACTAGTCCATTGCTCAGGGCAGTTTTAGAATTATCTTACCAATGTAGAGAATGTAAGAATTTCAGCCATGTGATTTATCTCATCGCTACTCTCACAAAACAAACACATGGCACAACAAGGAAGCCTAAAATACCAACAACACGCCTTTTCTTCTGAACATATTCCATATTCTGATCTGATTTGTGAGTCTGTTTACTCTTGAAATTGATCATAAAACACAGTTTCATGTGAAAATCTCAGTTGAAAGCTACAATAAGATGAAAATCAAATCTGTCACACCTGGTCAAGCATACAAGGCCTTCAGTCCCTTATGTTCACCTCAATGCCTATAAAAGCTACTATACAATTTCATATTGTTTGCTTGAGAAATTGTCTGCAACATATTATTCCTACTTGTACAGGTATGGGACCCATTATCCAGAAACCCATTATCCAGAAATCTTAAAATTACAGGAAAGTCATCTCCTATGGATTCCATTTTACTCATATTATTCAGTACCTTGTGTTGACCCTAACTGAAATATAATTAATCTTTATTGGAGGCAAAACAATCCTAATGGGTTTAATTATTGTTTAAATTATTTTTTAGTAGATTTAAGATCTGGAGATCCAAATTATGGAAAGATCCCTTATCTGGAAAACCCCAGCTCCCAAGCATGTTGGATAAGAGGTCCTATACCTGTATTATTGTGTATATTTTGGTTGAACCAATGGATGTTTTTCTTTACCACCTTGAATTTGTATGATGAGAATGATTTAAGATTTTGGGTCACCCTGGAGCCTAGAAAACTCAGTATGACTGAAACCATCTTTGAGTATTGAAGGAGGGTTTAACATCTTCAACATTCTGAAATGGCCCCTGCCTGTGTTTGAAGAAAAATCATCTTGTGCCCCCACACAAGACGTTTCTGTAGGCCCATGCATTTGTTATCAAAAAAAGTGCTCAAATATACTCATATACATTTGCAGTGGATGCTTTGCTGTGTTGAGTCCAACACTCTCTCAACTTCTACTTGCAGCCCCCGGTATTTATTTACTATTATTTTTAGATATACTGTTCGATATATGATTATATTATACTATTGTTTTTTTGTTTCCTTATGTTAATGTCTTTCTGTCTTTCTTTACTCACCTGTGGCTTTCTCCTGTGTCATAATTCAGAGGTGTTTTGGTTTTATGTTTTGATGGTGTTGGGGGCCAGGTAATGGCACACATGGGTGAGGATTCGGCATGTCGGCAAAGTGAATGAAGTTTGCAGTGTAGAGACTTGTCCGGATTTCAGAGCAGCGAAATCCGGGCCCTTTGTTTTGAACTGGACAGACCAAGGAAAAACCAGCACTAACAGCTTAAATTGGGATAGTTTAACCTTTAGAACAGGTATGGGATCCGTTATCCATTGTCCAGAAAGCTCCGAATAACAGAAAGGCCATCTCCAATAGACTCCATTTTATCCAAATAGTCCAAATTTTTTGTATGATTTCCTTTTTCTCTGTAATAATAAAGTAGTACCTTGTACTTGATCCAAACTAAGATATAATTAATCCTTATCTGAGGCAAAGCCAGCTCAGGTTTATTTAATGGTTAAATGATTTGCTAGTAAACTTATGGTATGAAGAGCCAAATTATGGAAAGATCCGTTATTCATAAAAGCCCAGGTCCTGGGCATTCTGTATAATAGGTCCAATACCTGTAATACAAGCTATATATATTGTATTAATAACATAGCCCAGTTTTTGATACAGACACCTCTATTATTAGAATTACATCTGAGTGTGGACTACATGTAGGTTAAATACATTAGTGTGCATAGATATGAAAGATCTCTTTAAATAAACAGCAAAGTCATGATAACTTATTTCTCTTGGTAGCACAAGGTTTTCCGCTCCTGATTATAAATTTAACAGAATCACTAGGTGGCGCACCTGTTTCATAGTTTGGAAACCAGCTAGGGGAAATGACTTGGATTTTTCAATTGTAAATATCTTTACGGGATAATTTTAGAAACATAATATAATATCTTATAACTAAATGACCAGTGTAATTTATACAAATCATTTTTTAAATGAACATTCTGTTCTTACTCATATGACAGATATCTCCTCTATATACAAATAGTGTGATGATCTATTACAGTACTTGCCAACTTCTGTGGTACCGAGGGCCAGAATTTTTCGGGCCTACATGGTAGAGGGCCATACTCTGCCTTCCCTATACAATGGAATCCAGTGTTGACCACTCCCTGTTTTTAAAAAAACAACCACTTTAAACCATACCCATGTTACCACAAGACTATGCTACTACATTAATGGTGGTAGCACACCAAAAAAATAAATGGTTGGTGCTCACTGCTGGCATATCACACATCACTCAAATGTGAAAAAAGTATTTTAAGACTTATAATTAAATCCATATACCTCCTCCCCTGTGGATAACACAGCCCCCCAAGCACATAAATAAACTCCTTAGGGGCCCCTTACAATAATTTTCAAATGCTAACACACCCCCAGAACAAATACCAGGCTTATGTTCCACAGGCAGAGTATGGCACACACAGGCAGAGTATGGCACACCCAAGGACCATAGGGCAGGCAGAGTATGGCACACTCAGAGAGCATAGGGCAGACAAAGTACAGCACACAAGGAGCATAGGGTGGGCAAAGTACGGCACAAACAAGGAGCATAGGACAGGCAGTATATGACACACACAGGGAGCAAACGACAGTCAAAGCATGGCACACCCAGGTAGCATGGGGCAGACAGATTATGGCACACACGGGCAGAATAAGACAGGTAAAGTATAGCACACACAGGGAGCACAGGGCAGGGAACATATGGCACATACAGGGAGCATAGGGCAGCCAGAGTATGGCACACACAGGGAGTATAGGGAAGGAAGACTATGGCACCCACAGGGAGCATGCGGCTGCGATGGGGGGTTGGAGAGGGGGCACTGTGGCTGGAGGGCCCGGCGGATGGTGAGGGGCCCCTGAGGCTGCAGGGCCCCCAGTTTGACACTAAATGTTGCAATATACATTTTCTCATAAATCAATATTTAAGCAATATTTTCCATGGAACAGAATGCTAACATGATTTTATAGAATGTAGATCATAATGGGCCAACATCACTAAAAGTAGACCTCGCATTATTAAAGTATGGGCACTCCTGCTGTACTACATACAGTGATTCAGGTCTGGTGCCCCTTCAGCAGTTTGTAAATAGGTGTAAATAGGTGAACAATATGGGCACTTTCAGTCTGGGTCTCAGGTGGGAACATTACAGGGTTTAAGGGGTGTAAATAATAGAGGTGTCACAAGTATGAACAATGCAGGTGGATTCCTTGTGTGAGCAATGCAGGGGGGATTACAGTTTGAATATGAGGTTAAGGGCAGAGACACGCGTGGAGATTCGGGGAGATTTAGTTGCCCGGCCAAATCTCCACGTGTGTCTCTGCCCTTAAACAATGCAGGGGCCAGTTAATCTCTATAGTGATACCATTTAAAGTTTACACAGCAGGCAGACTTTCGTGTGGGGGAGCACACAAGGGGGTGGGTCACACCACCAATTGGACAGCACTGATCTATTAAATGAAATCATATAAACTTAATTGTAAGGAATACTGAGAACATTCCCACCTATTCAAAATCAGCATCATGATCTGTACTGTCGGAACAATACAAACTTTGTTCTGAATCCGGGATACTAAAAAAGACAAGACAAACTATATCAGCAACAAGGCCTTAGACTATCCCATACAAATACCACAGGAATCCCATATAGCAATAAGATGAAGATTACAATGTATGACTCATGTGATTTATTGAAAAGCTGTACTGTACATTATTGAATGACACACCAATGCAACATGAGCCTCGTGTAATCTTCACCTAGGAGGTGGCTGTAAGACTGTACTGCTGACTAGGATGAGATATGCTAATCTCTGTATTCTGGTTTATATAGGCTGGGCTTGATTCCTATTGACAGCTCATGTGTTTTGGTCTTAAACAACTCAAATCTCTATCAGTCAGTCACACATTTAGACATTCTCTTGTTCTAAGAGGTCAGGAAATATTCCAGCTTCTAGGTCTTGGCTGGTCATCAACCCAATTGGCCAAGTAACTGATTATTTGTTCAGCTATCCTGGCCAGTCAGGATCCTGTAGCAAGATACATTTTCAATTAAAAGCAAATACAAACCACTGTTTTGCCAATATTGTTTGTGGTGCTCTTCTTTGCAGATATGTGTCACACAATGCTTTAGGGATCACCAGCTCATGCTATAGCAGGGTCCTTGAGATAGTATGTAAGGTATGGTAAGACATAATATTCAGGATTACCTTTTGGATACTAGAAATAATAATAACATGGATTTCTAAGAAATAGTATTAATTATGGAGGTGGAGTGTATGGCTGCATTTGATTAAAGCATAGGGGCACTTTAGAAGGCCCATAAAGTGACGTCTCTGGATGTTGATTCAGCAGCAGGTCATTCCAGTGTATAAACATGCAGTGTCGGACTGGGATGCCAGGGGCCCACCAGAATACTTAAGGCTAAGGGCCCACTTCCAAACTACTATACCTCCTCTCCTCACTCATTCTCTCTATTCTCCTAGTCTGTTTACTCTACATACTATACTATATTCTTCCATTATTAAGCCTCTTTGCTCTCATGAAGAAATAGGGAATTACCATGAAATAGGCCAAATGGTTAGAAGCAAGAGGCCCACTGAGCATGTTTGTGGATAGGCTAAAGGCAAGACAGATTGATCTTAAAATTATGTTATTTGTTGCCAGAGGATGGGGTTGACAGCAATGGCTCTCAATGAAATGCAAGGACATTGCACGTGGGTGACACAAGAAGAACAAAAAAGGATGTTTTCTACTCTTTTTGTTTCCTGAAATACAGTCTTGCCAGATGTGATTCATACAGCACATACTCACAGACTAAAGAAGTTATCACAAAAGCCATCTACCTACTTGAGAAAAAGGATACATCTGCACAATAATAGCGGGCTCACATGAAACAAAACAAATAATAATACATTACATAAACAATTAATATGAGTAAAGAGATTTAGAATTTTTAAAAACTGAATCCAATTTTTTTATACATTTTTAGTTTTGCTTTTTAATTTTAACAAGTAAGGAGAAAGAAAAGAAATAAACAAGGAAAAATAAAATTAGAAATAAGTTGCCAGTGGAGCCAGTAACCAACAGCGTTATACACTGGAGTCAGAGATGGTATCTTCCATTTCTAGTCATGGGCCCAGATTGCCTCAAACTTTTTAGGACAACCACGGGCAATATAGGTCCGTTTTTGGTTAGGGGGAGTGTTGTTTACCAGTACACGACAAAAAACGGGAGCAGTGGAGAAGGATGACCTTTTTTAATATAGAAGTTGAAGGTAGCAGAGTTAGACACAGGACCGAAGACCCAGGTTATCGGCCACTCCCAGAAGGCATACCAATGGGGTCTTAATGCACGGGACATTCAAGGTAATCGGAATATGGTGCAGGACTTCACCCCAAAACCGTTGAATGAGTGGGCAGTCCCAAAACACATGCAGGTAGGAACCAACCTCCTGATTACATTTTATGCATTGGTCTGAAGTCATTGGGTGTAACTTTGCAAGCCTGTATAGAGTAAGATACACTCTATTCAGAAACTTTACTTGTATAGCATAGTGATGTTTACATAGTGATGTCGGGAACCTGTTTCAGTACATCAACCCACGTCTCTTCCTCCAGTCCTGGAATGACCCTGGTCCATTTCTCTCTCACTTTGGCCAAGGGGTCAGGACAAGGCTGATATAGTATGGTATAGAACCAGGTTGTTGGTTTCCTGAGATCTTTTCTACATAAATATACCTTGAGAGTAGAGTCAACTAATCCTATGGGTCTGGTGGGGAATTGGGTCCTAAAGGCATGCCTTAATTAAAGATACTGGAAAAACATGGTGTGGTAAGGTGGTAAGTTTCTTTGAGACTAAATTGAATATAATTGTTTTTTTTAAACACAGTGTATGTATTTCTTTATTCTTCACAATTGTGCTTTGTTCTGTTTAGAGGAGCTAGCTACCGCCTGAGTTCATTTCATTCAACTTTGCACATTCCTATTATCTAAAAGCGTTACCCAATAGAAAATTAGACACATACAGTTGTGTTACTAGTTTAACTGAATGTCGATCCAGCAAAACTGACAGCGAAACCAGGATTGAGTGCTTTAGTTTCCTATGTGCGGGTGACTTTAACAGGAGTTTTTTCTCTGACAAGTTTGGATCCTAGTTTATACCCTGATCCCAACAGTGACAGCAAGAGATCTGCAACTTTTGAACCATACCATGAATGGAAAAAAAGGGATTGGGAGTTCAAATATCAGAAGCCTACAAAGGAGATCCTTCAGTTGTAGAAACACTAGGATTCTTTAGCTGTTACTGGCAGTATATAAAAAGATGAAGGCCACACAAGAGGCTTGGGAGGTCAATGCATTACTTCTTTTGGTTGTAACCCATGCTTCTTTTCACTCTGACAGTATTGATTCCAAAACATGATACTTCCAATTGTGTATGGTGTGGGGATCTGAGCCCAAAAACAATAAAGTGACATTTACAAGGCAAAAAGCTGTTTCTTATTTCAATGATTGAACCACAATTTCTGGTTCAAAACCAAACGCGTGCTGCTAATTATTTCTTCTCTATAGATACTTTTTGGTTCCAACAAAACAAACTTTTGCTTTCCACATCATGATCGATTTGTGTCCCAATCACTTTGTGTGTTATTTGGATCTGCATTTACTTTATGGACAACATTAAGAACTGCCTCAGATAATGTAGCACATTAATCTACATGACACAGGCCATTTACTCTACCACTTAGCTTTTCCCACAACTTCTGCAAATCTAAGAAACTGCTGGAGTGTCTCTGCTTGAGATGCACCGAGAGTCCCTGCTTGAGATGCACCGAGAAATAAAACAGTCAAAGGTGTTTGGGAGAGCGAGCACCAGAGTGGAATTATTCATATCCAATTGCACACACACTTCTAGCTTCACTGAAGTCTTTCCACTACAGAAAACCGTATGCAAATTACGTTAAGGAAAAGGAAAACCTTTCAGACAAACAGAAAGGAATATTCAGTGTTATTTTTTTAAAAAGACCCATAGAGGGTCATAGGGAAAGTATCCTAATGTCATAGAAAAGATGGAATTAATGAATTAGGAATTCTGCAGTAGGCATTTTTGCATTACTTTGTAATATGTGATGATTTCGTGCCATTTCCCCGTTTTATTTTATCTAGCTGTGTGATTGAAATCTCAGCATCATAATGTGTGTCTGAATAAAGTGACATCATTATCGTTTCCCTTTAATTCTGCGGACTAATAGGTTGCATTAAGGCTTCAATTATTCTTCATTAAACATTTCGAAAGGACATTCCGCATTCATTATATCATTCTAAAGATTTCATTTGGTTTGCACACGTTACAAAAATGATTTGCAATAGGGAAAAAAGAACTTTCTGCAAGTTGCATTGACATTCTGTTTTTTTCTGGAATAAAGGGATAATTCTACTATTTTTAAATAATAAATTCCCCTTGAAATAACATTTCTTGTATATTTTGACTGATTCATTTCAAGTTGTAAAAGAAAAGACTTTCTGATGCTGGAGCTTCTATTCTAATTACCCACAAATCTTAAAGGGGATGTTCACCTTTGGATTAACTTTTAAGGGCATATTTATCAAGGGTCGAATTTAAAAAACTTTGAAATTCGAATTCAAAAAGACCAACCGAAATTAAGTTGAAGTTTTTTTTTGGTCGAATAGGTCTGCTTTCGATCGAATAGGTCCATATTTGGCCGAATTCGAATCGTATGAATCTAAGGAATATCGCATTCAATCGAATTTGAAGTTGTTTTTTTGAGTCCACCAATTGACTCCAAATAGGTTCTAGGAGGTCCCCCATAGGCTAAAACAGCAATTCGGCAGGTTTTAGATGGCGAATGGTCGAAGTCAAATTTTTCAAGAGACAGTACATGAAAAATTTTCGATATTCAAATTTTTGTATTTTTTTCAAATTCTAATTAAATTCCCAAGTCGAAGCATATAAAAAATAGCTTGACATTCGAATTTATTCATTCGAAAATTCACCTTGAATAAATCTGCCCTAAGTATAATGTAGAGAGTGATATTCTGAGACAATTTATTTATTGTTTTTGAGTTATTTCGCTTTTTTATTCAGCAGGTCTACATTTTACAATTTCAGCAATCTGGTTGCTAGGGTCCAACTTTCCCTAGCAATCATGCACTGATTTGAAAAGAGCCTAGTATATGAAAAAGAGTCCAGAATATGAATAGGAGAGGGCCTGAATACAAAAATGAGTAATAAAAAGTAGCAATAACAACAAATGTATAGCCTTCCAGAGCATTTGCTTTTAGATGGGGTCAGTGAACTCCACTGGAAAGACTCAGAAAATGTAAAAAAATAAATAATAAAGGGCATTTGAAAAGCTTCTAAGAATTGGTCATTCTGTAATATACTAAAAGTTAACCTAAATGTGAACCACCACTTTAAAATGTATATTTGCTATTGTTATTTTAAAATCTGACAGTTTTTTCCTGGAAAAAGGTGCATTGTGAGTAGGAAACATGGTACTTTGCACTTGTTGTTTTGCACGTTGCACCAGACTTCATTGATAACACTGGTGTACTTATATAGGAAGCAGACCCAGCGGTGGGTGGGGGCCTGGACCTCAGGGTCAGCTTCTTCTCTAGTTCTTAGAAATCCCTCCAGATGCTGTGCTGCTCTGCTGTGCTGCTGGAGGTCATGAGCAGCCAAGTTGGTAGCTGGAGGTGGTGGGGGGAGTATGGGTTGCTTTTTGCACCAAGCCCCTTCAAAGTGTTTTTTGCAGGGTGCATTGTAGTTGATTGATAAATAAACACTTTAGTGTTTCTATATTTCTTATCAGCTCAGAGACTGTATGGATGCAACCTGTAATACTGATATGTTCTATTATAATTGACTCACTGTTGTGTGTTGACTAGGGATGCACCGAAACCACTATTTGGATTCAAAAAAAATATTACCTACAAAAGTGCAAGCTAGAATGCTATAATAATTCTTTAGACCGCTTTACCATGCCTGAGTGAACAGTTCTAGAAATTCTTTCTGTTGTTTAGGATAGCAGCTGCCATATTAAATTAGTGTGACATCCCTTCCTGCCTGAGTCTCTCCATGCTCACTCATATCTCTGGGCTCAGATTACAGCAGGGGGGGGAGAAGGGTATAGGGAGGGGGGGAGAGGAGCAAACTGAGCATGCTCATGCCCAAGCCCTGGAGGTTTGAGCTGAAAACAGGAAGTCTGATACAGAAGCCCATGTATACACAATAGAAGGAAAGAAATGCAGTGTTTATTTTAACAGAGGACTCAGAGCAGCATTACTTTGAGGGTTTACTGGTCTATTTATAAAGACCTTTCTGATCACTTACTTACTTTTAACCTTTCCTTCTCCTTTAAGGACCCGAATCTGCAGCTTAAATCTGCCCGTGTATGCCTACCTTAAGGCTTATAGACTTTGGTGGATGTGACATCATTCAATGGCTTGAATATGGCAAATATTGAATATATGCTTCCAGGAAAAGCATGCACTGTAACCAAAAAATAGCAAGAGCCTATGCATTGATTTCTATGAGCCCTGACCACAGATCATTAACAGGCTTTCCTTGTCAATGGAGAGAAGTGAATTAAAGGGAGAAAGGAGTTACATTTGCTAATATATATGCAAATATTTTCATGCACTGAAACACTGACATGACAAATTAAATATAGTATGCTGTTTTTCCTCAACTATGTGTGCCTCAGAAATGGATTGAGAAAGTAGTCAAGGTAAGCCAGCTATTCCTGCCTTGAGTCTAGAGCGAGTATACAACAGTGCAATAATGTCATAGTCATAGATTTAAGTGCTTTGTATGCCTAAACTGAGCTTTCATCTGACAGCCTTTTCATCCATTTCTCATTTTACATCACAGTCTTTCACAACAGGAACACAATTCCATTAGCTGACATAAGTGAAGAAAATGGCAAATAGTTGTTTGTCTGTGAAAACATGAAATTTCTCATCATAGAGTCTTATGAATATTGCAAAGAAAAATACGATTCTATTGGAGGCCATATGTGTTAGCTCTGGATAAACTCTTCAACTAAGGAAACGATTGAAATGTGTCATCTTTGGCAGCAAAAGCTGAAATTTGTTAGTAAAGAGAATTATTTTTATTTCCACGGATGTAAAAGCAGTGGGTCTAGGAAACTAAGGTGGAGATAACACCCAGGTCACAAACATAGGCTTATTCTTGTAGTAAGAAATGATCATATATAATAGCAATGAAAGAGAAAAATTAAACATGCTCACACACATGAAAACACCACATTGCTCCAAGACCAGTGATAGTAGCAGAATACTTAGCCACGGCCATTCTTCAACACTTGCATTAAGAGACTTCTGTCTGGAGCATTTCAAGGAAAGTGAAAACATAGGGATATATTTGAGGTGTTTGTCTATAGATCTCCTAAATACTTGTTTATTCCCATAGCTGAGGCTGTTTAAATTAAAATAAATAATAATAAAATACATTGGTGGGTAGTGGTTTTATGTTACATACAATCATATTTACTATGGACCAAGATCATGGGCCTTGGGCCAGACTACACAGCTGTAGAAACCAAACCAACCAGTGATACTAATATCACTATATCACATTCATTAGTCATTGACACAGGTTCACCATACTTCCCTCTGTACTCTTACAACTCCTAATAAATCTGCAAATGGAGGAAAGTCAATAAGAGATTGTGCTCCTTTCTTCTACACCTTGCAGGGTTTATAATGGTCAAATCTCCTTCGCATTTTGCTGTATATCCTGGGTTTGTGGCTGGGGGCCCTGAGGTGAAGAAGGTTGCAGCTGGGGCCAGGTAACCAGAAAAGTAGGGGGCTTGCGGCTGGAGCAGGGGATTCAGGGGGCAGGCCCCTGAGGCAGCAGCTCTGGTGGGTCCCAGACTCCCAGCATCTTTTACATGATATGCCTACTCTACCCCTATCTGCTCTTAGTTTCCTCTCACTCTTCTTTTCCTTTCCTATCACTAGCAGGCATCTAGCAGTGTGTGTTCTGCAGCAAAAGGTACAAAATAATTTTAGAGATTATAAAGGGCATCTACATGAAATTCAGCTTTTTCTGAAACTTGCTAAAACAAGCAACTGGGATTTATATTGGGCCATGTACTAAAGCCACTGAAAGATCCAAAACATTTATATGATGCTTAACCTAAAGAAAATATGACTTTTGAATCATTTTATTAGATCTTCTGGCCTCTGAACTTCTCTATTGACTCTATTGCCCCATAAATGCCTGAAATGGCCTTATACACCTGTACTGGAAAAAAAAACGTTGTTCCTTGTGTATCAGAAAGATTAGATGAAAATAAAATGCTGTATTCCAATAATAATTCTTTCTTTTGTCTCAGTTATAATAGAGTTATCTTGGAGGATCGAGATTTCCTATAATCATAAGGATATAAGTATATCAAGATCCTGTTACCAGTTAAACCTATGCTTCAGGGAATATCAATCCACAGCGTGTATCAGAAAATTGTAAAATGTGTTTTTATTAAAATTTTATACCACAAGCCATTACATTAGCATATCATTTAAATGTATGTGTATAGTGGAGATAGTGTTGTTTGATCAAGCTTGTAATTTGAAACTGATTTATGTATGATCCTTGGTGAAGTGTATCTAGTTGCGGATGCATTGAAAGCACATTTTGAAACATGTAAACAAATCGTTCACACAAATGCTGTCCCAACAGAATAAAATACATAGTAATACTCCAATACTGTGCCTTTGATTATAATGCTGTATTAGATTAGGAAACATGAAAAATGTGCAACGCTGTAATCTCAGTGTCCATTCTATTTATGTGCAATTGATCATTAGGCACCACACAACTGGATCTGGATACTGCAAAAACAACAAGAATAGGTCAAAAAGCACATTATTATAATTAGTCCTACTATCTAATGTTTTGGGGTAGGAAGGTACTATCAGCACACATTAACACAACAGCAGAAACATAAAGCACATAAAGGAGAAGGAAAGTCTTCTTCCACTTGGGGGTGCCAAATGTTAGGCACCACCAAGTGATTGTATTGACTTACCTGAAACCCCAGGCTGGTTCTCCTATCAGGCCGGGGGTTCGTCCAGCGAGCACCACAGATTGATCCTCTTCCGGCTTCTTCTTTCTTCAAATTTCCTGGGCAGACGCTTGAGCAGTAGAATGAAAAAGCCGACTTTTTACTTAAAGTTCAGCTTTTCACTCTACTGCGCATACGCAGTAGAGTAGAGAAGAAAGAAGAAGCCGGAAGACTGGAAGAACCCCGGGCCGATGCAGTTTTCTGCTGATAGGAGCACCAGCCCGGGGTTTCAGGTAAGTATATCCAAAAAAGTGTTAGTCACCTCCAAGTGGAAGAAGACTTTCCTTCTACTTTAAAAGGGTGCCTTTAAACAAATTCTTCTCTTCGGCCAAAACTCTCTAAATCATAACACTATAAATTCAGAATATATCTGCCATTTAGTCCATTTTCTTACTAAACCACACCAAAAACTGGCATTTTCCTACTTATCATTTCTTGCCTTGACAATTGTTAAAATAATGGAAATTGACTGACATTGTAGATCTTACCTATCATAACTTTTTTTCAATCTCTATATTTAATAAAGGGGTGCTTTTTCCAAATTATATTTTGAAGAGTAATACTCACCTTCAATAGGGAAGCACTTAATCATAGCCTTAGTAAACAAAAAAAGACTGGTTTAAAAAGACTACTGACATGAAACAGGTGGGCAATCTATCAATTTCAATTAAGAAGTGCACAATAAAATATCCTTTATATCTTTATACCCTTCTATAAAATTACAGTGAACCAGAAATGTCTGCTAATAGTACTGCTATTATCATCTTATGCATCTTATGGCCACCCACAACTTCATCAGAGACACACATCTTACTTATTGAACCAAGTAAGTAAACTTTATTCACAATAGTGGCCACATCAATTCACAGTCACACGTATACTTTGGGTGCCTATGGAGTAAGTGTACACGTATAGAAACGGATCCGCACGTTTTGGGAGGAACACCCTCCCTTCATCAGGATACAATTCTTAGTGCAGTAACCCATTTAAACCCAACTTCCCACGCCTTCTTTTCCCATCATGCAACTTTCTCAGACATTTAACCCTTATGTGAAATACAAGAATACTTATTAATCCAATTTGAAAATCCAATTCAAAAAAAGGTTAACAAAATAGTCATCTTCAATATTAAAGTGTCCCAAGTGCAGTCCATATTAAGATAATAAATATTGTGTATAAATATTGTGTATAAAAATTTTACAAATTAGCTGAGAAAAGGGAATTGTTTTTTTTAATTTAATTATTTGTTTAAAAAGGAGTTTATATGAGATGACTTTGCTTTAATTCTGAGTTTTCAGGAAAACAGTTTTTCCAGTTAATGAATACCCATACCTGTATTATCTTTATCATTAATTTGTATACTGTTAACATTTTCTGCAGCGCTTTTACAGAGAGATTATGCATGATTCATGTTTGAATGCATTCTCTTCCTGAATTCACATTACTTTGGATTCAAGGAAGTAGAGGATCCTACATACTGAAATGTTAAGGTAAGACCCTGCTTTATAGAAACATCAATCAAAAAACACAACAGCACATCATATAGACAAATTGCACGATGATGTTAATTGTTTAGTGTTCAGGGTTACATTAATAAGTCTATAGGTGCAATGTGTTTATTTCCAGCCGAATGCTAAGAGTGTGATGCCTGGTGCCTTGTCTTGTGATGTCTTAAGACTTTGCAGCAATGCCATGCTCCAAGGACTTCATCTGAATGTTTTCTCTGCAACTAGTTTATAGTCCATGCTACACCTAGCAGAAACCTTCCGAATCTATGAATAAATATTAACAGGATGTGTTGTCAAGAATTAAGAAGGTTGAATCTTAGCACTTGATAGAGGACCATTGGATTAGTTAGAATATGCAATTCTTACATTAATTTAACTGTATTTCCCAGGACTTCCCAGACTTCTTGTTACTTCCTCCTCTGAGTATCAACTGCCCAATCTATGGCCCCATTGCGTTTAGTGCATTATCAGTGTTTCACTGTTGTTATCAAAAAGATGTCATCTCATGTACTGCAGCCCTTAGCAAGGGGATATTAGACTTCAGAAACTCAAGTGTTTGTTAAAAGTAGAATGAATTCATAATGGGGACACAACAATGCTACTGGCTTGAATTAATGTTTAAATTATTTTTTTTTTTAAAAGACTTAAGGTATGGAGATCCAAATTACAGATTTACTCCTTATCCAGAAAACTCCAGGTCCTGAAATATCTAGATAACAGGTCCCATATCTGTATTCTCAATTACATGTAGATACACAGTAGGGATGCACCGAATCCAGGATTCAGTTCGGGATTCGGCTAGGATTCTGCCTTTTTCAGCAGGATTCGGATTCGGCCGAATCCTTCTGCCTGGCCGAACTGAATCCAAATCATAATTTCCATATGCAAATTAGGGGCGGGGAGGGAAAATCACATGACTTTTTGTCACAAAAAAAGGAAGTAAAATATGTTTCCCACCCCTAATTTGCATATGCAAATTAGGATTCGGTTCGGTATTCGTTAAAAAAAACTGTGTACATTTCTATGCATTTTTTCTTAGAGTGACTTCTGCTGGAACTTACTTATAAAGGCAGCGTAAAATAAGGATGGCAAATCTGGCGTTCACATGGAGTAAAATAAAACACACCTTTATAAATTTGCCATTTATTTTACACAGTTTTTTTACACAGCATAATAAATATACCCTTGTTCTTATTAGAAACACAATTCCACTAACTGTGATAGGAACAATCAGCCATAATTATGGAGAGTAATTTGATAGCTAGCTTCATACATCATTAGCTGCCCTTTAAAATACGAAGAGCATTCATGGGGAATTTTAAATGAAGCCACTGAAAAAGTAAAAAAAATGTTTTTGGAAATTTACAGCATACAAAGTAGGTGTGGGTAGCCAGACACAGCTCAGCTTTCACACAGTTGCTGATTGGCTGTTATATTACAGTGTAAAGTGCTAAGAGTTGAGGATTGGAACAGCTGGGTGGTGCTTGAGAGGGAAATTTAGGGGACATTTTCAGGAAAGTATAGAGGTGAATAGTACAATGGTAAAGACTTGTATTGACACAATACTGTATATCCATAGATATGTATGTTATCCATGCCCTGTGTAACATGCCACTCACACCCACCATCCCTAGGTTTGCCACCTTTTGGCCTGTCTAACTCCAGGCAGGGGGCGGGCCATGACATAATGGAGTGGGGTTTTGATGATCTGGGGTGGAGTTGGGACATCAGGGGTGGGTCTATGACATGGCGATTGCCGATTGCCCAATCGCTGTGTCAATCATAGGAAATTCTGCACGGTTTTCCTAATTTGGAAAACCTGGGCAGGCAGTTTTGACCCAGGCAGATTTTCAGAAATCTGGCCTGACAGGTGGCACCCCTAGTCCCACACACCCCCTTTAGAAAAGCTTTAACTCCTAACCCTTCAACACCTTGGGGGAAATCATAAGCCATATCACTGACAATAAAACCATTTAGATGAACTATTAGCTTACAGATAAGGGAGAGGGTGCAGTTTGGGCTACAATTCAGGTAATAGTGATAGTTTTGTCCCTAGCCTATCCTATGTTTCCTAGACCAAGCCTATATACCATAACTAGGTGCCATGTTTGTAGGAAATCAATGTATTGGCAAAGCTAATAAAGTCAAGCACATTACACATATAACTATGGGGCAGTTTAAGTAGAGAGCACAAATCATGAAAATGTGCTTCAGTGTACACTAACTGAAAAATAGGGCATAAAATCTCCACTAAAACTATTTACCAGAAGCAGTTCCCTCAGCCACATACAGCCATGATTTTGTATGTACAATAACACACACACATGTAAACTAACTCTCAGTTACTCACAGACAGAATCACACACACGCAGTTAGCCTTTCCCCAAACTGAGCCATTTTAATCATGAGCCAGTAAAACAAGATCTGTTCAGCGGTCTGAAAGTTTTTGCAGGATTCTGTATTTTATATTTGGTCATACTGCCTTGCACAGTGCTGCCTAAAATGTCATGTATCCTCAACATAGCTACCAGCATGCAAAAACCTTTATAAGCGGTTTTCATAACATTTCCCATAATTTGCTAGTGTTGGCTTCAATGGCTTGACTCGGGCGGGCCAGGTCTGTCAGTTGCCCCAGGCAACCCAGCTGGCCGATGGCAACCTCGGTCCCCGTCTCAGCTGTGCGTAAAGGCGCGCAACCGAGGACTCGCGAGCGTAACCAAGGACGCGCATGCGTAATCATGCGTAACCGAGGACGCACGTGCGTAATCATGCGTAACCGAGGACGAGCGTGCGTAATCATGCGTAACCGAGGACGCGCGTGCGTAACCGAGGACGCGCGAGCGCAATGGCGCGCGTTTGTGGTCGTGCGCAAAGCACTTCGACTTCATAGAGCGCACCTACTTTTCAATGTGATAACACTTTCCGGACTAGGGGTGGACTGTATAGAAGGTAAGTGCCTGGCGCCCCCCAAGCTTTCCGCCCTTGGCATTAGTCTCTTGTACCTTCCCCTAGTTCCGGCCCTGCATATTGGCTTAATCCTCTGATGCTGCTGCTGCTTAAACCTTCTCTTTATTACTGAGTCTGATTTTTATTATCTTATAGAAAGCAGTTAATATGTACTAATTCCTTAACTGTATTCATTTCATATAGATTTCTGTGAGGATCTTCCATCAGCCTTCATACTAATAACAATAATATACTCAGTTATTCTCCCATTATTCTTTTTTCGGCTCTTTGGGGCAAATTTACTTACCTCTGAAGTTGCACCAGCGTTGGCTTTGGGGCACTTCGCCAGGGCGCCATTAATTCACTAAAATCCAAAGTTCCGCTCAGGGAGGTGAAAGGTAGCAAAGTTGCGCTAGAGTTAATTTGTCAAGCAAAGCGAAGTTACGCTAGCGATGCCTAATTTGCCAAGTTAAAGTACAATGGACGTATATGTAGCAGCAAATACATTACGCTACACGAGCCTGGGAAAGCTTCAAAAAATAAAATAGAGCTGTTATATTGCCCTATATTGCCCTGCCCACTGTATAGTTTAGTTGCCATATGTTAGGAAATGTAGGGGGGAAGGAGAATACCCCCCAAATAAGTGTACAATCTTTTTCAGCCTATCACCCTTAAAAAAGTAAAAGACGCCAGCGTTTTTTGGGACTTAGAAAAAATTTCAACTTTTTTTTGAAGCAAGTCCTATCTACTCTATTGCACTTCGTCTGGACTGAGGTGGCGAAGGCAACTCTGGCGCAAGAGGTAATGTTCAGTAAAATGCGCAAGTTAGTGAATTAATGTAGTTACGTCCCTTCGCCATAGCGCAACTTTGCCTGGCGTAAGGGTGCGAAGTAGCGCTAGAGTAAGTCGACTTCGCTAGCGAATTAACGCCAGCACCCATTAGTAAATCGGTGAAGTAACAAAATGATGTCACGCTGGCGAATTTTCGATAGCGTTAGCCACTTCGCCCTTTAGTAAATTTGCCGTGTTGTGTTAGTGGGTGAGTTAAGAATCCAGTTAGAATAATAGCGTGTATGTGTTTGTAAACTGGTATGACTGGTTTAGCAATGAAGCTGAATTGTAACTTTGTAACTGGATCTCATCAATATAGTTATTTGCTTAAACAATAAGGCACATAAAATTATCATTATGATTATTTTTATGAATAAATTGCATCTATAGATATTTGTTGTTGCCATAAAAACAGATGCTGATAACAACAATCATTACCCTGTCCAACCAATCTGCAGTAATGGTATGTATTACTGACCTTCTCTTTCATTCATCTCCCAATATTCTCCTTTCAGCTCAGCACCAAGTATTGCCTGATCTCTCTTACAATGTAGATAACATGCGAAGACAAGCAAACAAGCCCTTCTAGTAAAATATATATTCTCACAGAAAAGATCAAAGAACAAGAGGCTTAAAGGAGAACTCAACCTCCCCCATACATCTAAAGCCTGTCAAGGTCACGTAGAAGCCAATGGCAGAGGTCGATTGAATCATTTGAAGATTTTTGTAGCCTTCATGATGTTTGGTTTTTTTTTGGTGGGTTTCACTCGAAAACTCATTTAATTCAAGTGTTTTTTCACCCCGATTCCACTGATTAGAGTTTTTTCCATTCAGGTTTTTCTTATACCATGAAACATTAAAGTTGTGAGTTCATTCGAGGTATAAAAAAACTCACAAAGCTCTAAAACTCGACCTTTGATAAATAACCCACTTAATGTAATCTTTTTTTTACAAAGAGCAAAAATAGAAAACAATCATACGTATGATTTTATAACAGCAAAATATAGAAGAAAAATACAGCATGTGTCTTACTTGTATATATGTACACACTATGTTACCAGTTGGTAAATGCATAAGTAGAAATAAATTATTCAATATGCATGTTAAATTGTGCTCATTTTTAATGCCCTTTTCTTTTTATTCATTTTGCTTCCAAATCCAGTAACTTTTATTAAGCCATGTTTTCTCTGCTGAACTTTTTCTGGTATCATCAATCTCAGTCTGGAGATGCTGTGCCCTTTATCCTGAAAATGTCTGGAAACAGGAATATCTTTTTTAGTGAATATAGTACATCACTTTTATGCTCATTTGGGCTTACTTTTACTGCCCTGGACATCTGCCCAATGTGCAGCTGCCCACATGGCACTTAATCATATAAATACTTTTTTGAGTTGCAGGTACAGAATCCCTTGTATTGCTAGCACCTTCATTTTGTGGAGAAATCTCATATTCCTTTTTTTAATTTCTGTAATTTTTTTTGCAGTGCTGAAGCAACTGTATGTACCGTATGTGTTCTCATTATGGTAAGCATCATATACAACTAACTATAAGTTAGTGAGCCCCACAACAAAATCTTTTAAGGAATCCTAAAATGTTTTGCATATTCCTTTCTGCGACTGCTTTCCATCCACATAAATTATAAATGTGTGGCCTATAGGGAATGTAACATTAAGCATTAGCAAGCAATCCACACCTAACAACACCAATATCTGCGGAATATAGTCCATTAATATGATCGACAGAGAATACTAAAAAAAAATTCTATTATTCATGTGATTGAGTGGGTGATTGACACCCTTCCGTTTGAGTGCAACAAAAGATAGGATTTTATAGCGCCCTCTATACTTCTAGCCTGTAAAGTACTTTCATGGTCTGTTTTCTCTATTGTATATATTTATCCTGTAAATGAGAAAGGGATTGGCCATGTTAGTAGTCTGCCAAACAGCAAGGGGCAGATGTATTAAGGGTCAAATATCGAAGGTTAATTAACCCTCGATTTTATCTAGTTTTTTCACAATACAAATGAATCAAGTTTTTTTATTAATAAGCTAAAATCGGGCATGGAAGTTTGGTCAAGCTTTTTTTATTACTGTGTAGGGATCCAGAGGGTTTATTCCCCTCTGTTCCTTAAAATGTGAAACCACATGTTGGAAAATCACCTGCCTGTGAGCTACAGGTTCAACTTAGAGTGACGGGAGGGGCAGGAGCCTTTTCCCTGTGCAGTGTGTCTGGCAGATACCAGAGAGTGTCACAGGATAACGGGACCCTGATATTGCTGAGAGATGCTGCCTAGGATGAGAGAGAGATTCCTGGAGATGGATGCCAGTGGCATAGGCTTTGCTGTGCTCACACTGTAAATAGTGTTGGGAGCATGCCCTTAAGCTTTTGGCAAGTTGTGTGCTCAGCTAGGAGAGCTTGGAGCCTTTGAGGATGTGGATGCCTGTCCAAGCCACCGGGTGAGTTTGTCTGTGGGAGGGTAGAGAGAGAGAAAAAAGGATCCAGCGTTTTACCTGGTTGTGAACAGGCTTTGTTGCAGTGCCTGCCACGTGGGAGCAAATTATCTCTGTCCAGTCGGAGAGGTAATTGGGGATAAGGGACTAAGACTCTTTATCAGCCAAAGTGGAGTGTGGGACTTTGCCTGGCAGGGAGGTGCCAGGATTGGACTGCAACAGGTTCCCCAGGGTAGTGGGTCTTTGTTATGTAAATGCAAATGCTTTATTATAAAGTTTATACTTGTTCCATTAGGTGGAGGCACTTACATGAGAGGTAATTCCCAGTGCCCTTTCACCTTGTAAAGGGGACTCAGGACCTGTAAATGGTAAGATATGTGTGATGTAAAACCTTTGGCACAGGGGGTGGCCAAAAAAGGGGGTTACAACTATTATGAGATAAATTGGGATGTTAGTAAAAAAAACCCCTTAATGTACATAAATTGTTACCTATAGGTCATGTTGATTGTTTTCCAATGATGGGTCTGTTTTTGTAAGTAATTGTTACTTGACGCTCCTAAACTTGACTTATCTGCCAACCTTTCTCAACCTGTTATAGTTTCTAATGCTAACGGACTACTGCTGCACACATATTGCCATATTTGTGGAGCAGTATTCCGTTAGTATTGGAAACTATAACAGGTCCCCTCATAGAGAAATATGGGGGATCAGAAAGCACCAGAAAATACTTTTATGGCAAAATTATAAATAGCATGCAAATGCAATGTTATGATGTTATAAAAGACTTCATTTCTGGGCTCAATATTCTTTAAAGAGATACTGACACCAGAAAATAACCTTTTTTATTTCTATCATAATATTGTCTTTGCATACTATTTATAATTTTTCCATAAAAATAGTTGTCAGATGCTTTTACATTACCTTTCTTACCCCCATGTTACTCTGTGAGGGGCCGCCATATTTGTGCAGCAGGACTCCGTTAGAAACTCTAACTGGCAGGTTGAGAAGGGAAAGTCAGGTTGGCAAAACAGTCAGGTTTAGGAACTTCAAGTAACAATTACTTACAAAAGCAGTACTATCCGAGAAAAACGATCAACATGACCTATAGGTAACTTGCGATGTAGATTAATATTTTGAAAAGAAAATTTTTAGTGCCAGTATCACTTTAAACTGCAAATTTGGCTCTTCGGTAGGAACAGAAGAGAATGAGAAATGACCAGAAGGAGAGAGCCAGCGAGCAGAGAATATAGGACAGAGGGAGGCAGCAAAGAAACGTTAATAGAGTTTTCTTAGAAAGGGTCAGAAATAAGGTCAGGAGAGATTCATTTTATAAAAAACTCCATGAAAATATAGAGGGGAGTAAATGTTTTCTGGGAGAAAAACAAGCAGATTTACACAGCAGTTTATTTATTCGTCCTCTGTGGCATCTTTGATATTGCATCAGCCCTCGTAAAGTCACCCATAATACCTGGCATTTCTCCTTATAAATCAGCCACTGGCATTATAAATCTGTCAGTCCCCTGCGCCAGCTTAGTTCCGTTCATGAAGATTGTCATTTACATTGCAGAGCTGCGTAAACCCTCTCATTAGCCTGAAACCTACATCTGTTGGATTGCCTTATTCTCCTCACAAAAATAGCCACTGACCCTGATAAGCCGCTGTGCTTTCTTCACATAAGTGCTATAATTCTATGCTGCCGAACTGTGTTCATTTTCTTATAAGTCACACACCGGCAGAGGCCGAGCTGTTACACTCATTTAACAAAGTATCGCTAACGTAACTGAACTGCTGTGTGTTCTTTAAACAAGAGCGATACTTATACATTTCTGAACTGCCAGTTCTCTTATTAGCTTGTAGAAGTCAAGTTGTTCCCTAACCTACTGGTTGTTGGCATAACTGAAGTTTTTAATAAGTGCTATACCTTGTCACTGCTGATCCGTATTCATTATCCCAGAAGTCAGAAATCTGAAAATGTTTCTTTTATCTCATAACCTCCATTTTAATCAAATCATTCTAATTTTTAAAAATTATTTCCTTTTCTCTGTAATGATAAAACAGTAGCTTGTACTTAAACAGTACCTTGTACTTGATGTTAACTAAACTGCATAAATCCTTATAAGAAGCAAAATAATCCTATTGGGTTTATATAGGGGGCTATTTACTAAACCTCAAATTTATCTGGTCAGGCTTTTTGGTGCAAAAACTAAAATTTTTCGTGGAAAAAAAACCTTACATTTTTTGCAGGAAAAAAAGTAAATTTTTCGTAGGTAAAATTTATTTTATACCGATGCTGCAAAATGGCCAAATCTTAAAATCCGCCATGTCAGACATGTAGATGTCCTGCATAAATCAATGGGAGTGGCACCTAACTTTGGGCAAAAACCCGAAAAAAAATGAGCGTTTTGGAAGAAAAGTCCAAAAAAAATCAGACAATTCGGGTTTCGCTCAGTTTTATCGAGTTTTTTCCCGATCAGATTGATTGAGTTTTTTTTATTAATGAATAAGGTCAAATTGGGTATGGGAATTTGGTTGTGGTTATTTTAATAAAATAATGAGATAAATTCAGAGTTTAGTAGATAACCCCCTTAATGTTTAAATTATTATATAGGAGACTTTAGAATAGTAGTATGGTGAACCAAATTATGTAAAGACCCCAGGAAGAGGATAACAGAAAAACTACAGGTTCTGTATAACAGGTCCAACGCCTGTATACATTTAAAGCTTATACATATATGGGATCTATTATACAAAAATTGTTGTCCAGAAAGTGGACATCTCCCACAGAGTCCATTTTAAGCAAATAAATGTATTTTTTTTAAATATTTCCTTTTTTCTCTCTGTCATAATGATAACATCAGAAAACAATGGTTCCACACACTGTAAATCTCTGTTTGCTTTACTTCAGTACTTTTTTCGGTATAAATAAGGTTTGCTCGCTAGTTTTGCTCGCTTTTGTTTTTCTATACATTATTATTATTATATATCAGCAGGTATGGGATCATTTATCCAGAAACTAGCTCCAAATTATTGGAAGGTCATCTCCCAAATTTAAAAAAAAAAAAAAATTCAAATTTTTTAAAATTATTTGCTTACTCTCTGTGATAATAAAACAGTACCTGACAGTACCTGATTCCAATGAATGAATGAATTAATTATGTATGGGGTTTATACTACTGGCACAGTTGCCAGAGGTAAATGAGAAAGGTCTTGCCCTCCGAATTCCCTAGTTGACCTAAAGGGGTGATTCACCTTTAAGTTAACTTTTAGTATGTTATTGAATGGCTAATTGTAAGCAACTTTTCGCTAGATCTTAATTTTTTCTTCTTTGCCTTCTTCTGACTCTTTCCAGCTCTCAAAGGAGGGCACTGACACCATCTTAAAGAGATACTGACACCAGAAAATTAACCTTTTTTCACATCTACCATACATTTGGCTTTGCATGCTCCTTATAATTTTACCATAAAGTATTAGCCCAATGCTTATACATTACCTTTCTGACTCCCTGTGATCGCCTATGAGGGGGCTGCCATATTTGTGCAGCAGTAGCAGCATTAGAAACTCTAACAGACAGGCTGAGATGGGACAGTCAGGTTAGCAAAACAGTCAGGTTTGGAAACTTCTACTAACAATTACTTACAAAAACAAACCTCTCAGCAAAAAACAATTAGCATGACCTATAGGTAACTTTTAATGTACATTCATATTTTAAAAAGTAGTGTCAGTATTATTTTAAAGACAAATGCTCTGTAAGGCTAAATGTTTTGTTATTGATATCTTTTGTTACTGAATTTTCTATTCTGAGCCACTCCTATTCAATAATCCAGTTTCTTATTCAAATCAATGCATGGCTACTAGGGTAATTTGGACTTGCAAACTAGAGAGCTGCTGAATTAAAAGCTAAATAACTCAAAAACTGCAAATAAAAAAATGAAAACCAATCGCAAATACTCTGTACGTCATACTAAAAGTTAATTTAAAGGTCAACAACCCCTTTATTAAAGGGCCTATTTGGTGTATAAACAAATGATTCATGCTTAGTTCATTAATAGCTGAAAAACATCTGTACTGAAGATGCAATTAGTACAGAAATCTATAAACTGTTACCAAGTAATTAAGCAATAATAGTTTTGCTTTTCAATAGAGGATAAATATCATTAATGGGAATATCTATTGGAACTGAAATCAATTCTGTGTTACAGTTGTTGCCATCAGGTTTCATCCACATATATGGTGTATTGTGCAACAATATCTTTATACACACATTTTATGTGGACTTCACATTTTCTTTATTTTAAACTGACATAAAAATAAAAATCTTAGCCCATAGTGTAAAACATCTGTAATTGAGCTGCTCTACTTTTGTGTCTTTACATCTTTTGTGAACTCATAGTTTATTTACATCCCCCATTTTCTGGTAAACAATGGTGTAGTGGGGATTGTTCAGCCTTTATAGACACAATGAGATCAAATGGTTTTATTTATTATCAAATGATTTTAGTAAATTCAGGGTGCAAGCAGAGACTTTTGTTGGAATATGTTGTGTACTTTAGTACCTCAGAAAAGGTGAGATACTGGTCATGGTAAATAAATGAGTGACTTGTGTTATTGAAACTTTCTGTGGAAAGTGGTCAAATATGAGCATGAAAAATAGTGAACAATTTAAATCAGAGCTTCTTAACCTATTTTTGACAGGACCCAAATAAGGTTTGACGACTCAAAGAATTTATTTAGAATTAACTTAATAAGTACTATTGAATAAGGTATCAGAACAGATCACCTTATTTTTAAGGGGGTCATGGGGACCCACTCTAAACAACACAGGGACTACATTTTGGGTCCAGATTTAGTTTGGGATCCGTCTTTTTGTCTCTTAATGCCTGTGTGCCCAATGTCCTCGTTTCCTACTAACTTTTTATCTTCTATTTAAACTTGTCATGCTAATATTAAAATCTCATGCTATTTGCTGTCATGTGGCCCATTCTGGTCACAGGTCCTGGGAGTATCTATGCTGGTTGCAGCCATAATCTTCTGTTGTGGAGCAGTGTGCGTGAGCAGCTGGCCCTTAGCTGGAAGGGAAGGGTACAACTAAAGCGGTGGACTGTTTGCTCAAGGATTTTTGGTGGGCCCCAACTCCTTCAGTCCGACACTGAACATAATAATTACAACATTTGGGGGCCCATTCACTAAGTTCGAGTGAAGGAATAGAAGAAAAAATACTTTGAATTTCGAAGGTTTTTTTTGGCTATTTCGACCATCGAATGTGCTACTTCGACATTCAAATTGACCGATTCGAACTAAAAATCTTTCGACTATTCGACCATTCGATATTCGAAGTACTGTCTCTATCGTACAAATTTGTCTGCCTTTTTCCCCTAATCGTTTGCATTTTTCCAGCCTGAAAAGACAAACAAAAAACTCAAACAATGATGTCTAGAATGCGATTCCACTGGGTTCGTGTTTCTTCACATGTGAGTTTTTAAATAAATAAGCACACATTCAAGATTTTTGAAAATTCTATTTTCGATGAATCTGCCTCTAAATGGTTTTATATACACTTATAAGGTTAAAACACTCTGTAGAGGACTTCAGCATGGGGCATCGTAGCACTTATGTTTATATATTTATGGGTGGATTGACTTCCAGTTAATGTATATTGCACATTATTGTAGTGGGGATAATCAGGATCATATCTGCTGAACCAGCTTAGGAAAATAATATCATGACTTAAAGGAGATGCTAGAGTTAACTTTTAGTATGATGTAGAGAGTGATATTCTGAGGCAATTTGCAATTGGTTTTCATTTTTTATTACCTGTAGCTTTTAAGTTATTTAGCTTTTTATTCAACATCTCTCCAGTTTGAAATGTCAGTAATTTGGTTGCTAGGGCCCAAATTACCCATGCATTGATTTGAATAGCAGACTGCAATATGAATTAGGACCTGGATAGATAAAAAAGAAAAAATGTTGGCCAATTGAAAAGTTAAAAGACAACTGCTTGGCACGCACTCCACAGGACTCCAGGTAGCGGTAAAAACGTATTTCTTTATTGCACAAACATATATCCTAACGCGTTTCGTGTGTTGCCACACGTAATCATAGGCATTAAATAACAATTACATACACATGGTTTAAAAAGGCATTGGAAGCTTTCGTCATTGAAGACGTATTTCCTCCTTAAAATTTCTTAACTCTTTCAAAGCTGTTTGTTGTGTTCTAAAGATTTCATTTTCGTTTACATTACATTCCTATAAGTTATTTTCTATATAATCTCTGAAGTCTATATTTATTTATATTTTTCTCAACTTTACCATCATTGTATTTTAATGTTTCATTTCCATATTTTTTCTTCTTTAAAGATTAAATGATTTCAATAAAATTACTTTTCTTGTTTTAATTTTTGTTTTACTCTTTTATGTAACTTTAGGTTTATAAATTCTGACAATGTTTAGTAGTTCTGAAACTCTTGTTGGAATGGGGGGCTATTGTTTTGCGTTGTCATTTCTTTTTCGTTTCTTAGAAAATCGTTTTTATCCCCTTTTTTTTGGGTTTATGATTGTAACTTTCTTTCTAATATATTGTTCTATTTTCCTTCTCTTTTTCTTTTCATTTTATATTTATGTGTGACAGCTTACATCCCATCTTATGTTTAGCCCTTTGGGTTCCCGTGTATCCAGTAAAAAGATCCATTTTACCTCTAGTTCCAAAAGCTTTTTTTGTTTATTTCCCCCTCTGCTTCGATTTCTCACCTTATCTATACCTTGGATTTGTAAGTAGGAAACATTTCCTTGGTTACATTGGGAGAAATGCCTAGATACTGTGGTAGCACTACTTTCTGCCCCTATTTGATTTATGTGTTCTCGCATTCTATTTTTTTAAAGGGCGGGCAGTGCATCCTACATATTGGATGCCACAGTGTGTACATGTTAACAGATACACAACATAACTTGTGTTGCAATTAATATAACAATTAATATTATATTCTTTTTGTGTGTTTGAGTTTATAAATGTTTTAGACTTGTGCATCTGTATACATGTTACACATCTGGATGCTCCACAGCAATATGTGCCTTTTACTTCTAACCAGTTGCTTTTGTTTTCTTTTCTTTTAAATTCACTTGGGGATAGAATATGTCCCAGTGTTGGCGCTTTTCTACTTACAAAGTTATATCCTTGTATTAATACCTCTCTCAGTTTGCTATCATTGTAAAGCATTGGTATATGTTTATTAATTATTTGTTTTATCTGGATAAATTGTCTGCTGTATGAAGTAATAAATAATGGTTTGTCCATTTTTTGATGTCTATTTGAGTTTTTCGTTTTTAGCAAGTCCTCTCTGGTTTTTAATATAGCTGTTTTAAATGCTCTTTCTAGTTCCTGCATTTGATAACCTCTTTGTAAAAATTGATCTCTTAGATTGCAGGCTTTATTTAAAAATTCTGCTTCTGTGCTGCAATTTCTTCTAAGTCTACAGAATTGTCCTATTGGTACCCCCTGAAATACATGTCCTGGGTGACATGAGCCTGCATGCAATAACGAATTGCATGCAGGCTCATGTCACCCAAGACATGTATTTCAGGGGGTACCAATAGGACAATTCTGTAGACTTAGAAGAAATTGCAGCACAGAAGCAGAATTTTTAAATAAAGCCTGCAATCTAAGAGATCAATTTTTACAAAGAGGCTATCAAATGCAGGAACTAGAAAGAGCATTTAAAACAGCTATATTAAAAACCAGAGAGGACTTGCTAAAAACGAAAAACTCAAATAGACATCAAAAAATGGACAAACCATTATTTATTACTTCATACAGCAGACAATTTATCCAGATAAAACAAATAATTAATAAACATATACCAATGCTTTACAATGATAGGAAACTGAGAGAGGTATTAATACAAGGATATAACTTTGTAAGTAGAAAAGCGCCAACACTGGGACATATTCTATCCCCAAGTGAATTTAAAAGAAAAGAAAACAAAAGCAACTGGTTAGAAGTAAAAGGCACATATTGCTGTGGAGCATCCAGATGTGTAACATGTATACAGATGCACAAGTCTAAAACATTTATAAACTCAAACACACAAAAAGAATATAATATTAATTGTTATATTAATTGCAACACAAGTTATGTTGTGTATCTGTTAACATGTACACACTGTGGCATCCAATATGTAGGATGCACTGCCCGCCCTTTAAAAAATAGAATGCGAGAACACATAAATCAAATAGGGGCAGAAAGTAGTGCTACCACAGTATCTAGGCATTTCTCCCAATGTAACCAAGGAAATGTTTCCTACTTACAAATCCAAGGTATAGATAAGGTGAGAAATCGAAGCAGAGGGGGAAATAAACAAAAAAAGCTTTTGGAACTAGAGGTAAAATGGATCTTTTTACTGGATACACGGGAACCCAAAGGGCTAAACATAAGATGGGATGTAAGCTGTCACACATAAATATAAAATGAAAAGAAAAAGAGAAGGAAAATAGAACAATATATTAGAAAGAAAGTTACAATCATAAACCCAAAAAAAAGGGGATAAAAACGATTTTCTAAGAAACGAAAAAGAAATGACAACGCAAAACAATAGCCCCCCATTCCAACAAGAGTTTCAGAACTACTAAACATTGTCAGAATTTATAAACCTAAAGTTACATAAAAGAGTAAAACAAAAATTAAAACAAGAAAAGTAATTTTATTGAAATCATTTAATCTTTAAAGAAGAAAAAATATGGAAATGAAACATTAAAATACAATGATGGTAAAGTTGAGAAAAATATAAATAAATATAGACTTCAGAGATTATATAGAAAATAACTTATAGGAATGTAATGTAAACGAAAATGAAATCTTTAGAACACAACAAACAGCTTTGAAAGAGTTAAGAAATTTTAAGGAGGAAATACGTCTTCAATGACGAAAGCTTCCAATGCCTTTTTAAACCATGTGTATGTAATTGTTATTTAATGCCTATGATTACGTGTGGCAACACACGAAACGCGTTAGGATATATGTTTGTGCAATAAAGAAATACGTTTTTACCGCTACCTGGAGTCCTGTGGAGTGCGTGCCAAGCAGTTGTCTTTTTACTTTGATGTCTCCCCCATGCTGAGGGTTCGGGGCGCAGCACCCGGACCACCGAACAGGAGCGGTGAGTGACCCACAGTTTTACCACATTGGAATATTTTAAGCGGAGGGCCCGGGGCAAGTGCACCCGAGCCAATTTGAAACAGCGGTGAGCGCATTTGCATTGAATGATATAATATACCGCTACATAGAAAGAGTTTCCAACTTGTGAAATTAAAGTGTGGCGGGTGGTTTGAGCGCTTCTGCCTTTCTTCTCTAAAAGCAATTGAAAAGTTGATTAGAATTCACCATTCTAGAACACACCCAAAGTTAACTTAAAGGTGAACTACCCCTTTAAAGTGTCCAATTGTTTAATAAACACAACAATTTGTTTCATAGTTCACAATTCATCCTTTTTATTCTATACATCTATTCTAATCACCATGTTCTATATTTGTGCAACTCCTTTTTATTCTATAGAATTAATTTCAAGGGACTGCAAAAATCTCATTTATGATGGCTTTATTTACATGTTCTTTTGGTAATGGAAAAAGGGTTACTGGTATATATTTTTGGCAGGAAAGATCTGCTTTAAATTGTCTATGCGCCAACTCCACGGAGGGGCTAGTAGATGTAAGCCTGTGATATATGGTAGCTGTTACTGAGCCAAAGTTGGAATGCAATAGAAGGTAGGTGGCAAAAATAAATAAATAAGGCTTATCAGTATAAATACGCTCTATTTCTTCCACCAGTCTCATCAGTGTCATTTAAAATTACATCCTGATAACACATTCTTTGCTTCCCTCAACAGTTTTAGCAGAAGTGGTGCTGAGGATTAGAGGAAGAATGTACAAGTGATAAAGAAATGCCAGGTTTGATTAGACTGGAGGAAAAGTGCTGATGTGCAAAAACACTTGATGCTCTGAAATAAAATGCACTGATTTTTTTTTTTAAACTTTGGCATCAAGCAGAAGTGCCAAGAAAATAAAGTTAATAGATTTGAATCTGCTGCCTCCTATTAAAACAGTGTATATTTGCTTGCAAGTTGCTAGGCACGTTTTCTTGTAATCTTACTGCTCATAGTGAAGTTGCTTCGACTTTACAGAGGCAGTTCTTTTTTGTTGAAAAAAGGTTTTAAATTGATTAAAAAATATATATATATATATATATTGCCATGCACAATTTCATTATCTTGGCAGGGGGAAGAGCCTGTGCTCTGAAGTTCTGGGCAGAGATGATGCACATCTACTGAAATAGCAGGAGTTCCCATGTTTACTTTTCTAAATCATTTTTTAGCAACAATTCCAAACTGTGTGTGATAGAATTTAGATTTTTTTTTATGGAAATATTCATGCAAATATCAAATGAATACAGTGTGATGCTCTAGCTACATAGTTGTTTATGTTCTGGACACCAGTATGTAACAGGGATGAAATGGAAGGAGTCAGTTCTCCAATAAGAATACAAACACACGTCACAACCTGAGTGGTTTCATTTAAGTCCCAGATGTAAAGCAGGCATTCGCAGATCCCACAGACAGGCAGAGTAAAAGAAACTGCATACTTTATTTCAAGAAAACATGAGACGCATGGTAGCCTTACTAATTTCATGCACAAGGTGCTTAATAACACAGGGCGAACAGACAGAATCCACTGCACAGAGTATATACCCTGTCAATCATTCATTAGCCAATGAGGTACAAGGGGAGGGACATTAAAAACAATGTAAGTTGACCAAATACTAAATGAGATACAAAAAAACTAGAAAACGTAGAAAAGCAACCCTACTGCTATCCCTTCACTAATCACTGCCTGTGTTCTTCAGATTCAGGATTACTTGATGTATCCAGAGTAGCACTAAAATCCTTTGGATCTTGTGCTTTCTGTCACATAGCACCCACTGTAAGAAACTCTTTGCCATATACAGTCTGAGGGGCGTCTTCTCTGAATGTTTCGAAGCAGACTCAAGACATAGCTGTTCACTCAGGCTTTTTGAATACAATAAGAAGTATTTTTTCAATCCCTAATGCATTGAGCTCTTTGAGTCCCAGGGGAGAAAAGCTCTATAGAATATTATTATTATTATCCAGAATGCTTCTGTTATTGACATCAGAAATCCCAAAATACTTGATGTTTTACTGTATGTTCATATTTAAATGTCTTGTACGAGTAAAATACATAATGGCAGACTCAAACTTTAGTGAAAATTCCAGTAGATAGAATGCCCACCCATAGCTCTCAGGAACCATAAACCATCAAATATCAAAATGAAGGCACAGCTCACGGTTTTTGATGAGTGCAGAAATCCTGCATTGGGCACTCATTCAGAAGCTGGATACACATGTAGACATTTGAGGAACATGCTACTCCCTTAATGCACTATTGAGATGATAAGGATGGAATTTTTCTCTGCTTTACTAGGCCATTGGATTGCTTGTTGTCAGGGTCAAACTGGGCCAGCAGGCCCCCCTAGAAAAAACCTGATCCCTACCTGTTTTGCAAACCAAAGGTCGGGGGCAGGCTGCAGGCTGATGCAAATCCATGTCCACAGGCAAGAGATCTTTGGCAGACAGGCAACACAAGTCCATGAAACAAGCAAAGGGTCAAAACCAGGAGATCAGATCATGTATGGGAGCAGGGACAGGACTGAGGAACAAACAGGAACAGGGCAAGTCAGGAACACTGGAACAAAGGCTAGAACACAGATCTAGGTTAATGATCCAGCAATAGGTGGCAGGGAAATAGCTTATATAGGGCATTGATGATAAGATTACTGACACCTGGCCTTAATGAGATTAGGGGTGGAGACAAGGAATAGCAGTAGTCTATACGGACAGTCCGAAGTGTGAGCTCCAACTGCCTCCAGTGGCTCAGCAGGAGAGTGCACTGTCCAGTAACATGCAGACCAGGCATTGAATCCCTCAATAGTTCTAACAATAAGTACGGGGGGGGGGGAGGATTCCGGGCCCCTGAGTAGGTGTAGCAGCCCCAATGTCATTTAAAAGGCAACCAGATGCCTGTTAAGGACAGTGATTTTTTTTTCCCCAATGAGTATCATAACTTCCAATTACAAAAATGTAGGCAGGCGATCGAAATTTAGGTACTGGAAAGGAGAGGAGCTTACAGTTCCTAAAAGTGGGTTGAGCTTAAGGAGACTTACTTAGCATGGCATGTCACAATTTTATTTTAAATTAAACTATTCATGAATATTTTACCTAATATCGTTTTCCTACCCAGAAGACAAATCATATAGCAACAGTGATGCTGCCTTTGTTAAATAACTTTGGGATGTTATAATAGGTAGAAATTTTCAGCTGAATAAATATTCTGATCATAATCTTTCCACGTTAATAAGTCATCCCAGAAGCACTGAGCAGCATTACTGTTCATCAGTTGCTCTGTCATTATGTAATGAAGGCTGGCTAACAATGACACAAACACAGCGGCAGATGCAAACAAAGGGAAGCTAGAGATCTAAGGCAGATGAAAGGCAATATCTGGTATGTTCTCAAACACAGAGCAAAATTGGACGGCGTACTGTATATCTCATGATTTTTCTGTTCTCTAAAGCAATAATGATGTGTCAGTCTTTTAAGGAAGTCTGGTTTCTCGGAGAACTCGCAGTAACTAGGATGGAGAATTGGAAAACAACATTTTTTTGCATTGTGAAAGATGCATACATATTTAAGTAAACAGAGCGTAGAGGTGGTTGTGAAGTGGGGTGAGCTCTGACAGAAGTTAGTCAAGCACAGTGGCAGCCATTGGGTTGCAGCTTACAAACAGAGCCCATTAGTGGAGACAGTCAGTGCCTGCAGCAATGTGGGTTTTTTTCCCACGGGAGTTAATTAATGGGCTCAACAGACAGTGACCAAGGGCCTGTCTCTTGAATGCTAGCAATTTGTATTATCTAGATGAGATGTGGAAACAAGACATGATGTAAATGTGTGCTGATTATTGTGTGTTTTCATGTGCAAGTGGGTGCGGTGACTGCATTCAAAGATGAGAGTATGAGCTGGAAAATAAAACTGCATAATTCATTAACCTTCCCCATTACGTTTAAAGGAGTTGGATGATTAGGACTATATATTGACATGCAGTTTCCATATCAAACACAATCATATTTTTATTCATAGGATAACTTGAAAACATAAAATTATTATTTTTAACTTCTGGAATTTACTTTGATTCTTTCATATGATTAATGACAGATCTTGTTTACTATTATGCTTTTGACATAGGTAACCTTTGGTTTATTAAAGATTCTAAATAAAATAGCCCCAGAAGTATATAATCAGTGTAAATTTGAGTGCGATAATATGGAGTTTTCGGATCCTAGTTCAAGTCTCGTTGTGGGCCTAGGGTATGTTTAGCCTCCTTTTGCTCACTGCAGTGTTAAATATGTATGTGCGTTAAATATGTAAACACATAGGTTATAACTCCAGGAATATCCTGGTATAGTAAATAGGCATTTCCATCAAATCTTACTATCATTAGCCTTCTCCTGGTCAGTAAATGCTTTGGGCACCCCTGGGGGAATAGTGATATTTACATGAGCCAATGCTTACTAAACTCATGTTAAAAAATATGAGTCTTTGCAGACTGGGTACCATAAAACTCCTTGGAGAGACACATGAGAACTGGGCAGTGTTGCTCTAAACAACTCGGAAAGAGGGTTTAACTGTTTTTTTTCATATATGGTAATGTTATAGTTATTTGGAAATTTACCATAGGAGATTGAGAAACAGACTTTGGTTGGGCCTAATTAGAGAAGTTCTGGTAAAAGGAGCATGCCTACCCGGGCCCCATTTATTCACAGTATAATCCAACTTTTAGGACCTGTAAAAAGACAGGGGGTGTTGTTGTTGAATTTGTCCCTTTTAGACTTTGCAGTCTTGTTCATGATAACTGGAGGCTTGGTTCCTATAAAATGGTGAATGGCTTTTAGACTGATAGAAATCCTAATATTATAACCAAGGCATCCCAGAAGTGAGGAGCTTTCCCTACCAGCAAGCAGGGGCCTTTATGGCAAGGGCCTGGGCCTAGGGTGGCATACATAAAGGGGAGGCATGCCGCCCAGTCAACCCTGTGGGAAGGAGGGGGCGCAGGAGGATGCTGACCTCTGGGCACCCTCAGGGGAATCAGCCCCTGCCTGCCAGGGCTGGGTGGATTTAGGCTGAACTTGTGTAGTGACAGTGTTGACCTATATTAACTTGTCTCAGGTGAGAGGCAACCAGGTTAATACGCATGGTCAGCTATACCAGCCATCAAGCAGGTTCGATTCATACATTCACTGCTCCAACAAAAATGTAACCAGATAGGCCTTCTGGTAGTTCCAGAAACCTGAACTGCCTTTGGACAGGCACTCTACTGTGCAGCTTGGCCACAGCAGAGAAGTAAACTGACAAACAAGGTACGTGTAACTGTCAGGGTGAAACTTCTTGGATAAAGTATAGATAGTGACCACAAGGAGGATGCACTGATACCAAGCTTTCCCAAGATTGTTAACAATAGTCTGGTGAGGTCTAAGTCAAACTAAGTGCTGGGGTTGATGTAGAGTTGTGGCCAGGCATAGAATAAGGAAAGTGGAACAGCTTCAAAACTATAAAGACAGGACAGAGGTCAAGATAGGGAGCAAAGAAGTGGAAATCAAGCTTCAAATTATGGAAAGGCAATCTCCCATAGAGTCCATTATATGCAAATCATTCTAATTTTTAAAAATATTTTTTTCCCTGTAATAGTAAAACAGTACCTTGTATTTGATCCCAACTTAATCCTTATTGAAGGCAAAACAATTATTTTGGGTTTAAATAATGTTAAATGTTTTTTTTAGTATACTTTTAGTAGATCCCCTATCCAGAAAACCCCAGGTCTCGAGCATTCTGGATAACAGGTCCCATATCTGTATCAGCATGAACTAGACAGTGATACTGTAAGTATTAAACTGACAAACCTACAGCTGACCCCACATAGAGACTGATTTTTGAGGCTGCATATCTAAAACACTCTATAATGCATCCCTTGGCAAATTTTTCAATTCATATGATTTCCAATGCCACTTCTATGGTAACTATACCCAAATGTATCTCTCCTTTCCTGATCTCAACCCAGAGCTCTTAACTTGTGTCTCTTTCTACTTCTATGCTATTTGTACTTGGATGCCCCAATGCTAACGTAAACTAAATGTCTCTAAGAAAGAAATAATTGTCTAACCCCCAATCAACACTCTTCCCAGAAATGTCTATCACAGTTAACAACTCCATCATCACTCCATTAACCAGGCCTGATGCCGTGGGGGTTATCCTTAATTCTGTCCTGTCCTTCACTCCTCCTATTCAGTCACCTACTAAATCATGTCACTTTTTCACCTAAGGAATATTTCCCAAAACATGATAATTATCACCCAAGATGCCGCTAAAATTCTGAGTCACTCTCTCATTATATATTGCATTGATTTCTTTAACTTGCTATTAATTGGCCTTCCCCTCCGAAGTCACGTCTCCAGTCCATAATACATACTGCTTCTAGGTTCTTGCACCTTAGCAACCATTCCTCCTCTGTCATGCCATTCTCTGCACTGGCTTCTGCTACCATTAAGAATAAAATTCAAAATAATGACTACATGTCTGAACTCATCTTCAGATACTCATCTCCCCAGATACTGCTCCTAAGCGCATTTCTCATGAACACTTGCATTCAACACTTTGCATGTGCCACACTCCTTCTCTAGAAACTCTCTTCCATGCTCTGTTTGACATTCTCCCAATTTCTCTGCATTCGAGAGATCTCTTAAAACACATTACTTTAGAGAAGCTTACCCTCATCTAATTTAACTTAGCTCCAGTGTGCATTATTTGCTACTAAATTCAATTCTCAATTCTACATCAATCGCCTGATATTGCCTATCCAAAGTGTCTTAACACTGTCTTTTTTTAGGTTCTAAGCTTTTTTGGGCAGGATCCTCTTTACCCCTTGCATTGGTTATTAGTGGTTTTTAATAATTACAGAATCAGTAATAAACCATAATATTCATGGTTCTTTCAGTACAGAGTTATCTAGACATGAACCCCACAAGGCAGTTGTACAACGCTAGATAGATGAAATATTCAGTAAGACTAATCAGTATGAAGAATAAAATGACTACACTCATTCATTGTAAAGGCAACAGCAGCAGAAAGACAAATAGCAGTATTAACGTTATGACTGATGCAACATATTGGAAATATATGCAGAACCTGGGCATAAGAACTAGAGGTACAAGGCAGAATCAATATTCCTGCAGAGTTTCAGATTCAAATCAAACAGAAGAAATTATGTGCTGGTAACTTGAACATCACTATGCAACCAACAAAGGTTCACTGAGGACAGACAGCACAAGGCATGGCACTATGGAGCGAGAAAGTGAATTTTAAACAATCCTGCTAGATGAGCAGGATACTTAAACCAAACCCAACGTAAGATATAGTTGCACTTAGAGTTAGAAGTTAGAATTTCAAATTCATTTGAGTTGTCTTTAAACTCTATTAAATTTGATTTTAATCGAAATTCGAATGGGTGTTATTTATAAAAAAGAATCGAATATCTATAACTATAAAATATTCCTAACCCGAAAATTTGAATCGAATTTGATTAGAATTCGACTAAACTCAAATCAAGTTTTTTTCTCTGAAAAAAAAACTTGAGTGGCAGAACATGTCCAAATCGCTCAGTGGATAAATCTCAAAATTCAAATTTGAAATTAAAACTCGAATCGAGTTTGGATAATTCACAATTTGAGAGTTTTGACCATAAAAAAAATTAGAAAATTCTAATTTGAATTTTCAATTCGACCCTTATGCAAACAAATACACGCAGGTAAGCGTAGAGCTGGAAATGCATGGTTTTGGGTTTTGCACAGTGGTAGTGATTTGGATGTGTCATAATTTTTGTATTAGACGAAATAAAAATTCCTTCACAAAACACTCCACCAAATGTATTGGTCATATCTGAAACGCATTGAAGTCAATGGGCGTCAACGCGCAATAATTTGACATGAGCAACATTTTTTTTTTTTATGCCCTACTATTTTGTCCTAATGCATTAAAGTCAATGGGCGCCTGAAAAATTTTGACGTGCGACACTTTTTATGCGCACGACAATTCATTTTGTCGCAGCAAGTTTTCCGCTGTTTGAGAAAAAACATTTGCGGGCAGCACAATGCGAAGATTCGCTGCAAATCCATACCTGGCGAGTAAAAAATTTAAAAATGAAACCGCATAAAACCTGATTTGGGAGAGGGTGGGTTGGGGTACATGCATACATGGGCTGTTGCTTAGTTTGGTGGGGCTCATGGTGGGTATCCGGCACCCAGTCTGATGATGTTTGCTAACAATTCTTAGCACAGCTTTACCTGCTACTGAGCATGTTTCCTGAGCTTAACTAATATAAAAGGATGTAGCAATGACAGATTAAGTGAACGTTGCTCCTGGTTGTAATTTTATCTTCTGCCCATAAAGAAGAACAGGGTATGTATATGTATTTGTTGTATATATATCTGTTGCATCCATTTTATGTGACCTTTTCTCATCTTACTAAATGGTACATAGTTTACATATCAAATTTGGAAAAATACACTTTTACTAAGGGTTGGCACTAATAAATTAATTCATTATCAGCTACTTACATAAAGGTATTTGTAGCAGATGGGATTCCTACTCTTAGGACACTTGCTATTTTCCCTGCACACAGGCTGATTAAGTCTTTTGGGGTTATTTACTAAACTCTGGCCAGGAGTTGCTGTTATTATTTATTAACCATAACACTTAATAACAGTTAACATGCATAACAGTTAAACCTATAACAAACATTTTGGGGCAGATTTACATAGGGTCGAATATCGAGGGTTAATTAACCCTCGATATTCGACTGGCGAATGTAAATCCTTCAACTTCGAATAACGAAGTCGAAGGATTTAGCGCTATTCCTACGATCGAACAATCGAAGGATTTTAATCCATCAATCAAAGGATTTTCCTTCAATCAGAAAATTGTTAGGAAGCCTATGGGGACCTTCCCCATAGGCTAACATTGGCCTCGGTAGGTTTTAGGTGGCGAACTAGGGGGTCGAAGTATTTTTTAAAGAGACAGTACTTCGACTATCGAATGGTTGAATTGTCAAATGATTTTTACTTCGAAACATTCGATTCGAAGTCGTAGTCGAAGGTCGAAGTAGCCTATTCGATGGTCGAAGTAGCCATATTCGACCATTCGAAATTCGAAGTATTTTTTCTTCTATTCATTCACTCGAGCTAAGTAAATGGGCCCCTTTTTGTAACAAACATTGAGGAGGTAATTTACTAAACTCTGGTTGGGCTTTTTGGGGCAAAACTCACTTTTTTTTTTAAAACTCAAATTTTTCTAAATTTATTGAAGCATCCAGCATCTCCGACTTGCTGAGGTTGTGTATAAGTCAATGCAGAGGTCCCTATCCTATTTTTAGAACAAAAATCCAACCTTTTCAGGCAAAAATCTGAAAAAGTGAATGCTTTTTGGGACCAAGCCCGAAAAACTCTTGGGGAAAAAACTCTGAAAAAAACCTAAGATTTCCTCGATTTTTACCCGAACCGTTTAAATCTAGCTTTTTTAATAATAAATAAGGTAAAATCGGGTATCGTTTTTGTTTTTTTTTAAATTAGATAAATTTGGATTTTAGTAAATAATCCTCTTACTGTATCTAGGCCAGATGAGTTGATATTCACCACAACCCCTAGTAAAACATTTATTACCCACAATTCCATCTCAGATAGGCCCTTGAGCTAATACCGTAGGAATAGTTTCCATGCTCACACATACTTCATATATCTGCAATAACCCAAGAACATTCTGTGAAATGATGTTGTTTCTGTACTTATGGATCAGATGATGAATCATTCAAAACATCAACAATTATTGTACAGTGTGTCTGGGTTTATGTAGAACCTCTATGCAAGCACCACTTTATGACTATAACAGCCTTTTGTCACAGACGATAAATATAAAACAGAGAATAAACTGTGCATGGATAAATAGGCTTAACATAATAACAGGGGGTTTGCTACACTGGAAAATTTACAGTTTAGTTACATTTTAGGAGGCCTAACAGTGGGAATAAATTGATATATTATTGCTTGAATATGAACCCCAGACACCAAGTTTTGTTCAAGTGATTCTCTCAACTAGTGTATTATTAGGAGGACTCTTTAACCACAGAAAGCTTTTCATGTAGGCATGTAGGGAATCATCATTTTAAACCAGTTTCTAATTGAGGTTTTTTGATAAAGAGCTCTAAATGTTGAAAATTAATCCCTGCTAATACAAATATATATATTATTCTTTTGTCCTCTAACTTGACTTTCAGTCAAATAATGCAATTAAACACAGCTAGGTTCTCAGCTAGCAAAGTGAGTTTAAGTTGTTTTGGGTAACATTGATTTGGGCTGCGTAGGCTAGTGAGTTTACAAGTCAATTCCTAATTACCAGCAAACTAAAAAAGATTGTGCACTCTTTGTCCTGGTTACAATACGTGTCTAAACAAACATGGACTAAATACAAATAAGAAAAAACAAGTGATGACAACAAACTTAGACAAAGATGAAGATTTTGCCCCCAGGCAACAAGTATTTCCCTTATGTAATTACTACAATTAGATAGATTATAATAAACGATCTGTAGTAGGTTAACAGCACAGTCAGACCAAGGATTTTTGGAACCCAGGGCAAGGGTGAATATCTGCACCCCCCACCGTCCCACAACACCATTATACTTGTCTTGAGGGGTTAGCAATGGTCACAGATCAGGTGACATCGAAAGGGTGAGGAGAGACAATGAGCTGGTCTAATTATACGAACAAATAGCATATTGCTGTGGATACCACAATAAACATATTTACTGGACTTGTGTCCCCTATTTCCCAAAAATAACTATGTCCTCTGATGTCTTCCCCTAGCACTAGTAATTTCAAAAATGGTACATCATCTTAAATTGGTTGTATTTAGAAAGTTTCTCATTTCAGTATGCTGAAGCTAACATCTCGATAGTTCCCTTTTAAAATTCACACAATTGTACTTTTAAAAACTGAGTGTGTGATTCTTCGGGGTGGTGGAAAGACCAGGGTTGCCCTGTGTCAGTAGGCCCACTTGAGCATCATTCATCAGGGCAAACTGGGTAGCACAAGGGTGCAAATATGAGCAAATGTGAGGAGTGTGTTTAGGTGCAAGTACCTAATGCATATATAGTCTGCGTAGACACTTCAAATGAATCAAATTATCTGAACATTTGGAAGATTCTCTGCTTTACACACTAGTTAAAAAGATACAGGTTGATATCAGTATTGTCCCTAGAACCATTCTACAATGTATTAGCCCTAAGCACACAACTACAAGTAGCAGGCATGTAAAGGGGCCACCCGTGGCTGGTGGGCACCCATAACTGTGGGATATATAAACATGGCCTTAACTGTAGGAAGCAATCATACAAAGTTGTGATGAAAAAGGGCACATTTATTGACAGCTTCTTGCAGGGAAGCAGGTTTACAGATTGGGGCAATGATTTCAGTTACACAATGGATAATACCACACTTACAGTGTTCCACCCAAGGTCCCCACTCTCTAAACCTACACCTAGATGCTCAGTTCCCTAACACGTGTGCACAATTGCCTCAGGGACTCTACCACATTCTAATGACACCTCGTCAGGAAAACAGACTGTCCTTTTTAACTAGCCTAACTACCTTTCACTCTCTAGAGTGAACGAGTGAACTCATACCACATATCACTGGCTATTCCTTAAAGAGTTAGCCTCCTACTAATGGTCTAGCCACATCAGTCTTGATCCTGCCTGTGGAAGTTGCTAGGCTAAAGGCAAAGTGCCTCAGCAAGGCACTTCCTTATATATGCTCCTGTAGGGGGGTTCCCCTTCGAGCCAATCTCAGGGGTTGGGACACCTGCTGGCTGAACAACCACATTGTCATTGTCTAACTACATACATTATGGAAAATAAAAATTGTGTTTCAGATGCAATATGCTTGCGTTAGGATCTTCAGGAACCATTTGAGTTTATCCTGAAAATACAAGGCTTGCTGGTATGAGTATATCTTTAGAGCAGATTGCAGATCAAGAAGTTGATGGGTGTTTAATGAAAAACAACGTTCAACCTCTTTATGTAATATTAACAACAAGTAATTTAGCATGAAAGACAATGCAATTCTAAGACAGATCCAAATCTGAAGACTAAATTTGCAATATGTCTTTTTTATTTCCATCTGGTTGCTAGGGTGCTATTTACCCAAAGAGTGGTTTGGAAGTCAAATGAATAGGAGAGCCTGCGCAGGGTATTTATCATCTGGGCCGCACATCATGCAGGTATCATTGATCGTCTTAGTAGTATTAAATAGGGCAGGACTTGTGCCAGTATGTAGAATAAACTTTATGATTCATACACACAGGTAGCAATAGCTGAATGCTTCATTATATTTCTTTCCATTTCACTCACTGCAGGTGCTGGAGTCTGCAGTCTGATGGGGCAAACCAATGCGATAGAACTGAATTCAGCATTTTCAACGTGCCTTAGTCATTTACTTGGCATTGACATGGGTGCTATGTTGATGGCAGTCAAACTGACAGCCTGCCAATGACCTATCAACATGCTTTACACAAAACGCCATTAAACCAGCCATTTCAGCAGCAGATAAATAATTAAAAGGCCTAATTTGTGTGTAACCCCAGCATTAAACTGGTATTTAGTAGTTTATTTTTTATTTTCTCTAGCAACCTGAAAATGGATTTAAGGTCTGAATGCAACATGAATTAAAATCCATAAAAATAATAAAAACATTTTGCTGAAAATAATTTAATCGATAACAGGGCTGCCCAAAAAGAAGACATATATATTAGTAGATCTTTAGCTGGGACTAGTAGATCACAGCAGTGGAGTGTTGTTTGCAAACAGCTCCATCCCCCTTCTGTTATTCAGATTGGCTTGAGAAATTGGTGCTATTTGCAAGACAATTCAAAGGTAAACTACAATGCAATCACCTATTTGAAAAGGAGTCATTTATAACCCATTAGTTGTCTTGCTTCACAAACCTCAGGATGCATTACAAGGTAGGTGGTAGGATTCATCAAGATCTTCAGTCTCACAAAAATGCTGCAGAAACTGGAATGACCATCTCAGTTTGTTGAGATCACATTACCCCTCAGGCAGTAAAAATTATAATTTTAATGGGCAAAGGACCATTATGGCTAAAAATGCTGGATACAAAAAACGACACCAATATATCTGATCTAGGACTTGCGCAACCAATTTAGCTGCTTTTTCATCTATTATGCTGGAAATTGTGTGCTCCCCCATTGTACTACCATCACTACTACTCCTGGCAGAATTGGATACAGATGAACTTACACAGAGCAGGTTTGGGCAATAAAACTGCAATAAACCTCAATAATAATTTCCTGCAATTTCACCCCCTCCCTTTCCCTACCCCAAGTGCTGGCCCTGTCTTACAGTATCAAATACCTATAAAATTATGGCTTTCTGAACTCACAATAGACAACAATAATAACAGGGTCTCAGATAGTTTATGAAGTCTGTATGACATAGTTTATTTTGAAAGTCTGTTCTTTGCTTTGTGTTTTCAAGGTAAGCAAAGTAACACTTCCTTACTACTTCTCCTCATAAAAGGACAGGAATGAAAAGAGGAATTGAAATGCTTGAGAAAAAAGGTTGGAATTAAATAATAGGCATGCTGCTAAGAATGTGCCATAGTTAGCATTTTATAGTGACCAGACAATGTGGAGATCATTTTACTTTGCTTGTCTCTCTGTAACATAAACTGGAATTAACAGGGATCAATATTCTCTCTCCACTTCTCGCTGCTTGGAGATTTCAGCCAAAAACATTATTTACAGATGGAGTGTCAATCTAATGAAAGTCAGTTGTCCTCATTCTTTTTTGATTCATTTTAGGAAGTTGCTGGAGCGGGTTGACCATGAAAGAGTTATAGCAGCACCTCTGTGTTATTCCAGCATGAAATTAGACATCTTTTATTCTCATAAATCAGATTCTACAGCTATCAATCGATGAAGCAAGGACAAGACACTTCATTGTGTTTTTGCTGTCTTTCATTTGCAAAATCTCAATACACCTGCAAAGCTAGAATACCTGGGTTGCCGAAAATACTTTCCTGCCAGAGGATTTTTGACAGCGGCCAGGTTTTATGATCAAACTAAAGCAAAGTATATGAGATGAATAACAAAGAAAATATCCCAGGGGATAATGGTTAGATAACACATTAAACTAAAAATAATAACCAGGTGATTTCCCTAAATCTGTGACCTTTGTTTATTATAACACAAGTAACAGTGGAGTTATGTTTTGCAAACAATAAACCAATTTTCACCAAGCACTGGATTTAATAGAGGGACTGCAATTCTATTTAAAGTACAAGAAAAATCGTAAACACTGGGGGGGGTGCCCAAAGTTTGGCACCCCCCAGTGATTGTATTCATTTACCTGATACCCTGGGACAGTGCTCCTGTTAGCAGAAGACAGCATTGACACAGGGTTTTTTCATGATTCGGGAAAAAAACTCCGAAAAAAATCATGGATTCTAGTTTGGTCGGACTTTTTTTATTTAAATAGTTAGAAAAATTTGGATTTTGATAAATAAGGCCATAGGAGTCAAAATTCACATTTTTAGAAATTGTAACAAAAGTATCTTATCTGCAGCTGCAGCTGTTCTGAGTTCTCTGCCAAAAGCCAATTAAATTAGAAACTTAATTGGCTTAATTTTCTGGCTGTTTGGTGCAGAGAAAATCAGGACTTTTCAGTACAAATCCGGGACTGCGGGTTGAGCTGTCAAAAGAGGGACTGTACCTCTGAAAACGGGACAGTTGGGAGGTATGCATTCATCATATTAAGGGGTAAAACTTTTATTTTTCTAACCAAGTTGGCCATCACTGTAATGATATGGCACATATGGATTAACTAAATCTGTTTAAAACAGTGACTGCAATATCATATGTCTGGAAGGTAAATGAGATATAAAAAGTTTTATTTTGGCATCTGTGAATAATGAAACATTTCCAGTCATTTAACGACAGCAGTCCTGTATTATAATGACAGGCAGGTTCTGACTTTGCTACTTTTGTTGCCATAGAATCGCATATTTTTGCGGATTTTTTTTTTTTAGGAAAGCATTACCTCATGAATGGAAATTTGCAGAATATTCAGGAGATCTTAAATGTAATATTGTAACAACATAAAGCTATCGTAACAAAGAAGTGAGATTTTTATATTTTGCCAGAAAACATTTGAACAATTCATTGGTTATTAAACATTCACATAACATGCAAAAGTAGGAAAAATATTCACAAATACATATATATTGACCCACTGGAAAACTGAAAAACATATTGCAACATGTTATAAAATATTTTTAAAGGATTCAAGAACTAGAATCAGTGCAGGGGTTGATAGGCCATGTACTTCTATTCCTTATAGGGAGGAATGAAGGGAGGGTGGGAGGAAAGAGGGAAGGAAGGAAGGAAGGAAGGAAGGACATACTCATGTATGGTATCAGTATTTAGTACAGACATATGAAGTGCCCATGTCCTACAAATATAGCTGTCTTGGAAAAAAAGTTCCTGGGATACATTCAGCCTGGAAGTTATAGCTCATCATTACACAGTGCACAATTGTACAACTTTTATTCCTATTTAAGCCACTGTGCAAGGTACCAAACACTTGACTTTAACTTTATTCATCCCTTTGTGATTTAGAATTGGAAATTTCCCATCAGTTCAGTGACCCTAAGGTTTTTAATACTGTAGTTGGTGCTGCTGAAATGTGACTCCAATGGACAGTCTGTTTTTCATGTTGATAAAAGTCAAGCTGTGCCCTTTCTTTCTCAAAGTATCTTTGAGAAAGTGGGACATTTACTCCCATGATTATAAAGATAACGTTCAATGTTTTGCAGGAGAAGGTACCCTATATTCAGTGGTCCATTTTGCAATATAGTATTTGTACTTTATTTGGCCCAACATATGGATACAGGTCCAACACTGCTTGTGCCCAGACAGAAGGGAACATACCACCATTTTCTGGGACTACCTGCACAATAATCTATTGAGGATTTGGGGGCTTTATTAGATAAAGGCAGGTCAGGAAATATTTATATTCACATATATTAGGCACATATATATTGGCCACATATCTATTGTCATTTATAAGTGAACACTTAAAATAATACTTCTCTTAAACACGTGCTTCTACCTGTTTCTTTTAAAAATAGGGATGCACTGAATCCAGGATTCGGTTCGGGATCGGCCAGTATTCGGCCCTTTTCAGCAGGATTCGGCCGAATCCTTGTGCCCGGCTGAACCAAATCCGAATCCTAATTTGCATATGCAAATTAGGGGCAGGGAGGGAAATCTAGTGACTTTTTGTCACAAAACAAGGAAGTAAAAAATGTTTTCCCCTTCCCGTCCCTAATTTGCATACGCAAATTCGGATTCGGTTTGGTATTCGGCCAAATCTTTCACAAGGATTCGGGTGTTCGGCCCAATCCAAAATAGTGGATTTGATGCATCCCTATTTAAAAGTTTGCTGTATAATATTCCACAAAAGCAGGAAATTATGGGCATGGAATTGGCTGAGGTAATTGTAGTGCCAGATGTTGAATATAAAGGTCTGGGCATGGAAGTTATTTCACTTGGCCCATAACGGCTACCCTATGAATGGTTTAAATATTTTTTTCCAAACTGTGATTTTTCATCATTTTCTTCAGAAATAAATTATAATGATTGCCCAGTGTAATATATCTGTCAGTGTGTGCAGGTTTAACGTATTACATTAAGGTTTTATAGACATTTTAAACGCTTAGTTAGCCTGTAAACTGTGTGTTGAAAACCCATATATAAATACAGTATATGGTACAGTGTCAAGAAAACTCTAACCATATAATATTGGAACAGAAAGAATCCTCTCATAGTTTCATGAAATCAACCAATATAAAACAAACCACATTATACCTTCTGCATGTGAGGCCAAACCTTTCTCTTTCAGATTGGGGTTTTAGTGTGCCAATAATACTATAAATTTTGCTAAAGTGAAATTGTATAGTATTACACACATCCTGTAAATGATGAAGAGCTTATACTTTGGAACGGATTCCCACACCAATGACAAAATAGAACAAACTACAAAAAAGGATAACTAGGGTGGTCCTTTAAATATCAACCAGTGATGTGTCACGTGTGCATGCTTTATCTTTTCCTTCCCTTGACTTCCCAGTCAATTTCTTTCTTAGTGCTACTGAAACAATGTCTTGATCTTCTACTTCACAATTAAGTTAATCATTAAAGGGATCCTGTCATCTGAAAACATGTTTTTTTCAAAACGCATCAGTTAATAGTGCTACTCCAGCAGAATTCTGCACTGAAATCCATTTCTCAAAAGAGCAAACATATTTTTTTTATATTCAATCTAGACATTTTGGGAGGGGGTGATATCACTCCAACTTGCAGTACAGCAGTAAAGAGTGATTGAAGTTTATCAGAGCACAAGTCACATGACTTGGGGCAGCTGGGAAATTGACAATATGTCTAGCCCCATGTCAGATTTCAAAATTGAATATAAAAAAATCTGTTTGCTCTTTTAAAAAATGGATTTCAGTGCAGAATTCTGCTGGAGCAGCACTATTAACTAATTCATTTTTAAAATTTTTTTTTTTTTTTACCCATGACAGTATCCCTTTAACTGTTAATGGAAAATCTTCTGGAGCAGGTAGAAGTGTTTTTCAGTTGGGGTGATCAAAATCATTCCCGGATTTCTAGATTGGGCAACCCTAGGCCAGCATGGCTCATCGCTCACCCTATCTCTTCCTGTGCATTGGCCTGAATGTGCAAGTCCTATTTCATCTGGTCCAGATCACTGGGGATTGTCGCACTAGAGATTTAAAGAGCCAGCAAATCTCCTGCATGGCTCCAGTGCTCAGAACCCATTCAGATGGGACAGCACGTCATACCTAAAATTCTTCCACCCTAGGCCTTCCCAGAAATCTGGCCCTGACCAAATTACTGAGTGTGCCATAACCTTTTTATAAGATTTATATGCAAGGTAACAAAATGTTAAAAAAAACATTAGCAGCATTTTATTTTAGCATCATCATGCACTCAACAACTTGGCTCTATAGTCAAGTAGAGACTGTTTCCTTCCTGTTTCTGTCAGTGTAGGGTCCCTGCAGCAGCGAGTTATGAACCTTAGGAATTTGTAAAATCTCACAAGAATACAAACAAGGATTAACTGTCAATGCTGGAAAAGTGAAACAATATCCAGGGGTGCAACAAAAGCCACATGGGAATCAGTGTAAAACCTTAGTGCAGCTTACGTAGGTCTCCTTATACACAGATAACTTGTGTATGTACCATTGGCAGGTGAAAGCTACAATTTATGCCTTGTGATAGATTACACATCTGGTACATGTAGGAGAATACATTTATGGGATCCATTATCCAGAAATCTGTTGTTCCATTGTACTTAATCCAAACTAAGATATAATGAATCCTTATTGGAAGCAAAACTAGCCTATTGGGTTTATTTAATGTTTAAATGATTTTCTAGTAGGCTTAATGTATGAAGATCCAAATAACGGAAAGATCCATTATCCAGAAAACCCCAAGTCCTGAGCATTCTGCATAACAGATTCCATACCTCTACAAAGGAGCTATGTGCTTAACTATGGCCTTGAGCATCCTGGATGAGGCACAATGTATAGGCATGCCAGTGGATGCTAAGTGCTACTTAAAAGCTACTCATGTAGTATGCCATGATGCTATGTTTGTATACACGAGAGGGCACAACTGTTTGTACTCCATTGGCAATTGTAATACCCAGTAAGCACAGGGGAGCAAGGTGCAAAGTGCAAACATCCACATTGTTAATGGGCCCTTCTACGTTCCATAACAATAGCACAATCAGTATTGTAATTGAGTTCAGATTGAGTGAATCTGTGCTGCTGTGCAATAAAATAATGCAAATAAAGGGCATCTGCTATAAAAGGTAATTCAATTATTATTAACATTATTAACATTTATTAATATAAATATCTCGCAGCGCTGTGTTGCATCCTGATAAGTGGCCTCTTTTTTGCTCTCTCCAGCCCCAAAATGAAAAAATACAAAAAAAAACCATTATAAAATAAATGATTAAAAGGAAAAGCCAGACACCCCATTGAGAGCAAACACAACAATCATGTGCATAAATCAGCTTTTCAGATAATTATTAAATATAAGATATGTTGTTAGGTTTTTACATTTTGCTGGATCTACAGTCATAATTTGCTTCTTTTTTTTAATTTAAAGCAAAGTGGTGATAACTTCAGCTGCATCACAAAGAATTTATTTGTATAATAAATCTGTGGTGACCAACAAAAACACAAAGCAGTCAAAAAGCACTTAGCTGTGGGTTTGAAAGGACAAACACTTGAATACATTAATACAAACAAGGACGCATTTAATTGAAATCTCTGTAGTGCCATTTATTCATAAATGCCATTTAAGTGAAAAAAAAAAACAATATCTGGGAGCATATGGCACTACAACACTGCATCTGTTCTGCAATTTACTGAGTGTGGATGAGTGAGTAAAGGTGAAATATTTTACTGTGATTCCATGAAATACTTGCGCTAAAAAAAACCCAAACATGTTAAATTGATGCTCTGGGCATTGCTGTTAAACAAACTGTAGATCTGAAACAGGTCTGAAAAAAAAAACATGAGACATAAAGTCAAGAATAAATGTCTGAGGGAAAAGAAAGGAAAATATTTGTTTATTGGCTTCCAGCATATTCAGCCCTATTCAGGACTATCCTTTCTCCTACTTTTTGTGATGTGGAATGGATATAAAGGAACCCATGATCAAAATATTAGCAGCTCAAATGGACAGCAGTTCGGATCTCTTCTGCTTTTGTTTTACCTTACCCCTTGTGGTTTGCACTAGGTTTAGTTAATAAAGCTCAAAGCATGATCCTCTTATTTTTGTCCCCATCACAATCCCCCCCCAAGCCCCTTATGCGCTATATATATATATATAAGAGACATCTCTAGCAGCCAGGACATATTGAGGCATCTACAAGAAAGGTAAAGTATGGTGGTTGGGAAGGGAAGTTATATATTTAAATGAAAAATCTCTTATAGAATTACTTTACTTACTACTTTACTAAATACAGACAATGTCTATAACACATACCCAAAGATGGTCATTGTTGCTCAGGTAAGCCTATGTCATATTTCAGCTTGTTAAAATGTTGTATTCTTAGTTCATATCAGGACCACCAGGTCATAGACAGCGGTCTGGGGCAAATTTACTAAAGGGCGAAGTGACTACCGCTTGCGTGAAGTCATTTCGGAACTTCGCCGGTTTACTAACGGTCGTAGGCGTAACTTCGCTAGCATAGGAGATAGACTCTAGCGGTATTTCGCTCCCTAACGCCAGGTGAATTTGCGCTCTGGCGTATGGACGTAACTACGCAAATTCACTGTGGATTTTACTGAACGTTACCTCTTGTGCCAGACTTGCCAGCTCAGACCAGGTGAAGTGCATTAGAGTAGATAGGATTTCCTTAAAAAATAGTTGAAAATTTTTCTAATTCCCAAAAAACGCTGGCGTCTTTTCCTTTTTTCAGGGTGATAGGCTGCAAAAGATCGTAAATTTTTTGGGGGGTAACCGGCTTCCCCCCTCCATTTCCTAACATATGGCACATAGACTATACAGTGGGTTCATATGCGGGCAATATAACAACTTTATTTTATTTTATTAAGGTTTCCTTGGCTTGTGTAGTGTAATGTATTTGCTGCAACATATACGTCCATTCAACTTTAACTTCCCGCTGTATGCAAATTAGGCAATGCTAGTGCAATTTTGCTTCGCTTGGTGCAGTAACGATAGCGCAACTTCGCCAACGTTCGACGCCCTGGAATTGAATGTGAATTAGTGTTGTCCTGGCAAATCTACACCTGGTGAAGTGTTGCGCTGTGAGCGAAGCCGTCGCTGGCGAATTTTCGGAGGTAAGTGAATTTGCCCCTATGGGAGATGGCCTTTCCATAATTTGGATCTTTCTGGATAACGGTTTCCAGATAACGGATCCCATACCTGTATAAGCACCTTTGTTAATAGAATTCAGGCACACAGTTTTGCACTTTGCATTGGCTGTTTTGTTGTGTCCCACACAATGTGACATTGTATAGTATTATTTGGTAGTTTTAAAAGTGTCCCACACAATGTGACATTGTATAGTATTATTTGGTAGTTTTAAAAGTGTCCCACACAATGTGACATTGTATAGTATTATTTGGTAGTTTTAATAAAAATGAAAAATCATAATTCTATCTAGCTGGGCTGCTCTGTTCAAAACAAATTCCCTTTCAAATTGCAGCGATGCATTTTCATTTTAGAGTGGAACCTCGATTTTACATCCCCTGATTTTAAGTGTTCCCTCCTTTTACATAGTTGTTTTGTGGTGCCACCAATATATTATGCATATTACATTTCCCTGATTTTACACCATTTTTTTCTGGTCCCCTGAAAAACATAAAATAGGTGTTCTACTGTATTTTTGAGTTAGGTGTTTAGTTTATTATTACTGCTATCACTTTAGGTGCCCACTGAGTCCCCATATGTATCCCTAATTCTTTCCTTCACTATTTGAACACCCCTTAGTAATCTGCCCAGCTACAGATGGTCCTAGGATCAGCTGGCACCTGACACTGGGTTATACTACCAGATGTTAGGGCTGCCTCCCCATGACCAGACCAAATGAATGACTTACCTTTTTCTAATATTCACAAGTTAAGACCTTGTGATCAGGTGTCTTCACTACACAAACCTTTGTTTCTCTTTATCGTTTGTATTCTCTGCACTTAAAAGGCATAAGTTATTTCTGTACTGTGTTTTTTTTAGTTAAATGTGCCTGAAAAACTGGTTTACAGGGAGTTGTGCTGCTCTAATAATAAGCTCTAATAAATCCATCTTTATTTTACTGGGACATTGGCAGTAATATGACTGTTTAAATTCTAATAGCATACTGATAATAACATTATATGCTTTGCCGTGATGAGCTCATTTTTGCTCTTGCATTCTGATAATGTTATTCCTTACCTAAACCATAAAAAGAATAAATCTCTGCTTGAAAACAAGGACATTTCGATGGTAACATAACTATGTGGATTTTTTTTTTTAGGATTAACTGATGCTTTTAATTAAAAGATCTGGAGCCTGATGTATAATTCACTGTTGAAGCACTTAGCATCATGCTTTAAAGGACAATCAGTTAATTAAGAGGTCATGTTACAAGGATAGACATAATTTAAATCCTTCCTGAGACATTTTATCTTTTGATGACTCGAGGTCGGAAAAAACTTGTACCGTGATGCATTGCTGTGCAGCAAGGTTGTTTTGTGATACAAAAACACACTGAACATGGAAAAAAAGTCTCTTTATATGTTGAGTCCTTTATATGACAAGGGCAGTTGCTGGCCAACAGCATTCACAGCAATTAACAATGGCTATTCACTTTTTAATCTAGGAATTTCTTAAATGCATTCACATGGCTGTTGTGTTGAACACTATAGTTTAGCATAGGAAAGACACTTCTGCTAGGCATGTAACCTGAACCGCATGTATATGACTAGTGATGGGCAGAAAATTTGTGAAACTGCAAAATTTAGCAGAATTCAATTAGTCAATGGAAAGATTTTTATGATGTTTTTATTTCTAAATTGCACAGTTAACAATTTAATTAATTCACTCTACAATTTAAAACTTAATTCCTGAATTTATTTGCAATATTGGCGTGTAGGCAGCCATCTCAGGTCATTTTGCCTGGTCATGTGCTTTCTGAAAGAGCCAGCACTTTAGGATGGAACTGCTTTCCGGCAGGCTGTTGTTTCTCCTACTCAATGTAACTGAATGTGTCGCAGTTGGACCTGGATTTTACTATTGAGTGTTGTTCTTAGATCTACCAGGCAGCTGTTATCTTGTGTTAGGGAGCTGCTATCTGGTTACCTTCCCATTGTTCTGCTGATGGGCTGCTGGGGGGGGGGTGAGATCACTCCAATTTGCAGTACAGCAGTAAAGAGTGATTGAAGTTTATCAAAGCACAAGTCACATGACTGGGGGCAGTTTGGAAACTCACAATATGTCAACCCCTACGTCAGATTTCAAAATTAAATACAAAAAAATCTGCTCTTTTGAGAAACGGTTTTCAATGCAGAATTTTGCTGGATCAGCACTATTAACTGATGCATTTTGATTTTTTTTCCCTATGACAGTATCCCTTTTATATAAATTTTACTGTGTTATAGATTGAACATTTCTAAGCAACTTTTCAGTTCATCTTCATTGCTATTGCTATTTTTTATTACTCATGTTTCTACACATACCTTTTTATATTCATCTTTCAGTCTCTTATTCAAATCCATGCAAGGTTGCTAGGGTAAATTGGACCATAGTAACCAGATTGCAGAAATTGCAAACGGGAGAGCTGCTAAATAAAAAGCTATGTAACTCAAAAAACACAAATAATAAAAAATAAAAACCAAATTGTCTTAGAATATCACTCTTTACATCATACTAAAAGTTAAGGAGCACAACCCCTTTTAAGGTGTTTTAGGTCTGCAATAACATACACATTGCCCTACCTTGTTAGAGAAGCTCCTTTCTTATATGCTACAACAGGGGCCCAGTGAGCAGTGAGGGAATCAGGGCTTGACAGGGTTAGGAAGGCAGCCCCCTCCCCTTTTGGCCAGTTCAAGGTGGCCAAAGAGTAGACAGGGGAAGAAAAGCAAAGGGACATGATTTACCTTGGCAGTCAGAGGTGGGAGGAGCAGCAGTTTGCAATGCCCTACCCTCATTCACTACGCTGTGCGGGCTATGTTTGTTGTAGCAGTTGGCGGAGGGTGCATTTACCGCTCCAAGGGGAAGTAAATTGGGTATTTGACATGGAGCAGGAGTCACTTGGCAGATCTGGGGTTCTTATTGGAAAATAGTGCTGGGCTCTTTTATAAACAGTGGGCAAACTTGCACCTGGGCAGTAACCCATGGTAACCAATCAGATCATTGCTTTCAGTGCTCAACCTGCAGCTGGCTGAAAAAAGCTAATCATTGATTGGTTGCTATAGTTTACAACCCAGGTGCAAATTTGCCCACTATTTCTAAATGAGCCCCAGTGAGAATTGGTGGTTAATATATAGTGAATAAAGTACCCCCTTTTGTAAATTATAAGGATATTATAAGTTACCTAGGAGTTTCATGACCATATAAAATCACGAGGCGAAGGCCGATGTTTTTATACAGGTCATGGAACTCCGAGGTAACTTCTAATATCCTCATATTTTGCAACTGGGGGTACTTTATTTATTATAATACACAATTTTCAGTGAGTCATGTGACAGAAATGACATTAGAACTCACCGTTTATAACTGATGACATCAGAACTCACCATTTTTAAGGCTATAATTTACAAGATATTTATAGCTTTTGTGTATTATAAGGGGGAAATTTACTAAAATCTGAATGTATCTCATTATTTAAATTAAAAAAGCACGACCAAACTCCCATACCCGATTTTATCTTATTTATTATTAAAAAAAAGCTTGATTTATTCAGGTAAAAACCCAATAAAATTGAGTGAAAACCCAAATCATACTTTTTTTCAGGGGTTTTTTCCGAATTGCTCCAATTTTTCTGGCTTTTTTCGGAAAATCTGGAATTTTTGGGATTTTTGCCCAAAATGGTCGGATTTTCGGGCTAATTCCAGGCAGACCACAAAAACTTCCAAATAAGGATAGGAACCTCTGCCATTGACTTATACACAACCTCTGCAGGACTGATATGGTGGATCTTCGGGCTTTTTGGATTTTTTGCAGCATCGGGTTTAATAAAACTCAAGATTTGAGTTTAAAAAAAAAATGAAAAATTCGAGTTATGCCCAAAAAGCCCAACCAGAGTTTAGTAAATAACCCCTCAATGTTTGTTACACAAACTGTTTTAATGTTACGCATGTTAACTGTCAGTAAGTGTTATGGTTAATAAATAACTGCAGCCTTCTCTTTCCAGCTAAGTGTATGAGAATCTTTTTAGGAAAAGGAATCGGTTTGTGGATTGTTAGGCTGAATTGAGGAGGGGTTGCAGTCTCAACGCTGCACTCATGTTCTTCAGTTTCTTCATGGTGCTCTGACAGGTCCTTAGAAATGCAGGGGTATGGCTCTGATCTGGTTGATGTGGAAGTAAGTCAAGGGGTGCATAATAATGAGGCTCATGAATTTTTTCTAACACAAAAGACTTTTTGTTCTGTCAATAGTGTTCTCAAGACAAGATTCCCATAATTATGGGGAATTACTAACTACACTAAGGGGCAGATTTATCAAAGGTTGAAGTGAAAATTCGAATAAAAAAAAAAAAAAATCAAATTTCGAGCTAAATTTTGTGTACTTTGACTAAAAATTTGAAAATTCAAATATCGAAATTTATCATGTACTGTCTCTTTAAAAATTCGACTACGACCATTCACTATCTAAAACCTGCCCAATTGCTGTTTTAGCCTATGGGGGACCTCCTAGAACCTACTTAAAGTGAATTTGATTGTTACGATTCGAAATGCGATATTACTTCGATTCGTACGATTCAAATTCAGATGAATATGGACTATTCATCTGCAAAAAAAAAGTACATTTTTTTAAAAAAAATTTGGTTGGTCTTTTTGACTACGAATTTCGAAGTTTTTCAAATTTGAAACTCTACTCTTGATAAATCTGCCTCTTAGAAACTACTGTAACTTTACTGTAACAACTAGTAAAGTAACCCCTGAATGTACCCCTGTAATAATGCACCCCCAGTTCACTGAGAAACCTAAATAAAGGCACTAAGTCATATATCATTTTTTTTTACAATAGGTCATGTTACTTCTGATATTAACAACTTGAACGGTTTAACAATACTGATCATGAAAAATAACTTCTTGTATATATCATCAGTTATCTCATTAACAAGGGCATTTGCAATTGCTCGTGAACAGCGTTCAGACTAAATTGGTTTAATGCAATATTCACTTGTTTCTCCAACAAAAACAATAACACTGGACTTTTTAGGATATTAAATGCAATGTTGTATTCTTACAGACTATAGTCTCCAAGTGTGTTTGTGGGGGGGGAATCTACATTCAGAGATGTGATTGTGACCTTGGTTAAACTACTTCACTTTGTATTATACATGTGGCAATAATATATTCTCATATTCATTACTGTCAATGCTTTCAAAACATCAACGTTTATTTTGAGGGACTTTGTCTCATGCCTTTTGTCACTAGGAACAGTTGAAGGTCAGAACAAATAAGGCATTGCTTCTCTGCATCTAATACATAAAAAGGTGTATGGGAACAATTTGCAAGGACTGTGTAACAAGAAGATACATTGTGATATTGAAATTAAAAATGATCATTTGCACAAGTCATAACAAAATGAACAATTCCTCAGCCATCTGTTTTTATAACTTCTCCTGATCTTTACACTGCAGATTTCTCTGATTTCTCTTTCAAAGACGATAGTAACATGATTTTAGAAAACTCTTTATAAGTCCACTCTTAACCCAAACCAGTATTTATCTGTAATCCTACCCTCTGTACAGTGTGGTAATGATTCCTGAATCCTGGCACAACCTTAGCAAGCCCATTTATTCCTTTGAGATTGGTGGCACCTCAGATTTAATGGTGCTTTGACATAAAACGAAGAAAGGTAATTTCCCCTTTGCACCAATCAATCCTGTTGACAACAGTTGGACAAACTATAAAATATCGTTTAGTATATTAAAATTTTAAGTCAAATGTCCAGATTTTCTGTATAATCTGGTCATTTTCCAATGGAACCTCTTCTTTTTGATATATGCATGGAATCTAGAAAAAGATTGGTTTGGCTTATTAGTTGATTTACCAAAAAAAAAAAAACATTTAAAAAAGCAGTTGGCAAGCTTCAGTATGTGTACAGTGTCATCAGTCAGCCAGGAACTGCACAGGGCCTTTTCTTAGACATTTTGAGGGTTATTTATTGAGGTTCAAGTTGATTTTTCCATGAAAATTTGAGTTTTCCCTGGAAATAGCTTGAATCTGAAAATATACTATCTTAAAAAAGGTTGAGGTCATGTAGGAGTCAATGGCAGAGGTCCCTTGAAACATTTGAAAATGTTAATAGCCTTCCTGATGTTCAAGTTCTTTTCGGAGGGTTTGAAAAAACTCAAACAATTCTAGCGATTCGAGTTTTTTCCCTCCGAAATTTCGATTGAGTTTTCAGGTTGTTAACCTTGAACTCGCTGAATCAAGCTTTTTCCATTCGAGTTCTTTCTTAAATTAGACAGCATTTGAGTTGTGAGTTCGTTCAAACTAAAGGGGTTGTTTATATTAACCTATTAAACCAAGCTCAACCAAACACCCATCCACGATTTTATCTTATTTATCAATAAAATAACTCGAAAAAGTCCGGAAAATCTAGTGAAAACTCGAATCGTACGAATATTTTGGACTTGACACCTAAATCTCTCGATTTATTTGAGTTATCGAAACCCAGCACAGCGCACACCGTAAACTGTAAAAGGGTCATCTGCCATTGACTTCTGCATGACCTCGACAGGTTTGAAATGGCAGATTTTTGAATTCAGACTACTTGCAGCTTCAGGGTAAAATAAATCTCAAAAAATTTGAGTTTTTTTCCCTATAAAAATATGAGTTTTTGTAAATAACCCCCTTACTATATATACTTTTGTGCTATAATATTCAACTAATAATTTAATGTTAAAAGGCAATACTATTATCCCTTTACTTAGTTTCTCACCATTAGTTCAATAAACAGGGCTTGTGCTGAACATATTTGGTGCCTATTGTTCACTACATAGGGCAAAATCTGAAACTGAACTAATGGGCCCCTACCCACCCAAACAAAATTACAGGTGACCTGTGGCACACATGTAATCACAATTCACCCATTATTCTCATGCACATTGGTTTACCCATGGGCTCCCCTACAAAGGAAGCAAACCAGCACCCCCAGCTGTCATGGGCACTGCTTCCTCTGTAGTTATGCCATTTAATCTGCAAATAATGCATATATAAATCTCAGGTAGCTAGGCCACCAGAGTCTACAGGGAGTTGTAAAGTGGAAAAAAGAGACTCTGGGGGTGAAGTTTGCCCATTAAAATGATGTAAGCATAATTAATTATCTTGAATAGAGAGTTTGGAAGGTGAAAGGGGTATTGTTAAAAAACATAAGAAAATATGGGAAGCATTATCATTCTAAACAAATTTTAAAACCAAAGGAGCTGTGATCGTGTTTTACGTTTGGCTTCTAGAGTCTCCAGAATAGGAGTAAGATTTAAGTCAGTAAATTCACCCAGATCTTTGTGAATTGTAATGCCCAAATATTTGAAAGATTCTTCCATTTCAGAGGGATCCACGAGGGCGGCAGAGAGGGCCAGGACACTAGCGCAAAGAGCATAATTTTGCTCTCTGCGCTAGAAGAGCCAAATTTCCGGTTTGAAAACCGGAAATTCAGCTTTTAAAATACCAGGAGCTGCATTTTTGCCGCCCCTGGTACCTAGTAGGACTCTGCCGCATGAGGCGAGTTTCTCAACTCACCTCACTGTCGAAACGTCCCTGGGCCCGGGAGCACCAGCCCTAAACTCTCAGCATAGGGAATGGAGAACCGGAAACAACGGCAACATGGACATTTGGGCACTCCAAAGGATTTCACAAAGGGTCACAAAATATAAAGGTAAAAAACTGTATTCAAAGTTTTATCAAAAAATGAACATCTCTATCCGCCCTATGGCTTTCATGTCATTGGCTAACTCTATGCAGTAGAAGAAGGTATTTAAAAATCTTAAAGCCAATCGAAAAGACTGAACATAAAAAAATTGCCTTAAAAAGACAGTGTCATTAAAATATTATACTAAATAATTTGCAGCTGAATTGTCAAATTCAAGCTGAAGATTTAAAAAAAAAGTCAAGGCGAAGTAAGCCTTACTGTAGCTACTTTGGGGGGAAATAAGTATTTTTTTTTAAAAATGGTGTTAGTGGTCCTTTAACATCTGTAACGGTAAACTCTAACCATCAACAGAACATCACTACAGAATTTCACATATCTAATTTTCTAGACTGCCCTAGACTGCCTTCTACACTGGCCAACCCACATTGGATGTTTCTTTTTGCCCTCTCATTTCAGATCACAAGCAATATCAAGCAGACAACTTTCTGTTTTAACCATCTGTATCTACAGTTTGTTGTATAATTTAGAACTCTGTATATATTTTACAGTACATTCGCCTTTTACTTTTTGCTTTCATATATGCATAGTGACAGTAATGCTGTGTTTGTTAACGCCTAATAATTAACAGTGACAACTATTTCTGAAAACATTGCTGCATTTATCATCTTGCGCACAAATAATTGGTTTACTGAATCTGCAAGTGCCACTTAATTCTTTTCACAGAGACACTAAGGGCTGATGTGCCAAGGGTGCTCTGAATTTACAGGGGCTAATGCACACAAATTTCTTAATACAACAAACAGCAGGTGTCTGATCATTTACAACAGTAATTAATTCTCGAAAAAAATAGCACCTCCATATAAACATAGATTTGCTGCACCAAAATAAGAGGCAATCATTTACTCTATGGAAAGAAGTACAATTGTTACAACAGTGTGCACAAACATAGTCAATGCCATTCCTAAAAGTGGCATCATCTAAAAAAACCTGCATTGGTGCTCTAAAGTAACACGCATTACATGCTTTGGATTTAATTTGTAGAAAAGAATGATTTATGCTAATGCGTCATACCAGTCACTCCAAAATACACACTTAGGGGCACATTTACTATTGGTCGAATATCGAGGGTTAATTAACCCTCGATATTCGACCGTCATAGTAAAATACTTCGACTTTGAGGATTTACCGCAATTCGTTCGTTCGAATGATTGTAGGAAAAATCGTTTGATCGAATGATTAAATCCTTCGAATCCTTCGGATTTTAATCCATTGATCGAACGATTTTCCTTCGATTCCCAAATTGCCTAGGACCTTCCCCATAGGCTAACCTTGGTGCTCGGTAGGTTTTAGGTGGCGAAGTAGGTGGTCGAAGTTTTTTTTAAAGAGACAGTACTTCGACTATCGAATGGTCGAATAGTTGAACGATGGTCGAAGAAGCCAAAAAAATACTTCAAAATTCAAAGTATTTTTTATTCTAATCCTTCACTCGAGCTAAGTAAATGTGCCCCTAATTGTGCACATATCGTGCGCAAGATCCCATATGGACCATTATGAGATCTATATCATAAAATGTGGGGTTAATCCTCAATATACACTACACTAGAGTGGTAAAAAGAAAAGAACAGTTGCCCACAAGACCACATAGAAGAGCAACCCCCAAGAAATCTCATCATGTACAATGAAAAAAGCTTGCACCCTCAAGTCAGCCTCAGTTATGATAACATTTTTTTGATTACAGCCATTGTTCATATTAATAGCGAAAAGCATACACTGTCATATAAAATGAGGACACATAATCAATAAAATCATTTCATTAAGACCCTTAGGGGCCAATTCACTAACTTCGAGTGAAGGATTCGAAGTAAAAAAGTGTTTTTTGGGCTACTTCGACCATCGAATGGGCTACTACGACCTTCAACTACGACTACGGCTATTCGAACTAAAAATCGTTCGACCATTCGACCATTCGATAGTCGAAGTACTGTCTCTTTAAGAAAAAAGTTTGACCCTCTAGTTCGCCATCTAAAAGCTACCGAACTCAATGTTAGCCTATGGGGAAGGTCCCCATAGGCTTTCCTAAGTTTTTTTGATCGAAGGATATTCCTTCGATCGTTGGATTAAAATCCTTCGAATCTTCGATCGAAGGAATAATCCTTCGATCGTTCGATCGCACTATTTGCGCTAAAATACTTCGACTTCGATATTCGAAGTCGAAGGATTTTAATTCCCAGTCGAATATCGAGGGTTAATTAACCCTCGATATTCGACCCTTTGTGAATCGGCCCCTTAGAGTTGATGGTATCCAGTCTGTGTATGCATCTTAACTAAATTTGTGATAGTATTTGTTCACATTCGCTAATTGGGGTGGGTACATGGTCACTTATTATACTCCTTATATACATCACAAGTCCACAAGGACATTTTATGATGTACATAATAAACTTGGACATACAACACACTGCAGTCCTAGCGCCCATCCGCGGTGCGACCATGCGGTACGACCACTGCAGCGGTAGCAACCCTTCTTTGTCATTTTTAATCAAGTGTGTTGTGAGTCAGTCTGATAACTTTAAATTGGATTTGATTTGACCCATAAATCCCTCAAGTTGCGACCCCTCCTATAAGCAATACAGGGTGGTTTCCTGAATATGGGAGGCTGTGTTTTATCCCCCTGAAGTACTGTTCAATGGTCATGTATGATTCTGGTAAAATGTGTAATTTGTGGAGAATATGTAGTCAAGAATGTCAACTGGTTAGTTTCTTTGACTCTCAGGTTCCTGGCAGCTGCTTTATCAGCTCAGGCCTGTGTTAGTACCTTGTTCCGGCAGTCCACTAGTTCAGGCATGGGATCACCTCTCTCCCCAAATCTATGGATTAAATCATCAATTTGTATATTATGTTCATAATATGTTCGTATGGTAAGCTTTTTAACAAATACTTAAATATATATATATATATATATATATATATATATATATATATATATATATATATATATATATATATATATATATATATATATATATATATATATATATATATATATATATATATATAGAGGACTAAAAAAAGAAAAATGAAAAAAAGCTTTTTATTGTGCAACTTCAACAATACAAGTTGTGAAGTGATCCATACAGTTTAATTCATATAGGAAGTGGTACAACCCAAATGTAATAAAAAAACATTCAAAGTGAACGAACTATACACACACACTATTAGTTATTAATAGCTTTTAAACTAAATGGAGACATCTCTAGACCTTCTACATATCAACAGGGCTATTGACAGCTACACCGAAAAGAGTATAAAATTGCAAAAACAAACAAAATTTGCAAGGAAAAGTAGACCTCTGAAGAAGCTGACCTCAAGTGTGGCATCACTTCCGGTCTTAGCAATGAGTGGATGTACAGGTGGAACACACGGGAGAGACGCCGGCAGAACCCATCTCTTTGTATTGCAAAAGTTCAACTCAATGATCTGCACTATAAGACTGGATTGTTTGATATGTGGTCAGAAGTGAGACTTATAAAAATTAATACCCTGGAGTTGATATTGATATGCTGTTTTGAAATCACGAATCTTGTAAGTTGCCAATCCACCAGAGAGTGGAGAAGTCACATTATGAGTTTTACTGATTGAAGAAAGCATTTTGTTTCGGAGATAGCACCTTGTAGAAATCACTATAGCACTTCAGAACACACACGAAAAATCTGTGCATAGACTTTCTATGGTTCAAGACACACACAGATTAGTGTAAAACTTTGTTGACAGCACTGAATATTAACAATATTGTACTAGGTTTTGTTATTTGTTTTTTTTCCATAGCCTGTAGCCCTGATCTATAATTGTATCTTGACACCTAAAAGAGTGTTGCTGTCCTGTCACATTATAGGAGATTATAGATGGGAGCAGGTCAGGACTTACTTGATTTGTTCACATGTTTCCAATATGCACATCTGGTGACCAACTTGATTCCTCAATGAACAACTGTATCTCTATTTTGGGTTCATATTTGGTCCCTTAATTAGGTGGAGAAAGGGTAAGGTTCTGACTAAGAAGGGTCATCCCTGGTCTAAATTATCTCTAGTGCAGTAACGTAAAAAAAAAAACTGCTGTTCGATCTGTACAGTTAGAATAATAAAACAAAATGTCTTAACTTAATATTACAATGGAACAAATGTTTTAAAAAATGAGTTCCCTGTCTTTTGCATGACACCCCAAGGGCATTTTCTTAAAACAATTTTCTTACAGGCCCTCCTAACTGACCATAGGTTTAGTGTAACATATGCTTTTCCAAAACCAAAAGAAAACCCCAAGGTCCCGGTCTCATCTCACACTTCTGCCTATAGCAGCTGCCTTTGGCTTCAAGAGGAGCCCTCCGCTTCTCAGATGCCACCAGACTTAACATAAGAGGACCAAGGGGGAAGCTCTGGGCAGGCAAGGAAAGGATTGGAAACATGGAGTGGGTCAATACCTAAAAGACGATACAAGCAACCCAGTCAAGGCAAGTCATCCCCTATAGTGTTAGACTGTAGATGTCTCTTGCCAGAGGCACGCAAGGTTCAGAACAGATTCTTTCAGAAGAATAGGTCCATCCCAGCTAAAGAATAACATGTATATATATATATATATACGGTAGGTATAAAGGTGGCCATAGACGAAAAGATCCGCTTTTTTGGCGACATCGCCAAATGAGCCAATCTTTCCCCGAAATGCCACTAATGAGAATATCGGGGTAATCCGAATGTTCGACCCTATGGCCGAACGATCAGATTACAATGAAAGCGCAATGAGCTCCGGTGGGATCGGTCGGAACAAAATCAAACCTGTCCGATCGACCAAACGACCAATCTCTGCAGGACGAAAAATATCGGGACTCTCAACACACGGTCCGAAAATCGTACAAATCCTCGATTTATACGATAGGATCTTTGCGTCTATGGCCACCTTAACACCTTTTCTGGACACAAGTATTACTGCACACTATTAGAGGCCTATTTTGTACTGCAGGACTGTCTTTTCTGTACTTCATTTTATTACATTTTCATAAAAGGAGGATCAATGGCTAATTTACAGGCAGGAGTAAAGTAAACTATCCAGGGGGAGTATGTTATTTGTGTTTGAAACAAACAATACAAATAGAAAACAACAAAAGCTGAATAGAAGAATGTAAAACCCATCTTCCCACGGGTATAAACAACAATCATTATATATATAAGCAGCCCACACAAATATTGTTTATAATGTATGAAAGAGAGTGAAATATGAGCTTCCTGTATTTGCAGTGACTTATGCTGCCCATCTGCCGACACAGGGGGAAAAAAAACCCACTGTAAGTAGGAAAACTCTTTTCTATATACTACCTGTGAAAAACAGATTTGATGTGATGATTTGTGTTACATACACATATGCGGCAACACACTTCCATGACTAGTTAATGGACATGGTGGGTGGTTACCGAGTTAGACCAAATATAATTTCCAAGTACTTGTAAGTCAAATTATTGGTCAGCTTTATATTCATGCTTTAGTGTTGCCAGCCATCTGGTTGCTAACTACTGACACAAATCTAGTTTGCTATAGCCTTATAATATCCTCTACATTTCCACCTGAAGTCTTCCTCTATGCCCACAAGATGCATAAAAAAAGCTATTCACAGATGTTAACGTTCCCCGAGCAGCTCTAATGGTCTCTCCTAAAGGGAGTGAATGCAATGCACAAAATCCTTAAAACATATACTGTATTTATTGCCACATAAAACCCTGCTTACAGTTAAACCTTGTACTGCTTAAAGAATGTGATCTTTACATTAATCATAAGGGACACATGCAGGCAAGCTATCAGAGGCTGTTCTATAGATAAGCTATTTTCGTATACATTTAATGTTGGTGAATTTATATTCAAGTAAAATATCTTTTAAGGATTTTTTTGCCTCTCAGGATAAGCTTGCATCATTACAGCAGCTGCTGGGAAAACATCAACGTGAATATAAATCTTTTAAAACAAACATTTGGGAAAAACTTTTTTTCTTACTTAAAGCAAAGCTCCTAAAGGCATTTACAGGAGTGTATAAAATATAAAAGAGCGACAACTATTTTTGTGCAAGGATGTTGCAGATCCTTTCTGTTGAATTACAGTATGTAAATATGGAGGTTGGTTAAGACTGCAGCTTATTTTTACATTTATTTTACTGTCCCATAGGCGGGGGTTCTCATAGTTGAAACAACATTCCATCATCCCTCTCTAGTCTCCCTCTTTAACCACAGCGATGTTGGTTCTGACAGCAATTCTTTTTTAAATCCCATGGAGGAATGTATAAGAATCATTAACACAAAGCAAATGCTACATGAAAAATGATACCTTATTGTGAACAGTTTACCCTTCGTGCATATTGAATACAAGTTATAAAGTAATAAAACTATTTAGCTGCTCATCTGCCAGCAGAATTGAGAGATTGTGCTTTTATTTCCCCGCGAAATTTGCGAAACTGCGAAAAATTCTCGAAACGCAAGATTTGATGCCGGCGACAATTTGACAAGCACATATTTAATCCAATTGCATTAAAGCCAATGGGCGTGCGGTAAATTGTCGCCGGCAGCGAAACGTGGAAGTTCGTCGTGAATTTGCGCCAGGCGAATAAATCCTCCCATCACTAATCACATGGATTTCTGTTAAAGCTACCCAAAGATGTTGCATTTCTACGTTAAGAAGTTATTGCATAAGGCTACCATTTGAGTGAATTCCCACTCCTTATTAATGCGTTCAATTATAACACACCAATGATGGTGAAGGGTTGTTAAAAAGTAACTAGCATTTTATTTCCACCAGTGGGTTTTTGATAAAAATAAAAAGTTTGCCAGGTTCTAGGTGGCAGTCCATGACAGTGGGCTGTAAATCATATGATGTTATATACATCATGAATACTTTTTACAATGGTTTTGTTTGCCCCAAAGGGTTAACACCTTTCCTAAACTGCTAATTCTACCATTTGATAGGAAATTTTCTAATAGGGGCCATCCCTTTCATTCAATAATGTATTCATGTGTTCCTGTGTGGTGGCTTTTTCATGTATTCCACTAGACACTGAGGGGCACATTTACTTAGCTCGAGTGAAGGAATAGAAGAAAAAATACTTTGAATTTCAAATGTTTTTTTTGGCTACTTCGACCATCGAATTGGCTACTTCGACTTCGAATCGAACGATTCAAACTAAAAAACGTTCGACTATTCGACCATTCGATAGTCTAAGTACTGTCTCTTTAAAAAAAAACTTTGGCCACCTAAAACCTACCAAACATCAATGTTAGCCTATGGGGAAGGTCCCCACAGGCTTCCTAACAATTTTCTGATCGAAGGAAAATCGTTCAATCAATGGATTAAAATCCTTCGATCGTACGATCGTAGGAAATGCGGTAAATCCTTCGACTTCAATATTCGAAGTCGAAGGATTTTACTTTGACGGTCAAATATCGAGGGTTAATTAACCCTCGATATTCGACCCTAAGTAAATGAGTCTAACCTCTGTTCAGCAGTGCCATGGGCACAGGCAACATAAGGACAAATGGGCTGTGCTAACTTGTAGGTGGAATTACAGTTGCTATCTTCCCAGCCGTGTCTGATCGCCTGTAGCACCCCGTTCTCCTTACATCACCACCCTGTCCCCGACCTGAGTTAATGGTGGCTAAAGGTTGCAACCCTGGGTGGAATGGATAAAAAAAAAATCATGAATAAACATCCATGTGTACGGACAATTGGAAAACTTTTTTTTTTTTTGTGTCACAGGGAGTCATTGAATATGATTTGGTCTTTTGTATCCAAAGTCAAGAGACTTTAATACTCCAAACAGTGCTGGGCCAAAATACTGCTGCTGTCATACACCTATCCATTAGTAAGCCTGTCAACAAGTGCCACTGGTAGTGAACCAGCATGCAGGGCTAAAATGCTGGTGGCAAAGAACTTGCACAAGAAGGTGTTGCCTGTAACCTCTCTCCTCAGTAACTCTCCCACTGGCAGAAAACATGAGTTGTACCTGCAGGTCTGGAACTAAGGGTAAGCAGATAAGGTAAGTGCCTAGGGTCCTAGCACCCCTCCATCATTGCATCCAAGTACATGCCTACCCCTGGTTCTGACTTTTCTCCCACTGAATATATATATATATATATATATATATATATATATATATATATATATATATATATATATATATATATATATATATATACTGTATAGTTATCCAGCAGCCCTGGGAATGCTTGCTGACTCTACAAGAGTGAGCAGACCGCTGATCACCAGACACGGCCATGTTCTGATCGGCAAATGGGAGCAGGTAAGACTCACTCCGCACCACCATATGTTGTATGTAAATGAACTATTTGCTAAATAGTCATGCAGGATGTAGATTTAGTATGTGTCAGGTTACCAGCTGGCAACTCGAGGCCAAATGTCCTTTACCCCTAAATGGACAGAACTGTATATGGAGCAGGGGGTTAGATAAGGTTAGTGACACAGTATAGAACTGTATGCAATTTAAAGTCAGATAGTTGCAGCAGGCAACAAATCCCAAGTGGAGACACTATGCTGTGTGGAACATCTGTAATGATTCATTTGAGTGCACATTTACCACATGTCATTCACGTTGCTATATTAGATGACTCCATTCTCTTTCCTACAAATGAAATATTTGCTGGACCCGCAGCTGACTATTTTAAGTCTGACATTGAGATTGTCTTTCCTTCATGTCAATGTCAGACCAAAATACGTCTGCTCATTACCTTCCTGTTCACATCATTATGATCATAATCATAGCTGAGTGTAAGGGGAAAAAAGCCTAGAAATTAATAGACTGAGTTATCATTGCATTGATTTGAAGGCTATTTCACATCTTATGCAGACTATAAACGGGCAAATTAAGGGAAAAAAACATCTGATAATTCAAGGTAACCATGGATCTTACAGATATGACAGCACCGGATATATTCATTACATCTTTAGAATTCTGATACATACACTTTGTGTGTTGAGCTTCACGGGAGCAATAATAGCTGCCTGGAACCCATTCACAGAGGCTTTCTTTAATTTAGCCCCTCTTTTCTGTGACAAGTGACATTTGGTTGTGGAATATATTCATAAGGAAGGTCACCAGAACTGTATGAAATCCTTCAAACACACTTCATATTCCTACAAACACATTTTAGTTAATTTCTAGACCTGAAGCCTGCCACCCTTAAGCTGTTGTTAAACTACGGCTCCCAGAATCCCATGACAACCAGAGGTTAAAGTTTATTTAGTGCCAATTTTGTCTAATTTTGCATTAACACAATAATAGGCACTGAACTTCCATAATACAACCTGAAAGATGTATCACCTTGAAACCACTAACTAGTATAGAGACATAAATTGAATAAGCAAATTGCATTTATAAATTTCTATAAAATGCATAATGAGCTTCTGTAATCAAAGGGAAAATGTATAATTTCATATTAATATAATAATCATGTATGGGGAATGTAATAATAGTAATTAACTAAAATATATGAATAATGCGAACACATATTTTTTCCCACATATTGTACAGGTAAGGGATCCATTATCCAGAAACCTGTTATACATTTAACTCTGAACTGCAGAAAGGTTGTCTCCCATAGACCCTATTTTATCCAAATAATCAAAAATTTTTTAAATTATTTCCTTTTTCTCTGTAATAATAAAACAATACCTGTAATTGATCCAGCCTTATTAGATGCAAAACCAGCATATTGAATATACAGTATTGTAGGACAGGCAGCAAACTAGACAAGGTCAGGGACAGGCAGGGTCAAGAACAGATCAGGAACACACAGAAAACACACCCAGCAACTATAGAAATAGACCTTTACGTTGGGCAGTAAGTAACTGCCCAAGGCCCCTTTAAAAATTCAAACTTCGCAACCAAAGCACAATGACATCACAGGCAGCGGAGAGTAAACATGGAAGTGAGTGGTCACGTGTACCATAGGGGGCATACCCACAGACTATAGACGACTAGGGCTTCTCACACCATGGCAACCAATTAGAAAGTGGCATTTACCAGTTACTGGTTTTAAAGCAAACATTTGATTAGTTACTGTAGACACTATACCTGCTGCATATGTTGCAAGTTTAATTATATTACGCTAATGTCACAGTTTTCTCCACGGATGCTGCAGTAGAAACTGCCAATATAGCCTGCTACTGCCCCTGTTGTGTATAGATGTTTACATACACTCCTCTTGGTACAGCCCCATAGAGCAGTCTCCGTGCGGTGGAAGGCATAAAAAAACTCACTGCATGGGAATAGAAACACCTGCATGTAAGAACCCTTCGATTTTGTCTTCTAAATTGTTTCAGTAAGATGTGTTAAAGGAAAAGTAAAATAAAAAATAAAAGTGTTTTAAAGTAATAAAAATATAATGCAGTGTTGCCATGCACTGGTAAAACTGCTGTGCTTGCTTCAGAAACTCTACTATTGTTTATATAAATAAGCTGCTGTGTAGCAATGGGGGCAGCCATTCAAAGGAGAAAAGGCTCAGGTTACACAGCAGATAAGCTCTGTAGAACATAATGGTGTTATCTGTTATCCACTATTTAACCTGTGCCATAAAGCCTTTTTTCAATTTCCGTCATTGCTACCCAAACAGCTTGTTTACATGAACTATAGTAGTGTTTCTGAAGCAAACATATAAGTTTTACCATCGCAGGGCAACAGTACATAACATTTTTATTACTTTATAACACATTCATTTTTTGGTGTTACTGTTCCTTTAATGCTATGCAGATGTGGGCTGAAACCCTCAGGTCAGATGGGTTCTAGCTGGTGCACTGCTTTTCCAGTGGCTCCTTTGACCTTGGCCTGACAAGCAAAGTCAGCTGCTTCCGATTCCCTACTCGTTCTAATGGACCCTTATTTATTTTTGAGTATATTACTAAAGACAGTACCCAGATCAGATGGGGTTTGTTAGGGACAGGCATGTTAGGGTTTGGCACTTTTTGTTGACTCGAGTACTAGTGTGTAAGTATATTTGGGTTTGTTATGTACATCTATTACCCCCCTGTACAGTTTAATCCCTGCTGGGCAGATACATGGAGGCATTTATTAATAGTCACCAATCTCTCAAAACCATCTAACTTTAGGTTTTTGGCAACAGTTATGGGTAGATGCCAATTTATGCTAATGTTGCAAACAATTCTTTTTTTATATAGTGAATGTGACTTGAAGCCAGCATGACACAGTGGCATAAATACTTTATGTGTCTGTAAGGGCCCGAAGGCACAGTAGGAGTGTGGACCAAGGAGGAGGCAGGTAGTTAAACCAAAGTTCACGGTATCAGAAGGGTTAGGCAAGAGAGTAGTCAAAAGTCCAGGCAATAGTTCAATCCAGGCAGAGAAGGGTCAATCCGAAATAACAGGCAAGGTTGGTACACAGGAATCAATCAGTAATAACACAACCAGGAATACACAAAGTTAAACCTATACTTGGGCAATGTCTTCAATGTCCAGAAGGCTTTATATAGGCCAGGTTTGGTGCCACAGTTTGAGCGCAATGGCATCATGACGCTGATGCTGGCGTCCCAACGCTGGCGTCTAGACGCCGATGCACGTTCTGATGCCGGCTAGCATTCCGACGCCGGCGACCAATCGGCAGGCGCTGCAACCAGCAGGATCCACATGGAGAGGCAGGGAGTCGCCATTTTGGACGCCATCGCCATCTTGGACGCCATCGCCATCTTGAATGTGAGTAGCGACTTCCATTTCCATTACAGTACCCCCTTCCTTAGGGGGGCCTCAGGACCACCATGGCTGGGACTGGATGGAAACTGTTTGGGAAATCTTCGGATAAGGAGGGGAGCATGGAAGTCAGAACCTCTCACCCAGGAGCACTCCTCGGGACCAAACCCCTTCCACTCAATCAGGTACTGCAACACACCTCTGGAGATCCAGGAATCCAGAATTCTTTTAACTTCAAACTCCTGGTGCCCATCAACAAGAACAGGAGTGGGAGTGGATGAAGAAGAAGGTATTGCAGGCCTGAAAAGAGACACATGGAAGACATTAGGAACCCATATCTCCGGGGGGAGCTGCAGACGAACCGCCACAGGATTAATGATTTCGACAATTGGAAAAGGGCCGATGAACTTGGGACTGAGTTTGGGAGTAGGTACTTTGAGACGGATGTTTCTTGTAGATAACCAGACTTTGTCACCAAGATTATATTGAGGGGAAGAAATCGGCAAAGTTTTTTTGAGACAGAGAACTCTTTTCCAAATTGGCTTTAGTGACTTGCCAGATAGTGAGCATGTGAGAGGCTTGATCATTGGCAGCAGGAACGTTCGTGAGAAGGAGATCTTGAGGGAACGCTAGGGGATTCTGACCATAGACACAAAAGAATGGGGACCTCTCGGAAGAAGCGTGCATAGCATTGTTGTGAGCAAATTCAGCCCAAGGGAGTAGATCTGCCCAGTCATCCTGACACAAAGACACATGGCAACGAAGAAATTGCTCTAATGCTTGGTTGACCCTCTCAGCAGCTCCATTGGATTGTGGGTGGTAGGCAGAGGAAAACTGTAGAGAGATGTGAAGTGCTTTACACAAAGATCTCCAAAATTTAGAAATGAATTGGGAACCTCTGTCGGACACAACTTCAGCCGGAAATCCATGAAGGCGAAAGATATGCTGAATAAACAATTTGGAAAGTTCTTGAGCAGAAGGCAACTTGCGAAGAGGAATGAAATGGGCCATCTTGCTGAACCTGTCGATCACGACCCAAATGACCGTATGCCCATGGGAGATAGGTAAATCCACAATGAAATCCATTGCCAAATGAGTCCAAGGTCGAGAGGAAAAAGGTAATGGAAGAAGCAGTCCCTTAGGAGGGGAATGTCCAGACTTAGAGGTTGCACAAGTGGAACAAGAAGAAATAAAGTCCTTAACGTCCTTCCGGAGTGAAGGCCACCACACCAGGCGAGACAAACGTTCAGTAGTCTTCTTAATTCTAGGATAACCGGCCTGTTTGGAGTTATGGAACTGAGACAGGATGGAGTGACGAAGTTCAGGAGGAACGAATGCAACTCCCAAGGGAGTATCGCCAGGAGCAGAAGATTGTGCAGATAGCAACTCGGAAGCCGTGGTGGGAAATAAAGCAGCAATGATCTTGGTAGGGGGCACCATGGGTTCAGGATCCTCAGAACAAGAGTCTTCAGGGATGAAGCTTCTGGAAAGAGCATCTGCCTTCTTGTTTCTGGAACCAGGGCGGAACGTGATAACAAAGTTGAAACGTGAGAAGAAGAGTGCCCACCTAGCTTGCCTTGGATTAAGGTGTTTAAGAGACTGAATATATTCGAGGTTTTTGTGATCATTGAAGATAGACACTGGCACAGAGGAACCTTCCAACAGATGTCTCCACTCTTCTAGAGCTAATTTGACAGCCAACAGCTCACGGTTACCCGCGTCCTAGTTCTGTACGGGAGAAGAAAACTTTTTAGAAAAGAAAGCACAAGGATGCAATTTCCCATCACATTAGGATCTTTGGGATAATACAGCTCCAGCCCTGAAATCAGAAGCATCAACCTCAATGAAGAACGATAAAAGAGGGTCAGGGTGTCTAAGGATTGGAGCAGAAGAGAAGGAATCTTTGAGAGTCTTGAATGCTTCCAAAGCTTGAGAGGGCCAGCATTGAGGTTTTCCTTCTTTCCAGATGAGGGACAGGATTGGAGAAATCTTAGACGAGAAACCTTTGATGAACTGTCTGTAATAATTGGCAAAACCAATAAACCTCTGTTTAGCTTTGGTGCTGGTGGGGAGGGGCCAATCTTGGATCCATCTTGAAGCCTTGCTGGGAAATAATGTACACCAGAAAGGGAATAGAAGAAACTTCAAAGGAGCATTTTTCAAGTTTGGCGAAAAGGTTATTCTTCCTCAGCCGAGATAAGACCTCCCGCACCTGGAGCCGATGTTCAACGCTGGCGTCTAGACGCCGATGCACGTTCTGACGCCGGCGACCATTCTGATGCCGGCAACCAATCAGCAGGCGGGAAGATGTTGGTGTCATAGTGCTGCGACCAGCAGGATCCACATGGAGAGGCAGGAAGTCGCCATTTCGGACGCCGTCGCCATCTTGGACGCCATCGCCATCTTGAATGTGAGTAGCGACTTCCATTTCCCTAAATAAATGCTGTGTGTATTAAATTTTACAATTCAAGGATTATTGTAACAGGTAATTATTTTACCACCTTATGTTTTTATGACTGCTGTGATAGATAAAGTGGTGCTTACTTCTCAGATTGGGTCCTCTGCAATCTGGTTTGACAAGTAGAATATAGAGAATACAGTATGTCAGTTATTTGTGACATGAGACAATATTCCAGAAAGAAACCAGTAGGGCTGTAATAGTAAAGTAGTTCATAATACATGTTTTTGTCAGTATTATGGTTGAGTGTTTATGAGTATAGTAGCAGTGTAGAAAAGAGAAGGATACTGTGATTACATGTACAGCAATAGTCAAGCAGATCCTTCTAGCAACAGATAAAATGCTTTGAAACTGAGATTATGTTGATGCTCTTGACACTTTAAAGGAGAAGTAAAGCTCCAAGACAGTTTATTGCCAACAGATTAGCCACAATAGTGCAAGCTAGAACACTATATTTATTCTGCAGAATGCTTTACCATACCTGAGTAAACAGCTTTAGACACTGTCTCTGTTTGTTTAGGACAGAAGCTGCCATAAAAGCTTGGTGTGACATCACTTCCTGCCTGTCTCTCCCTGATCATTTACAGCTCTGAGCTCAGATTACAGCAGGGATGGGAGGAAGGAGGGGAGAGCAGCAAACTAAGCATGCTCAAGCCCTGCCCTGAAGGTTTATGCTGAAAACAGGAAGTCTGGTACAGAAGCCCATGTGTACACAATAAAAGCAATGCTGTGTTTATTTTGACAGAGGACTCAGAGCAGCATTACATTGAGGGGTTACTGGTGTATTTATATAGACCTTTCTGAAAAAGCTTACTTAATTTTAGCCTTTGCTTCTCCTTTAAGTGCCAGCAGAATATAGCATTTCAGACATTTTTTGAACATTTTGTGCTCTCTCATTTTAGGGGCATTTCTTGGGGGGATTTCTAGTTAACCTGGGAAAACTATACATTGTTTTTGTGTATTTCCACTTCTACGTTTAGAGACCCCAAAATGAAGTTAGCGCATACATCTCGGAAGTCCCTTCAGCTACTGAATAATCATCACATTTACTGCATTTTTTTACAGGGTAAAAACATAAAAATCTAATAATATATTTTTGTAAAGTACACATTTAAATTAATCCAAAATGGGTAACCATGTCTTTCTACTCCGCAATGCTTTTCCAAAATTGTCGGTTTTGATGAAATAACTTGAAAATCGCTTCAAAGTTTCCACTTTTTAGCATATCTCCCTCATAGTATTAGGTATCAGTAAAAAAAAACCCATCCTAAATATGAATGCCAGGAGTCTACTGAACAGTTTTATGCATTGTGCATAGGATTACCAAAGTATCTGGCATTTAGAGACCCCAAAATGGTTAGCACATACGAATTGTCCCAGAAGTCACGTCAGCTACTGAATAATCAATACATTTACTGCATTTGTGCGGGATAAAAACACAAAGACACATTGACCAACAAAACCATTTAAATTTGTAAATTACACATTCACCTGAATCCAAAATGGCTTTCTACTCTAGACTACAGTCACAATGCTTTCCCAAAATAGTCAGTTTTGAAATATCTGAAAATCACCTCAATGCTGCCACTTTATAGCTTCTTATCTCCCACACAGCATTAGATACCATCCTAAATATGAATGTCAGAGATCTACTGAAAACTTTATTGCCCAATATGCATAGATTTATCTGGCATACAGAGAACCACAAATGAAAATATGCACATACATTTTCTCGGTTGACACTCTGGTTGCTACAACATAAGCACTCGGTGTGTATTACTGTATGTGCCATAAGACCCCCTAACAGACCCTAGAAAACCATATATTTTTAGAAAGTACACATTCTGAAAAATGGGTAAATATGTCTTTCTACTGCAAACAAACAAACTGCAAAACCAACGTAGTGTTTTTATGAAATTTCGGAAAATGGGCATAAAGCTTGAATTTTATCAATTTGTGTGCCCCACATTTCTTAAAATATCAGCATAAAACTTCCTAAATATGAATGTCAGGGGTCTACTGAACAGTTTGATGCCGATATGCATAGATTTAACAAACTATGTGGCGTACAGAGGCACCCTAATGGATATATAGCAGATACAATTTCCTTGGGCAAGAACAGTGCAGAATCACTAAAATCCAATAAAACCACTAAATTCAACACTTTTTTTCTGCCTTGTGTAATCAGCAGTCACAATCACAGTTTGAGAATTTCAGCTTAGCCAAATAGGTTTTACGGACAGAAACTCAAACAACACCCACGCAGAGCTGAAAATGCAATAAAATGGCAAACATTTTTTATAAAATGGCTAAAAATGCACCACAATCGCCAAATTGTAATAGAATCACCAAAATAGAATTCAAAATGTATTTCAGGCAAAAAAAAACCAGACGATGCGATAAAAAAAGCCACAAAATTGTGTGTACACTTGGCAAATTGTGTTATGTGTGCATGTGCATGTATGTTTGAGTGCTTTGCATGTGTGATACCCCCAAAAATATATGTGAGTGTGTGTAAGTGTTAATAGAAGTGTGTATTATTGTAAACAATATACGTTTGTGTGTATGTGTAACACTAACCTGGGGTAGGATATGCAGATCTGTCTCAAGGGGTCCCAGGAGTTGTCATGTGCCTGCTGCCTTGGGACCCCTGAGCAATCGTGCCCCAGGGAATGAAGGGAGCAAATTTATAATCCGCTCCTTTGCTCCCCAATGTGGAAGTGCTGCAGATCGTATAATCTACTATCTGTGGCACTTAAGTCCTTTTATCCACAGATCATACATTCTCTTTCCATGATGTCATGCTTACAAATAACTAGTTCATCAACACATTTTTCATAGAACTCTGTGCAGATTGCAAATCTAAAGGAGAAAAAAAACAATCATTCCTTCTCTTAACACTACTGGCTGGTATATATTCTTCTTATACCGTGGCACTTAGTGAACGGCGAAAAATTTGCGAAACGGTGCCGGCGCCCGTTTTTGACTTTTTTTGCCGCGAATTTTCGCGGGCGTTTCGCAAATTTATTCGCAGGCGGTGAATTGCGCAAATTCGCCGCAAATTCGCCGCAAATTCGCGCCTGGCGAATAAATTCGCCCATCACTAGTGGCACTTACATGTTATGGATCTGGCAAACTTCTTTTCATTGTAGAGAAATAGTCTTATCGCACACGTTTGGCTTAGTGCCTCCATGTAAAATAGCTACTTGGTGTATTCCTAAACTACAAAGTAAAATCTACATGTCTACTGCAAACACTAGGCAACCTGATAAGGAAGAGGGTCCTGTATTGGTGTCAAAACTATGACAGCTTATATACAGCTAGTAAACTTGCGCCCTTGTTGCTCCATGTTTAGACAATGGCCTCCAAAAGGCAAAGGGATATGAAGCAGCTTTATTTTGTACCTCCTCTTTGTGAATACCTCTGTTACCTCTGCTTCGGAAAGCTGTTTCAACACTGGAAATTTGAATGTAACATGGTGGGAAGGAAACAAGGGACATTTTGTTGTCTGTGAGAGAGATAAAACGTCCCGCGTGCCATTACCCTTATGGTTTACTACATGAGAACTCCATTAAAGTCTAGGGAAAATCTTGAACTGAATTAGGAGAAAAATATTATCTTATCACATTGAAACTGGTCCATAATGTATAATTATTATTTTATTTTTATTTTTATTGACATGTTTTTCAGTGTAATACAGAGATTGTTCATTAGTCACACCTGTTCTCACCCCAGTAAAGATGGAAATCACATTCGCACAGCACATATCACTGAAATGAAACTAATACAATTCCAGATTTTCCCATAGATGTCAATAAAGTTTTCACAGGATAAACCACAAGATAAGTTTTTTTTCATTAAACTTAGGGGCCGATTCACTAACTTCGAGTGAAGGATTCGAAGTTAAAAAACTTTGAATTTCAAAGTGTTTTTTGGGCTACTTCGACCACCGAATGGGCTACTTCGACCTTCGACTACGACTTCGAATCGAAGGATTCGAACTAAAAATCGTTCGACTATTCGACCATTCGATAATCGAAGTACTGTCTCTTTAAAAAAACTTAGACCCCCTAGTTCGCCATCTAAAACCTACCAAACTCAATGTTAGCCTATGGGGAAGGTCCCCATAGGCTTTCCTAAGTTTTTTTGATCAAAGGATATTCCTTCGATCGTTGGATTAAAATCCTTTCGAATCGAACGATTCGAAGGATTTAATCGTTCGATCAAAGGAATAATCCTTCGATCGTTCGATCGTACTATCTGCGCTAAATCCTTCGACTTCGATATTCGAAGTCGAAGGATTTTAATTCCCAGTCGAATATCGAGGGTTAATTAACCCTCAATATTCGACCCTTTGTGAACCCCTTAATGTTGTCCATAGTTTTTAAATATTTGGGTTATAGTGTTGTTGTGAGGGTGTGTTTGTGTTGGTGGAACTGCTAGTATTTATCCCCTTACTGATGTAATGGTTTTTTGTACACTTGCAGAAGAGATTGTGCGTCTGTAAAATATATACATAAAGGTATGGGATCCATTACTCAGAAACTCCTTATCCAGAAAGCTCCAAACTACAGGATGGGCAACTCTCATAGACGCCATTTAAATCAAATTATTCACATTTTAAAAATTATTTCCTTTTCCTTTGTAATACTAAAACAGTAGCTTTTACTTGATCAAAACTAAGGTAAAGTACAATTAAAGGAACACTTTACCCCCCAAAATGAATACATAAACAACAGATTTAACAGTTTTATTTACATGAAGCAGGGTTTTACATATGAGCTGTTTTATGTCAATATATTTCTAGAGCCCTACATGGTTCTGGGTATAGTTTTTCTTTAAGCATTCTTTGAGACAAAACATGTTTAAATTATTTTTTTTTTAACTAGATTTAGGGGGTTAGTTATTAAAGGTCGAGTTGTGTTTTTCAAGGGGAGCTTCAGTTTAAACATTTTTCGGGATAAAAAAAAACCTCGAATTTTTCGAGATTTAATATGCTCTAAAATACCAAAATACTCTATCAAGGTCATGTAGAAGTCAATGGCAGGGGTCCCTTGAACCATTTGAAGATGTTTTTATCCTTCATGATTTAAGAGTTTTCTATGTGGTTTGCACTCGAAAACTCATTCAATTTGAGGTATTGAAGGTATTTTTCACCGATTACACAATCAATTTAAGTATTCAAGTTTTTCCCCCTGATTGCATTCTCAGCACATGCCAGAGAATAGGAAGCCGGGAGGGGCCCCAGGGGACTGCGAGGAGGGCCCTTCATATGCAGCCCTGGTGGGCCCCCAAGGCTCCATTCCAAGCCTGAAAAGACCCATCATCCAGAATCCATCATATTATATTTCTATAAACTACACGTGGCGTGAGATGTCTAAATAGTCTGATATTTTCATAAAGTACATACTAAATAACACAATATGAACTTAATATGAAACTGAGATATAAAATATATCTAAATAAAATACCAGAATTTCAATTTCAGCAGCAAATATTTTGTCATGATGAAAATGAATAAATATAAGATAACAACTAGGAATGGATAAAAACTTGGCATCTGTCCTTTCAAACCATTGCCTAATATTAATACTACATTATTCAATGTGTAAATTCCTGTTAAAAGTACTCTAGGGATCTGCATTATCATTGTGCTATACAGTATGTTCCAAAATAAGAAGACTACAAGAACCTGCTGAGAAGTGTACTTTTATTTCTTCTTAATAATAAGTTAGCTCCATGTATTTGTATTTTGTAAAATGAATATTAAAGCTTTTTACCAAGAACAAAAAGAAAAAATTATCTCTATGCAAAAGTATAAAGAGCTGTTACACAGATGGGCAATAATGAGTGTCAGAATGTGTAACAATGTTATAAATAATAAATGGGGGTTGAGAGTTTGAAGTCTATATCAGGGTGAGGTATTGTTGCCTCAAAACGAAGAAGGAAAACAGTGCTCAGTGTAACCAACACTAGCGTTGACCAGTTGCCATTTTTTTGTAGCTCTCAGACTGACCTACACTTTGGAGACAACCACCTGCTAAAACAATACAATATATAACTGCCAGCACTCTAGTTCAGCCTGTGTGAAATTCTGTTTTCCATAGAAAAAATGTACTATGTTGTATTGAGTGTTTGTTTAATGGCACTTATAGAGAGTATCCTTTTGGGGACTTTGGGCCAGATTCAATTCGACAAGAAAAATATATTTCACACTGGGCCAGATGCAATTTAAAGAGAAAAACATCCTTTATAACATAAAACTCAGTAGAAGTCTATGAAGAAATTCATATCAGATTGAACCAGAAGTTCTCACCAAACTGACTTGTTTCCTTGCACAGTAAAGAAGGCACTGCAAAGCCATTTTATTTACGTTGTCCTTCGTGTCAATGATCATTATTTACTTTGTCCTGCTGGCCAACATACAGACCCATTGGATGAAGATTGCATTAAAAAACCAATGCGGTCCTCATCAAATGGGTAAATCAAACCTGGGATTTTCACCCAGACTTGACTTTTTGGGGCACATTTACTAAGAGTTTAATATCGAGGGTTAATATCGAAGTCGAAGGATTTACAGCAAATACTTCGAGCGATCGATCGAAGTAAAAATCGTTCGGTCGAACGATTAAATCCTTCGAACCGAACGATTGGAACGATTTTTCTTCAATCAGAAAAATCTTAGAAAACTTATGGGGAAGGTCCCCATAGGCTAACATTGTAGCTCGGTAGGTTTAAAGTGGCGAAGTATGTAGTCGAAGTTTTTTTAAAGAGACAGTACTTCGACTATCAAATGGTCGAATAGTCGAACTGTCGAAGTACCCAAAAAAAGTTTTTTATATTCGAATCCTTCACTCGAGCTTAGTAAATGTGCCCCTTTGTGTTGGTGTCTTTTATACTTGATATAATTCTAAATGCCATTTGTTGGGGGGGGTTGGCCTGGGGAACAACGATCAAATCGAGAAGCCTACAATCCTGTCACATGAGGAGTGCCAAATAGACAGATATGATTTGGGCAGGTGGACCACATACATGGGCCAATAAGCTGCCAACTCAGCCTGGAAGGATTGAGTCAGAAGTTTTCCTCAGGCTGTGTATGGACACCTTAAAGGAGAATTCAACCCTTTCAAAAATCAACCTGTACCCCCCTCCCCCAGACTAACTGCCCCCCGGGGAAATGCCCCCATACTTTATACTTACCCCATGGTGCATTTTTTGGCATCAGAGTTCCATGCAGCCATCTTCCGGGTCTTCGTCCTCTTCCGGCGCTTCTGCGATTTTCGTGAGTTTTGGCGTATGCGGGAGTTAGGCTGGGGGGAGGAAGGTGGGAGGTCTACGTGGGGTGGGGGGTATGGGTTTATTTCTTAAAGGGTTGTTGGGTTCTCCTTTACAGGGGTGGTTCACCTTTCAATTTACTTTTAGTATGTTATAGAACATAGAATGGCTAATTCTAAGCAACGTCTCAACTGGACTTCATTATTTATTTTTTATAGTTTTTTTAATTATTTGCCTTTTTCTTCTGACTCTTTCCAGATTTCAAATGGGGGACACTAACCGCATCTAAAAACAAATACTCTGTAAGGCTACAAATGTATTGTTATTGCTACTTTTTATTACTCATCTTTCTATTCAGGCCTCTTCTATTCATATCCCAGTTTCTCATTCAAATCAATGCATTGTTGCTAGGGTAATTTGGATCTTAGCAACTGGATTGGAGAGCTGCTGGATAAAAAACTAACTCAAAAACCACATTTAATAAAAAATGAAAACCAATTGCAAATTGGCTCAGAATATTACTCTCTACATCATAAGAAAAGTTAATTGAAAGGTGAACAACCCCTTTAAGTATTAGAGAAACTAGTTAAAGGTGGTTTTTGTAAATGACAAACTGTACAGCTACAGTTGGGCACGTTTTAAAAATCACTTGCAAAGAATATGTCCCCTGTGCCATTGGCCTTTTTCTGTATTTATTTAGAAAGGTAACTCATGAAGGCTGTGCTAAAAAAGCAAATTAGCTAAAGTATAGGGTGAGAAGAAAGAAGACGTGTGGGCAAAAAAAATAGAAAAAAAAAACTTGTACCCATACCTGCTAAATGTTTCTTTATTATTTTATTCACTTGAACAAGTAATAAATGAGCAAGCAAGCATGCTTCAGGCTTAAAAGCCATTTACTGTATACTGTATATATCAAAGTGTCTACCGGTAACTAAAATTATACATCCTATTTGTAAACAACAGTTTGGAAGCATGTTTTTTTCAATGATGATTGTATTATCATTGTGTAAATAATTATAAGTTGTATGATTCTTTGTTAAAAATATAAAAAACTGTGAAATATAAATTGAAGATATAATTTATGGAAATACAAATTTACGAGACCATTATAAATCGTTGGATTACAATAAAAAAGAATAAAACCGTATATCAATAATTATAACTTAATTATACATATATTTGTATGTTGATGTGAAATGGGAACTTGAATTAATGCAGATGAAAAGCATATCTTTTTTTATTCAAGAAAGATTAATATTTATATAGTTGGTTGCAAGTCAAAGGCCAGAAGGGATTTAACAGCATGTTATTCAATAAGTCGGTCTGAATTGCAAGAAACACTCTAGGCCTCTAGTTAGAAGGATTAAATAATTACACAATTTGGGGTTTATTCAGTGGAAACACCGTGAGCAAAGATTAATTTCTGCATTCTTATGTATGGCTTTCCAAATGCCCTCAGTGTAATACTGGGATCTTAATTTAGCAGTTAGTAGCTTCCCTAGCACATTTAAGCATGCTAATGCATTGATTCACCATATCAGCAATATATCAAAATGGAAACATTTCCTGGCTTATATAATAAGCAGTGAAGAAGCAATGTGACAATGTGGCCTGATTAATTCAGATTTAACTTTTTCACATCTTAAAATATCAAGAAAGAAATAGAAGATTTTTTTTAAGCAATAATCATAGGAAAGGATTTGAAAACAGAATTACTAAAAGTATATTGAAAGTTGCCCCCTAGCCAGGACTTCTGTAGATTGCCACTATAATCAGTAGTAAACCATTACAACTTATTATGGTCGCTAATAATCCCTAGAGCTAGACCTCTCCTAGAATTGGCTCCTCAGAGGGCAGGCTATGGTAGTATAGTGAAGCATCGATAGAGTTATGAGGAGTCTATTGATGGCCCCTTTTCGGGGCCAAGCCCCTTCCACTGATTTGCATATGGTGGGGCAAATTAAATATTTGCAAGCACATACTTTGTAAGTAGCACTTGATGAAGGGGCTTGGCCCCAAAACGTTTGCTAGAATCTCACCGTGAATAAAAGAAAACCATTTTTTTGCAGAAGCCCTTAAAAGAGTGTGCCTTTGTTCTTATTTTGGATCCAGAACCATTACCCTACCTGCGGCTCTCCTCCCTTTCCAGCACCAGTGTGCTCCAACATCTGTTGATGTTTCTTATGACATCTCAGAGAACTGTTCTTTTTTTGGATAGCTTGTCACAAAAGCTCTTTTTTGCAGCATAGCTAACACTGAGCACCTCTTATCATTAGCATATTTATATCTCATATAAAGAGAAGCAGAAAGAAGTTTTGGAAGTTATATATACGAGGGTAATGGTTCTCTCCAATGAAAGTCACTCACCCCCTTCCTATGGGGGTTATTTACTAAACTCTGAATGCAAAAATCATGAAAAATTTGTGATTTTTTATCAAACCCCGAGGATGGAAAAGTCTGAATCTGAAAATTTGGCATCTCAGAACTGTCGAGGTTGCATATAAGTCAATGGGAGAAGTCCCAATGATTTTTTAATGTGCAATGGGTTTCGTGCAATACCCAACGTTTTCGTAGTTTTTGGGTGAAAATTCAGTTTTTTTTTTGAAAATCTTGAAAATCGGATGAAAAAATCCAAACAAATCATGAAAATCTAATTTTTTACTGAAAATTTTCGGGAAAATGTAGTAATAAATAATCGTAAAAAACCCGAGTGGATTTTATCGGAGTTTGTAGCAGAAAATATTGAGATAAATTCGGACTTTGACAAATAACCCCCTATGTGTGTACAATGATAGGTAAGTATGTATTTTATTTAACTGTCATAGCTAGAGGAAGAATGCTTGCTGTGGGGTTTATGTCAAGATTTATTACTGCTATATAGCAGAATGCCATGTGTTATATGCTCTTTGGGCAAAGATCCCATTTGCCTCCTTGGAGTTGGATGGCTGTCATGATAGGTAGACCAAAAGATATGTGATGGTGGTGCTTGTATCAAATATTCATTGGGAGTGTTTTGGGTATAGTTCCAAAACTTATTTGGTCTAAAGAAATTATCTGGGGTTTTGTTATTAATGTTTATAATGTAAATTGTTGTGAATTCTTGAAGCTACAGCATTCATCATATTTTGTTATTCAGGGATTTAAAGCAAAGTATTGGGAAGTTCTGGTAAGTACATTGGGTGATGTGGTTAATTTATTCTTTACATTAGGGATGTCCTCTTGCCTTCCTAAAGATTTTACACACTAAATCCAGGCTTTAGTAACCTAGGACTGTTTGCCAAATATGGGCATCCAAATTATCAATCCTAGACCAATGGCTGGAATACACAGTAGCTTCATACAAATCTATAGTGAGGGTATAAATATTTGATGCAGTGCTTGTCTGACCAGTTTTTTTAGCCTTCCCATTTATCGGACTGGGCTCCAATTACATATTGATCTGGAAGGATCTGAGATTTTTGGCCATCTGTAGCTGAAAACTACAAAAGCATTATGCACCTCTTCTGCACACATTATTGAAGAAAATGGTAAAGAATAAAACATTCTAACTGGCTATTAAAAGCTCGCAACATGGCAAGATTTACATTTTGTCAACAAGTATATATGAATATATATATTATATAAATTTAGCAAAATAAAATTGTGGGGTTTCTTTAATTTATAATAGATAATTAAAATGTTTAACAACATTCTTATAGCATTAATTCTGAAAATCACTTGAATACATAAATAGGTGTGTGTGTATACAGCAAATGGCGTTATAGTACAGGTATGGGACCTGTTATACAGAATGCTTGTGTAGGAGGGTAAAGGTTTTGCCAACCTTTAGGTCCTTTGGTCCCCTGAGCATAATTTAGTCAGCTAGACAGGTTTCTTAGTTCCAGAAGGGAAACTGTTTCCTTTTCGAGTATGAAAGTACTCTGCTGGCAATTCAATGACTGGCCAGTAGATGTATACTTTTAGTAGATATTCTATTTTATAAAAGTAGAAGATCCCATGTGCTTAGTCTCTTTGGGTCTGCACACTTGCTGGGGAAAGTACTGTGGTGTTCCATTGGTCCTGGAACAAAGGAAGGTTCCAGAATACATGAAGTAAGTGCAAGGGTAGTCCTGTTATAGTCACTGTGAAAGGAGTAAAAGACAGGATCAGGAGTTAATTAGTGAGCAGCCAGAGGCTCCAACAAAGTTAGTACCCTACGGTGACAAGGCTGCCAGGTTAGGGACTCAAGGGGTTAGGCTCAGGAATAGAAAGATGGTGAAAAAAGGCAAGCAATAATACCTCTGGGGTGCTGTGAATACTCATCCTGAAAGTTGTGAGTATACACTAGACGATTATTTCTTGGAAACACTTACTGATCATTTGTGTGACTACAAACAGCACCCATGGAAGAGAGACGGTAAAGAGATCCATATTCTGCACGTAATTTAATGTTACATTGTTCTGCAAATAAACCTTTCAACTTTATCCCTGTGTGTGGATCAAAGAAGTTCCCAGGTAAAGGTATCAAAGCCCAATCTGTCCTGACCCCCTGACCCTGCATAGAGGCATTCCAAATCATAGTGTACCTGCTCTCCCCGGTAGCGCAAACACAGGACTCCTTCAGCAACACAAGCAAAGAAATCAGTGCTAGATTTCATGCAGTAGCATAATAGGGCTTCATTTGAGACCTGGTGTTTCCCAGATGAGAGATCTTTCTGTAATTTGCATCTCCATACTTCTAGAAATCATTTAAACATTAAATAAACTTAATAAGATTGTTTTGCCTATAATAAGAATTAATTATAAATGAATTACATCTTAGCTTGGATCAAGTAGAAGGTACTGTTATTATTACAGAGAAATAATAAATCACATTGAGGGGCACATTTACTTAGCTCGAGTGAAGGATTAAAATGAAAAATACTTCAAATTTTTTGGCTACTTCGACCATCGAATTGGCTACTTCGACCTTTGACTACGACTTCGAATCGAATCGAACTAAAAAATCATTTGACTAATCGACCATTCGATAGTCGAAGGTCCCCATAGGCTTTCTAGGCAATTTTTGATCGAAGGAAAATCGTTCGATCGATGGATTAAAATCCTTTGAATCGTTCGATCGAACGAATTGCTGTAAATCCTTCAACTTCAATTTTCGAAGTTGAAGGATTTAACTTTGATGGTCGAATATCGAGGGTTAATTAACCCTCGATATTCGACCCTTAGTAAATGTGCCCCATAAAGTTCTGAATTTTATTTGTTTAAAATTGAGTCTAGGGGGGAGTGCCAGTCACCCTGTAAATCGGATCTTTCTGGATAACAGGTTTCCAGATAACGGATCCTATACCTGTAGGTTGTGAAGTTGAAAATACATCCATCAAGTTCAGTCTTTTGAAGGTTTAAAACTACATTATCATTGCCTTATCCCAAGCTTGCAATGTGGAGAATGACGAATGTTTCTCAACCATTGTTTCAGGTCTGTACTACCTCTGTGTATACTGATGTTTTTTATGGGTTTGCTTTATTTTTGCATTAAATTCAAATTTAAATAGAGCTGCTCCATCTTCTAGTCAGCCATATTGTCAGTTCTTTCGCTCACTGATTAAATTATTTTAGCAGATAAATTGTATCCCCTACAGGAATTGCTTAATAGATTTTTTTTCACTGCACTACTGTAGTGACTTTTATCTTATTTGCAGTTGATTCCCAATATACATTTGTTCCTACTAATCAATTTGCATTACAACAATGGCATGATAAATTGATCTGTCAATGATCGGTCTTTGAGGGAAGTTTCAGGTTTAAGATGTAATTATTAAAATGAGCTATAGATTTATTATTCAGGTATTTGATGGCTTTCAAGGAAGTTAACACATTGAAACTGACTAACAATATGATATGTGTAAAATTACTCTACTAAACAATATTGAATTCCCCAACTGTGTGATGTATAGAATTTGTTGCTATAGTATTTATCGTTTTTCTCATTAAACTATATATGGCTAGCATTAGAAAGCAGATTGTACATCAAAGTGACATTTTATTTTAAATTAGTATTCGAACTACGATGTTACAGTTATTCTTGTATTAATACTGGATTTATTGTGTGGTATGAAGTACAGACAATGCTAAAAGTTAAAATAAAGCATTTTAACTAGTGATGGACTAATTGTTCCCATTTCACTTAGCCACGAATTTCGTGAATTTTCGCCGCAAATTTGTGAATTTATTCGCGAGCAGTGAAACGTAAAAATTCACAGCGAATTTGCACCTGCTGAATAAATTCGCCCATCACTAATTTTAACAGTATCTAAACTGTACATGTAACACACTATGTAGATGTTAAGCATAAAAGGCACTGGCTCAAGAAGACTCCTACAACAAGAACTGAAAGACTGTTAAAGGCAGATTTATTAAGCCAAGACTTTTTCTCGAATCTGGCTTTTTGCAACCTTTTCAGATCGGGCTTTTTGACACAAAAAAAAAAAAAAGTTGCTGGAAAAAAGTGCGACTTTTTCAGGATTTTTTAAGCGCCAAAACTGTGACAATTCGAATACGAAAATACTCCAGCAAAAACCCATCGTAATCATGTAGAAGTAAAAGGCAGATGCCCCTTTAACAACTAGAATATCTTCGATTCCTGGTTTTAGAGGTTTTCAGATTTTTTTTGACGCTGGCTGTTGAGCAACAATACGAAAAAGTCACAGTTTTTGTGACTTTTCTGTGACTTTTTCCATTTGTGCTTTTTCAGTTCGGATTTTTAAAATAAATGTCATATTTGTGGTTTTAGAGAAATTGAGTTTAATCGTGGTTTCAAAAACCTCTAAAATCCAACCTTTAAAAAATTGGCCTCTTAGTTCTGAATTGTTTGGGTCTGGCGTGTTGACGACAAAAATCTGAAAAAATCGTGGGAAAAAAGTGAGCCTTTTTTCAGGATTTGTTATGCGACAAAACTACGACAATTCCAAATGCGAAATTACTCCAGCTAAAACCAATCAAAAACACGTAGAAGTAAAAGACAGATCTCACAGCCTAACAGGCTGCACCTGGGGAAGTATTAATACAAATGGCTTCTCAATGGGGGAATAAGAACAGAAAAAAAATTTGTTCCTAATTTTAGGTCATATTTTTCACTCTGAGATCAAAGAGAATTGCCTTATATTTAGTATTTGGTTGTCGTTTCCGCTGGACTAAGTGCACTAAAGAATTTACTTTTAAATGTATTACTCTGTTGTTCAGTTCTCCTGCAGTTATATTCTTTGGTGAGATTAGTGCCAACCAACTGGACTTTCAGAAGAATGATCAATGTTTTCACACAGCAAACCCATAGCCATAAATTGAATAGTAAGTACATGTTCACCCATAGAATATTTGATTTACATGCAGCAATGCAGGAAGCCAAATTCTAATCTATTCCGGAGGGTTCAATATGTTCCTCAGTATTTCAGAAAGATTTATTTTAGAGAGTCTAAGGGATTATTTACAGATAGCTACAGGTCATACTACAAAATTGGCCGAAAGTGCCTTGCTGTTGCCTTGAGCACATTTGGACACATACAGTTCAGACCTAAAAGATTGCTGTAGAGAATTTTTAACCCGTATGTTAACTGAATTGCAAACTAAACATAAAGTAGCAGTTTCACTCTGCTAATGGGGTTTATTTTTGGAATAGCAGAGCAGCTTTTTCTCCATCTAAGGAAAGAATATAGTCACTACTATTGATACAGTCATTTGTTTAAGTATTTATTTAGTCTTCTGAATTTAATAAGGTTTCTGTGTACATCAGCTTGGAGTTATGAATCATGCATGCTTAGCTGACATAGCAACACAGCACACATACCTAATGGGGCAATATATCAGGTGTTACTGATCTTGTCTAGTCGTTAAACTGAATTTAGTGGAGATTAATTTGTGAAATAAAAAGTGTATCCCTCCACTAATGACATTCATTATGCACTGATCGTTAATAACTGGTCATCTCTAAACAATGGGCTTTGTTCTTCATCACTCACATAGGAAAACAATTATAGCTTAAGGGTATAAAGTTATTTTGTCTGCACATATCTCACAGCTCAATAACATTCCTTATTATATACAGGTATAGGATCCATTATCCAGAAACCCATTATCCAGAGAGCTCCAAATTATGGAAAGGCCATCTCCTATAGACTCCATTTTATCCAAATAATTCACACATTTTGGGGGTTATTTACTAAAATCAGATTTCATCTCATTGTTTCAATAAAATAAAGCTCGACCAAACTCCCATCCCTGATCTCCCTTTAACTTATACAGGACTTTGAAGGGCAAATAAGGTCTTGAGCTGTATTAAAAGGGGCATAGAGTCACGGGAGGAGGGGGTCATTCTTCCACTGTATAGAGCACTTGTAAGGCCCCATCTAGAATATGCCGTACAGTTTTGGTCTCCATCACTCAAACAGGACATTATTGTATTAGAGAGGGTACAGAGAAGGGCAACTAAGCTGGTAAAAGGTATTGAAAATCTTAGCTATGAGGAAAGACTGGCCAAATTGGGGATGTTCACGCTGGAGAAGAGGCACTTAAGGGGTGATATGATGACTATGTATAAATATATAAGGGGATCATATAATAATCTCTCTAATGCTTTATTTACCAGTAGGTCTTTCCAGCTGACACGAGGTCACCCATTCCGATTAGAAGAAAAGAGGTTCCGCCTAAATATTCGGAAGGGGTTTTTTACAGTGAGAGCTGTGAAGATGTGGAATTCTCTCCCTGAATCAGTTGTACTGGCTGATACATTAGATAGCTTTAAGAAGGGGTTGGATGGCTTTTTAGCAAGTGAGGGAATACAGGGTTATGGGAAATAGCTCATAGTACAAGTTGATCCAGGGACTAGTCCGATTGCCATTTTGGAGTCAGGAAGGAATTTTTCCCCCTCTAAGGCAAATTGGAGAGGCTTCAGATGGGTTTTTTTTGCCTTCCTCTGGATCAACTGGCAGATAGGTAGTTAATAAACAAAAAAAAAAAAAAAGGTTGAACTCGATGGACATGTGTCTTTTTTCAACCTTACTTACTTACTATGTATGACAGATCAGAGATGGTGGATTTTCGGATTCCTGCATTTTGTAGCATTGGGGTATAATAAATCTGGGATAATCAAGGGTTTTTTACCCCAAAATGCCCCACCAGAAAAATTCAAGGTTTAGTAAATCAACCCCTTAAAAATTGTTTCCATTTTCTCTGTAATAATAAAACAGCACATTGTACTTGATCTAAATGAAGATATAATTAATCCTTATTGGAAGCAAACCCAGCATATTGGGTTTATTTAATGTTTACATGATTTCCTAGTAGACTTAAGGTATAAAGATCCAAATTATAGAAAGATCTGTTATCCAGAAAAACCCTGCACAAAGGGTCCCATACCATTACATTCATTAATACTCTCAATGGTTTTAAGGTTATTTGTAAATATAACGACAATTAAAACATATTTTTCTGTGGCTTTCTTCGTGTCAGATTTTGTGAAAAAAATGTAGCAAAAGTCATGTTGGTGTGCTTCTTTACAAGTCTCTTGACTGTTTCAAAAGTCACAGCCACCAAGGCAAAGAATAGAAAGGGAGAGATAGATACTGCTTTCAGTAGCAAATAACTTAAAGAACATTGAATTGATATTGAATATTTATTTATTAAAAATGAATATTAATATATATTAAAAAATATTAGAATTTTTTTTTTTTATTAGGGACATTTTCATTTTGGGGGTTTACATCCCCTTTAATGTCTGAAAGCTAATTTATAACAATACTGTATAAAATAGGCACCAGTATCAGTATACAGATGCACCGTACATTTTTCCCCTTCTTAGTGACCAGGCACTTGTCTGTTATTTGGTGGGCTGCTTTTCTTTATTAATTAATTAATTAATTAATTAATTAATTAAACATTTAAACATTTAAGTAGGTACAAATGTTGAAAATATAAGATGTTGGGCTCGTGCTTCATCTGAAAAAAACATGTTCTCTTTGTGTGCCTAATTCTCCTGTGTCTGTTAATTCACTGTAAAATAGCAGGACAGGTCTAAAAACAATAAATCTTCCATCTACCAAGAAAAATAGTTACTATGGATACAGCGGTTTCAGCTTATTCCCCAAACATAAATCAAGAAGAATTATCAGTGTCCACCAACAGGGAGCGGACAGAAATAAGTTGGGAACAGTGTGAAGTATACCCACATGAGATACTGGGCCATAGGCAATGTCAGCTGTGATGGGATATTAGTGACAATGAGGAACAAGAAGGGGCAATATACAACTATGCTATAGGCTTGTAGACAAGACTTAGGGGCAAATTTACTTAAGGTCGAATATCGAGGGTTAAGTTAAATCCTTCGACTTCAAATTTCGAAATCGAAGGATTTATCACTATTCGTTCGTTCGAATGATCGAACGAAAAATCCATCGAACAAACAATTTTTGTTCGACCAAAAAATGCCTAGGAAGCCTATGGGGACCTTCCCAATAGGCTAACATTGACGTCGGTAGCTTTTAGGTGGCGAACTAGGGGGTCGAAGTTTTTTCTTAAAGAGACAGTTCTTCGACTATCGAATGGTCGAATAGTCGAACGATTTTTAGTTGGAATCGTTCGTGTCAAAGTCGTAGTCGAAGGTCAAAATAGCCCATTCGATGGTCGAAGTAGCCAAAAAATCCATTCAGCTAGGCAGTATATATTGTATTTAATGTATCTAGGAGAGTTCTTTAGGCTTTCTTTATACCAAATTTTGTACAGCAGATTTAAGTTTACAGTTAATTTAACATAAGCCACTATTAGGATGCATTGAATGTGTTTTGCCTTCATATTTCCTTATTTTTTTTATTATTACATTCTAATGGATACTTTTTTTAATCCTTACTATCCCCCAATATCAGATAACTATATCTGTATAATAAGCCCAAGGTACTGTAGAAGACATAACAACTGTAGAAGAAATAAAGATTTTTTTCACTTTTACCGTAAGATTACTTTTCTATTGTGCATGTTAGAATTACCAGCATCATCTTTTTTAAACAGTACAACTTCTGCTGCATTACACTGTCACTTGGCACCAAAGCTGCACCACAAATTGTCCCCAATTTAACAATTCCAGTTGTAACATCTTAATATCCATCAAAACTCCTTCCTGACAATGAATGTCAGACTTGCTGGTTTTCCAGTAGTCAATGCAGTCTATGGGGCAAATCCACTACCCTCAGAAAATTTGCCAGCACCGGCTTCGCTCACACCGCAACACTTCGCCAGGCGTAGATTCGCCAGGACAATGCATAAAATCCAAAGTTGCGCCGAATTCTGGCGAAGTTGCGCTAGCGTTGGCTAATTTGCATACGGCAGGAAGTTAAAGTTGGGCGTATATGTTGCAGCATACACTACACAAGCCCAGGTAACCTTAATAAAATAGAGTTGTTATATTGCCCTACACATGTGCCCAGTGTATAGTTTATGTGCCATATGTTAGGAAATGTATGGGGGAGCCTGGGTACCCAAAAAATGTTTTACGTATTTTTGCAGCCTTTCACCCTAAAAAAGTAAAAGTCGAAAGCGTTTTTTGGGACTAAAAATTTAAGAAGCCTTATACATTCCTTTGCACTTCGCCTGGTCTGAGCAGGCGAAGGCAAGTCTGGCGGAACAGGTAATGTTCAGTAAAAGGCGCATCTTTTTGCGAAGTAACGCTATTTCACCAGAGCGAAACTTCGCCTGGCGTAAGAGTGCAAAATAGCACTAGAGTCTATCTCCTTTGTTAGCGCTAGTGTTAGTCACTTTGCCCTTTATTGAATTTACCCCTATGTGAGATTGCCTTCCCATAACTTGGAGCTTTCTGGATCACAAGTTTCCAGATAATGAATCCCATACCTATAGTACTACCACAACTGCTTTACAACACTCACTTAGCTCCAAAGCTAAGGGTATTAATATCTGTGTGGATAAAATGAAAATAAGAGATATAATCTACCATGCCGTATTTATTTTAACCTCATATAACCATTTCCTACTTCTCCCAGTGCTAGCCAAGAATGCAGGTGCTACTGAATTATTAATACAATGTAAATAGTCTGTCAGGGGATCCTCCCTGGTGAATACTGAAGAAAGAATTTATCCAGTACATCACTTTCCTTTGTCTCCACTGATGGCTCCACAAGTCTCTTAATGTAATGACCTGATACTTTCTGCATTTTTAGCTATTCGTGTACTTAAAGATCGTTATTGATTCCTAGGAATAAATGAGCTTTTTGGTTTGAATTTTATCATGTCATCCCAACTTTTCAGTTAGCATTTAGCATACACTTTTACCTACTGATGGGTGTATCTTTGTAAAAAAGTGTTCCTATTTCGTAAACGAAATGCATGTGAAACCTTAAAAACTAAATCCAGGTAATATTATGTGAGGCATGTTTCAAATGGCTTACATTTGCCCCTATGAAATGAAAGGTTTTATCAGTCCCTTCAAACATTGTTTCTAAAGAGGGGTGTATTTCTTACTAAAGACATGATTATCTTTGTAACAGAAAAAGAAAATACAATTATTTCAACTAGAATAATAATATCCCTCTATTTTATCATACTTGTTCAGCCTCTTCCTCCCCCCTTCTATCTGCTCACTATCAGTCTGGAATAGTATATATAGTATATAATCTAATTTAGGACACTTTTATAATTTACTCCTGCAATTCCAATTTCTGTAAACAGTACCTTGTACTTGATCCAAATGAATCCCCATTGAAAGCAAAACCAGCTTATTTGGTTAATTTAATGTTTACATGGTTTTCTAGTACACTTAAAGGAGAGCCAAACCATTTATATTAAAATACCCCACCATCTTCCCTACATAGACCCCCTCCCTGCTTCCCCCCAGCCTAGGTGTTACCCTCTGTAAATGCCCCTAACGCTTTACTTAGTAGATTGAGTGCATCGAAGTTCACAGGAGCCATCTTCTTCTCTTCGGTAATCTTCGGGTCTTCTGGTGCCTCTGCAATTACCGTGACATTCGACGCATGCGCATTTGTTAAAAAACTGGCAGACTGCTCCAACTGCGCATTCACCAAAACACCGCTGACTTCAAGAGGTTAACGAAGAGAAGAAGATGGCGCCCGCGAACTCCGATGATCTGAATCTGCAACAAGGGGTAAGTAAAGAGTTAGGGGCATTTACCGAGGGTAACAACTAGGCTGGGGGGGGGGGAGCAGGGAGAGTGGTCTATGTAGGTTAGGGGATTGTAATAGAAAGGGTTTGGTTCTCATTTAAGGAATCCAAATTATCTGGAAAGATCCATTATCCGGAAAACTCCAGCACCCAAGCATTCGTTATAAACCGACCTCAAAACTGTAGTAGCAGTAGAAGTTGATGGGTCCTACAACAAAATCTTGCAGACGATTATCTGTTATTGATGGATCCTTTATACACGTGGATCCCTAATGCAGCATTACTTGCGGTCCCTCCGTTGTGTTTCTCCTGGTGAATGTATTTTTAAATAAACACTTCCCTAAAAGTGTTTACAATTATGAGTACTGAGTTACTAGCCAGTGTTTATTTAATCATGGTCCTGTTTGAAATGTGAGTTAAACATGGGATCATTTGTAATGGTCATGCTAATCCCACATTGGTATCTCTTGAAACCTAGTGGGTTAAGGTGTTTGTCAACCCCACCAACTTCTAAATCATTTTATCTGCATACACAACACTACTCTCCTCAAGGTATAAACAACTGACAAACTGGAAGGTTCCATGGTATATCACTTGGTAGGCCTCAATTAAACCTCCCTATCCACTATTTACACTCGTTACAGTTCCTTGTTTTTTTGTATTGTTTTACCTTGTACAATGTGTTACATTACACTGTCAGCAATTGCCTTCATGAAGGTTAATGGATGCTCTTGCTCGACTATAAGTTCCGTTTTCAGAGGACTACACACAGAATAGTACAGATGTTTTTCTACATGGCACAAATCAGTTCTTGAGTTTTTATAGCTGTTGTTTCTGTAGTGCGGATTATAGTATTTGCTATCACCGTCTGTCTAGGAAGCTCCCAGCAGGGGACTCTGTGTTCCACAAGTGTTGCTGATGGATGACTAGTTCTCTCTCTGCTTCTGTTATTTGCTGCTGGTGTGGTGATGAAGTCTAAAATCATATTCTTTGCTATGAATGGTTCATAATTTATTTAAACATTTCCAAGATACTTTAAAAAACAAAAAGTTTGTAGGGAACTTGAATTGGACCAATGTTGGCTGTATAAACCTTGCAGGTGTCACCATGTATTTTGACAGCTCCTACTGGCCTTTAAAGCAGAGAGGCTCCTGCAGCTTTAAATGACATACAGAAACTATTATTGAGTTCATTGGATTCAAATAGTTTCTGGGTCTGTGGCCAGCCTGTTATTTTGTAATGACTATTTTAATGAAAAGAGATGTTTTCAGCTGTCAGATTCCTATCATCACATAAAATGACACCACTTTGATTTTATCTATAGGTATTCTCTCACTTATTTTCCTAATAAATATTTATTAGAAACTGAGGAGGACTATAGCAGTCATTTAGCAATAAGGCTTAGTGAAATAGCAGGATATTTGGTTGCCTAATCTGACACATAATAAATATGCACAATTGTAATGACACAAAACTGTCTATATATTATGTTAAGCCTTGCACTGGCTCTTAGGAGCAGTTATCAAGGAAATAAAAATTGAATAGACACATCTTAGGAGAGGCTGCTTGAACTTCTAGATGGAATCTCCCACTCTTAGTAATTTTTATGTGGGGTCTGGAGGGTCATCGCTACAAAAATAAAATATTGTAGGTTTATTTAGGTGTATATTCAAATACACATGGAAGCAGCATCTGCAGATTAACATCCTTCTATTGTACAGTGCCATGGAATATGATGGTGTTTTTTTTATTATTATTATGATTATTATTATTATTAATAAAGGTAGTAGTAGCAATAGGGTTAGTAGCAATAATAAGCATAATAAACACAGATTGCTCTGTGATAACTGTACCAAAATGCTTAAGGAGACAAGTAAACCGCTTGCAGTTAACTTTGCAAAAACTTTATTTTTAAAAGTGAATTTTCTCTAAGTACCTAGTGTATCTTTACAAATTGAAAAAATAAACACAATACCAGTTCTTGTTTTATCTACAGATTATTTCAGTGATTCACATGTATAAAACACTGAAATGACTACAAAATAAAACCAGGGGACAACTAATAATATACCAAATATTATACTGGCCGGTGTAATGTGGTTCACATTCCACAAAATACACTAATGGGATTATGTAATTACTAAAGCTGGCAATAGATGTTGAGATTTTTTAAAAGATCCGATCGTCATCGTGAGACCACGATTACCTCGGAACGATCGTACGAATTGTCCATCAACTAAAAAGACCAATTTGCCAGGAAAACAAAGGGTAGCTGCCTGCTTGGCCCTGCAAACATAGATAGTTTGCACTTGAACCGACAAAGATTTTTTAACCTGGCTGATTAATTTCCTGACAGATGTCAGCCCAAAAATCGTAAGATGTTCGATCGCACGATAATTTCAAAGGATTGGTCGGACTTCGCTAAAATCAGTAGTTCAGCAAGAGAAATCTTTGCGTCTATGGGGACCTTAATCTGGCCAGGTGATGTAACCGATAGCAATCAATCAGCTGGTTACTACCATTGGGCATTTTATTACTTATTTGATATTCTTAGTTTCACATTATAACCAAGCCATGTTCCAATACCAGAAAAAAATACTGACAAATTATAGAATAATCAGATGCTCAATTTGCCAGTTTAATCCTGCTTAACATAAAAAATATTTCAGCTCTATATTTATTAAAATTTAGTTTTTATATACATTAAAATCAGTGGTGATTCATTTTCCATCTTATATTTAAATAGCATGCCCCTTCACAAATAACGAGTGATTATATTTGTTGCTGCATGTTGAACCCATCTAAATCAAACATCAGTTACTAATAAATATTATGTACATATTTTATATATCTATATATACTAATGAACATTGCTGCCTACAAGCAATAGTTTATTAGAAAGACATGATCTTGTAAACAAGCCCAAGTTAGTTAATTTGATGCACTTCAGCCAATGGTATAATTAGGCAACAACCCTTTTTCTGCCATGTTAGTTAAGTTTCAAGTAAAAATGTAATCTTTAAGTGTCTGGATATTTTCCATTTCAATTATATTTTACATAAACTGAAACATGTTGGTTGTTTTTTAAGCAAACCGTTCATCAGAAAATATTTTTCTACCCTCAAATGTGCTATAAATGAACTTGAAACAAAAGCATTAACCTCCATAGTGAAAGCAGCAGTGTGTGCAATGCAATGATAACATGACTTGTCAAATGAGAAACAATAAACTGTTCATCATATGAAAGGGGAACACTGAAATCTATGTAAATGCTTAACCTATAGTGAATCTATCCAAAACAAATGACACTATGGGAAATCTGAGCAGCACATTTAAGAGGTCTCCACTGAGTTCAGCTGGCTCTCTTTGTGAAATCTATTGTCACATTTCAGAAATTGGATTCTGCAAGCAAAACAAATGTAGGAAATCAGCACACAGGGAATTGGAAACCAATTCCACATCTGTCAGCTTTGTTGCTAAGGCATCTATAGGCAAAGACTAGTTCCCAAGTAGCTGCAGTAGGTACATTCAAAAGTAAATGGCAAGGTGAAGATTTCCATATTTGTAATTTTCTTCATTTTTGGAAACATTTGTTGCAGAAACAGCTCCAATCTAACATTTGTCGTCACGTTCATGTCTTCTATACTTTCCCTTTGTATGTGCATGTGATCAAAATATTAAGATATACATGTATAATGATAGCTTTTGTAGGGCTTCCCCAATTTTACAATAAAAGCTTATTTTAAAACCTTGCTCATCACATAGTCCATAATAAGTAATATATTGAAGCTGATTTACATTTGTCTTCTAAAACTCTCAAGCACTCACAAGCATAGCATGATGTGGTTATTAGACAATCACAGCTTTCCCCTCACAGTAGAAAACATATTATAAACTATATTATACCCCAAATCGCTCAAATCCAAAAATACAAGCAAAACCCACTGAAAAAAACCTGAACATCATGAAGATTACAAGCATCTTCAAATGGTTGAAGGGACCTCTGCCACTGACCTCTGTATGACCTTGACAGGTTTTGGATTATGTGTTTTAGGATTCAAGCTATTTCCAGGGTTAAGGGTATACTAAATCTTGATTATTCAATGTTTTTTTAAAAAAAAATTTAGTTTTTTTTGACCCGGAAATTTGAGTTTTTACTAAAAAAATACTACTCTAAGGGGCAGATTTATCAAGGGTCGAATTAAAATTTCGAATTTGTCAATTCAAATTTCAAATTTCAAGTTTATTTTAGTGTAATTCAACTAGGGTATAGTTCAGTATAAAAATAAAAACTGGGTAAATAGATAGGCTCTGCAAAATAAAAAATATTTCTAATATAGTTAGTTAGGCAAAAATGTAATGTATAAAGGCTGGAGTGACTGGATGTCTAACATAACAGAACAGAACACTACTTCCTGCTTTGCAGCTCTCTTGGATTCCACTGACTGGTTACCCTGGTGACCAAGCAGTAACCAATCAGTGATTTGAGGGGGGGCACATGGGTCATAAATGTTTGCTTTTGAATCTGAGCTGAATGCTGAGGATCAATTGCAAACTCACTGAACAGTTATGTCCCATATGATCCCCCTTGAAGGGATACTGCCATGGGAAAAAAAAATTTTCAAAATGAATCAATTAACAGTGCTGCTCCAGCAGAGTTCTGCACTGAAATTTGTTTCTCAAAAGAGCAAACAGATTTTTTTATATTCAATTTTGAAATCTGACATGGGGCTTGGCATATTGTCAATGTCCCAGCTGCCCCAAGTCATGTGACTTGTGCTCTGATAAACTTCAATCTTCCAATCTCTTTACTGCTGTACTGCAATTTGGAGTGATATCACCCCCTCCCTCCCCCCCCCCCCAGCAGCCAAGCAAAAGAACAAAGGGAAGGTAACCAGATAACAGCTGCCTGGTAGATCTAAGAACAACACTCAATAGTAAAAACGCATGTCCCACTAAGACTCCTTCAATTACATTGAGATGGAAAAACAGCAGCCTGCCAGAAAGCATTTCTCTGCTATAGTGCAGGCACAAGTCACATGACCAGGGGCAGCTGGGAAATTGACAAAATGTCTAGCCCCATGTCAGATTTCAAAAGTGAATATAAAAAAATCTGTTTGCTCTTTTGAGAAATGGATATCAGTGCAGAATGCTGGAGTAGCACTGCTAAACGATGCGTTTTGAAAAAAAACATGTTTTCCCATGACAGGATCCATTTAAAGTCACGCACTAAGTCAGAGTTATAGAGCTGAAAAGCAGGAAGTAGTGTTCTGGCTATTATGTTAGACATCCAGTCACTCCAGCCTTTATACATTACATTTTTGCCTAACTAACTATATTAGAAACATTTTTTATTTTGCACAGCCTATCTATTTATCTAGTTCTTATTTTTACTGTTCCTTTAAAAAAAAAATCTAAATGAGAATTTTCGATATTTATAATGTACTGTCTCATTCAAATTTGACAATTCACCATCTAAAACCTGCCGAATTGGTGTTTTAGCCTATTGGGGACCTCCTACAACCAATTTGGAGTCATTTGGTGGACTTTTGAAAATTACATTTTTTAAAAAAAAAAAAAAACTCAAATTAAATTAGATTCAAGTTTGGGGGTCAATCCTATTCACCCGAATTTAGATAATGTGATTTTTTTAATACATTTCGATTGGTAATTTTTTCAGATTTTCGAGTTTATGGGAGTTGATGGGAGTTTTTAGAAACTCCCATGAACTCGAAATTCGACCCTTGATAAATATGCCTCATAAACTCATATTTTCGTAGAAAAAACAACTCGAACCTTAATAAATCTGCCCCTCAGTAGTAGTACAGAAATAAGGGGGCAAAGCAATGCTGCTGGGCTTGCAGGATAAAACTCAGATCTCCAATCTGATTTATGCACCTTTTTTAGTCATTAATGTTAATATTGTTCTGCTTTTGTATTATTTAAAATTTTTAAAGATTACTTTATCACAATAAATGCACTATTAGCAAAACCAGCTTAATTTAACTTTGTGATTGCTAAATTATCAAGTCAGTAAACAGCATTCTGGATAACTGCATGTAAGCATAACATATTTATGTAGTTTTTGAAATGTCACGATTAAGCAGAAACTAATTTCCGAATAGCTGGGATCAGCAGAACTTAATGCTATGAATGAAAAAAAAAAAAGTACAAAGTAAAACACAAGGCATAATTTCTTCATAAAGCTCTTGCAGGCTGGTAGAAAATGCTGCACAACATAAAATGTGTATGCTTAGTCACTGGAGTACGTCCAGGAGTCAGCGAATTTTAAATGGTGCTCATTTAAAGATGAAGTGCTCATGAGATTATTTGGACTTTCTCATGTTGATCATTTAACTTGAAGTGTTTGTAGGGAGATGGGAGATGTTTTTTCCTAGTCCACCTTATGGTTATAGAAAATGTTAAAATACCCAGTTTCCTCTAATTTCTTTCAGACATATGAGCTCATATGTATTGTCATAAAGAAGTGTGTACAGAGGCATGGTGAGTATGAATTAGTACTAAATGATATGTGTCTTCACACAAAATTCTCTGTGTGCACCACATTTAAGTGTGTTTTGGGCTTTAAAGTTGTGTGTGGGAGCACAAGCACATGGCATATAAATTGATATCTGTGTAATGATCGTTGAGATTCAACAAGTAATTGCTGGGCACTCTAAAAATACATAGACATACACAGGGGGCAGACTGACAACGGGGCCAATTTCAGATCCCCTTCAAAACAGGTCTGTTAGGCGTGCAGCTTTATTTCGCATTAAAGGGGACCCGTCGCCCAAAAAAATGATTCAAAATACTGTTTTATCACATAAGTCAAGCAAATTGAGCTTTAATTACACTGTATAAATTATTTGAATCTTGTTTCCTTTGGTTTGGGAACTAGGAATAGTTATAGCAAGCAGGCAGGAGCCATGTTGTGGAAACTGTTATTAAGACAAGCCTTGCATCATCTCAGAATCTTGTCTGTGCACCAGAATGGGGGACCTGATGTCCATCCCCATGCCCTGGCTACACAATTAAACGGTGAAGAGAACGGGGGAATGTGTGGAGAGCAGTGACATCTAGGAAGTGCTGAATAGAAAGTGAAAGTAATTGGCTCTCCCACCTCTATGCATAAGGCATAGAGGAGGGGCAGAACAAATAGCTTAAGTGGGAGCACTTACCGGACTTTAACTGGCTTCAGTGTGCTGCACGTGCACCGCCATCCCCTGCAGTGAAGTCTTGTCCATAATAGATTCAAAGAACAGAGCACTGAGGAGGCCAATTGTTAAAAAATCTTTAAAAAGTCAAAATTTATTAAAAAATTCATTTAAAATCTCCATAATTACAGCAGCGAAACACACATGTAGGCTGCCCGCTTGACGCTTTTCGTGGCTCCCTGACATCAGAAGCTTCTGAAGCTTTTTAAAGATTTTTTAACAACTGGCTTCCTCTGTGCTCCGTTCTTTGAATCTACATAGAGGAGGTAAATGTGCTTACAAAAGCTATGCATGCTTTAATAAAAAAAAATTGGATTTCATGTTTAATTTGAAAAGGACTTTTATTATACAGCTATACAGCTTTGTGTGTCTGGGTGACAGGTCCACTTTAAGAGCAGCAAGAATATATTAGTATAGTATTACTTGCATTTGTGCTTTTGTCTCAGTTATGCTATATGTAATCATCAATTGAAATTACTTGTAGTATCCGGCCTTTCAAGAGATTTTTGGCCCCGATCAAATTCTACATTGCCCTGTTTCTATAGCTTTATTGTTTTATCATACACTGACCTCTTAAATAGCAGACAACTGACCCATGGCATGGAAAACATTACTTCTCTAGTGGTACAGGTATGGCACCTGTTATACAGAATGCTCCAGACCTGGGGTTTTGCAGATAATGGATTTCTGTAATTTGGATCTTTATACATTAAGGGACACATTTACCTAGGGTCGAATATCGAGGGTTAATTAACCCTTGATATTCGACTGCCGAATTAAAATCCTTCAACTTCGAATATCGAAGTCGAAGGATTTTGCGCAATTCGTTCGATCGAAGGAATAATCGTTCGATCGAACGATTAAATCCTTCAAATCGAACTATTCAAAGGATTTTAACCCATCGATCGAACGATTATCCTTCGATCAGAAAAACCTTGGAAAGCCTATGGGGACCTTCCCCATAGGCTAGCATTGGCCTCAGTAGGTTTTAGGTGGTGAACTAGGGGGTTGAAGTTTTTTTTAAAGAGACAGTACTTCGATTATCGAATGGTCGAATATTCGAATGATTTTTAGTTGGAATCGTTTGATTCGAAGTCGAAGGTAGTAGTCGAAGGTCGAAGTAGCCAATTCGATGGTCGAAGTAGCCAAAAAAAACAATTGAAAATCGAAGTTTTTTTCCTCTATTTTCTTCTATTCCTTCACTCGAGGTTAGTGAATGGGCCCCTAAATCTACTAGAAAATCATTTAAACATTAAATAAACCCAATAGGCTGGTTATGCTTCCAATGCGGATTAGCTTATATCTTAGCTGCCATCAAGTACAAAGCACTGTTTTATTATTACAAAGACAAAGAAAATATTTTTCAAAATTGGGATTATTTGGATAAAATGGAGTCTATGGAAGAAGGCCTTCCCATAATTCAGAGCTTTCTAGATAACAGGTTTCCGGATAACAGATCCCATACCTGTATAATCATATTTCTCTATCATGGCAGGACCCATAGTATAGAAAATAATTTTTGTTAGAAACGTTTTTCATAAGATCCAGTACTAGCGCTATGCAGTGCACATTTGGGTGCCTTGAATGAGCTGGAAGACGTGCAAGTAAACTGGCAAAGTGAGCAGAACAATTCAACTATAAAAAGAAGACAAGTTGGTTTTGTTTTCTATGCAGATGTGCTTGTGCGGGCAAATGTTTACTCTTTAAAACTATGTTAGAGAGCATGATAGAAGAATAGTGGGGATCTTCTTTAATACAAAAATGAACAAAATCAAAGGCCATACTTTTAGACTGGAGGAAATGGGACACCCCCAGACAGATGGTGCAGTGTGCAGGTAGGGGGACTTGGATGGGGGGGCAGTGGCACAGTACATCTGGTAGTAAATTTCGTCATGTGGGAAGTGATGTGTGCTGGAACCATTTTCCTTCAGTAGCAGCAGAGTCCCTACCTCCCGCCCTCAAGTAGTGAAGGGTTGTGGGATGTTTCATTTTAGTTTTAGGTATAAAGTTGATCCGTCACAGCAAGAAGGGATGCTCACCAGTTCGGGTTCTGAGGCCCGGATGTATTTACGGCAAGCTAGCCGACTAGCATAGAATACACTTCCAGAGGGCATACGTCCCACAAGGAGATGATAACTGGTTTCCACTTCCTACTTGCCCACCTGACTCCTTCCCTTAGGTGGCTGGAGTGACAGGTAAGTCTGTCTATGATAGCAGCAAGTATTCCAGGCTGTGGTTAGTGAAGTTATTTGTCATATAAATGTATTTAATTGCACATTGTACAATATAATTCGTACGACTAGTCCCAAATTAATCAAGGGACCAGTCCGATTGCCATTTTGGAGTCAGGATGGAATTTTTTCCCCCTCTGAGGCAAATTGGAGAGACTTCAAATGGGGTTTTTTTTTGCCTTCCTCTGGATCAACTAGCAATCAGGCATGTTAAAATAGTTAAAAGGTTGAACTTGATGGATGTTTTTTTTCAACCTAACTATGTTACTATGTATGTTACTGTTTATTAAAGCTGTGGACTTTCAATTCCAAATCTGGTGTTCTTGTTAAGATGATAATTTACCTAACATAGCGGGCAAGGAAAAGGCCATAGTATGCGCAGAGGTAAGAACTAGTGATGGGTGAATTTCTTCAGTATCGCTTCGCCAAAAAATAGAGAATTTCCAGCAAAATTCGCAAAACTGCAAAATATTTGCGAAACTCTAAAATTGCCGTGCGCGTCAATTTTGACGCCTGCATTAAAGTCAATTGGCATCTGAATATTATTGACGCATGGCAGTTTTGACGTGAGCGACTTTTCCGACGCGCATCTAAAATCTTTTTGGAAACACGGAAATTCTCATCGAATTCACGCCTGGAGAATTTATTCGCCCGTCGTCACTAGAACGTGATACACAGTCCCCTTTCACCCCACTGACGATGCCCAAGTGATGTGTTTTCTCTTGTAGCAAATCAAATAGTTCTTCACTGTAAATCAAGACTGTTCTGTTCTCCTCCTGGTGAGGTTGTGGACACAAATTAACACTCTCCTTAATGATTTTATCGTGGCTTAGATGTCTTCTTGAAGAAGTATCAGGAATACGGTAATATTGAGGCATGTGAACGAGTATATGTGTATTCTGTATATATATTTATAGTCAAAACTAGTACGGCAGCACAAAACAGTCAAATACCAGTGTTCTTGTTAGCAACAAAAACAAGTAAACAAAAGTAACATAAGGAGGCCAATATTTTTTCCAGGAAATGTGACAATCCTAAGTGACAGTATAAGCAAATCATTAGGAATAAATTCATTTTAACAGATGTAATATTTATTTATCTGTTCAACGGTGTAAACTTTTTTTCAAACGGCTACGACAGTGTCAGGTACGAGAGGCTGCATTACAGCGGGCAACTTTTTCACTTTAGAATCCCTTTAAACCACTTTTTATTTTGTTTTCTGGAAGCCAAAGTCTTTCCTTATCCCCTTAACAAGCCAGGAAATGTAGTTTTTTATTTTGTTTGCCGGGAGTGTTTAAGATAGCAATATAAATGGAGGTACCTAAGGCATGCAGTGATAAAGTGAGTTGCCGCAGGTGACAAAAGCTGTTGCCGGCTGTCAAAATGATTTTCCCTAAATCTGAGGTAAGAGATTTAATATAAAATGTACCTTGCAACTGAATGGTATACAAAACATACACAGAAATACAAGCAACACAAACATTTTTTCAAATGCACCTTTTCCTCAGCCTCAATTTCCCCACATCTTGGCAGGCCATGGGACTCATTAAATTCTATGGGGATAATGTAATAAAAGAGGTTTTCTTTTTACATAGGTGACCACTAAATACTAAATATATGCCGATTCATTGCTTTGATTATACTGTTATATAGGGGTCCCCAACCACCAGGCTGCGGATCATTGGCAGGCCGTGGGCTGTGCCAAACTGACTCAGCTGCAGTCTATAATTGTTACAAAAACAGTGAAAAAGTCCCTAATTATATGCATTCCCAGCTCCTTGACACACCATTGCCATGGCAACAGCTGTGTGAAGTCCAAGAAGCTTTCTACTGATCGCGATAAGGACCAAAATACTGTTTGGAAAGTTTTGTTGGTAAGCCTGAAATGCACCCACACATCTACATCCCCCTCCCCACCGTAAAAATTGTCTGGCTTGAAACTGGTCAGTAGTGAAAAAAAGGTTGGGGACCACTGTGTTATACTGTAAAATGCTTTTAGTAAATAAAAGAACTATTGAAGTTCTGTCAGGCTTACAGATGTTGACAGTAAACATGGCAGTCAATCTTTAAAGGGTTGAGAGGGTTCAAGTACAACTACACAGGGTCGGACTGGGGTCGGACTGGCCCAGGACCCACTGAGACTCTTGTCCAGGGCCACTGTCCAGGGCCTTCTGGACCCACAACTGCGACGCCGCACAGGCACGACAGGAGCTGCGCCATATGCATGCGTGAAAGGAGCCACACGGATGTGTGAACGTTGCAGCGATGTGTTTTTTTTTTTTTGTAGGGCCAGGATATCGGAAGAGGGGGTCTGGCCCAGCGGGGGCCCATGAGGGCCAGGGCCCACCGGGTTTTTTCCCGGTGTCCCACCGGGCCAGTCTGACCCTGCAAGTGCAGTTGTGCTTGTGCACAATCTTTGTGACCTGCATCACGCACCAAAGTGCCATTTTAACCTGCTTTAAGAATTTCATGCAATTGTGCAAAATATGCAATGTACAGGGTGTGTGGGTAGAAGGTACCTCTGGAACTACCACCTGCCACAAGGAGTTTTAAGGGTCTCTATAAATATGTAACAGAATTACAAGTAATTTGCATGTTAATGCTGTTTTTGATGCTGCAAACCTCACTGGGAATTGAAGCCATTAATGCATTGACTAAGACCATGCTGCCCTTAGGTGATTCTTTTCAGATTAGTGGCTTCTTGTACAACAGTTGAAAAAAAACATTCAATTTATACTGCCTGCTATTTTCTGGATGTACCCTAGTATGCTGGTATTGGGGAAAAAATAATGCATCGTATTTAAAAAGCATGGATATTTGTGTCCATTTTGCACCTACCCCATTAGTAAATTAATCACAATTGCCCCGTTCCTCCATCCAAATCAGTTTTTTTGCACAATAAAAGAAAATGTAAGCCACTTTCCGAAAGCATTAATTATAAAAGTGCAATTGAGTGAATGTTGTTTGTAAATATAATTGCAATTAAAGGCGTTGTTTTCAGATTGTTTCCCAGAAATAAAGACTTTTTTCAATTGCATTCCATTTTTTTTTTACCGTATTTTTTTTTTTTTTAAATCTAAGTTTAAAGTTGAACGTTCCTGTCTCTGGTGTTTCAGTCTGGCTGCTCAGTAATTCAGGTGCAGATTCTAAACTGTTAAAATTTGCAACATTTCTCAGCAGCATCTCTGGAGTATTAGCAACTATTGTATCAATTCTAACAGCTGCCTTTAATAAAACGAAGGGATTCTGCTCAACAGGGACAAAGATAAGAAATGTATCAACTAAATGTATCAATTTATAACAGTTTACAGGGTCGGTGACCCCCCTCCCAGAGCGGCTTCAGAAGGTGAAAAATTACACTTTACACCAGAATTACACCAGAAATAGCAGTCACACATAGAAAATAAATAGTAATTGGAAAAATTCTTTATTTCTGGTGAACTATCTGAAACCAACTGAAATGGAAAAAGTGTTGGAAGGTGACAACCCCTTTAAAAGCAGTATTTGAGTATCCCTCTCTGTTTTTTGAGTCACAATAGTAAAAAAGTATAACAGGAGCCAATTATCCTCCAGATCTGTTAATCAGCCAGCATGCAACATTGTTTCAGGAGTCAGAGCCAGGAGTGCAGAAATTATAAACAGCCAGGCAGCTCTGCTTTCAATAGCAATTAAATTTACAAATAACTTAAAAACCACTGAAATCATTTAGGAATTTAGAAATTGTTAAATTTTCTTGTGCTATGCAAAATAAAGTTTTTGGATGGAGGACCCCTTCAATTAAAATCCAATGTAATTTTTTTTCCATAGGCTTTATAAATGTTCTGCTATTTTATTCATTTATTTCCATAGTTCAGCACATCTGTTTACTTTGCCTCAGTTAAGCCTTCCTATCTCTTTCACTCTCATTGTAATACTGGCCGCAGGCATTCCAAGCAGCAATGTAGTAAATATTTTTGAGCCATTAAAATAAAGAGTAAGTGATCTTGTTTGTGTTGTGGGACACTGGCTCTGATTCTGACAGTAAATCTGGAATCCCTGCCATTCGGCAAAGCAGGGCTTCTGTTGTACGCTAGAAAGGAAACCAGCAAATGTAGCTATCCATCCAAGCATTCAAAGTGCCCGTAGCTTTTCCAGCAGGAAGGTCTTTTTTTCTGGAACAACATAGACTTTCACTATACTTTACACAATATTTCAGGCACAAGTAAACATTTTTTTAAATGAAAGTATCCCTTTACAGTACACCAACTGGTGTATTTATGCATGTCTCATAGGAGCAATATATCATTCCCACCCCATGTATCAACACTATAAAATCCCAAGATTTATATGGAGCATTACAGTGTTTACATATTATTATTATTCTTTACAGAGAATATACATCATATATATCAGTCCCTGTCTCCTTGGAGGCGGGGTACATTCTAAGGTCCCTAATGAACTCCATGAAGGATTCATTAAGGTCCCTAATGAACCCCAAAAGGATTGTTTTGCTACCAGTATGGATTCATGTAGTTTAACTACCGTCAAGTACAAGGTATTGGAAGAAAATAAAAAGAAAACAGAATTATTTGCTAAAAAATAGACTATATGGGAGATAGCCTTTCTGTATTTTGATATGACATATCACTATGTATCAGTAGTTATATGTTTTTGGATGTTTGGGCTTTACAAATACAGTGCAATTCATTAACTGGTTTCTGCATTTTTAGGGTTGAGATTACATCAATATGGCATCAGCAACCAATTCATTTGGCACAAGTCATTTGTGGCTATAAAGAAACCCTGGAATTACTGACAGGTCAAAGCTTCTAGCATCTCCAAGGTTTTCTTCTTTAAACAGAAATTCATCAGAGCAGAGCTGGTACACTCCAGCTCTGGGGCGTAACTTCGGGGGGTGAAGGGGGTGCGATCGCTCACGGGCAGCACCCCCTCGGGGCTCTCCAGAAAATCATGCTGATGCAAAGGCGCACAGAAAACTGTGGCCTGCACCTGGCCTTCATTAGTTACGTTACTGCAAGTTCCTTGGTACAAAACATCAATGCTTGCTCAATTTTGTGAATATGTGTGATTGTTTGTAAATGGACCTAGTAATTTGTAGGTTATAAGTCTTTCATCTGTTCCTGTGATGTAGTTCTATAGTACACCTCCTTCACACCCTTCAAAAACTCCTTGGGGTTTTATAGTTCCCCGGACACTTGGGTTGTACCATCCAACAGCAAATTTAAAAAATAAGAATGGCATGTACTTTTTTCAGTAATAAATAATTTTCAGTATCTTTGTTCCCGTGGCAAACGCTTAACATTTTTAGGGAATAAACCCTCCATTTTTAAGAATACTAATCTCTGTTGATTAAATATAAAAAGTGGAATTATTTCATAAGCAGAAACATACACATAGTTGCAGTCTATGCAGTAATGTTAGTACAGTTTCAGATCACATGGTTTTCGTGGATGGGAGTTTAGTCGAACTTGGTTTAATAAAAAAGTGGGATAAATTAGGGTAAGGTCATGCCTGGAGATCCGGGGAGATTTAGTTGCCCGGCGACTAATTGCCTCTTCCTTGGGGCGGAATACTGGGGGAAGCAGTTCGGGGAAATTAGTCGCCCCCCCAAAGAAGAGGCGATTAGTCATCGGGCAACTAAATCTCCCCGAATCTACCCTTAGAGCATATATACCTTGACAGATATCTGTCGTCCATTAGTTACTAAACTGAAAGCTGATAAGAAGATAACTCACCAAGGATCATACAGTTCCATTGAAAACTCACGGAACAGCAAGTGACCAGCCTATAGGATGATATTAACTGAAATAATCTTTTTCTATGGTTTTCAAATTTTGTTTTGTAGTTCTCCAGTTTGCAATTCAAACAATATTTGGTCTGCCTTATCCTAGCAACCAGACAATTCTGTCTGGCTGTTCAGAAGATGAATACTAGAAGGTCTGAGTAAAAAGGGATAAAAATAATAATGAAAATCTAGCCCCAGTATTACCCTGTACTCCAGTTGAGGTAAGTGACAATAGCTGCATGCAAGATTCAAGGTCAGAGCAAAGAATGGCATATTCCATTGCTGTAGACTCAGACAAAAAGTCTTTCTTACAGACAAATCAAAGGTAAAGTTTATGAGTGTAGTGAGTTTATGTGATGAGGTTTAAGTAACAGTACATAAAACCTACTGTTCCTATGGCCAGGGATAATGACTAACCCCTGATCAGTAGCCAGAAGTAGCCAGAAACTCAAGTATGAAATCAAACCAAAAATTCAAACAGTTTTTAGGGGACAATGACGAGATTCTTTAATATCCTATATATGAATAATAATACAAATACAGTGCAATGTTAAGGCAATTCATTAACTGGTTTCTGCATTTTTAGGGTTGAGATTACATCAATATGGCATCAGCAACCAATTCATTTGGCACAAGTTATTTGTGGCTATAAAGAAACCCTGGAATTACTGACAGGTCAAAGCTTCTAGCATCTCCAAGGTTTTCTTCTTTAAACAGCAATTCATCAGAGCAGAGGTGGTACACTGCACAAGTATCTTGGTCACCGAAGTACCCATGGGGCGTAACTACGGGGGGTGCAGGGGGTGCGATCGCACACGGCCGCACCCCCTTGGGGCTCTCCGGAAAATCATGCTGATGCGAAGGCGCACAGAAAACTGTGGCCTGCACCTGTCCTTGGCCCTCATTAGTTACGTTACTGCAAGTTCCTTGGTACAAAACATCAATGCTTGCTCAATTTTGTGAATATGTGTGATTGTTTGTAAATGGACCTAGTAATTTGTAGGTTATAAGTCTTTCATCCAGAAACTCAAGTATGAAACCAAACCAAAAATTCAAACAGTTTTTAGGGGACAATGACGAGATTCTTTAATATCCTATATATGAACAATAAAAACTAAAGTTCACCTTTCATTTTTCTGTGTCAATTAAGAATTGAGATTGACATTTTCCTTTAAATATTTCTGGGTAATATCTTAATATCTAACTCAGACTTTTAAATATTAAAGGGCACCTATCACCTTGTTTCACCCAGCAAGCTGATAGAGCCAGGACTCCAGTTGGGGGGGAAAAAAATTCTTAAAAAAGTGCTCCCAGTGCGGAAGGTTATGTTGTATGTTATACTGAGCAATTCTCCAAGCTCATTCATTATACACATAAGTGCAACATTACACGCATGTGCATAACAAGCACAAATTCTCTGCTTAGCGTTTTGGGGGTAGTCATTTTTAAAAAGAAAACAAACTATTCTTTCCTCCAGTGGGAGAAATAATTTGAGGGTGGCGGGTGTCCTTTAAACATTGGTTTTCTGGACTAGACCAGAAGAGTATTTTTTTTCATTCTCTAAACATCCCAAGTAGACCTCTCCTGGAAGAGCAGTAAGTGTAACTGGTTGGTGTTGTTTACGGTACTTTAATTCCAGAATGTTCAAAAGCACATTAATACATAAAGAAATGTGTATCTATAATTTGTATATGGGATTCTTTTCAACTGGTATCAATAAACTGCTGCTATTTTGCATCAACCTGAAATATTAAGCATCCATCTGCCACTTCCAAAGTTATTTCCCTCAACTTCCTCACACTTAGGGGCAGATTTATCAAGGGTCGAAGTGAAAATTCTAATTTAAAATTTGATGAAGGGAAATTCGACTAGGGAATAGTTATAATTTGATTAGAGTTTTTAAAAATTTTGAATTTGATTTTCTAAATTTATCTTTACCTTTACCTTTAGGAATTCTAATTCGACTATTCGCCACCTTAAACCTGCCGAATTGCTGTTTTAGCCTATGGGGGACGTCCTGGGATCAATTTGGAGTTGTTTGCAGCCTTCCTGAAAATTAGGGTTTTTTTCAGAGAAAAAAAAACGCAAATTGAATTGTATTCAAATTTGATTCAAGTTTACGGGACGATCCCGTTCACCCAAGTTTGAAAATTTTTAATTTTTTCATAAATTGCAGTTGGTTGAATTTTGGTCGAATTTCGAGTTCATCTGAGTTTATAGGAGTTTTTTTAAACCTTGATTGACCCTTGATAAAACTGCCCCTTAGAGGCCTATTGAGTATGCTGTGTTAAACTAAATTCATCAAAAAAGGGTGTAAAAAGCTGTGTAAAATAAATGGAGAATTTATCATGGTGTGTTTTATTTTATGCCATTTGAACGCCAGATTTACCGCCATTATTTTACACTGCTTCTGACTTCTGTAACTAAGTTCCAGTGGAAGTTGCTCAAAGAAAAATCGAGTTAAAAAATGACGCCATTTTTACACAACGATGTTTGGTGAATTGTTCCACTGTGTTTTACACCACATAATAAATCTGTCCCCTTATTCTGACAATTTTGGTAATGCTAATGCACTGCAAAACTTCTAGCAGATCATTATGGTAGAATTAAAACATATGGCTAATAAATGGGATCCATCATTGTGAAACTACAATAGAGCAGATTCCATGGCTTTAGGGGGGCCTGAGGAACAGGGGGCCCAGGCCACAGTTAAATTTGCTAAATTCAAGTGCCTGGGGGAAGGGGTGTGAACAAGGGCCAGACAGGGTGAGGAGGTGGGGCACATGTTTGGAGAGTTGCTATATGTCCACTGTGATGGTGCCCCCCTGAAGAATTTTTGGGAGCACTAACCAATCATAATTACACTACTTGGATCCACCCCTGAAGAGCTTCTAACATGATAGGATAGTAAAGGCAATGTCTTGTTGCTTGATTATTAAACCTCTTTTATGTATATACAATTTTGTAAAAATGATAGGTACATTTGTGTCCTTTTTCCAAATCTGCTGTAACCACAGAAACAAAATGTGAGATTGATTTTAACATCTCTGTATTTTGCTTAACAAACAGTGAAGGTTGATGAAAAATATGCTTGCTTTTCATGTGTTCTTTTTTAACTCTCCCAACAGAATGTTGGTTTGTTGATGTTTGTATCGATTGCTTGTTATAAAAAAAACCACAGTAAATCAAATTACACTAAAGTAGTAGTCTAGCAAAATTCATCACCTTCAATATCAGACTCAACATAATGAAATCCATAAAAAATCGTCAAGCTCTTTTCAAGATGGTAGCTGTGAAACCGCACAATTTAGAAGTATATATAACTATTTTGTACTTACGGCAGTAAGGTTTTTTTGTGTAAACAACAATTACATTTGTGAGTGCCAAAAAAAATGTGTTCTTTTTTAAACCTAATCTATCATTTATTTTCCCTCTAATCTTTGCTTAGAGCTTGCTCAGAAAACATCTGTGAATAGAATATTTGTTACCTTAAAATGGATTATGTTTCTTTTGTTGTTCATATACAAATTGCTTCTTTTAGGAGAGTGCACTTTTTTAGAAAATCGGCATTATACATTGACAATTGTTAGCATGGCAACATTTCTCAACGCTGAGTAATAGGCACGGTCTCCTTCAGAGGCACAATCGAGTAACCTGGCTTGTTTTAACACAATCCTGCAGGCTTCAGAGAGTCTCTGTAAGTTCATGGCAAAGAGTTATTTGTTTGGTTTATAGAATGACCTGCACAACTTTATAGCACTGCTTTCTTTTTATTGTTAGTGCAAAGATGTAAGATGCTGCTACTTCATGGGAAGATGATTCATGCCGCAATAGCAGAGGAAAAAACAGGTAGTCAGTTGAATTTCTATATGCAGTAATATAATTTAGTCCTTTTTTATTTTAAAATTATAATTAAGAAACTACAGATATTACCAAAATTAAATCTGATATACAGTAAGTAAGTGATATTATTATACATTAAAAATTGATTAAAAAAAATAAGTCCTTGGCAAAAGGCATTATATGAGCGAGATCTCTATGAAGGAAGGACATGTGGGCAGCAACAGTGTCAAATATGGAAACCCAAATGCAGGGGGCTTTCAAGGTCTGATCCATGGCTTTGTGGTTATGCCAGGTCTCAATACACAATATTCCAGATCTAGAGGCTTTGTTAGAGGAGGCAAGGATGTAGGGAGAAGCAAGTTCAATTTGACTGGCTAGGAAGTAGAGATACTGTACTAATGGTCAGGATTTTGCAAAATTAGGCTTAATCCAAATCTAGTCTGTTTAAAGGAGAATTTAGTTTAACTAAACAAGTAGGCTATAAATGTTGTACATTTTGTTCAAGGTACCCACAGCCCTTTAGCTATAAATATCTGTATCTCTGAAGATACCCCAGTAGCTAGTCATCTTCTTGTCTACTTATTCACTACACATGCTCTGTTCTACAGGCACTTACTGAGCTTAGGGACCGATGAACAATATACAGTACACATAGAATATAAACATAAAAATATAAGGCTGATTAATAATTAATACAGATAAATACTACATGGCAGCTCAGTAAACAATTATTACAAAAAGGGTACAAGGAATGGGAAGATATAACATCTCAAATCTCAAACCTGCCGAGGTCATGTAGAAGTCAATGGCAAATCTCCATTTTACAATTTGAAGTTATTGTGATCTGTGCTGGATTTCTTCTGATAATCCATAAAAATTCAGGGATTTTGGGCACTAACCAGAAAAAATCTTGCGATTCTGTGTTTCGCTCGATTTTATTGAGTTTTTTCCCAGCCCGACTTTTTCGAGTTATTTTATTGATAAATTAGATAAATCATGGATGAGAGTTTAGTCGAGCTTGGTTTCCCTTAAAGGAATTGTTCAGTACAAAAATAAAAACTGGGTAAATAGATAGGCTGTGCAAAACAGAAAATGTTTTCAATATAGTTAGTTAGTCAACAATGTAATGTATAAAGGCTGGAGTGACTGGATGTCTAACATAATAGCCAGAACAGTACTTCCTGCTTTGCAGCTCTCTTGGTTTCCAATGATTGGTTACCAGGCAGTAACCAATCAGTGACTTTGGGGGGGGGCACATGGGTCAAAACTGTTGCTTTTGAATCGGATCTGCATGCTAAGGATCAATTGCAAACTCACTAAACAGTTATGTCCCATGTGGCCCCCCTTATAGTCGATGACTAACTTAGAGTTAGAGCGCTGAAAAGCAGGAAATAGTTTTCTGTTCTTAGACATCCAGTCACTCCAGCCTTTACAGATGACATTTTTGGCTAACTATATGAAAGACATTTTTTAATTTACCCAGTCTTTATCTTTACACTGACCTGTTCCTTTACGATGGATGGTGAGCAGATCATCTGTCAGGGTCCTCCTGTAGCTCTAGGTCCTAGGTCCTGTTCTATGGTTCTATTTTATAATCTGTCACAGAGTGATGGACAAAGTGTGTTCAGTGAGAATTTTCCCTCTCAGGAGGCAAACATTATGTATTTTACTACACATGGGGGTAGTGAAAGGAACAGGAGAAATCCCAGGCTTTCACTGTGCTATCTTTGTGCTATCCCTGTGTGAACCGGTTCGTCTTGGCACGGCAGAAACCATCTGATTACACCCTCCAGATACACTGCGTAGGGGTCTTGCAAAGAACGACACAGTAGGCTCGTGTGTTACAAAGCAAGTTCCGATTTATTATGGGTAGTACTACAACTTATATAGCATAGTAAACAAAGAGATTCCATTGTGATGTCATACACAATGTGATTACCCTATATTTGGTAATGTTTGAACACCTGAGTGGCTATAGTAGGTTTACACAGTCTACAACTTGTGTGTATTTGATAAGAAGCATACTTGTGCAATCAAGTGTTCAGGCAGGAAAAGACATTAGCCCCTTGCAATCCCTTTCAGGTAGTATCAAGAAAAATATGTTCACTGTTTTTCTTCCAGCAATAGTTTTGTACATATGACTGTGCTATTCAGGATCTCCACTATATATCCTATAGTGGTGAATGGCCAAGAGGGGCCATTGTGTTACTTGGTTGAGTCTCCAAAATCAGTGCCCATTTAAGATGGATGGTGACCAGATCATCTGTAGCTCCAGGTATGGGGCTTCCACCCTAGGGTTCCATTTTATAATCTGTCAAAGAGTGAGAGACAAAAAGTGTTCAGTGGGAATTATTTTCTCAGGGGTAACAGAGAGTTGAGTCAGTTGAAACCAAAATAAATGTTTTAACATAATGCAACCATTTCCATTGTGCGATGTGACATTGTTCATCAGTTATTAGATTTAAAAATGTTAGTATGCACAGTTTCATTTTAAGATCTATTTGAACAAGGGAGGCTGTAGTTTCAATTTGCTAACAGATATAAAAAGATCATAATGCTCACATAGTGGCCAGAGAGGTTATTTTTGTTTATTGGCATGGGTTTCACATCAAATTAAAGAGGACCATAAATGGAAATTGCTTGTATTTTCTTTTTTTTTATTTTCCTGAAGATTTTAGTATACATCCTGGAATGGATCTATTAACATGTTCCAACAATCTGGACTTCTAATGGATAACATTTAATGTGAAATGATATGTATTATTATCAGACTATTTAGTAAAAGAATGGCTATGTGAACCACTAGCTTTCTACGCATCTCGATCAGCCGCTGAAATTATCTTTTGTTTCTCATCTGTGCTTCTGTTATCAAATGCAGCCAAACACTGAAGAAATTTTCAGATTGGGAGCCACAATGCATATATAGATGGATATTCAGGGACTTGGTGTTTTATTGTTTGTTATGTTTGACAATCTGGGTTATAACCCTAGTCTCCAAAGAAAACAAATTCACAAATTTAAGATTTTACGACTGCAGACATGCCTGCCATCTGTTACACAATGTGTGCACTGGGAAAATATCCACCTATTTAATGTGGCTGAACTTGAGTTAAGCAGCAAAACAAAATGTTGTTGTCCCGTTACATAGCAAAATACACCCTGATGACTATTTCTAATGTCTCTGGTTTTGCTGGGCATGTTTATAAGGTCAAAGTGCTATACATTCTCTATCTCCAAGGCACGACTACAATAGCAAATAAACATTTTTGTATATTTATAATGTGCTGCTTATTTGAGCTGGTTATATGGCTTTATTTTATTTTTTAAAAAATGAATAAAGTAAGCCTTGCAGATTACATGGAACAAATCCACTGGCAGGCATTCAGCTGATCACTTGGTGCCCATATACAAAGATGGAAGGTTTCACTGAGAGGCGTTGATGCAGAGTGAAGGCATATAATGTGGCTGGCATTGCACTGCCAGAAGGAATTACTTTGAAGCATCACCTGTGTTTGTGAAAATTGCTCTTTTGGAATTTTAGAGACTCTTTTTTTTTTTAAATTTAAGATCAGTTGAAAAAACAAACAGAACTATTATAAAGGTTCTTGATTAGGCTTGCCAGATATTTTAAAAATTCAGGGAACTTACAGAGATGTTTTATATTTGTGGGTCAGTTCTACCCACATTTTTCTATGGGGCAGGCAGATTATTTGATGGAAAACAAAGCTGAAATGCCAAAAATAAAAGAAAACATTTGGAGAATATAAACAGCCATGAAAATGAAAAGGAGCGCTGAATCTGTTTAAAGGGGTTCCGACTGGAATGCTCTATTGCAGGTTAAATGTATAAAGGGTGGTCAAATAATATTGCCACCAATTGATCAAAAAACCCTGTTCAAAGCCCTTTGGTTCTACCCTAAATTTTCACTTTCGAATAACTGTGTAGAATAAGGCAATCTACCATAACCTCCAATTTAGATTATAACAGGAATGTCCTCCAGCTGAAGGTCTGCAAACCTAATATTGTCCTTCAAAGCAATTGTGTGGCCTGCAGCCTAACAAAGGAGCATATTGACTTATTTATAATGGTACAGATTTGTCGCAAACCTCTGTGTAAAAAATTCACCCCGCGGCTCGTTTTGCTTTGCACAACAAATCAAAAATTATGTACAAAAAGAAAAGTGTGACAAAAAAAAGAAACTGCAACAAAAAATGTGATTTTGCCCTCCTAAAGCAGAAACAAGGTGCCACAAACAAATGGCAATAGAAACTGACATTAATGTCGTTTGTGGCAAAAATGACGCATGACAATATATGTGTGACAAAAAAAGTTTTTCGCCATTTCACAAATTTTTCAGCGAAGTGAATCGGGACAGATTCGCTCATCACTACTTTTTTGTATCACATAATCATTGTTTAATCTGCCACCAAACATGTGGTATATCAAGACACTAGTGTTGGTTACCTGTTAGAGCACCACAGGTTTGAAACCTCTTACCTGTATATTCAGTGTGTACCTACCCTTACGAACGTTCAGTGCATACATACCCATGCACAAAAAACACAATAAACAGGCAGATAAAAGACACTGATAATGTGCTGCTAATATTGTATTTGTTGGGTAATAGCTCTAAGTGGCACATGCCCTAGTTGGAGTTTCACCCAGCTTTGACAACTTAACTGTGAGTGCAATGTTCAGCTTCATTGCCAATTATGCAATTGTCCATCTCCATTGACATTTATAGGCAATGCACCAAACATAAGTGGTCCACGTGTTGAGTACTGTAGGAGTGCAAAAAGCAACCAGTGCAAAAAGGAACACCTATGCAGCTGAACCATTTTCCGTGGATATGCAGCTCCTTTTAAAGGAAAACTTTACCCCAAAATAAATACTCAAGTGATGTTCTTTGTGCTGCCTCAGAGATCACTTCACCAGAAATAATGCAGAGCTGACTGTGATAGGAATAAATGTGGAAGCAAAAGACAGAACTTTGTCCCATAATTGACTTGTGTGACCTAACATGTATGGTTTGTTTGTGTGTTCCATGAGTTATAGGATGGCAATTTTTTTTATTTCCATTACCCAATACAACTAAAAAATTATATTTTTATAATCTACCCTCTGGTCATTTCCCTATGGGACCAGACTGTAAACTTGACGCTGCTTGTCCAAATTTGACGCAGATGTGTTCAAATTGGCGACCAGAATTGGACTCCGACCCCCCCCATCCCCCTCCTGACATTTCACACAAAATGTAGATTATAATGAATAATGTACCCCCTACTGTAATTCATAAAGATATTAAGTAAGTCCCCTCGGAGTTATGTGACCTTCGGCCTCATGCTTTTATATGGTCACATAACTCCTCGGTGACATAATATCTTTATAAATTACAGTAGGGGGTACATTATCCACTATATAATGAAAATAGTCTATTAACGTGAAACAGGTTTTACGCATATTTTTATAGAGACCTACATTGTTCAGAGGTCATAGTTTTCCTTTAAATAAGTAGCTGTTGGCTGTGGTGAGGAAGGGCCCAATAGCAGACATTCACTTACCCAAACAAAGTGTGATTTCAGACACAATCTGCTTGTTTTTTTCCTACAGTGCACCATTTTTCCCAGAATTAATTTGGCATTGTGTGCACAATACAGCTGTTGAATCGGATGCAATAGCGCAATGTGTAACGCTTGTGTGCTGCGTCTGACGCAAGTGCATCCAATTCATCAAAATATATGCAACTGTGTGTGTGTGCTTCTTTGAGCACAGTTGCAGTGAATATTTTAGAAGTCTATGAGGCGTCATTTCAGGTGTTCAGTATGCTATTGACGTCTGTGCCCTAATTCTTTAGGCGCAAAGGCCACAGCTTACTACAGCTTGCTTATGGGGTGATTCCTTTTGGGTTAAGGTAAGCCATTAATTGCTTTTGACATTGAGCATGGAACTATTTAACCACCCAGGTAGTAGTTGCAGGGTGGCTGACATGTCAAGTATGTAACCTTAAAGTGATACTGACACAAAAAATTTTCTTTTCAAAATATGAATCTACATTAAAAGTTGTCTACGAGTCATGTTAATCGTTTTTGGCTGATAGTTCTGATTTTGTAAGTAATTGCTACTTGAATGTTTGCAAAATTTTACTCAAATGCCATAGGCAACGTTTCGGGCTACGCAGGCCCTTTGTCAAGCCAAAGGCCTATGGCATTTGAGTAAAGTTTTGCAAATTTTTCAAAAATACCGGAGTGCTGCTGCTTTATTCGCTACATGTATACTTTGCCCTGGCAGGGGGTACGGCATGCACTCGGGGCTGCAAAGAGCCTAATCCTGTAAGTTAGAGATTGTAATGCTAAGGGACTATTACTGTACAAATATGGCAGCCCCCCCTAGAGGAACACGAGGGGTAAGAAAAGTAATGTAAAAGCATCACACACATACTTTTATGGCAAAATTATAAATAGCATTAAAAACAATGTTATGACAAATAAAAGGTTATTTTCTGGTGTCAGTATCTCTTTAAGACACGAGGTATGGAAGACTTTCTCTTAAACAGTTGAAGTTTATTGCTGTGACTTTATAACAGTTAGACGGGGCACACCCTTTTCTCCTCGCCTCTCCCTAACAAAGACTGCTGTCCCTTCCGCTTTCACTGCCAGAATGGCCACAGTATTTCCTTTTCCTGTTCTCTTTTTTCACTTTTTAGTACCAACAACTTTCACAGTTCAACTTAAGAAGCACTGTCACCTTGTGGCCAAACTAATTATACAACTATTTAACAATTCACATTTTGCCTCCTTACAAGCAGGGTGATCTATTTATTGGCAAGCACTCATAAAGGCACAAGATTTGTAATTATGGGAGATGGTATGACTTAAAAATAAATGGGCTTTGGCCATTGGCTTGTATATAATTTATTTAGCAATGATTTCTGGTGGGGGGGTTGTAGTTTTAGAAGCTCAGTCGCTGTTGCAAAGGGTTTCAGTGTCAGCATCTAACATCACTGCAGATTGGAAGTGCAAACAGGTATCACCTACGTGCATTTTTCTATAAATATTTGTAGCATTCTGCTGACACAGCAAAAAAAAATTGCATTACATAGCAGACAGTCCAGAGCGGGAACAAGTCATACATTTAGACCAGCTTATTTAATTATATACCCTCTACTTGTTTGACATGCTTATCTCAGGCTTTAAATAATTATATTTTAGATGTAATGATTTGTAACATCACAAACTATTTATTCCAGAAAATAATATGCTTCAATAGTTTAACAAATGAGTTTCTGTGTAAAGCACTTCAGGCTGCTTGGATAACAGAATAGTTAATTGTGTTTATGCAGATAAAACAGTTTTCTTTGAAAAGTAGAGATTTATGACTCAACACTTTTTAAGAAAATGTTTGATATAATCAGAGCTAAAAAAATCTTTGCTTAAAGGGACATACACTTAGAAGCCAAGAAAAATCATACCAGCAGTTTGAGGAATTAATTATTTATGACAGATCAAGGCATTATGGGGAGAAACTGTAAAGTAGAAGGTATATTTTAACTTATCAGAACATGGAGCTTTGTGAAAACTTTGCATTGCACTTTGGAAATTGTTCTGTTCTATGTGCAGTAGCTTGTACAGGTGTGGGACCTGTTATCCAGAATACTCAGAACTGGGCATTTTCCAGATAAGGGGGTCTTTCTGTAATTTGGATCCCCATACCATAATTCTACTCAGGGGCATAACAACAACATAGGGACTCCAGCACAAACCTGCCCCCCCCCACGCTTGCTGAGGGGCTAGCGAGCCAATTTAAGCAAAAAGTAAGCGGCAGGGGGGGATTTCAATACTATAGAGGAAACTTCTAGAGGTCTGCTGCCTCTATAGTTACAACAGTGAGTCTACTATAGTCTACTATCAACCCAATAAGATTGGTTCACCTTCAATAATTATATCTTAGTTGGGATCAAGTAAAAGGTACTTAAGCCAGAGAAAAATGTAAATTATTTGAGGGGTACGACCGTACGAATGCACAGAATGCTGGAAGATAGAGGAGCTCCATTCCTGACCCGACAAGATTGCTGCATAATAGTGCAAATGTAAGAAAAATACCTGTGCGGCGGGGTCGCCCGCTGCGCCATGCGCCTCTGCTTCCAGCCGTGCCCCTTTGCCAGCCAGAACATCTCAACTTGTACCCCTCGTTAAGTCCAGGTGGCACCCAAGTAAGCTGAGGGCTCCTCCCGAAGCCCAACGGTGGTCACACTACTGGTGAAGCCGAGCCGAGACCAGGGTGTTTGGCACTTGTTCTGATATTGGGTGCCGGCCGTGACAGCAAACATCACAGGTGGCTTAGTAACAAGTGAAGGAACAACCCAATAGGGGGGAAAATAAAGCAGAAAAAACTTGGCATTATGCTAACTCCTTATTTACAGTATATAGATATCAGACCAGAGAGCGGATCAAATCCAAGATGGATTATGATTTCAGGTACTCACTCCTCTGCCTTGTCTGTGATATCATAGTATCTTCGGTACAGGATCAGGGGACATGTTATAATACAACAAGTAGACAGCCCCCCTACACCTTAACCTGCTACCTTGCAGTATACTCCACCTGCCCCTGTAACAATGTTAGAATTAACTACCCTGCTAAAAAGCCTGCGTGATAAATCACTGACTCAATTAAAGTAAAAAATAAAAAATAAAATTTGTTTATCAGGTCTGCTGCCTAAAAATAAACTTATCTTTCATATATAATAATAAATAAAATAATAAAAAATTCTGTACAGTTTTCATAAAAAACATGATCTTCTGCATTCCTGTTACCCCTTCTCTCCACTCGAACAGACCTCAGCCTGCATGAATTCTTCTTTAGTAGAAAGTTGCTGCTTTACTTCAAAATGATCAGTGCTGCTCTAAGGGCAGCAAAGCCCACCATATTGCTGCAGCTTCCCTTTCCTCCTCATAGTGACAAAAGACAGAATCATGGCAGTCAATACTCAAACAAGTGAAATTGATCTCCAAGGATAATGCGAATGTGCTAGTAATATTTTTTAAGCATTGATTTGTGAGTGGGTTCTCCCTGGGGCACAGCCTCTGCTGGACTGTCTCATAGCTGCAGCAACACTTACTATATATATATAGAGAGAGAGAGAGAGAGAGAGAGAGAGAGAGAGAGAGAGAGAGAGAGAGAGAGAGAGAGAGAGAGAGAATATATAATCAATATTAATGACTTAAACACCCATTTTACTGGACCGCCTTTGATTGCTTATGGTCAAAACACTTGAAATAATGGGCTGCAAGGACCCATTTGGAAATGTAAAGTTTCCCCTATCCCGTGGTACATGTCAGGGATGTCCCCAATCTCCCCTTTTATTTGCCAGCTCTATTGAACTGTTAGCACCAGTTATTAAGAACTCCCCTAAGGTACAGAGAATTCAAAATGGAAATTATCAAAATAATATAGGACTCTACGCAGACAACATAATATTAACATTAACTCGCCCTCAAACCTCCTTACCCAACCTCTATTATATAATATCAGACTATGAAATCTAGTCTGGTTATAAAATAAACAACAACAAGTCAAACCCCCTTCCCCTAAATATTCCTCCTCTAAAATCGAAACTCCTGAAACTTACTTTCCCCTATGGAGAGACCAATAATATATTTAGGGGTCCATCTGAATAAATCCTACTAGACATTATTTAAAGTAACTACCTTACACTCTTCTCCTTACTTTGAAAATTAACTTCAGACCTGGCAGTCGTGTAATGTATTTTAGCTAGGAAAAATAGCAGCAGTGAAGACAAATCACCTGCCCAGATTAATGCCTTGGCAATTGAGATCCCCCCAAAATTGTACAATCTTATCAGAGGCCAGACCTTAATTTCATATGGACTGGACGGAGATATAAATTTCCTAGCCACACATTGAATAGTCTCAGATTTTAGGGAGCCCTAGACTGGGCACAAGGGCAGTGTCCACTTGTTTAAAGTGATACTGACACTAACATTTTTTTTTCACTGATAGGTCTGCTTTTGTAAGTAATTGTTACTTGAACAGTGGCGTAACTACCAGGGGAGCAGGGGATGCAATTGGGCCAGGGCCCGCACCCCGCAGGCCCCCCCGGCAGTCACGCGCCCACTGGATTCGGCTGTAGCCGCACGGACGATGGTGGGGGTGGGGGGCAAGGCCCGGCTGCACGGCCAGCACCAGGGCCCACCCCCACCTAGTTCCGTCACTGTACTTGAAGTTCCCAAAACCTGACTGTTTTGCCAACCTGACTGTCCCTTCTAAACTTGTTAGATAGAGCTTCTTATTCTAACAGACTACTGCTGCACAGATATGGCAGCCCCCTCATAGGGGAAAAAGGGGGTAAGAAAGGTAATGTAAAAGCATCTGGCAGATATGTTTATGGAAAAATTATAAATAGCATTCAAGGATAATGTTATGATAGATATTAAAAAAAGTTTATTTTTTATTTTCTGTAAGTCAGGAGGGACATGATGGGGCTGACATTTCCAATTAAGCAGGCTATTTTTCTCGGTGTGCGAAACAGTATCAAAGGATGTGTTTTGTGGAATTACAGTATACTGTTGACCAGGCCCAGCAAGGCATATTCTTTCTTAAGCAAAGAAGTTATAATATACAGTACTAGTATTGGCTGACTAATGGACAGCCCCAAAACTCATAGCCAGCAGGAATACCTCAGGTTTTACCCTATTTTAACCAATATAAATGGGTTTAGGTTCAATTGATATATAAACTTAAACCAGATGAGGCTGTCCTTTATAGAGATAAGATAGGTATATAGATTTATAGTTATTTCATCCCAGTCCTCATCATCCAGGTTTGCAATGTTTCTCCTCCAATTGGTATGCATGATATTTAAGGGAGATTTTTGGTAAAGCTTCAACATGCATTATAGTTGAGAGGTTGCCTTTGGGGGGTTTACTTTGGTTAGAAATTCCATTACTCAGTTTACTACTATCTAGATGTTGTAACCCCCAAATTGTGTATAGAAAGTGTGTCTCAGCTGGATATACTGGAAAAGTGGGAATAGAGGCATTTATTGGTCCTGGAAAACTGTAAATACTGGAAAGGCACAGTATTGTTATATATTATTACTATAAGGGAAGGAGGTGGGCTGGTGCCATTTTGCTGGGCAGTAGTAGAATGTAGATTTTAGGTAGGGGCAGGTAGGTCAAGAACCAGGATCAGAGTAACCAGCTACTCAGTGACTGCATAACTGGACATTTGCTAAGCATTCTTGATTTGGTGAAACAAAATGTTGTTTATGCCTGCAACTCAGGAGGTACCCCATACATGAGTATGTGCCACAATCAGTGAATGATGACAGCCCTGTTGTTGAGCAGCTGCGCCTGCTACTGTTGAACTATGAAGGGTAAGCCCCATCACTGTACATTACTGTTTTTGGGGGGCAGGTTGGACTAAGGGGAATAGTGGTGTCTATTCCGTGCACAGACAAAGATTCTGTGTAAAGAGCATTATAGCAATCAGCTACATTTCAGTCTACTCTGCCTCCTACATGGTTAATTAACTTCTTAGACTATGTTTAAAATAATGGCTAGTATCACTACCTCCCCCCACACTTCCCTTGTCTTTATCACAATTTATTATGCCAGGTTTGCTCTGGGATCTAAATTGCTTTGAAACACTTTAAAACATGCAGTACAAATGCAAAAGGTCTTATGAAATAGCTGGTTTAAAATGTCAGCAACTAAAATGATCTTAATATGTGAATTGGTTACTTGATTTTATGTTCCGGTAACCCATGCATAAAGCCCCACTCTCATAACTGTTTGTGAATATCAGTATTGGACCTTTGTCAGGATTTGAATGGTTGACTGCAGATAACGGTGGGAAATAAGGTGTCTGGAAATTGACTTGCATTGCAGCTTCATGCACTATGGTTCCTGCTGGTGTCATTGTCACTGTCAATTAAACAGTATCTTAGAAACATGAGTAGTCACAGATGGAATGATAGAGTATGCACAGATTAGAACGGCCAAGCTTTAATCCTGACTTTAATAATGTAACCAACTCAGCTCTATATTACAGGTCAGAGGAATACAGTATTTAATTTTAAATAAATACATGCACTAATGACTGCACCTGAAAAGCCTCAGTACTGGCACTTTCAGGTGTTTTCATTCAGTCAGTGGAGATATACAGTTATCATCAAATTCTGTAGTATGAAGATATCCAATTGTGATTAATTGAATTGCTTCTAATACCATCTGCAATGTGATCAACATTTCATTTGCTGTGCTGTTAGTGTATGTTGAATAATTCTTTCTGAAGAGAAAACATTAATCAATATTGACAAGGATAAGAAATCTTAGCTCAGGCAGAGCAAACAAAGCCACTGACTTTTTATAATGCATAAATGTATGAGATCTGAATCACCAAAGTGAAGGGAAATACAGGTATATATATGCGTTTGTGTGAAATATTAAATAGGCTTACAAAAAGGGGGAATTATGGAACCATGGGGCTGTGCTCAAAAATGATTTATGGCTACGTTGTGTGAAAAGTCTTTGGAAGGCCATAAAGAGAATCACACACAGGTTATAATATATAGAAATAAAGGTAAAGCCATAAAACCAGTTGTGCTACATGTTTGAGTGTAATATTTCTATTTTTTAGAGGGACTGTAATAAAACAACACTTTCCTTTTTATCAATAACCAAAATAGCTAATTTTTGATAAACGTCCTTTTGCTTTGAAGGAACTCTAATCCTGTAACACAATGTTGGGGCTCAGCCATTCAGGTGCAGCTTTACACATTTGTTCGCCTTCTTGAAATCTGACATAAAAGAAAACATATTTGATGAAATTGCTGTCCAATCTGAAGAGGATGTGCATGCGTCTGATCAAAACAAGTGTTCCCTTTCAAACTCAATTGGCATATTAGATTAATGAGACATAAGTGTACAAATAAAACCTATTTGATGTGCAAATTTCCATCAGCCTGGTCAGTTGGCAGCATCTCTTGTTCTCAAGGAGGCCTAGGTTCATTCCCAAGTCTGATCAGGCAACATTTTGAGCTTTAAACTCTGTTTAAATCTTAATACATCAATGACTTGTCCCCCTTAATGATTTTTTATTAGGATTCTAAACAGTCTGTTTAAAATATTTATTATACAAAGTGTGTTTTTCAGTTTAGGAGCCAACTGAGATATAAATCCCAACTCATGCATATAAATAAATCCCGCTACCCGCCTTTCAGCTCTGAATTAGATAAAGCCAAATACTCAAAATTAGCCCTGGATAGATTAGAACACTTCAAAGCAGTTTTAACTGCATATATTTTGCAATCCGATCCCTATAATAATGCGCAAATCTGATATCATCTGTGTTAACATGGACTGTATATATTTTATTTTCCAGTGTTTTTTATGTGATGAAAAATATTTTGCATGACAATATAATAGTACATATTTATATATCCCAGCAACAAATTAAGGCAGTGTCTAAATACCCACCACTGTTCAGATAGTCACAGGCTGTGCTTGCAAGATTGTTTGACATACGAAATAAGGAAGAGCTTTTTAATACTTTCAGTCTCAAAGGTCTCTTTGGTCGTTGAACAGCCAGCAATCAGGTATCACAGTAAAAGATAGCTATTATTGAACTGCAGTGTCAAATATTTTTACATAACTCTTTCAAACAGAGGAATTTCTCATTTTCTATTTCTGCCTGTGCATGTCTCTCGGCGCTTGTCTCCATTTCACTATGCATTAACCATTTCTCTCTGTTAAATATTATTTTCTTTCCCAATTTCAATTTTCTCTTTCGTAACCTTCATATTTCTTTTTCTCCTGGCCTTTCCAAAGGAATCTGAAACTTCATTAGCTTGGCAGATGACAGGCCTTGCTGACAGAATTTAGGAATGGATGACAGATGGGAGTCTATGTGACATGGCTGGTACAAGCTGGGATAACATGGACATAGCCATTAGTTTGGCCTCCAAGTATGTTCATGGCAGCAGGTGCTTTATACTGAATATTCCAGTCTTGTGGTATTCGTCTAGTGCAGATGCCTAGTCCATTCAAAAAATGGCACTTTTTGGTTAACTATCAAATGGCACTTCCATTCCTTATCTTGTTAGCAAGAGCAGTTTATTGTTTGATTGCGATCTATATTAAAAAGATTGTAGCATTCAACATAGATGAGATTTGACAAAAAAGAGAGTACTATAAGTCAGGGTTAACCAACAAGAGGCCAGATGCAGCCCTCCAAGAGATTAGTATGGTCCCCTGTGTGATAAAGGGTTAGATGGACTGCAGTCTGTTCTAAAAACATGTGTTAGGCAGGGGTGTAACAGGGGTCCCAGGAGGTATAGAGGCCCAATGAGGCCCTAATTCATATACTATTTCAAAAAATATTGGTAAAACAGGTCATCCTCTAGACATTTTAGGGGCCTGAAAAATAATTTGCTGTGGGACCCAGTAATACTGTATCTAGTTATGCCACTGTTGTTAGAGTAGATAATTAGTCAACAACTTGGAACAGTTGGACAGTACTTTTGAACTGTTTATTAGCTTGTTAAAACATGATCATTATGCCATGTTACTGAGATCCCAAAGTGAGTAAAAACCACACTGAGTATTATTAACCTCAGTATAATTCTGTATAACTTACTACTCTTAACAAGAAAAGTTGTGACCATGCTATTACTTAACTGGAGATATATACAGGCAAACAAGATTAAGAAATATATTTACAATGTGCATCTTAAAAAGCATATTTGCATAATCTAAGAATAGGACAGCAAAAGTACCCTTTGTACATGCATAAGGAAGGGTGTAAATATGACAAACGCCATTCCACGTACTATCAGTAATATATACATCTTATAATATTTATGCAAAGTCTATTTCAGTTGCAAACTGAAGGCTGATATTTTCCCTTAGGGGAAGGCTACAGAGAAGCACAATCATTTTCACATATTTTTCAATTTTCAGATATATTTTGTAAAGCATGTTTATTATAGAAAGCTATAATTTTATTGAATTCATGTATAAATGAACACAACAATCTGATGTTTCTGCATTTTAGATGTAAGTAGCTAATATCATAAGTCTTAAAAGTGAATTCTAATTTGCACGTAAAAATAAAAAATTATTACATAACTTTATCCTTAACTTGTATACATTATAAATATAAAGCTGCACATGACAAGTATTCAAAAGTAGCATTTACTCATTTTGGTTCTGGCAACATGCATATATATATATATATATATATATATATATATATATATATAAATATATATATATATATATATATATATATATATATATATATATATATATATATATATATATATAATGTTTGCCAAATAGTATTTGTATATCCGGACCATTGGACTGATCTTACGTACTCCACCCTAAGGTTTGATTCACTGACGATGTATTATATATATATATTCCAAACCATTATAATTCAAATATAGAAAAACCCCATATGAGAGGAGGGAAGATCCCGATAGGAGAGCAGTGAGTAAGCATCCTAAGAAATCTGGTGTTGCTTTTAAGTTTCCATGAAATGATAGACAAATAGAGATTTTCAAAATAAAAAAAACAACAAAAATAACAGTTGTGGTATAGACTGTAATAGGGAGATATTAATATATGCTCTAAGCTTGCTCTAATAGAAGAGACACATCATTCATATGTGAATAATGAGCAATCACTTAAAACACCTCCATACTATATCATAAGGACATAAGAAGAAATCCCCCACCATCTTATTGCCTTACTATGGAATCAAATATATTTCTACATCCCATTCCGACTACCATGAGGGGGCAAAGAAAGACCAGCTTGTCACAAATTCCATGGGGTTGGAATTCAGTGATTCCCAGTCTCGCCACAAGGTGGTACTGTTTATTATTTCAGGTACAGCTAGGCCATTTAAACAACGATTATGTTACCTCCACCTCCAAATTGACTTTTTATATCTAAAATGTATTTGAATTAATTTTTTTAATGACGTACAGTGTGCAATATTGTCATGTTGCTTTGCCCTGCCTCTCCATGTACTAACCCTTCCCCCAGTATGGGCACAGATTGAAAAAACAGAACATGGTTAGTCTGCCATGCACCAGATCCCAAATCTATGGATGCCGGCCCACAAAGGGATTATCTTTGGCAGACATGATAATTTATAATTATTATTAGATCTGGCCTGCCGGTATATTGCCTCTACAGTGTAAGCTACTGATGCACAAATTGATTGTGACAAGCGGAACAGGGAGTCCACACTATTAGAACTGCAAGCCCCACAATGCAATGCTAGTGCAATGAAATGTCGAATAAAGGCTCGCGAGTCCCTGTTCCGCTTGTCACAAGCGACTTGTGTGGAGCTAGCATTACCCCTCTCCCTGAAAAATGGTGGCTTAACAGAAGGTGGACTTTGAAAACAGGGGTTTTCAAAGAAGGTATGAGGTAGAGTATATGTTCATGGATATGAAGGGAAAAGCTGTTTGTCTTCTGTGCAGAGACTGTAGTGTGGCTGTAATGAAAGAATATAACATAAGAAGACACTACAAAATTAAACACTGTTACAGTTACAAGGATCTGGACATGAAACAAAGGCTCCAGAAGGTAGAAGAGTTGAAAATTTAGATTTATGTTGTTTTATAGGAAATAACCTCTGTGCTGTGTTACTTCCAGGTTCAATGTATACAATAAGGTCATTTCAATTTGTTTTTAATAAACACTGAACCTGTCCGGCCCTCGACTTGGAGCATTTTTTACACTTTGACTCAACGTGTATTTGAGGGTGACATACCTGGTCTATTGACTTCAAAATACATCATAGATTACACACTTTGCTACAATCTTTTGCAAATGATGTACTGGAGAACCTCTCTTGTCTATGACATATAACTCCATCATGTAACTGGAACAAAAAGGCACACATGTGGCCCCACACATGCGAAGATAGGACTACTACTACCTGTTATCCAGAATGCTCGGGATCGTTCTATAATTTGGATCTTCATACCTTAAAGGGGACCTGCCACCCACTCCGGAAAATAATATAATATATATATATATAATAACAGTCCTTTTAAAATGTGTCATGAACCCCAATTTTATTTTTATTAAAACAACCATACTGGTTATAAACTCATTTAAATCTCTCACCTGTCAATCATATATTGCATGATCATGTGATTGTGAATTCCAAGACTAAAAGAAACAAGAGTTAAATTATTTATATAATGTAAGAAACGTTTATTTTGCTTGACTGACATCATAAAACAGGGTTTGGAATTATTTTTTTAGGATGACAGGTCCCCTTTAAGTCTACTAGAAAATCATGTAAATATTAAATAACCCCTCTAGGCTTGTTTTGCTTACAATGAGGATTAATTATATCTTAGTTTGGATCAAGTACAGAGTACTGTTTTATTATTACAGAGGAAAAGGAAATTATTTTTAAAACTGGGGATTATTTATATAAAATGGAGTCTATGGGAGATGGCCTTTTCGTAAATTTTGAGCTTTCTGGATAACGAGTTTACAGATAACGGGTCCCATACTACTATTACTAGTAATTTATCTGCCACTCCATCTTTATGCCCCTGAAATGCTAAAAGACTAAGAACTAAGCTAGGCTCACATTTCATAAGAGCTGGTTATCAAAGGGTAAGCTATAGTGTTCTGGAAGGAACAGGCAATCCATTCCATGCAAATGAGATGGAAGGAGGGAGGGGCCAGCTGGCTGGCTGGGTTGCCTAGGGCACCTGACCGGCCTGTCTGGCCTGCCTCTGTTGTAGAGTGAGTGTTAGGAAGGTCTCCTGAGCAGGGCATAGAACAGGAAGGTTACCTTTTTAACTTCGATGGTCGAATATCGAGGGTTAATTAACCCTGGATATTTGACCCTATGTAAATCTGCCCCGTATTGTTGAGTGTTGTTTAAGATGTGTACATACATATGTGGTTTTATTGAAAATATATATATATATATATATATATATATATATATATATATATATATATATATATATATATATATATAGTCAAATACAAGAGTCCTCTGCACTCAACCCATTATCAATATATTTAAGACAGCGACATTTTGTGCATACTGCTACTAAAAAATGCCTTACCCTTTAAACAAAACAGGGATTGTTTGTCCATATATTGCAATATATTTAAGCTGGCCAACTACGTCAAAGTCATCCCATATCTGGCCAGTCCTGCTCAATTTCATCTGATTCATTAAGAATTCTATTGCTTCATTATACATTTTACAAAGGGACTTGGTTTTACCTGCAAGTATATATATATATACAAATGATTCTAAAACACTCTCAATATAGGAGAAAATGCCCAAGTGCAAGTGAAAGTAGCTTCTCCTGGGACCTGGTAATGAGTGCCAGTGAAATGAATATCCATATGAAAAAATGGGACAAACATGGGACTTATGAATGAGTGCAACATTTATTTAGTTGTTTCAGTCCTGCTAAGAGGACCTTTTACAAGAAATCCCAAACACACCAGAATCCCACAACCTAAAGTAGCCGTTTGATTATTTAAATTGGTGTCCAAACCACTCCCTGTGATATCATCATGATCAGAGAGTATTGCATCACATATAGAGAATTGCATTAGTGTTTCACTTGATAATTATGTGTAGAGTATGCGTGTGCCCCTACAAAATGAACGGAGATAAAAGTGCATTAAAAACAAAATGGGCAAAAAGCAGAAAAAAGAAACAAAAAGATAGAGGAAACCTTATAGCATCAATTAGCAAGGAAATGAAAAGCAGACATGGATCGATCATCACTGTAAAAAGGGAAGATGGCTGAGTTGAGTCAGTTGTGAAGAGTGTCAAGTGAGCTGGCTTCATATTGCAGAATAATGACACAGGTCATTGTATTATTTCCACTATCTTTTTGTTCCTTTTTTTCTGCTTCTTGGCCATTTTGTTTTTAATGCACTCTATACATTTTCACATGCTCTACACATGATTATCAGGTGAAACACTTTTGAAATACTCTATGACTGTAATATTTGCAATGATGACCCGTGCAACTGGGGGTCTGCTGAATGCTAGCCACTGGTGTTTCCCCCTTCACGCATGAAGTCAAACTTTTCCATGCATTTCTATCTGTCTCCATAGACATAGCCCTTTATCTCTTTTTTCTCTGGCTTAAATACTGTGTGTACTTCTTAATTCTGCTGGGGGGAGCTCAGGTATTGAGTCTGTCAATAAAATGTCTTGTCAGCTCCTTCTAATTGATTTGCTTATTTCCCTATGTGCACAATTATATCTGGTGATGGAAACCTTACTCTTATCTTGTTATCGCTTGTTGTCCCCTTAGAAACAAAGCCATAACCCTCTCCCACCCACTGATATGAAGCCCATATCCCCTGTCTTTTATTTGCACTAGGGCTTACAAATATAATAGCCCATCCATTCCGCAACTTAAATGCTTGGGCACATATTTTTTTAATATTGTAGTGAGAATCCTTTCTAACTGAAATCATAACTTAGCCCATTACTGTCTCTCTCTCTCTCTCTCTCTTCCCTCCACCCTTTTCCTTTTTAAAAGAGAAAATGCGAATGATAATAAGGAAAGATTCTGCACTCGAAAAGCTCTATTTTATTCTCCAGTAATGTTATTATTGTTACTCATCAAACCAATTTTCAGCATTGTTCACCATTTTCTTTTTTGTGTATCTATTATACAATCAATGGCTGCACATCATTTTTACATATTGCAGCAGGTCTAATCCTTTGCATGCACCGCAATAACAATCATTCATATTCTAGTAGTATTATCTGCAAATATCGTTTAAAACTAAATAGAACAGAGATTGAAAATGCAAATATTAAAAATAACTTGATTTCATGTTGCTTTGTCCTTAGTATACCTATTGACTGGACAGATCTACACAAGATAACATTTTATCACTGTCTAAACTTGGCACTCAGATAATCATGCTTTTAACTGTGATTTCCAGCACCAATTATTAAATATTATAGTGTGTGTGTGTGTTATCTTATTGTGTTTGTAAAGATAACACCCATGTATCAACCGTGCTGGCAAGGTTCCCCTTTGTAGTACTGATGGGTGGGATCTCTGATGTCACAAATTGGGCTGATGCTGCACACTTATTGTTGAGTGTTGTTTAAGATGTGTATATACATATGTGATTTTTATTGGGAATATATATATATATATATATATATATATATATATATATATATATATACACAAATGATTGTAAAGCACTCTCAATATAGGAGAATAAATAGAACAGAGATTGAAAATGCAAATATTAAAAATAACTTGATTTCATGTTGCTTTGTCCTTAGTATACCTATTGACTGGACAGATCTACACAAGATAACATTTTATCACTGTCTAAACTTGGCAGTGATAAAATGTTATAGTGTTTTTGCTTCTGTCCCCTAACCCTCATTACCACAATATGTATAGCATAAGCCACACACATATAACACAATAGACTCATGGATTTCTTACATTGCACAATAAATATGGGAGGGTAACAGGGCATGGAATTATAGTGATTGAAATGTTTTAGCGTACATCTAGCTAGGAATAATGGTGAGGCAGTATAATAGAAAAATGCAAGTGGGGTGGAAATGAGATGTGCTTCATATTCTGTGGTTTAAGTGGTTGCTTCATGTAATGCCAAGTGAAGAATAAGCTATGAATATTACTGGTGAGCAGGGCTCAGTTACCCACTAAGTACCCTAGGCACTAGGAACCTTACAGCACCTGCCCCACCTGCAAGCTGATGCTTCTTGCAGCTCCCCGGTCAAATGAAATAAATAAAACAGGAGGTGTGTTCCTCTGTGGAATGCATGGTCATCTTTGATTTTATTTTACTCATATGACAGCTGTGCAGAAAAGGCACATAAACAAACAGCATTGGGAAATAATAAAAGCTTGTTAATGGAGTTTTGCAGTGCAGTGATCGTATTTGATCGTACTTACAAGTCTGGGGTTAATGGAGTACTCATTGGCCATTTCTGCAGTGATCCTACTGGCAAGCCTGGGGTTAATGAAGTGTTCATTGGCCATTTTCTGCAGTGATCTTACCTGCAAGTCTGGGGTTAATGGAGTACTCATTGGCCATTTATGCAGTAATCTTGCTGACATGTCTGGGGTTAATGGTATTCTCGTGGATATGGTTAATGAGTTCTCATTGGCCATTTCTGCAGTGAACTTACTGGCATAAAATGCAGGTGCCTCATGAAATGATTGGGACCAATGTGCCAATTCTAATGCTGCCATTCCAAGCATGGAAAAGTGTGTGTTTTTATAAATGGGCATAGGAACAGAGCGCATTAAGCTGAAAAAAGGCACATGTCCATCAAGTTCAACTTTTATCTCTATATAAAACCTGCCTAACTGCTATTTGATCCAGAGGAAGGCCAAAACCCCCTTCTAGCATCAGGCTGGAGGGTCTGAAGCCCACTAGGGCTTCCACCCCTCCCCCTTGCCTTGCACGCCATTTATTCTTAGTCTTAAATTTATGGTAGAATAGAACCTAGATAGTACAAACTAAGAAAATGCAATTAAGACATTTTTTGGCTCAGATAGCTCACCAGTTGGTTTTGGATAGTTCACACAAACTAAAGAATTTTTAAATTGCTTTCTACTTTTCTTTATCCCCTTCTCATCTTTCTAGCGCAGCTTGGGTGGGAAAACAGTTGAATGGAAAAAAACGTGTTTAGAAGGTGAACTGCTTCTTTAAGTTTAAAATCTCATATTGAATTGCTAAAACATCTCTCAAGGAACACATGGCTTCCACTGATATTTTCTCTTTTGGGAACACATTTTTTATTTGTGCTCCTGTTTGCATTGGGCAGTACTCTATCCAAGAGGGCTGGTCATTTAGATGCGCAAGTTATGGAGTGTCAGGAGGAGGTGCAGCCCACATTGGGGCTCTGTCCTTACTACCTGCCCTATGGCAAGCACTATAGCACTATAGTTGCGCCTCCTGGTGCTACTCTCTGCACCAAGCGCTGGATTTTTGATCCGGTGCACATGCAAAGATCAGTAAAACCCAGATCTTTCTGCATCCCTCGGTGCTTTGCACTTGTGCCCAGGGGATTGTGAACTATAGGTCTAGACAAAGGAATGAGAATCTTCATTGTAGCCAAAAGTGTTTTCCCCATATGTCTCTTCAACTGATGTCACTCTCCGTGGTGAAAAATCTTTCAGTGTCAACTGTAATGTCATATTTTTATCAGATAAGTTCCAGAGAGCTCACCGTGTGAGCTGAATGAGTCACCAACACTTAAAAAAAGGTCCTGATTCTGAGCTTTTTTTCAGCCTTGCACATATCCTCCCGTTGATGAAGAAGTAATTAAATATTGGGAAGTTGAATTTTATCCATTGGTGCTCCTGTCAGCCAAAAACTGCACCAATGTCGGGTACTTCGCATTGAGCAACACATGGCAATCTTCTTCCACTTTTTCATTCTTTGGTGGTCCTAGATTCTCTAGAATGTATCTATTTTCAATTCATAACATTCTCATTAATTATTCTCATCAAATCCTCATGAAATTTTGTCAAATTATGCCTCTGTTCACATGAAGGTGTCTAAATCCTCTGAAGTGTTTAGGATCAGTTTGGAACTGTCTCACACATGCATCCAAACTTGTGGATGCTTAGATTATATAAAATATGGCATTTCTAGCCTGATTCATTTTAGGGTTTGGTTCTCCATTAATGCTGTATATCTTTGGGGCTTAACAAATATCAGCTTTGCACACTCCTCTGGAATGATTTAGCCACATTCTATAAGGCAGCTTTTCTTCATTTTGTTCAGGTTAATCAGATAATTGTTGTTTTTCTCTATATTTTAATAAATTAAAGATGTATTGAGATCAGGTCCTTGATTGGGCCATTTATGGCCATTTACCTTCAGTGTAACTTTGGCCTTTCTAACAAAAATCAGCTTTTAGCAGACTGAAACAGGTGAGTTTTTGCAACATTTTCTCTATTTTGCACAGCGATGCAAAAGTAGAAGTACAACACAATGCTACTACCACTTTACATTCCTGTATGGTGTAATATTATATCTTCTTGTTTTCTATTAGACTTAAAGGACAAGGGAAGTTAAACTAAAGAACAGTGGAGTAACTACCGGGGGAACCAGGGCCCCCCGGCAGCTCCCGCCACTGTTCTAATGCAGCCGTTTCTGGCCGTACGGAGGGGGGCGGGGCCCGGCTCCACATCCTGCGCCAGGGCCCGCCCCCCTCTAGTTACGGCTCTGCTAAAGAAGTAGGCTATAAATGTTGTACATTATGTTTTGGACTTTGGTACCAGCCCAAGGCAACCACAGCCCTTTAAAGAACTGTCTCCAAAGATCTCCCAATAGCTCCCCATCTTCTTTTCTGCTGATTCGCCGCACATGCTCTGTGCTGCTGTCACTTACTGAGCTTAGGGACCCACTCATAATATACAGTACACATAGAATATAAATGTCAAAATATAAGGCTGATTAGTAATTAATACAGATAATTACTATATGGTATCACATAAACCAATGCAACCAGCACCAGAATTTAATAATTAGCCCTGTAGCATCAGCTTATATGACAGGCCAACCTCATTTTCTGCTTGATAATTTGTAACAACCCTAAGCTTTGCTTCTCAACAGCTGCTCAGAGCCCACTGAGCATGTGAGTGTCGCAGACACTTTCCAAGATGGTGACCCCCCTGCTGGAAGTTGGAAGTCCTGGATCATTGCTTCTATTGAGAAGCTGAAACTGTAGGCTGGTGCAATAAATGCAGTATATTAAGTAAAAATAATATAGCCATATTAATTTTTAGGGTTTAGTTCTCCTTTAAGAATATGAGCCAAGAAGCTTACCTTTTGCTTTTTTTTGTACAGAAATAAAATGTATTTTCAAATCAATAACCATTTAAGGCCAATTTACCACCAGAAATTCACTATTTTCTTCAAATACCCAGACACTTTTCGGAGAAAAAAAAGTATGATTTTTCGAGATTTATTTATTTGATGGTCTAAAAACTCCGAAAGCCCGGCATCTAAAAGCTCTCGAGGTCCTGTATAAGTCAATGGGGAAGGTCCCAGTGTCTGCGCTGATGTCTGTACCGATATCCGAGGATTTCGAGGTTTTGGCACAAAAAAACTTGGAAAACATCGTAGTTTTTTACCCGACCCTATTTTTTGGGCTTTTTTAAGGTCCATTCGGGAATTCGGGGGTTGCTCGAAGTTTGATATTAGAAATACTGAGATAAATTTGGACCTTGATAAATAAACCCCTTCATTTCTATTTAAAACGTCTTACAGTACCTTGATTGTATATAATTATAAAAATGTAATGTATGTGTAAAGAAAGGAAAAAAATCATTCATCTCTGCAGGGCAGCTTATATTACAAAAAAATTCTTACAATTAAACTGAAGCAAAATGAACTTGAATACATCTTTGACAGAGATTGGGAACAAACGGTGCTCACAGAAGTGAATAGAAGTTTTGTTTTTGCCATGAAAAACCTCTATCTGAATTAGTTTGATGCATACATAAATCAGCCTGACATTTACCGGATTCCTACCTTTGAAGAGATTAGTAAGCAATCTTTCCTTAACCATCTAATCTTAAATTAAAAAAAAAGTCTGTATAAAAATAATGTACACTTGTAGTGGAACAATTGATTTTATTTTGCTGTAAATAATGAAATGCTTACATTCCACTCTAGCCATTAAAAAATGGAAGGCATTATTAGAAAGCTGTGAGAAATGTTCTCAACTGTATTTTAATAGCATGGTACAATAATTAAGGGTACACCTTAAATAACTGATAGAGCTTGGATAAATAATAGACCTACAACAAGTATGTGTGTGTGTGTCTGATGTCTGGGTGTTGACACATAAGGGACAATGTACTCCCTACTCTGCAATCTAAATAATTATATTAGTAGTACAAGTATGGGACCTGTTATTCAGAAAGTTTAGTATCTCGTGATTTCTGGATAATGGATCTTTCTGTAATTTGGAACTTCATACCTTAAGCCTGCTAAAAATCATGTAAACATGAAATAAACCCAATAAGCTGGGGTTGTTTACAATAACGATAAATTACATCTTAGTATGGATCAAGTAAAATGTATTGTGCTATTATTACAGAGAAAAAGAAAATAATTTTTCAAAATCTGGATTATTTGGTTAAAATTGGGTCTATCCGAGATGGCCTTTTCTGTAATTCGGAGCTTTCTGGATAACAGGTTTCCAGATAATGGACCCCATACCTGTAGGTTAGTAAGTATTTTATATAGGTGATACAACTCTGAAGTGACTAAGTAGACAGATATGGGACCTCTTACCTGGAAACCTGATATCCAGAAAGCTCCAGGAAGGCCATTTTAAACAAATAATTCTGATGTTTTTTAATACTTTCCTTTTCCTCTGTAATAATAATCCAGTACATTGTACTTGATGGTAACTATAAATCATAAATTGTTTTTTTTTAATGTTTTTAATAGGTATTGTGATCCAAACAATGGTAAAACGCTTTATTTGAAGAATACATTCTGCATAATAGATTCAATACAGGTGTGGAATCCATTATCCAGAAACCCATTATCCATAAACCTCTGAAATACAGGAAGGCCTTCTGCCATAGACTCAATTTTAATCAAAAATATATTTTTTTTAAATGATTTCCTTTTTCTCTGTAATAATAACACAGTGCATTGTACTTGATCCCAACTAAGATATAATAAGCCTTATTGGAGGAAAAATAATACTATTGTACTTATTTCATGTTTAAATGTTTTTTTAGCTGACAAGGTATGAAAATCCAAATTCTGGCAAGACCCTTTATCCACAAAGTCTCAGGTCCTGAGCATTCTGCATAACAGGTTCTATACCTGGATACCTTATATTTTGCCTTAAGTGGCACACAAGCATGAGCTTTTTTTGCAGTTTTAAGGCCCACAGGCCTCCTATTGGAAAGCCCAGCTTTTACATGATTCCTTAAAAATTTAATTTTTACAATATCATGTTGAAAGTCTAAACTTATACAGCACTTTTCTCTCTTTGGTTCATTTGTAGGTTTAGAAGCAGGTAATTTAGGTAAAGTAAATAGAGAAAACATAATACTGAGTCACTAAAGAAAGTCCAAATGAAATATGATAAAAATAATTGCAACAAAAGGGAGAGTATAACAAAATGAATGCATTGTTACACTATGTCATAATATAAACTGCAAGCCAGAAAAGCTAGAGGTAAATTGCTTGGCCACAATATAAATATACAGCCATACAAGGACCCCCATACAAGGAAAGTGTTTCTGTATTTTATCCTGTATGATCTTTTAAAAAAAAATCCACCGAGGAACTAAAACAACTAAAGAAATCACAATTTTTTGATAGCAAAAATAAAAATCCTCTGATAGCAATTTAGTAATTTAGCAATTACCTCTCTCAGCCAGAGGTGGCAGCAGACACCAAGTTAAAAAGCACAATTACATGGAAAGGATTACGGGGCAGCTTTATGTATTGTCAAGATTCTTTAAAACTTTAATTTTAATATATTCCCAGTTAAGATATATTTTACATGGAAGTAAAGGGAAGGAATGGGAACATGATTAAAAAAATTTTAACATAAGGGTAAGTTAACACTGGATCTTTATTTGTAATTAACATTTGAACAGCAATTTAATGTTACTAGTATTATTACTAGAAGTATAATTATATTTTAAGAGTTTAAAACCCTGTACTTTCACTCGACTTTAAGCCATTCTGCGCAATATCTGTGGCCTTTTTTTATCTATTCTCTGCAGAGTAACGCTGTCATTAACAATGCTTTTTAGTGGAGCCTGATAACAAGGCATCATGTTGGGTAGAACTTTTTCATTCAAAGATGTTCTGTTCCTGTGACTCCTTTCTGTCAGGAAAAAGAGCAACAGTCCTGTCAAACGCAAGGAGACGAATTGCAGCTATCCTGATTACCGAGCAGCAGATTAAATGCAGTGGCACATGCAGTGTTTTTATCACTGCAGTCTTCTCAGGGAAAACCAAGGTATAAGGTAAAAATCATGGAAGAACAGAAAACATGTATTATGAGAGAAAGAGGTATCCACATTCTCCTAGGATATGAGCAGCAAGCTATCCATACACTGGCGTACTGATCTCTGAAGTTCTATAGGGAAAGGTGTTTATCAGAGTGACAATTTTCCTTCAGTATATACTAGGAATATGTTTGCACTTATATAATTTTAAAAAATCATAGTAATAACATTATATAATAATTGCTAAGGAGGAAAGGTGCTACAAACCTCTATTCTCCCTCCCCACAAGATCATTACTTCTGACTCATTGTCCCCTTGTCCCAAGATTGTATATAATATAGTAACACATTTTGCAGGTTGAAATGCTAAGTTCTCATAGGTTGAGCTTAATTGTTAATGTAAACAGCAACTCCACTTTATCAAAGACGTACATAAACATCAGTCTAATAAGGCAGAGACACACGCTCAGATTTGGGAGATATAGTCGCATCTTCTTGGGGGGCGACTAAGCTCCCCGAACTGCCTCCTGCCAGCTAGAATGCAAATCTCCGGCGCGATGGCACTCGGAGCAATTAGTTTTCGGAAGTTTTCTCGTGAGGCAACTTCGGAAAACAAAGCGAATCGATTGCCATACCGCTGGCGATTTACATTCTAGCAGGCAGGAGGCAGTTTGGGGAGATTAGTTGCCCAAAATAAGTGGAGATTTGTCTGAGCGTGTGCAGATTTAAAAAATAAAAACACACATCAGGTCAAAGTGATACCTTTTCACATTTAAAAAAAAAATGAAAATAGTGGTGGAAGCAATATTAATATCCTTCTGTTGATATCAACGAAAAACAGTAAAGTTAAAGTGGACTTGTCACCCAGACACAAAAATCTGTATAATAAAAGTCCTTTTCAAATTAAACATGAAATCCAATTTCTATTTTTTATTTAAGCATTCATAGCTGTTGTAAACTCATTTAAAAATCTCAGCTGTCAATTAAATATTGTAGACAATTACTTTCACTTTCAATTCAGCACTTCTTTTCAATAGTTTTTTATTGATTTTCCAAGAAAAGAAAAAGGTTATACAATCAAGCAGTGTCGTCAGGTATTTTCAAACAGAGGAAAACAGAGAAGAGAGAAAGATAATGAAACGAGCTCATCCTCCCCCCCTCCAGACACTCTGTCAGAAGTGGGAAAGAGACGAGCTACAACAATGATAGTACTAACTTTAGATGACATGGTACAGTTGACGTATGCTTAACTGTATATGTGAAGCAGAGATGTTGGCGACTTCAGCGGGGTCCCTTGACTATGTAGAATATCTTGATGAGATGGATTCATTTTCGTTGGCTCACGGCTCAGGAAAAAACCAATGCTTATCCAAACAATAGTATCAAGTGCCCATTACCTCAGGTCACGTCAGGTACTGTCTAATGATTATAAACACTTTACATTCAGAGGGGATTACCAGAGAATAGAAGGGGTTTCTGCCAATGGAAAGGAATATCTGTACCATGGTTCCCAGATTTCCTTGAATTTTTGATATTTGTCCACAAGTATGCTAGTTAACCTTTCATTGACCATGATCCAATTTAGTTTCTCTTTAAAATGCAGTATTGGGATCTGAGACGATTTCCAATGTTTGGCTATTGTAATTTTCGCAGCAAGGAACATAAAAGTAATTAGGGACTTTGTATTACTATGAACATTGGAGATCTTCTGGTTCAATAAAGCCTGAATCGGATCTTTCTTAAGATTAACCCGTGTCACTGAATATATAATAGTATAGATCCGAATCCAGAATCTATGAACATGAGGGCAGGTCCACCAAATATGCATGACGGTCCCACTCTGACCACAGCCCCTAAAACAATCCTGGCTAAGTTGAGGATTAATTTTATGTAAACGAGTCGGGACCATGTACCATCGAGTAAGGACTTTATAGGCAGTTTCTAGTAACGAGACATTTCTGGAACAGTGGGCTGTAGTTTCCCAAATCTTGTCCCAGGTTTCCTTGTCAATGGTAACATTGAGATCTTTATCCCAAGCTGTCGTATATGACAAGGGGACCTGGGAGTCCATATCTAGCAGGAGACGATATAGATAGGAAATCAATCCTCGTGAGTATGGATATTTAATACAGGCATTTTCAAAGTAGGTAGTAGTCAAGGATATTTTTTCTTTGTTGTGCGAATGGAGAAAATGGCATATCTGCCGGTATCTGAACTGTTCAGACAATGGGAAATGGAAAGATTCCTGTATAGAGGACCAACTTTTGAGTCCCGAGATGGAATAGAAATGATATATATATCGGAAGCCGTTGGATGACCACCTGTGGAATGGTTTAGCCGATAAGCCAGGGGGGAAGGATGGATTCCCCAATATAGGGGCTGCTGGGAGTGTAGATGAAATAAGTTTAGCTGGATGTTTATATCTGTCCCAAACTTTGAGGGAGTGGGCCAAGGAAGGGTCAATGGCGTCAGGACGTAATACAGGGGGACACCATACCAACGCCTGTGGGGTGACCGGGTTTAATTGATGTTTCAACATTGTAGCCCATTTGGGTGGTATGGTAGCATGCATATGGATAAGTGGCACCAGTTGAGCTGCTGCATAATAATAGCGCAGATTGGGGACATTTAGGCCTCCTTGAGTTTTGGGGCTGTACATGGTTCGTCGAGGAATCCTGGGGTGTTTGTCTGCCCAGATAAATTGGAAAACCTTCCTTTGTATAGTTCGAAGGACATTTTCTGGTACGGGAACGGGTAGTGCCCTAAAGTAGTAGAGAATTTTAGGTAAAAGTGTCATTTTAAATGCCTGGATCCGACCGAACCATGAGAGGTCCATTTTCGACCATCTTTGTAAGGTTTCCTCTGTCATTGTCCATAATCTAGGGTAGTTCTGGCGATACAACCTGCTGGTGTCTCGAGGGATATCTACTCCTAGGTAATGGATGGCTACGTCTTGCCATTTGAAATCGAAGTTAAGCTGTAGTAACTTAACTGTATGATGGGGTAATGAGATATTAAGGGCCTCTGATTTAGTATGGTTTATTGTGAGTCCGGAAATCTTCCCAAATGTGTCTAATAAATGGATTAAGTTGGGTAAGGAAGAATTCAGCACTTCTTAAGCTGGCCATAGACGCAAAGATCTGATCGTACGAATCGAGGATTCGTATGATTTTCGGAACGTGTGTGGAGAGTCCCGACATTTTTCGTCCGGCGGAGATCGGTCGTTTGGTCGATCGGACAGGTTAGAAAATTTCTGTCGGCTGCCGATAATATCTCTGCATGTATTGCCGATCGTACGATTTTCAGTGGGAGACTGTCACTAGCTTTGGTTGGACATAGATATCGTACGATTGCTGTCAGGGGCAGAAAATTTCTGATCTGTTCTTTAACTAATCTGACTGGTAAGACTTTGATCTGAATGGTTAGTGGCAGGTCGGGAGATGGGAAAGTCCGATCGTACGATGATTCATACGATCGGATCTTTGCATCTATGGCCAGCTTTAGATGTCACTGCTCTCCCCACATTCCCCCAGTGCTCTTTACCATATAATTGTGTAGCCAGGACATGGGGATGGATGTGGGGTCCCCCATTCTGGTGCACAAACAAGATTCTGAGATGATACAAGGCTTGTCTTAATAACAGTGTCCACAAAATGGCTGCTGCCTGCTTGCTATAATTATGAAATCCCAGACTGAAGGAAACAAGATTCAAATAATTTATGTAGTGTAATAGGATTTTGAATAATTTTTTTGGGTGACGGGTCCTCTTTAAATGGGTTTTAACTTTTAGAATTGTGTAGAGAGTTATATTCTGACAATTTCATTTTTCATTTTAATTTTTTTTTGTGTTTTTTGAGTTATTTAGCTTTTTATTCAGCAGCTCTTCAATTTGCATTTTAACCAATCTGGTAACTAGGGTCTAAATTACCCTAGCAATCATGCATTGATTTGAATAAGAGACTGGAATATGTATAAGAGAGGGCCTGAATAGAATGATCAGTAATAAAAAGTAGCAATAACAATACATTTGTAGCCTTGCAGAGCATTTGTTTTTTCAGAAAGGAGTCAGCGAAGGCAATTTGAAAGCTGCAAAGAGTCAAATAACTATAAAACTATAAAAAAAAAAAATAACGAAAACCAATTGAAAAGTTGCTTAGAATTGGCTGTTCTGTAAATTAATTAAAGTTACCTTAAAGGTGAATCATCCCTTTAAGGTAAACAAGAGTGGCTGCTGCAAGAACACATGGATTTCTGAATTCGGTGGAAATGCACAGTTCATCCAACTGACAAAAATTAGAGTCAACAAAAAATTATCAGAGCAATATCCAGTAACCTAAGGCTGTTTTTACCTGTGAGCCACATTCAAATGTGAATGAAGTTGAGGAGCAACACAACCATAAAAAATGTCAAATAAGGCTGTGATTGGCTATTTGGTAGGCCCTATGTGGACTGGCAGCCTACAGGAGGCTCTGTTTGGCAGTACATCTGTTTTTTATGCAACTAAAACGTGCCTCCATACTAGGAATTCAAAAATAAACACCTGCTTTAAAGTCACTGGAATCAACATTCAAGAGGTTGGTGAGCAACATGTTGCTCCTGAGCTACTGGTTGGGAATCACTGGCTAAGATTCCTTTCAAGCCAATACATTATACACGGTGATTTTGCTATAATCAAACAAAGTTTACCATTGATTTTAAAATTGAAACCGGTGAATGATATGTGTAGAGCACCTATATCAAAAGACAGACAAAAATGGTAGCCTAAAATATCTGAAATCCAGCACAAAATATTTCAGTGGGAGCACTTACTGGACAAAAACTTGGCTCCAGCATGCTAAACGTCCACCGCAATCCCACGCAGTAAATTCATGTCAGACATAGTGCAAAAAACAGAGCACCGAGGAAGCCAGTATAAAAAGGTAAAAAGTCAACATTTATTTGGTGATCATTAAAAATGACAAATGACAGCAGCATGCCTCAGGTCTAGGCTGCCCGCTTAACATGTTTCGTGGCTCCCCGCCACTTCATCAGAAACTCAGTTTTTTGCACTAAGCCTAAAATATCTGACCATATTTAAAACCAACTCCAAAATCCCTTTTTAACATGTGCCTTGAGTGAGCTTGAGTCAAATAAGAGTCAAAGGCATGAAGATGTGGCCACTGTGATTTATACAATATTGATATTTAGGGGTTGGAGGATGCTTCACCAATTATAATGATTTTCTTGCTTCAGATTGTGTTGGTGAAGTCAGGTACTTAGAGCAACAATGTCTTATTTCTCGCTTGCTGATTTACTGCTATTTGTATAAACATCATCAAAGTACATACCTATTCACACAGGGATCTACAGCAACTGAACGGAGAGGTGAAAACATTAATGGAATTTTCAAAAGGTAAAATATTACATTGAAATTATCCGTTAAGGGAAGCACTTAGCAATTTATTCCAGAGTTGCTACATTGTTAGCTTTATAATTCAAGATATTTTTAATCATCAAGTATAGCTCATGGCAAGAACCCAAGAATCACAAAACAGATTCCATCCATTGTTCTGTAAATATTGTTCTTTGCAACTCATACATAACTGAAACAGATGCTACAGCGATTTGAAGGTTGCAATACTCTGAGCTGTAAATCAAAGCAGGGAAATGAAATAGTTGCCTGATTGAAAGTCTCTCTCTTATTGTGTTCATTATGTATGCCAAATGGCAAATTTTATTAGACGCTAAAATAAAATGCAGATATTTAATTTTATTTATAGGTACTATTTTTTATTTAGAATGTGTTGTGGCATGAAGTTGTAGCAGATTAAGGCCATGCACAAGAAGACAACCTAAACCACTCTGAGGATGCTGATTAGTAAATAAGGCAGGAGAGGTTTTTGACTGTAGGAACACAGCAAATTGTTAGCATTAGTGTCTTCTTGAACAGGTATGGCACCTGTTATCAAGAATGTGCAGGACCTGGAGGTTTAAATATAAGATTAAAATGGAGTATATAGGAGGCCTACCCATAATTCAGAGCTTTCTGGATAATGGATTTCCAGATTACGGATCCCATACCTGTAATGATTAGACCACATCATCTGATTGTAGGTCTTTATTAAAATATTGCTGTATGTCATGCAGTTCACTCATCCTTTTGGAAAACACACTCTTATGTTAGAGTTCATACTGTCCATTCCATTCAGGTGATTCAATCAAGCTGTGTGTTCCAACCGGATAGAACTACAGTGGGGATATAAAGGTGATATGGATAGGGCTGGCCTTCATGTACCAACACTGCATTCTGCACCTCACACCAGATTTTTCTACAGCTAGACCTTGAAGTATTCTCTACATAAAGGGCCATACTCAGCATTGGACTGGGGGTCTTTGACCCACTAGAGCTGCCACTTCCCCCAGCCACAACCCGGGGCACCAAACCCCAGCTGTAAGCCCCCCTGGACCAACTGCAAACCCACTGCGCCCCAATGGCACAACCGCAACCCTCCTCAATCCCCCACCAGCACATACCTTATTTTCTCTTCTCGGTGCCAGGTGGGAGGTCAGGGGGCAGTGTATAAGATTTCAGCAGAGGAGTGGTACTGAGTTGTTGGGGCCCACAGTTTTTTTCCAGGTGTCCTGCTGACCCAGTACAAACCTGACAATGCTCTTGAACCCCTTAGTGTTTTTCTTTTCTGCCTTGGTTCTTTATAAACTGACCCCTTATAAGGTGCTCTTGGTAAGTTATTCATTCAAAAGTCTCAAAAGTATTGAGCCAGAAAAGATTCTGATGGCATTGTTAAAAATAATTAAATCCTAAAAGCAAATGTAAAATAGCTTAGAGTGTTTGAAACAACAGCACCAGATCTAACCAGCAGACAATGCTGTTGTTTCCATTTGGTTTAAATAGAGGTGCAAAAAACTGATAATATCTTGACAACTAGAAAAAAAGAATGTACATTTCGGAAGAGCACCTGACATTAACATTAATTGTTTTTTAACGTTGCAGTTAAGGTGTTTTTAGCTCAGCAGTAGCATATACATTACCCTACCATGTTAGAGAAGCCTCTATAGTAGGGGGAAACAATTGTCCTGGGCAGAATTTAAGTTTAAAGTGGGGCCCGGCTTTGCTGCACTTTCTGGATTAGCCAGGCCCCCCTTAAATGAGAACTAAACCTTAAAAATGAATAGGGCTAAAAATGCCATGTTTTATATACTCAACTTATTGCACCAGCCTAAAGTTTCAGCTTGTCAATAGCAGCAATGATCCAGGTCTTCAAACGTGTCACAGGGGGTCACCATCTTGGAAAGTGTCTGCGACACTCACATGCTCAGTGGGCTCAGAACAGCTGTTGAGAAGCTAAGCTTAGGGTTGTTGCAAATTATCAAGCAGAAAATAGGTTGGCCTGTCATAAAAGCTGATGCTACAATTCTGATTATTAAATTCTGATGCTAGTTGCACTGCTGGTTTCTGTGCTGCCATGTAGTAATTATCCATATTAATCAGCCTTATACTGTGATATTTATATTCTATATGTACTGTATATTGTGAGTGGGTCCCTAAGCTCAGTAAGTGACAGCAGCTCAGAGCATGTGCAGTGAATCAGCAGAAAAGAAGATGGGGAGCTACTGGGGCATCTTTGGAAACACAGATCTTTACTGCTAAAGGGCTGTGGTTGCATGGGGCTGGCATAGAAGCCCAACACATAATTTACAACATTTCTAGCCTACTTCTTTTAGTTTAACTTTACTTGTCGTTTAAGAGCATGCAGGACATCTAAGATCTGAAGCTGCAAAAAAACACGAAGCTGCAAAAAGACTCGAAGCTGTGAAAAGACCCGAAGACATGAACAGAGCCAAAGCCGCAAAAAGACCAGAAGCCACGAAAGGAGCCAGAGTCATCGAAAAAAAACAAACAAAGAACCTGCCGCTGCTGATGCCGAGGAAGGGAAGAAGAACCTACAGTACGTTTTTTTACCTTGTAGGGGGTCCCTGGCCAGCAGTGTGTTTTTTTTTACTTCTATGGGGGAGGGTCTGACCACCAATTGTTTTATTTATCTTGTCAGGGCAGCCCTGACCATTTTTTAACTTTTATGGGGGGTCCGTGATCACCAATTGTTTTTTTTTCAACTTGTAGGGGGGACCCTGACCTCCAATGGGTTTTTTTTAACTTGTATGGTGTAGCCCTCGCCACCAGTGCAGTTTTTTTAAAAACTTTTATGGAGGGCCCCTGACCACCAATTGTTATTTTTTAACTTGTAGGCGAGACCCTGGCCACCAGTGGGTTTTTAGCATTCATGCTTCATGCTGCCCATGTTGGCTTGTGTGGCTTTTTTACTGTTGTGTGGGGGTGCATGGGGTCAGGGGCGGGGCCTGTGTTGTCGGATAGAGCCCAGGGGGCCAAAAAATATTTGTGGTATGGGCCCCATGATTGATGGTGGCCCTGACTATGCTCCAACTGTTCTACATAGAAAGAAATAGGCTCCCATGTTGCCAGCTTCTAACAAACAGAGCACCTGTACAGTTGTTTAAATAGTTTTTTTCTGGCCAAACAAAACACATTCCAGAGTTCCAGAGCAGACTTGCAAAAATGTTAGCAGCTGGAAAAAAAAAGTAACTTTCACCACTAAACTGTGCCGAGCTAAAACATTTTCTCATGCCTACTGCTATTTTATGCTCTCATTAAACATGGCCAGAAAAATGATTCCTCTAGTTTTAAAAGGCCTTTTACTTTTTTGATACAAGATAGCCTCACCGTGACTAGATTTCAGATGCATTAGACAACATGGCTATTTTAATTATTGGACTGAGGACATTTCTGATTTATTTTGTTTACATCTCCTCTTATGTCAGCGAATTAAAGTTCTACTTAGCTGGTAGGCATGTCAATAACATTAAAGAAGCCATATGGATATTATTGAATTCTCAGAGGTAGACTTGTGACTTGCCAAACATCCTGCTTTACCATTTACAACTATTGAGTTTACTGTGAGATGCAGTTTGGAGAAGGGAAGAAATCACTCTTGTGTAGAGGACCATTGTATCTAGATGGCTGCTTTTCATGGCAGTATTTGTGGCCATTGCATAACTAATGCTGAAATCAGCATCTCTAAAAGCTTGAACCAATAAAGATATTCATTCTTTTATCATAAAGTATATGATAAAGATTGTGCATTTGTTTTTTGCAGCAATGACCCTGCCATAAAGCAGAGTTGAGTACTATATATAATGTAGTTTAAAACAGAGGAGCAGTATGAATGTGTTCTATCACACACAAAGATCGCTACGATAGAGCACAATAGAGCATAGTAAAGAACAATACTTCTTGTTTTAAACCAGAACCTCAGATTTACTGCCATGTCATGCATTCAATAAGGGGACCTTCATTGTGATCCTTAAGATCTGCTGCAAGACATTTGATATTGGAATAATTAGCTGGAGGTGTCCTGGTCTTTAAAAGGGTAATATATACCTATACTTAACATGATCCAAATAAATAGGAATGGTTCAAAAATGGAATCTACCTATTCTTTTAAGGGGAACTACCGCAAAAATTTAATATAAGCTTCAGCATACTGAAATAAGAAACTTTCTAAATACAATCAATTAAAAATTCTGTCCCATTTCCGAAATTATCACTTTTATCTTCACTATTCTTCTCTCATCATCTGTTTCTCCTCATTCTGTCTTCATTCAGGAGTTGGGTGTCAGATGAATGATCCAGTATATCTTATAAGGTGCTCCTTTTGTCTAGAAGATGTATTAGAGCTCACTCTATTAAAATCACCAGAAATCCTGTCTCTCTACATGCAGGATTTTTGCAAAAGGCAGCAATTTTGTTTGATGTTGTTTGTACTGGAATCAGTTATTTGAGTGAGCTCTAATGCATCTGCTAGGAAAGGGAGCCCCTCCCTATAAGATATATTCGATCATTCATCGGACACCCAACTGCTGCATGAAGACAGAACGAAGAGAAACAGATTTTGAGAGAGGAATAGTGAAGATAAACTTGATTTTTTTCAGAAACAATGCAGCATAGTTAATTGAAAGTTTTTCAGCGAGATTGCAACAGTAAAATACTTTTAAAACTTTAAATTTTTAAAAAGATTTATCTTTGAAAAGTTAAAACTTCAGAGAAGTCTAGATTTATCAGACCAAGTGCACTGCTTGGGTGTAATTCAAGACAACGCCCTGTATTATGGTCTATCAGAAAAAGAACTACACCAGTTACAGCTGGTTCAATAAACGGCAGTGAGGCTCCTCACCCATCAGCACTGCCAATGTTACACAAATCCAGTTCTTTGTTCCCTACATTGACCTCCAGTTAAATGGAGGATTTTCTAAATCTGCAAATAATCAATGCCTTGTTTATCTAGATGAACTTCTGATTCATCCTATCCACACCCAGGATTAAGCTGAAAGAGATGGTGCCTGTGAATCCCATTGCACTACTCTGCTTTGTCCCAGCAAGTAATGTGAATAAGGCATTATTGGGAGTGCAAGCTCGTGTGGCTTCAAGAGGGGTGCCTTCATGGACACTGCCTTTCATTTTCCTTTAAGCTTCTTGAGTCCCACTGGTAAAAAGTGAAAATTAATATTATTATTATTATAGTTCATTGTCTTTTTAATCTTACCCCACAGAATCATAGAGTTACTTTAAAGAGTAATTATGAGCTTGGTATACATAAGCCCCTCTCTTCCCTTAGCTCCAGTCTATGTCTCAGGTTTTCAGATAAGAATATAGGAGTTAACTGAGAGGGGTAAAGTAATTAACTAACTTTTTGGGAGGATCAAAGAGGTGGGATTAAATGTAAAGTGAAAGTACTTTCGGTTTGACTGCTTTGTATAAATAAGCGTAGCAAACAGCAAAAGCTGTAGATTTTTAATATAAAAACAATAGGCCCTATTTGTTGAGCACACATTGAACATAAGGATATACTACAGTATTGATTTTGGTTTAAAAGTAAGTTTTAAAGTATTGCTGTCCTATACGGTGCTAGAAAGATGACTAATAGGACCTTATGGTGAGCCAGGTCCCCCTGCAAAAAAAGTCATTGCCCCTGCCCCCCCCACATGCCAACTCCATGCCCATCGCCTGCCAATTCTGAAACCTCTCTGCATCCTCCCAGAGTCCTTGCACAAAAGTAGGCAAGCAGAACTATAGAGAAAGCCCTTCCTCCACGTGGCTGTAAGGTCTGCTTCCTCTATAGTTAAGCCACTGCCCTGGTTAATGGACCAGGGCCAACTTTGCTTGTGTTAATACATAGCCACCAAAGGGGATATTTAATAACAAAGTGCAAAGTTTGCACCAGGTTTTGTAACCCATAGAACCATGGCAATATTTGCTTTCAAACAAATAAGCAGCCAAATACTATCTGCGGATTAGCTGGCATGGGATACTAGGCCTGGTGTAAACTTGGTGACTTTTATTACATTACACCCTAAATTTTGTAATGAATGAATGTATTATATAAAAAATCAGAAAGTTCTTTGTTGAATTTCATACCATTTTATTTTAGAGTGCCTAATTGCAGTTTTTTTTTTGTTAAAGTTAATTAAAACAATCTGGGGCAGATTTGTTCAAACTCATACATCAAAAACATCACCATTATTAGCACAGACAGGCTGGTAAGGTCACTACAAATGACAAGTGAAAACCGTAGGAAATCTTTCAAATTACTATAAAAAATATACTGTATGTAGTAATGGACGAGTGTCTCCTGTGGACAGAGAGGATATGACTTGAAGACAAGTTAATTAGAATTTAGAAACTAATTAATAAGATTAGTAAATAAGAAGTTAGAAACTCAGCAACCCCTCTAATAGTTATGGGGTTATAGCTTGACCCTATTCTCTGTTTTATAGCTAACCCAGTTGCAATAAGCTGACGGTGCAGGTAGCAAGAATATGTTCCCCTATCTTGGCAGAAAAACTATACATTTTAGAATTTCTAAAATCCAGAAAACTGCCAACAGAATAGGCACGCCACACACCGCTTTGTTGTATTTTTGGCAAGTGCTTCCAGGCTATTTTTTCTCGGCATCTGGTTTCCATAAAATATATATATTTTTTAAATAAAAGCTTCTTGCATAAGCGCAAGTCCTCTTTGCTGCTAAAATGTCCTGATGTGAGATGAAATTACCCTTAATTCTACCCCCAGAAGATGCAGCAAGAGCATTCTCACATAGCATTAAGATTGGTAAAAATACAAAAAAAGAATAATTGATGCCTGTTTTTAGGTTTACCCTTTAAAGGATAACTAAAGCCTATAAAATTAATATGGGTTGGAGTGGAAAGGTTTAAAATATTGGTACATACTGTATACCAACCAGCTCAGAGATTCAGCAAGCCTATAACGGTAATGATCCATGCCCTCAAAGTCCACCTCAGGAGCTCACCATCTTGGATCTTGTTAGGCCAACTTTTGTGTATCATGCGACACTGCACATGACAGCTTTAAATGTAAATTTGAATTCATTTTTATATTAATGTATATTTTGAGTCACTCCATAAGCACAGACCACTGGCAGTAGCCCAAGGCATGTGCTGTAAATCAGAAGAAAATAAGATGAAATACATAAATGAGTCACAGATTTTACTGCTAAAGGGGTATGGCTGCTCTGGGCTGGTAAAAAAACAAAAAAAACATAGTGTGTAGCATTTGTAGCCTAATCCTTTGTTACGTTTTAGTTCTCATTTAAACACACCAAACTCACAGAATCACTAGTTTTTTTTATAGAGAGGTTCTCCAACAAGTGCTTTCTTTGTCTAAAGCTGGCCATAGACGCAAAGATCCGATCGTACGAATCGTGGATTCGTACGATTTTCGGACCATGTGTGGAGAGTCCCGACATTTTTCGTCCGTCGGAGATCGGTCATTTGGTCGATCGGACAGGTTAGAAAATTTCTGTCGGCTGCCGATAATATTTCTGCGTGTATTGCCGATCGTACGATTTTCAGAGGGAGACTGTCACTAGTGTTGTCAGACATAAGTATCGTACGATTGCTGTCAGGGGCAGAACATTGGGTGATCTGTTCTATTTGATCGGAATGGTAAAGACTTTGATCTGAATGGTTAGTGGAGGGTCGGGAGATGGGAAAGTCCGATCGTACGTTGATTCGTACGATCGGATCTTTGCGTCTATGGCCAGCTTTATAGTTTACCTTTGTGTCTGGAAGTTGCAAAATCTAACTCAATAATAAAAAATGTCCTGAAAAGAAACGACATTGGGCTTGATTGAATTAAAGCTAATAATCTTTCTCAATGTGCTGGGATAATTTCCTAGGTGCTGAGTTCAATAAATTTCCATAACCATTTAATAAGCCCCAAGGGTGTAGCATTCCGACATGTTAGCAAGCATTCACGCTGAATGAGCTTGGGAGATAAAAAGACTCTTTGCTGTTACATTCTGATGTTCAGGTAACGTAGGCTGGCTGATAAAAAATATTCTATTACAACTTTTTTTGAAGGGTTATTTTCTACCTCTTAAATGGGGAAAGAAGGTCGGACCTTGACCCGGTTTCTGCCATACACTGCTGACACAGGGCTATACATAAATGTCAAATACAAGAGTCCTCTGCACTCAACCCATTATCAATATATTTAAGACAGCGACATTTTGTGCATACTGCTACTAAAAAATGCCTTACCCTTTAAACAAAACAGGGATTGTTTGTCCATATATTGCAATATATTTAAGCTGGCAATATATGGACAAACAATCCCTGTTTTGTTTAAAGGGTAAGGCATTTTTTAGTAGCAGTATGCACAAAATGTCGCTGTCTTAAATATATTGATAATGGGTTGAGTGCAGAGGACTCTTGTATTTGACTATATGTATTTTGTGGTCACACCCTCATTGCACCCCCACCTAATGTTTTTAAAAAATAGTGGTGAGCACAACTTTCCCTTGTTTGCTATACATAAATGTCCCTGTGCCAACTTAGGTTCCTCTCCTCCCTTCCATTGATGCCCAGGGGTGGATATCCTTATGGAGAGACTGTCCTTGCCAACATGTTGGCAGTAGTTCCAATGCCTTGCACTTAGCTGAAGGGAGAGCAGATTGATGCCATGTATGTCCTTGCCATTGAAGGGAACGCGAAACCTACAATAAGGAAATTGCCCGGCCTATACTAAACACATTCTCAGGTCAGACTGGAAATCTGTGAATTCTGGCAAATGACACAGGAGCTACTGTAAGATGCAGTAAACAGTCACTATTTTTGGACTGGTGGGAGGATATTTGGGCCTCTGTCTACTAGAAATGCCAGGGCTATTTTGAATCCCAGTCTGGGCCTGTACACTTTGTATACAGTGTAATGCCTGATGCACTGCAGGTACCACCCCAAGTAAAGCATTTAGAGGGAATTGATCATCCACCTCTCACAAATGGCAACTTTAATACCTATCAACATACAATGAATAGAGCACTTGAACCTGTTCAAGCTGCAGAGCTGCTGTGCTATGAGCCCTTGCGAAAGTGACAACTTTGAAAGAGAAAAACTCTGTGCCCAACTTCCCTGTTCTTAAAGAGCCCCTTAAGGTGGCCATACACGGGCTAAATTGCCAGCTGATTAGCCAGAGTGTAGGGCCCTCTGAATGGATTAACACACTGATATCATTCAGGCAGGTTTAAACATCCCTTCAGGCAGGGACTGACCCAGAACTGCTCCTGCCAGATTGATGCTCTACCTTACCACTCTCAGGCGGGGCCCTAGGAGTATGTGGGGGCCCTTGAGGTGACAGCCCTGGTGGTACTGATGTCAGGCCTGGTGGGGTGGCATGCTGCCAGCTGATCACATCACCAAAGGGGACTGAACAGGAGATTTTGACATCTACTACCCACTCCGTCCCCACTGTAGGGAAGCAGGTTTGTACAAGGAGCGGTGGGAGGGCGAGGGGGTGTGTAAGAGCAGGGGACCAGGTGTGAGTGGGGTGGGGTGGGCCTAGGGGTGCTGCTTCTTAAAATCTAGCCCGGAGGGTGGGGACTGCATCACCTCATTCATGTCCTGGCAGCCGGCATTTACTATCATTGTGATCCCAATGCAGGGGCTGCTGTACAATGTCATAGGCAGTCACTATTTACTGGGCTGGTGGGTACATTTTGGGCCTCTGTGTACTTGAAATGCCAGGGCCTATTGTATCTCCCTGTCCAGGCCTGTCCCAATGGGATCACCCTAATATAGCCCACCTCAAGCTGAGTGTATTGGTAAAAGATCTACTTGTTTGGAGACATTGCCGATGTGCTGACAAATGTACAGCCAGCTTTAGACAGGTTTAAGTAGAGGGCGCCAGATGGACGCCACATTCTCAAATGCTTTGAGTGTCATGTAAAAGTTGTGGAATATGCCCACAGTCCGACTAAATGACAGGAATATTACATGGCGTGCATCAACCGGCTATTCAAGAACACATCTTTGCACTCTGACCCCGACTGCAGGTGCAATTACAGTTCCCTACAGGCAGGGCCGGATTTACATAGCAGGCGCCCCTAGGCCCACTGTCGTTTGTCACCCCATCCCTTCCCTTTTATTCAATCAAATTATCATCATCAGGACTAGAGCAAAGGGCATTGGCGCACAGGAAAATGAAAAAAACGATCTAATCTCCTGCGCTTCCCCGGTGTTTCTGAACCAATGCAGGTGTGGTTGGGCAGCATGACGTCCCTAAAATCCTGCCGCCCTAGGCCCGGGCCTTGGGGGAACCTCCACAAATCTGCCTACATAGGAAAAACAAGTGTGTCTCTTTGCCTCTGTGTATCACTGAGCCCCTATATCAGGTCGAATGAAGAAGATTCTATTTTTGCTATACTTTATCCTTTAATATATCTGATAATAGCAGTAAAGTGAAGGTCAGTGTATAAAGGCGCAGAAACAATGTCCTTTATGGTGACATATTACAAGTTAAGTAACAAAAGATGTACAAGTGACATATTTTGTAAACATATGAGAAACAGAGGAAAAATGAACTAAAAAAAGTGAGTTGTAATAGGTTAACTCGAGAAGATCGCTTCATTGCCCTCACACACACGCGTAATCACCACAGCGCGCAGTGACATGTTAAGCTGTTGGCAGTGACAGGGCGCATATGTGCCTCTCAGTGGGACAGAGACTGTGGCATTACCGGACCGGCTCTACATGGCGTGACGTAAAGAGGCCGCTGCTGCCGCCTGCTGGTGAATAGTATGTATATGCCGGGAAGGCTCAGAACTTACTCAGCGCCACAATTCCAAATTCAGAAGGCGAAGCGGAGCTAGAGAGAGAGAGAGAGAGGGAGAAAGAGGAGGCGCTGGCACCGCTAGATAGAGAAGCTGCAGCGGAGACACACTCGCATTGCTATATGCAGGGATCGGGCTGGAGCCAGTGACACTCCCCTCCACACGGAGCGATCACAGCCAATTGGGAAATTAAAACAAGAACATCCAAACTTCAGTCTCGCAGCCCATCGGCCGGGGGCAGTGGGGAGAAGACGCTGAGATCTTGGGAGACTTTCTCGCTTTATTCTCTCCCCAGTCTGTGATTGTAACATTTCTATGTGATTTAGAAACTCGGACGAGATTTGTCAGCGCTGGTTGGAAAGCGCAGGAGTAGCGATGGGGAAAGTGTTCGCAAGTTGCCTGCTGACTTTGGCTGCACTTCTGCCCGCGACAGCGATTCAGTCGTACTCAGGTGAGTGTTGGGGATCATGTGACAGTCACTGATGGGACAGCTGTCAGGCAGAGCGGGGAGGGGGTCTGACAGTTAGAACCGTGCAAGCGGCGAGCTGTCAAGCCTGTGCTAACTACTAGTGTTCAGCAGTAACAGGGCCAGGCGCTCCCGCTCTGCTCCTAAACTCGGGCATTTCGGGATCGGGATTTCCCATGTGAGCAATGAACCCACCGGGACTGTGCAGCAGAGTTTGGCAACTTTCAGCCCCTAAGGATCATGAAGACAAGGGAACAGAAGTCAGGAAACAAGCAGGGGAATGGAATGAAGGAAGGACACAGGCAGGAGAATAGAAAGAAGTCAGGATATATCCCAGGTTACTGCAAGTGTTTACAACCTATTATATAATGGCTATTCATTAATATATCGGCCCAATACTTCCCAGGTCGGCTAATTTCTCTCTCCTGCACAGCTCAGTATTATAGTAGCACAGGGTACCATTCTCTGCCAACAAAGCTTCTCTCTTTCTCACTATACTGTGCCAGTGGTTCTGCAACAGGAGGATAAATACAATCCCAAATCAGTATGATTTATGTGCACTTTTCTTTTTTCAACCCATATTAGCTACTGTATGTAACTATGTTATGCATGCAGGGCTAGTGTTGGATCATTCTGCCCAGCCCATGAAAAGGTTCCATAGAGTTGAGTGCTCCCTTGTGCCCTACTACACTCCGCTCTACATATGTAACACTATTATGTGTAACCCACATTTCATTGCTTTCCACTGCACAGCCAGCTGCCTGGCACCGAGTCAGTTAGCTGGCACACGTGGGATCTGGTTGTGGGGGAGAGGGATGCCAAGTCTGGAGCTGCTTATGCCTAGATCTGATTCTCACTTCCTTGGGCAAGGATATTTGGGCAAGTGTGAGATATAAATGACCAAATAGAAATCAGGAATTTGCCTGGCAAGGGATCCTCAACTTGCTACTCATTTGATGATAATGATGTACAACTTACAGCATCCCCTACTAAGACATTAATACTGAAGAGCAGTAGGTGATGCTTTCAACTAAGGATGTCTAACAGGAGTGTCAGTGATGAGTTTGCAGAGCATTGTAGTTCTAAAACACTGGACATCTCAGCCTTGACATCCCTTTTCCACCAGCATCTCCGTTTACAAATCCCTAATTCCCCCTACAGAAGTTTTTCCAGACTTGTATAAAATATTGCTGGTTGCTAGGCATTCCATATATACACGCCTATCTGTGTGAGCAGTGCACATTTCAGAGCCAAGGACTTTGGTTTGCCTCTAATATCAGAGCTTCTCCTGCCTGTAGCTAAAGGCTGTGTTCATATTTGCTGTATTTGGCCCAAAAATCCAAGTACAGTAAAAATTGGAAAAGGTAGATACAGTATGTTGTTTCCCCTCTTTCTATTGCAAGGAGAAAGTAGCAAGTTATCAGTGCCGGCCAGCTCTCAAGTCCAGCTTGAAATCTAATAATAATAACTAATGACAGTTTCTATTCAGTATCTGGCGGTACAGAATGTGTTTGCTTTTCCCTCAGACTTCCCTTATATCATTCCCTCTCTATTCTCAATTGTGCCTCCTTATTCCCACCCTATTTCCTCTGGTTCTTATCTTCTCAGCTGCTTTCCTGTCCCCCCTCAATTAGAGTAAACACTGTAATTTCCTTGTGCTTCTGTCATGTCCTGTCCAGCCATGGAAGCCCCGAGAACAATGCACTTTGGATCCCAGAAACTATTGTAGGGGACCAGGTGCACTGTCTGCTTCACTTTCCCTCACACATCTGTGCAGTTTACTCCAATACACAATTTCCAATGTTTACTTGGAAACGTTTGGGAAAATAAAGTTTTGTGTAGGTGCAGCAGCAGGGACACAATCACAGTTCCATCTATAGAAATGCATAAATATATACCAAAGGGCACCAACGATCCTGATTTTCAATTGAGTTTTGGTTAACTTATGAGACAGATCTCTATCCCAGCACAAACAATGTTGGTTTATTCTTCATCGAGTATTATGCTGAGAGCTAAAAACCAGAAAGAATATTTGTAGAGCTGGTTCTTATATAAATATGTCTTTTAAAATTGTAGATTACCCCTTAGGTTGCACTTGTTTTTTTAAAAAAAAGTAAATATATATATATATATACTGGTATGAGATCCGTTATCCGGGTACCCATTATTCAAAAAACTCTGAATTATGGAAAGGCCGTCTTCCTTAGACTCCATTTTATCCAAGTGATCCAAAGTTTTAAAATGATTAGATTTTTCTCTGTAATAATAAACAGTACCTTGTACTTGATCCAAACTAATGAGTCCTTATTTGAAGCAAAACCAGCTTTTTGGGTTTATTTAATGTTTACATTATTTTCTAGTATACTTAAGGTATGAAGATCAAAATTATGGAAAGATCCCTCCGGAATACCCCAGGTCCCGAGCATTCTGGATAATAGGTCCCATACCTATATATATACATATATATATATATATATATATATATATATATGTAGAGGATTGTGGGAATTGCAGTTCATAAAGTGCCAGTGAGCTATACTTGCATTCAGTGAAATTCAGACCTTTAAATATTTTATTGTGATTTCTTTGTTTTAGTTTAGAATATTACCTGTATATTGGTGTCTGTGCTATATGGGTCAGTATCAGAACTTGCTTTGCAATGCTTGGTCCTATATTAATCTCTTTGCTTACAAGATAGCCCTATGTTACTTATCATCAAAGTAATCAATATTCTATACCGTAAATAGCACCACTGGAACAAAGTAATACAAACCTTTACTAAAGTCACTGATAACCTAATGCTCCATGCCACAGACTGACTTTAGTGACTTTAATTAAGGTTAGTATTTCTATATTCAAGTGTTGTTTTATTTACACTGCCCTGTGTGTTAATTGAAGTGTTTGCATTCAAGTTATGTCTGATATCTATATTGCTTTGACTGTTATTGACTTTGTGCAATTTCTTGAATTGGTTCATCTGGCTCAGCCATTGATCAGCTTATGGTAAGGTTTAGTGTTTAAAGTTAAAGCCGCACTTGTTTAATGAAATCAATATTTAGCTGTAGACGTCAGCCCCGTCCATATAAGAATCAACCAGATCTTAGGGGAGTGGTAGAGAAGTCCTGGATTAGAAACACATTCAAAATAAAATCATTTTATTTCATAAAACTTTCATGACCATTTTATCCTGATTGTGAATCTTTGCTTCTGTGTTTTCTGGACTATCTCCCACATGGCTTTAAAGCTAATTAACTTTTACAGGGGGGAAGAGTAGACTAAAATTGCTGCTGTCTGCCCATCCGTTTTACAGATCCAACTTCCCCAGAAGGAATATTTTCTTTCCAGAGCAAATTATATTTCTGTCGTATTTTAATTCCTTGCTAGCACCTTTATATATCCGTCTGCTATATGTCAGTTGCCTGTAAGCAAGAGAGAGGTTAATGTCAATGTCAGGGAAACTATAAGTAGTTCCACTTCATTTCCCAGAGTGCAAAGACTGTAAGTAGCCCCTGTGGTTAAACCCTACACTGTGTCTGCAAAATATTATTTGGGAATTAATAGCCCACCATTGTGTATGAATGTGAAACTGTTACTTGGTAGAGTTATTGAACACACACAGCTAAAATCAGAGATGTCTGTGATGCATTACTTTGCAAATCCAATCAAGTAATTTTATTTACCCATGCCTCCCAAAATTTGATGGAAAGTTCTGCATGTCAGTAAGTGAATAGTCTATGATAATAACACACATTAATAATATTGAAGCCTACATCCGAACCCAAAAACGGCTTTAGATATCCAAGCCTTGCGTTCCTCGCTTAAACAAATGGCTATTTTAGATGCGGAAAAAACCTTAATTTGGTCAAGAAGAAAATATTACCAGATGGGGAATAAAGCCCACACAATCTTAGCAAACCAGTTGAGGAAACGCTCCAGACTCTCTCAGATTTTATCTATACAATCTCATACTGGAGACGTCGTGCACAATCCCGCACAGATCTCAAAAGCTTTCCACTCCTACTATTCTGCATTATATAATTTGTTCCCGGTAGATTCCCATATGGCTGAATCCAAATCTACACAGATAGCCCAATTTTTAGAAAACTGTGGTCTGCCTGTCCTCTCAGAGGAAGATTTGGAAATTCTCAATGGTGAGGTGACTAACGAGGAGGTTCTTAGTGTATTGGGGTCCCTTCCGCTCCACAAATCTCCAGGTCCTGACGGGTTCTCCAACTCTTATTATAAGACGTTCCAAACAATTCTTTCCCCAATTCTAACGGAATTGTTTAATCTTTTTCTCTTGGGGAAGGAAACTATTCCGGATTCCATGCTATCTTCTTATATAACTGTCCTTCCTAAAGAGGGTAAGGACCCTTCATTGTGTGGAAATTATAGGCCCATAGCACTACTTAATAGTGACTTAAAGATATTTACCAAATTGTTGGCGCAACGACTGACCCCGCTATTGCCTAAGCTGATCCATTCAGATCAGGTGGGCTTCATTACAGGACGGCAGGCAGGAGATAACACTCGTAGGGCAATAGATCTTATTGACATGATTCAATCAAAAGGTACCCCCTCAGTGCTGTTGAGCCTAGACGCTGAGAAAGCCTTCGACCGGTTAGACTGGACCTATATGACTCAACTACTTCAGCATATGGGTTTTCAGGGCCCCTTCCTACAAGCTATCAAATTGTTATATACGACCCCGTCAGCCTACTTGAAGATGAATGGAGATGGTGGAACCCCAATACACATTAGAAATGGTACGAGACAGGGCTGCCCTCTTTCTCCCCTGCTCTACGCTCTCAGCATAGAGCCTTTAGCTGCTAAAATTAGAGCGCACCCAGATATTTCAGGTATAACCGTTGGCAGGGAGGAATATAAAATTTCACTTTTCGCAGACGACATTTTGTTGACTCTTAGTAACCCTTTTATTTCCCTGCCCAACTTACATGGTCTTCTACGACTTTATAGTACAGTGGCTGGATATAAAATTAATTGGGCAAAGTCTGAGGCCCTCTCCTTTCACTTAGAAGGGTCTTCTAAAACAGCCCTGCAAGCCGATTTTCATTATAAATGGCAGACTTCTCACATACAATATCTGGGAATTAAACTAACTCCGCACTATCATCAACTTTACCGAACAAATTTTACCCCTGTAGTGAAACAGATCACGTCAGATATGTCAGATTGGAAACAATATAACATCTCATGGTTGGGCCGTATAACTGCGGTTAAGATGTCTGTTCTTCCCAAACTGCTGTATCTCTTTGAAACTATTCCAGTTCAAATTCCCTCTTCCACTCTAGACCAGATTCAAAAAACGATATTTAGTTATATCTGGGGATCCACTAAGGCTAGATTACCTCGCTCCGTGCTGTTAGCGGGAAGAAGCCAGGGGGGCCTAGCAGTGCCGAATATTCGGAAATATTATGAGGCATCTCATTTACGCCAAACGCTAGCTTGGCTGCAACCGAATCCTCCCACTAGGTGGGCCACGCTAGAATCTGAATGGTTGGCTCCTTTCCATATCAGTAATCTGATTTTGAGCACTAAGCCTAAACTACAAATACCGGCCATGGCGCCGAAACCAATACAATTCACTCAATTTATTTGGAGACGTTGTCTTAAACTATATCGGATTTGTAAATTCCCTTCTATTTTAACTATACTTTCCGCTAATCCGGATTTTCCCCCGGGACAACGTAAAGCTTTCCATAAAGATTGGAATTCTTATTCTCTAATTAGAGTTAAAGATTTTTTTAGCCCTGTGGGGAAAAAACTGTCTACGTATGACGAACTTCAATCGAGATGTAACTGGGGCCTAGATAAAACGATGGCCTATCTGCAAGTTAAACATTACATAACGACGCTACTTGGGCAGACACCAAACCTTCAGTTGACCCCATTTGAGAGGGTGTTAGGGGGGGATTTCCCCTGTAAAGGTCTCATCTCTCAATTATACGGATTAATGAATATGCTGCCGGAGGACCCTTTTCCCAAACATTCTTATATGCGGTACTGGGAATCTGAATGGGATAGGGAACTGTCCCTGAATCAATGGGGTAAAATTTGGGAGAATGCACGTAAAATAGTAGTTTGCACTCAACAAAAAGAGAGTGTATACAAGACTATGATGAAGTGGTATCTTACACCTGACAGACTCTCCAGAATCTATCCACAATCCAGTCCTATGTGCTGGAGAGATTGTCAATTTAGGGGCACACTTCACCATATTATGTGGACTTGCCCGAAACTGTCTGAATTTTGGGTGGCGGTTTCCGGGTTAATATCCTCGGTCATGAGAACTCCCATTACTATTGAGATGCCCAATTTATTGTTAGCACTCCCAGTTCCGAAATTGTCGAATGCGGTCCAAAATGGATCAACCAAGTAGCCACTGTAGCACGGTTGGCTATTACTTCCAAATGGAAATCGCCAACGGTCCCTACGATTCAGGAGGTCATCTCCAGACTCGATATAAATAGGAAGTTCGAGGAAATGACAGCTCGGATAACCGATACCCTGCAACAACACAATGATGTCTGGGGGAACTGGGAGTACTACAAAACCACAATAGCTGATGTGACCTAGTTTCCCCGCTCTTGGTTTTTTCCACTGGGCATGGTTATTCCATTACTGGTCTCCATATTTTATTTTATTTTATTTTGTTTTGTTTCCTTTCCTTTTCTCTTCTTTTTTCTTTTTCCTTTGATCTCTTTATGGTTCTTTCCTATCTTTTCTCTCATTACTGTTACAGTATTGTGATAATAGTCTCCGGCTGTATTGTTTTAATAACTGCTGTGACTGTTGTACGAAGACAAGCAACATAATGTATCGATTACTTTACTTGTACTGTACTGAGAAAACAATAAAAATTTTAAGTTACAAAAAAAAAAAATAATATTGAAGCCTACATTGCCTGAACAAGCACAATGAACAACCTTAGACCCCTTGTGTGAAGAACATAGAAACTTACAAATTTTTTGTTCAGCAGCAGCTACACTGTACCTTTATCTAACTACAGTATCTCCATCCTGTCTGCAGTGTGCTTCTGTGCTGAGAGTGTCTGAGCTACACTGGGGAAAGTCCTAAATTCCCCTCTTTCATAATAGTCTGTCTGTTGAATACATGGCAGACACACTGTGTGCTGCCTTCCAATTTTCCATTGCACGGAGAAGAGCTCCACGAGACATTCTTTACAAGCTGAAATAAGCCAGACTGTAAAAATTTTAACGTAGAAGGAGAAGGAAAGTCAAATTTATTAGAATAGCCAAACACTGTAGTTTCCTTCATTTAAAATTAAATTTCGCAAAGCTCAGCATAACTACTGAATGGCCCTTCACTAGGAGAACAAAATCTGAGAAATACATTGCAACGGTGTGTGTGTTTGTGTTTATGTGTGAGTGTACATGCGAGTGTGCTGAGTTGGCTTGACTCGCTTTTATTTAAATTGACAGGGGTCAGTAACATTAAAATATAATAATATTTACAGTTTGCACCTTTAAAGAAATCTGACACAGCAGCTGTAAGTTCTGGACCACAGAATTAAGGATGTGTCCAGATGAAACCTTAGCTATCGGTTAAATTAAATGATTTAGTTAAACACAGATAAATATTTTTTCAATATGGAACAGACCTCTGCTGCTATAACCTAAGAGGGGTAGTTCATCTTTAAGTTAACTTTTAGTATGTTATATAGAATGGCCAATTCTAAGCAGCCTTTTAATTGCGCTTCATTATTTATTCTTTATAGTTTTTTAATGATTGCCTTTTTCGTCAAATGGGGGTCACTGGCCCCATCTAAAAACAAATGCTGTGTAATAGTGATGTGCGGGTCAGGGTTTTCCTGACCTGCACCAGACCCTTACCCGCCCTGCTGCAGCCCGCAGCGCCCGCCCCGCTGATGACGGCATAATAACATCACAAAAGGGGCGGGGCGAGCAGACGCGAGCCTATAAAACCGGAACCCGGAAGTCGGATGCTGGCATTTGAAGGTGGCGGACAGGGAGAGCAGGAGAAGAGCTGAACCCGCACCCGCCCGCCACCCGCGAGGAGCAGTGCGAGGTTGACCCAAACCTGCCCGACCCGCGGGTAAACCCGCAGGTCCCGCAGGTATCGGGTCTGCCCGCACATCACTACTGTGTAAGGCTACACATTTATTGTTATTGCTACTTCTTATTACTCATCTTTCTATTCAGTTCCTCTCCGATTCGTATTACAGTCTCTTATTCAAATCAACGCATGGTTTCTAGGGTAGTCTCGACCCTAGCAACCAGATTGCTAAAACTGCAAACTGGAGCACTGCTGAATAAAACACTGAATAACTTAAAAACCACAAATAATAAAAAATGAAAACCAAGTACAAATTGTCACTCTCTACATCAGGGATCCCCAACCAGTAGCTCGTGAGCAACATGTTGCTCTCCAACAGCTTGGAAGTTGCTCTCAGTGTCCTCAAAGCAGGTGCTTATTTTTGAATTCCAGGCTTGGAAGCAAGTTTTAATTGCATAAAAACTAAGTATAGTACCTAATAGAGCCTCCTGTAAGGCTGTCAGTTCACATAGGGGCCAATAAATAGCCAATCACAGCCCTTTTTTGGCACCCCAAGGGACCTTTTCATGCTTGTGTTGCTCCCCAACTCTTTTTGCATTTTAATATGGCTCGTGGGTAAAAAAGGTTGGGGATCCCTGCTCTACATCATGCTAAAAGTTCATTCAAAGGTGAACAACCCCTTTAACACAACTTTCCAATTCATTGTATAGTTATTTGTTACAATTGGAAAAGAATCCCAATAGGAAAAGAATCGTAATGTATCGGTAGTTGTTCTAGATGTCCTATTGAAGTTTGCAACTATATATTTTTGTTGTAGCAGAACTAATGTTCAGGTTGGCTCTCTAGTGTCTTCCTGGGATCATTACTTCATGTACTACATGTGTACTTAGGTGCAATTTGCTGCCATTTGTACCTACTAGGTATTTAACATTGACTAATTACTGCTATAGGTCTAGTTGCAAGCAACAAGCAATATATCAAGTAGATATAAGATTGCTATTGTTATTGTAGAGCTTCAATAAGCATCAGATAGCTGAATGTTGGTTGGGTACATGGAGAAGCTCTCAGTTACAACTACTGAGGATACTAGAATCTGACATTTAGTAAGGCATGGTATTTCCAGCTTGGAAATGCTTGATCTGCTTGGTAATGTAGTAAATACTACGTATGAAATAAAAAACCGTATAGAAAAAAGAGCTGTACAAATCCTGAACACATATTACCTTATTTATAAGTAGTTGGAAGTTCGTGAAACATTCTGTAGCAGAGAGGCAACATGAAACTGATGTATATATATAATTTGTGCTGTCTCTTAATTCCTTTGGTGCTGTAAATGAACACATGTTCCACCATCTCGCAGTATAGCGGCGTGAAAACAGGTGTACGGCGTTGGTTCAGCCAATGCTCTCTGTGTGATATTTCCCAGTAAATAACATGTAATCCTATTTGTATCTAAGCAAGTGCAATTCTGAATGAAACCAGATTTTTTTGGGACTTAAATTAAGTCGGAGATACAGAAGCATACGGAACAATTGTATACATCGAAGGAATGAATGAGACACCTTTGTTATGCTGACCTGCCCTTTAGAGGTCTTTATATAAATAAGCCAAATTACATAAAGAGAAAAGAAAAAAAACATCTAACAAACAAGATAATAGTCTACTGAAAAAAACTGCTTATCCCATATATTTAGGTTATGGTTATACTGGAATGTAAAAGTGGGAAAGAAAGTAGAATATGGAGGCATCGCTTATAAGAAAAACAGTAACACCAAAAAATTAAAGTGTTTTAAAGTAATGCAAATATCTTGTATTGTTGTCCTACACTGGTAAAACAGGTGTGTTTGCTTCAGCAACACTACTACAGTTCATATAAACAAGCTGTTTGTGTAGCAATGGTGGAAATTGAAAAAAGACTATATGGCACAGGTTAAATAGTGGATAACAGATAACACCATTATGTGCTACAGAGTTTATCTGCTGTGTAACCTGAGCCTTTCTCCTTTGAATGGCTGCCTCATTGCTAAACAGCAGCTTATTAGTGTTTCTGAAGCAAACACAGCAGTTTACCAGTGCAGGGCACCAGTACATTATAATTGTATCACTTTAAAACACTTTTATTTTTGATGTAGCTGTTCCTTTAAGTGAATAGAACTTTAGATTTTAATACATATAAGAGGGGGTTTTCTTAAACCATAGTTTAAAGAATAGACAAATTAGGATCAAATTAGGTCCTGACCCGATGGGAGAACCTGTACACTGGGAAGCAAGTAAAACCCTGGTGTTCTAGGTTGGAGAATGCTCCTTCTGAGGCATGTAACCATCTATTGCAATGTTTAACTGCAGAGAACCTCAGAAGCAATACCCTTGGCTTGCAGAAAGGTTGCCTAAAAAAGTTGGAATTTGTTTGAAAACTTGGGTGCAACTCCTGCATTCTTGGTGCTTTATATGCTAATGATGGTGGACAAACGTGTTCATAATGACTTTTATAAATAGGGCAATGGGAGCTTTACATAGAGAATTTATATACAGGGGAAGCTCTTGGATATTTTCTGCCTCTGGCCTACATAAATAGTTGTATCATGTAATACCCATTTATACCTTGTTATTAGATTAAATAATTTATACAGGGGACATAGGCCCACCCACACCATATAGTGTAACATTAAGATAAATTAATAAAAGCATTTTTTTAGCACTTTTGCAATTTACATTAATTGAAATGAGCATATGCGTTAAAGTCTAATAATCTTTTAAGGTATAACTTAGCTTTATGTTAACATTCACTGAATGTTCTATTCCTAGCAGCTTTCAACTGGTGTTTATTTTTATAGCTTAATTAATTGATTGATAATTAATTCATTAATCTGAAGCTTGCAACCTAAAACCTATTGCTCTGTTAGGCTATATATTTTGTTATCTTATCTATATACTTAGGCCCTATCCTGTTTATTTTCCAGTCTGTCATTCAATCCACTGCCTGGTTGCTAGGGTAATTTGATTCCTAGCAACAAGATATCTGCTGAAATTCCAAAGTAGAGATCAGCTGAACATAATGGAAAAAAAATTAAAAAAACACAAAAGGAAGACCAACTGCAAATTGTTGCAGGTTATCATTGTCTACATCATATTAACAGTTAATTTGATAGTGAACTACCCCTTTATCTTTATCATGTCAGCAAGACTGGATTCTATATTGTGATCACAAAGAGAGTAATAACCCAGTAAACATTCAAACAGAAGTCAATGTATTAGTGCTTTTTAATGTTCTAAAATAAACAATTTAACCCTTTTGGCACAGACCAAAAAAATGAAGTGCAAGCAGTTGGAATACAGACTAAGCACATAGAATTTTAAATGGACAATCCATCCTGCTGCTTCTATAGTTTGGAGATAAGTGTAAAGATGTTGATAGGTAGAAAGATTTGTAAATATATAATAAAAAAATACTTGGGGTTAAAAATAAAATGGAATCAATTTCCTTTAAATAGCAATATGTTTATGAGCAGTTCCCTGCATTTTTACACCACTTGCTAATTTAGACTTTTGGAATAATGAATAGTAGCTTTCACAAACAATTTTGTTTTGGCTAATAGAAAGCAGATGACTGCAGAAAAATAGAACAAAACAGGAGTTTAGGTTGTGTGAAGTGAACCAAACTCGACTTATTTTTATATACTGTACTTTTTTTTTTTTTTTTTACACCTTCTGAGATAAATAATAAGTCCATTTCTTTTCCCTGTCTGTGCACATGGACTTTCACATGCCTATAGAGTCAAACTTATATATGTAATAAGGAATCTCTCTGCAGAAATGGAGGAAAAAGGAATTCTTAAAAGGGCTTCTGAAAAACATCCACTTTGTGTGTTGTTCATTTGTATATAAAGCCACAAATCCCATGGGTAACATTGGTATGATCCACTCTGGTACCTATTGGAAAAATAATATCTGTTATGACCTTTGCAGGCCTTAACCATTCTCAAAATTAAAATGATGTATGCGCTGGCCTGTCGTTTTTCAACAACATGCAGACACTTTACCAATGGATGTCAGCCATGTATTGCAAAACTAATCTCCTAAGTATAGCCTATGCTTTATAGAGGTCAAACTGGCATTCTGTGGTTTGTTCTGAATAGAAAAATATGAAACAATAGCCATTCTCAGGGGTACAGCTAGAACAAGACGTTTTTTTACTTTACATTCCTACATTGAAAATAGTAATATCGTAGCAATAATGTTTGGGTCTCACATCGTCACAATGTTGGGCAATGGATTTGCTTTAGAGCGTATGTAAGAGATCCAGGGAACAATATAGGCTTGCAAGAGAATCAGTAAATAAAGATAGACCGGGCTTTTGTGTCATTTTGTATTACATGGGGCTCTTCCAATATTTGTTTTATATAACAGGTCATTTTTGTTACATGAATTTCTGTGTTCTTAGAAAATAAGTATGCTCAAAATCTTTCTCCTATAATATATCTCCTAAAAGCATTAAGCTGCCCATAGTTGCAAAGATACTATTGAATGCAACGATGGTTCTTACATTTTCGCATCATATGTGGAGTATCGTGAAAATTTATGTACCATGGCGATCAGTCGTTCAGTCAATCGGACAGGGTAGAAGATTTACATTGGCTAACGATAATATCTCTGCATGTATTGCCTATATGACGATATCAATGGGAGACTGTCACTACTATTTGTTGGACAAGAGTTTCATATGATTGCTGCCTGTCACTGGCCCGAGCATTGTGTGATTTGTTCTCTACTACTTTATATTAATCTGAAAGGTTAGTAGCAGGTCAGAAGATTAGCACGGACGATTGTTCATCTGACAGTAGACTATAATCTTCACATGTATAGCCAGCTTTAACCTATACTAACATTCTCAGTCAGAAATGCTAATTTTTAACTTGTACATATGTTAGGTTGTATCATACCAGGCATGTACAATTTTTTCTGTAACTATTGCACCATTATTTAGCTTTTTTACTCATTTCTGCTAGATCTGGATTTTATTGTAGTCACTAACAGCCGAGGTTGCATGTAATTATGTAATTGTTATCGGCGATGGGCTTGTTGCAGTTAGACTAATCTCCAATGAATAAATTGTTCATATGGCGTTAACAAGCTGCATAGAGTGTGATATATATGTTACACAAGATCCATTGATGACCCATAAATATATCATTTTTAACAGTGCCTAGCAATGTCTTCAGTTATAATAAGTGCTTAACGATGTCTTATAAGTGGATAATAGGAATCCACAATGTGCAGGAGAGCACTTGGCGTAAAGAATTGTTAACCTTCATTTCCAGGCATGCCATGTAGTTGGTGAGACGTTTCTATTGGTCCAGGGGTGGAACTCCCTATTGCAGTGATCCCCAACCTGTGGCCCATGAGCAACATGTTGTTCACCTACCCCAGGGTGTTGCTCTCAGTGACCTCAAAGTTGGAGCTTTTTAATTTCCAGCTGGGAGGCAAGCTTTGGTTGCATAAAAAACAGGTATAATGTCAAACAGAGCCTCCTGTAGGCTGCCAGTCCACATATGGGCTAGCCCTTATTTCGTAACCCAGGGATGTTTTTCATGCTTGTGTTGCTCCCCAACTCTTTTTACATCTAAATGTGGCTCATGGGTAAAAAAGGGGGATACTAGTTCTAGGCCTTCTTGGCCTCCACAAAAAGGTTTAATAAGAAAAAGCCTGGCCTGGCACCAGGTAGGGAATACTGCCAGTTAAGGTATCTGCTGTTTTATAACAGTTTTATAGGTGCGTTCCCAATCTTTTTTACTCAAGAGTCACATTCAAATATAAAAAGAGTTGGGGAGCAACACATGCATGAAAAAAAGGTTCCTGAAGATGTCAAATATTGGCTGTTATTGGCCATTTGGTTACCCCTTTGTGTACTGGCAGCCTACAGGAGGCTCTGTTTTGCAGTATGCCTTTTTTTCTTTTGTTTTTATGCAAATAAAACTTGCCTTCAAGCCTGAAATTCAAAGATAAGCACCTGCTTTAAGGCCACTGAGAGCAACTTCCAAGGGGTTGGTGAGCAACACATTGTTTGTGAGCAACTAGTTGGAGATCACTGGCCTTAATGCTCATCTAACAAGCACTTTCACTTTGGGCTACAATGTAGTGGGGTCTGCTTCTTCTGTAGCTGTAAAGAACTCCTCCACCCAGCCTGTGAATAGTGAGGGAGGACACAGATGGGTGCAGGGGATGGGGAGTGGGCTGGTGAAGGGCGAGTAGTGGGCTACTGGGCACAGGTGAGCCCTGTTGTGACAATGCACTTTAGTCCAGAGGCTAGCCTTATGTCTGCGTGCCAAAACAGTCAATTTCAGAGTTTTCTTGCACTTTGCAAGCAAATGTTCTGCAACATAATATACCCCTGTTATTTAGTAATTTGCTTATGAAATGCCAATAGATGGAACCATAAAATACTGATTATGCCGTGAATATGCAATGAATAATTTGTACCTATTAACTATTAGCAATTAACTTACTAAGTCCTAACTTTTAAAAGCAGCTAATTTATAAACTTGCAAAATCACTGGGAGGTTATTTTATGCATTTTTGTATGGAGAGGGTAAAAGCAGATGGATATGTACTTTGTTTTAATGCTCAGGAAACAGGTTGGCGAACACTGATAGGAGTTCATTGTGTGAGTTTTCCTGAGAGGAAAAGCCAGACAGTTTTTTTCTTTTTTAACATTCATCAAATAGAGGCTAAATGATTTAAAAATAATCTGAGAAAATATGACCCTGTGCAGGATTTATTTTTCTAGATCTGGTGTAAAACTTGGTTTGCTAGATGATATGTCTGTAAGAAATGTATTTTTATATTGGTTACGATTTCACAGACAGGAAGAGCTTTTGTCTTTATCCCATTGGCTTATTTACTTAGAAAGCTACATACTGTATTTGTCTGGTTTAATAACTCATAGCGGCTAAACAAATGTTAGATTATTTGTTTTTCCAACTGTTGGTTGGTCACTTTGATTTCCTGCCCTGAAAATATTTGCATTTTGTGACTATTGAAGTATTAAGTGGGTCACATTTTTTTGCACCAACTGTAGCAGCATATTAAGAGAGGATATTTGTAAAGTATGATTTTTATATGAGTTACCCTTTATTATCCCACCATGCTTAAGGTCAAACATTAGGCTCCTATATATATAGTTGTATATTTGCCGGCAAAGAATGGGAGGATACATGGAATAATTGCAAATTATAGATTGGGTATGTTCCACTTGGATCTTACTGATTTCAGTAATATAGTGGGCAGAATTGGGGAGTTTCTAGCATATACCAAGTAATTTGTATAATGTGCCTATTCCTATAACCACACAGAGATGGGGTTAGAGATGCTAAAGTCAGGCACAACCAGGCAGTCTAGAGCTTTGTGCACTAATGTTTACACTGCTGTTTCTCTAATAGTGTCTCTGAGCTGCAGCTCATTTGCTAACTAGTCTAGTTGCTGGAAATTGAGAGAAAGTATAAATAATATAGGGCAGTGCTCTCCAATGTACTATGTGTGTATATATATATATATATATATATATATATATATATATATATATATATATATATATATATGTATAATGGAGTGAATATTTCTCATACAGCATATTTGAGTGCCGGATTAAATGAAGACACATACAATGAAATTTATGGAGCCTCTAAACAGATTGTGGGCCATAAAATTTTTTTTGGAGGGACACAGCTGCCCTTCCTTAGACAATGCTGCCTAACCCTAGATGTGTGTATGTATATATATATATTTATATATATATATATATATATATATATATATATATATATATATATATATATATATATATATATATATATAGACAAATACAAGATTCCTCTGCACTCAACCCATTATCAATATATTTAAGACAGCGACATTTTGTGCATACTGCTACTGAAAAATGCCTTACCCTTTAAACAAAACAGGGATTGTTTGTCCATATATTGCAATATATTTAAGCTGGCCAACTACGTCAAAGCCATCCCATATCTGGCCAGTCCTATGCTCAATTTTCATCTAATTCATTAAGAATTCTATGGTTTAATTATACATTTTATAAAAGGGACGAATACGTTTTACCTGCAACTTACTAGCTGCTTTCAAAGTAAAACTCCCAAAGACAAACAATCCCTGTTTTGTTTAAAGGGTAAGGCATTTTTCAGTAGCAGTATGCACAAAATGTCGCTGTCTTAAATATATTGATAATGGGTTGAGTGCAGAGGAATCTTGTATTTGTCTATATGTTTTTTGTGGTCACAGCCTCATTGCACCCCCGCCTAATGGTTTTAAAAACTAGTGGTGAGCACAACTTTCCCTTGTTTGTTATAGTTATACAGGAGCAGTGACCAGCTCCATGTTGTAGCTCCCACCCCCTCCAACTATAGTCAGGTGATCCCACTGGTGTCTAATAAAAGGGCAGCCAAGTTTGGGAGTTTTACTTTGAAAGCAGCTAGTAAGTTGCAGGTAAAACGTATTCGTCCCTTTTATAAAATGTATAATTAAACCATAGAATTCTTAATGAATTAGATGAAAATTGAGCATAGGACTGGCCAGAGATGGGATGACTTTGACGTAGTTGGCCAGTTTAAATATATTGCAATATATGGACAAACAATCCCTGTTTTGTTTAAAGGGTAAGGCATTTTTCAGTAGCAGTATGCACAAAATGTCTGTCTTAAATATATTGATAATGGGTTGAGTGCAGAGGAATCTTGTATTTGTCTATATGTATTTTGTGGTCACAGCCTCATTGCACCCCCGCCTAATGGTTTTAAAAACTAGTGGTGAGCACAACTTTCCCTTGTTTGTTATATATATATATATATATATATATATATATATATATATATATATATATATATATATATATATATATTAAGGTATGGAGATCCAAATTACAGAAAGGCCTTATCTGCAAAATTAACAGATTATTGCTATGGACTCCTGTTCCTTTTATATAAAATATTTCAAATTTTTTTTACAAGCTGTAACTTAACTTTAATTAGCACATATCATTTCCTACACATACAATCCTTTCCGTACTATTTGATACTTGTCTTATTAATACCTCAAGTTGATATAATTGTAAAATTTTGCAGAACATCTAAAAATCAGAAAGAGTGACAAAAACATCTGCCTACTTTGTGCTCATGCCCCCAAATACCATGCCCATTTTACAAAAACCAGCCCTTCTTGACTGGAATGACAGCATCAGATGCACAAGGCATAGATTAAGAAAGTTACAATGTCCCCTGCCATTTCGGGGCATATTGTGGCCTTAAGCATTCCATGAAGTTCTAAACATTCGTTAGAACAATGAATTCTCTCTGAGTTACAGGGCAATACAAGCTTTGATGCAACTGCCAAATAGCACTTAAAGGGGAAATTGAGATTGAAATTGGAAGAAATGTGACATTCAGTCAAACAATCCAGGATACAAAATCTTGCTTCAAAATCATTGCTGTCCCACAAAAAGCAGGACAGTTAGGAGGACAAGAAAGGCCCCTTATGCGGAAAGCTCCAATTCCTGAGCATTCTGGATAACAGGTCCCATGCCTGTACTGCAAAATTAATAGATTATTACTATGGACTCCTGTTCCTTTTATATAAAATATTTCACATTTTTTATGGGCTGTGACTTAACTTTAATTAGCATGGCTCATTTCCTACACATACACTCATTTCAGTACTATTTAATGCTTGTCTTATGAATACCTCAAATTTATATAATTGTGAAATTTGGCAGAAAGCAGAGACAGCGTATGTAGGCCTAATCAACTTCCCAGCACTACAATATCTGGTATACAGACAGGAATAGGAGGAGCAGATCTGAAGGGTAACACTCATTAAATATTAATTTAAATATCCTGTTAGCTTTTCCTTTCATTGATACATTTATCGACCATTTTTTTTTGTATCCTGTATAAAATTACACATCCTTCTTAAACAAAAGCTTACTTGCATTAGCAAAGGGATAAAAATCCTAGTGACTCAGCTGATTTCCTTTTTCTCTGTAATAACAGTACCTTGTACTTGATCGTAAGATATAATTAATTCTTATTGGAGGCAAAACAATCCTATTTGAAATAATTAATACTTTAATGATTTTTAGTAGACTTAAAGTATAGTGACCCCTTGTCCAGTCCATCCCCATTCTGGATAACAGGTCCCATACCTGTACAGGTATAGGATCTCTTATTCGGAAACCCATTATCCAGAAAGCTCTAATTTATGGAAAGGCCATCTCCTATAGAGTAAATTTTAAGCTAATATTATTCTAATTTTTAAAAATGATTTTATCTCTATAATTATAAAACAGTACCTTATACTTGATGGAAAATAATCTGTATTAATCCATATTGGTGGCCAAACAATCCTATTGGGTTAATTTAATGTTTAAATGTTGTTTTTAGCAGACTCAAGATATTGTGATCCAAATTATTGTACAATCCCTTATCTGGAAACCCCAGGTCTTGAACATTCTGGATAACAGATCTGTAGCTATAGGGGTCTTGTTTCTAATGGATTCTAAGAATAATGCCTCAGTTAAGGTGTTCAATTTACACAGAAATAATAGATAATAGGCTGGTTTTGCTTCCAATAAGGTTTAATTATATCTTAGTTTGATCAAGTACAAGTACTGTTTTATTATCACAGAGAAAAATGAATTTGTTTTTTTAAAAATGTGGATTATATGGATAAAATGGAGTCTATGGGAGACGGCCTTTCCGATAACGGGTTTTCTGGATAATGGAGTACTATTTTTGATGGGAATATTCTGCTGAGTTACTTTTGCAGCACCATTTTCTGCCATTTATTACAAACACAGTAATTATCCATGGAGCTATTGTACTGGATCTATTGTAAAAAACTTGCTATCAGAGCCTAACAGTTGCCTTGCTTTTTTTCATCGCTACTTAGTCAAAAACATAAAGCGTTCCTTTGAGTCACTGATTAAAGGAACGCTGTTAATATTATAATAGGGGAAATAATGTGTTCCCTTTGGGGTAGTGGAATGATGCAAATTCATTCAGACAATCCTTTAATATTTCTTTGCACTTTGTTCTACCTCAAGAGGACTATCTCTAAATTCCAGAAATTGCCTGAAATCAATCTGTTGTCCTTTCTGATTGTATTTTAGCCATGCTGTTGCCAGTGTCACGGAGCAGTTTAATCATAAAGGACTTTGCATTTTGCCAGTATCGCCTCTAGAAATGCTTTATGAATCCTGATAATCTTGTACTGAGGCAAGTATTGGTACTTCCCTACCAATTAATTGTGCAGAGTGCATATGTCTAGTCAGATGTATAAGATTGAGCAAACAGCCTCGGAATTTCACTAATAACTTCCCTAATCCTTTGTAAATACTAAAGCATTTGATTTGCATCTCCATTCCAGTATAAGGCCAAATTACTCTAGTGTGTCTTCTGAGGTCCTAATGCACATCCGAAGATGTATTAGTTTTGCTTCTGTACTAGTAACCCATAGCAAATATTCAGTAAATGCTAGTCGCATTGGTTGCTATGGGTTATTAAATTGAGCAAAGTTTGCTCCTTTTAGCACAAACCTTTAATTTTCTTAAATTTACTGTATTTTTTTTATAAACCTGCTATATCCCTGGAAACTAAAGGCCCAGAACAATTAGCTGATTTCAGATTGAGATTCCTCTGAAAAAAGTTGCATTTTTTTGTTATAATTCTCAACAGTCATGAAAAGACGCAAGCAAACTTTTGAGCTTGTAAAGCATCCCTGTGCAACAGGAGATGTTTTCAAAGTATGGCTGGGGCTTAATTAGTCATTTAATAACCTTAGCTTTTCTACCTGTCAGAGAGTGCGTGGTCCTCCAGCGTTTTCCAGCCGGCAGAGAAACACCTGAACTTGCCTCTGCTATTTACTTAAAGGGGTTGTTCACCTTTAAATTAACTTTTAGTTTGGTGTAGATATTTTGAGACAATTTCCAATTGGTGTTAATTTTTTATTATTTGTGTTTTTTTAATTATTTACAACAGCTCTCCAGTTTGCAATTTCAGCAGCTATCTGGTTCGTAGGGTCTTGTTCACCTTAGCAACCACGCAGTGGTTTGAATGAAAATGTATAAGAGAGGGCCTTAATAGAAAAATAAGTAATAAAACATAACGACAACAATAACATTTTAGCCTCGAAAAGCAATCGTTTATGGGCTGCTGGAGTCTGTGACCCTTCATCTAAAAACTTGGAGTCAAAAAAAAGATGGCAAATCATTCAAAAACTATAACAAAAACATGAAAAGTTGTTTAAAATTGATCATTCTATAACATATTAAAAGTTAGCTTCAAGGTGAACTACCCCTTTAAATTGAATCTGGAATCACAATTGCTAACAGGTGGCTAAGATCTGTAAATGTTTAGCTGTATTCCATTTGTGTAAATGTCAATCTGCTTGGCCATGCTACTCTGCTGGCTGAATTAAGCCCCCATATGCCATTGACCTAAAGCCTGGAGCCTTGTACGACCTCATTGTCACTTTAACATTTTTAAATTTAAATAATAATGTGCAACTAATTTGGAGAAAGTAACCACCTGCGAAACTGCAAGTAAGAAAAGTGAGTGCATTTAATCTGTCCTGTGTTTAATGCGTTTTAGTGTGAATACTTGTTTGCAATCAGATCCCTTGAATTATTCATAGCATACTCATCTCAGGGAAATTATAACAACTGTTAATAAAGTCTTAAGGAGGATTGAAGTGACATGTGTGACCTTACTCGCTCTTAATGTCCAGAAAATAGCTATAAGGATAATGAAATAATAAGTGGAAATCTTACTCCATGACTAGTCACTGAGAGCTACCAATTAGCATTTACTGTCTGTTCCAAGCTAAAGATATATCTAGTATCTACAGTAGCTGTCAGGAATAATAACATTGTTTTGTGTAACTTTGGGGGCCTGAGACCCCCGCAAATTTTTTTCTGGGCCCTAACCCCTGCCGAAATCATGGGTCACGCACTGTGTGAAAAAAATCAGGGGCCACCCGCAACACTCAAAAAATTACGGTTGACCAGTGATTTCTTTATGCGTCGCAGGTCACCTGTGTGGTCCCCTTAAAGAGGAAGCCAACCTGGGCTCCCCACGACTATGAGGTCTGATTCTTCTGTAGTTATGCCACTGATTCGCATAAAGTACAATATGGCAAGCATTAAGCCCATGTAATATTATGTGGCATGTGGTTTATGGGCCTGCAGCACAATTATTGCATTCCTCACCTTTCAACATTGGGTATTAAAGTATCTTTACAATCAATACAGTGGTTGCTCCACTCATGTTATTTCTGCTGGTGGAGACACTACTTGTGCCACAGTTTATTGTACAGGTATGGGATCCATTATCCAGAAACCCATTATCCAGAAAACTCAGAATTACAGAAAGGCTGTCTCCCATAGACTCCATTATATCCAAATAATCCAGATTTTTAAAAATGACTTCCTTTTTCTCTGTAATAATAAAACAGTACCTTGTACTTGATCCAAACTGAGATATAATCAATCCTTATTGGAAGCAAAACCAGCCTATTGGGTTTATTGAATGTTTACATGATTTTCTAGTAGACTTAAGGTATGAAGGTCCAAATTACAGAAAAATCTGTTATCCGGAAAACCCCAGGTCCCGAGCATTCTGGATAACAGGTCCCATACCTGTATTTTTATGAAAGCATCCTGTCACCGCTTGTACAGTAAATTAAATACCTTAAATTACACTTTATTGTTTGTTCCATTAAACCCTGTGGTACAGTATGTGAAGCAAAAAGTGTGCCTTATAATAAACAGGTAACGACATTGGTCTGGCCATTTTAACAGGGGACAGGCTTTAGTGCTCTTTTTATGGTTTTGATTTTTGTGAGCGCTGGATATGATATTGTTTTATAAGCCCATGAGCGGAGAACAGAAGAAATAAACTGAACTCAAGAAAAAATACATTGCACATAATATGGTTATTCTAGCCAGAATTGTGGCATGTGTGGCCAGCCATATGCCTACTACCATACAATTTCATTATTTTTGAAATGATAGAGAGAACATCTAAACTCAGCAGTGTTTGTACTAATATTATTACTATTATCATGCTCTTTTTAATACAGTATCCTATTACATCCAGTTTGCATGCCTGTGACTGAATGAAAGCTTCTTTACATAAACACAATGCCTTATGTTAGCTAGAAATGCAGCTTGAGCTGGGGAAATGAGCCTGCTGTGCTCTACTGCTGATCACTAGGTGTAGCTGCATCTCCAAATCCACTGCTGCTGACCTCCTGCTTACTGCTCAAGCTGGTACACGTGCAGCTGGTAACGCATAGTAATATTTAGCTTTAGTGATCACATTTTAATAACTTCTTTAAATGTACCCCAGAGGCACTCATTACCCAGTTAAATAGTTACAAATGATAAAAGAAACAGTCGGATAAAATTGAATGTGAGCAATCGTTTTCTGTAAATGCTCCTTTTGGATAGAACATGCTATCAAATATAGGTAACACATTCCCACGTAGATTGTAAGCTCTATGGGGAAGGGACCTCCTTCCATCTGTCTTTCTTACCACATGGCACTTAAGCTCTGTGTCCTTATATAAGATGTGTGTATTTATTGTATTTATTATGTTATTTGTCCTCCCTGTGTGTACTTTTATATATTGTACTTATTTATATATATATATATCTTATTTATATATATATATATATATATATATATATATATATATATATATATATATATATATAGTACAGTAATGTGGGTCCTTACAGCGATTTACAAATAAAGTTTTATATATACAGTGAAAACATCGTACCCTAATTTTAAGTTTTCCCGCAATTTACATTTTTTTTGTGGTCCCACCAATATATAATACATTTCAATGGATGTATTTCCCTGATTTTAAGTAAAGTTTTCCTGGATCTTACATCAAAATTTTGTCCTGATTTTCCCAAAAACTGCTTTTTTTCCTCTATGAATCTTATTATTTGTGGAATAAAGAGGTTTAAAATACAAACCAGATGTACAGTATATTTTGCCATGGTTCTGCCTGTAAATTCAATTCCAATTAGTCTGCCCATTATACAGTCCTGCAGCCTTGCACATGCCCCCATAGTGTAACATTAACACTGCAATGCTTAACACTTGTAATTAACATAGTAAATATTGTATATCAAAGTAATACTAACTGTGCTTCTATCTTTTCAATACATGAAGTAAAAGTTACTTTAACAAATTTCCCTGATTTTACATTTTCTCATAATTTTTTATCAACAAAAAAAAAATATATATATATATATACATACACACAAACACTGTTGAGAGTTTTATATTTGTTTGTTTTTCACAAGCAAACAATGCACCTTTTCAGACAGGGGCCTCCTTCCAGTAGTGTTATAGGTTGTCAGCAATTATATTTTTAATTGTATTGTTTTATTTTATCCCTGTATTCATAACCCTGATTCATATAAAGTTTTCCCTTGGATTTAAGCTCTAGGCCCTGCCATAGTTTAGACATCCCCGTTCTATAATTTTGATTTAAGTAGTAAGTACATTCGGAAGTTCGGAAGTATAGTCCATGATTCAGTCATAGTGTTACATTTTCTATAATAAACTGCTTTACGCCATTGGAGAAAATCATAAAAAGGTGAGTTGCTCTGAATCCTGTGAAAGCAAGAATGATGTGTCTATTTCCAAGCGTCTCATGTTCCACATGACAGATGGGACTAAATATAAAATCTTCTTGGCAAAAAAACACGCCATCTCGAAATGGGATAAGGAGGACTTAGAAGCTGAATGATCGAGGGAAGTCTATAAATAAAGGCACCAGCTATTTAGTCTCACATTTGCTGAAGAAAAGTTGACAGCTAAAGTTCTTCTTCGTATGCCCTTGTCTTTACTTGGTTCAGTTGGGTATATTGTTACAGTAAAGGACTGTTAATGGGGATCTCTCCACCCAAAACAGTTTTTTTGCCTAATGAAAAAAAGTCATGCTAAGCAGCTTTACTATATGCATTCATTTTCAATGGTTTTACAGTTTTATGTCAATGTAATTACAATTGAAAGCAATATTAATCCCTTTCTGTTCTTTGTTTTTGAATTTTTCAAACTACATAGTAGAAGCCAGTTCCTCTCCAGGCAACATTGTTTCAGGAGTCAGAGCCAGTAGTTCAGGGAATCTGAACACATCAGACAATGCTGCTTTCAATCGCAAATACTGTAGCTCTTGCAGCAATTCCAGAGCTTTTACTGGCAAATGGGGGTTTATTATATATATGTAAACAGAACTTTTAAATTTTTGGGGATATTTCTGACCCTTCCTCAAGAGCAATGCGCTTACATGGTCACAGAATTTAATAATGAATTTGTCTTTATTCTAATTTGCTAAATTTGTTCTGTGCAAAGCCTTTTTGCACTAATGTGCACCAATCTCTCTAACCCAAAACTCTTGTATTACAAAAGGTTAGCATTTAAAGGGACTGTATTTAATTTGTTATAACCCCCACCTTTCATCACAGTTTCTTCTCAGTGAGGTACAGTGAGGCACTAAAGGAGTTAACAAAGGAGGCCGCAGGTTCCGTTTATTGAATATATGTAAATTATAGGAAACACAGTGATTTGTGGTACCTTTCATTAGAATATATTTCATATTGCTCAATTCCCATATTATTACTTTTGGGCCACATGCCTCCTGTCTATTGATTCTCTTTCACAAGAAAGCTTGAGGAATATTGTTTCTTTATGGTGTATGAAAATATATGCACAACTTAAAGGTCACTGTGTCTTATTAAGTAAGCCCAATGCTTTCCAGTATATAGTCTAATCCCTCACATTACAGTGCAGGCCAGTGATTTAGATGTAACTTACATGTAAAAAAAAAATACTCATCAAAAGTAACGTGTAGATAAAGGCCCATATACATTTTCACATGAAGCAAATATCATATTAAGACCTTTTCTATAACCAATATATTTATTGCAGCTTACAACATATTTTTATATCCACATTCTCCACTTATGCACATATAGAGAATGTTCTACTCATATCATCTTTTAGTAGCCATATGCTTCTGGAAGTTGTATTCAAGAGTACTCATAGTTATCAATGGCATCCTTTCAGCATCCTCTTAAAAGCAAGCAACATACTTCTAGTCACCAAGTCATCCACTCGCAGCTTCCTAGACATAGCAGTAGCTTTTTTCTATATTCTATTCTATATAACAATCAACATTTATGCCCACATTCAGCCTCATGGATCAGCAGGATCTTATCTGTATGTTCTTACTTCCAAAAGGAACCTCCCTCTGTCTTCTTCCAGAAATACATTCCACAACAATCATCATCCTACAGTCAGTTACACCTTTATGGATCCAAGGGTATAGCATCTTCCACCCTCCACCATCAGTCAATTATATTCATTTGGGGTTTGTGCCATAGGCAACAGTAAACATTTACACCAAAGGCTTCGTTATATCATCAATCTTAAGACGCCATCATCCATTTATCATCTTTGATCATGGGACCTCTTTGATCTTCTTACAGCCAGTAAAATTCCAGCAACTTTTTTTGCAGCAATCTGACATTTGTCTCAGATACAGACATTCATCCCATATCCATTTATAGATAACATTCTGCTTATAGCATCTTTTAGTAGCCATATGCTTCCAGGAGTCTCTTAATCAATGGTCAATGTTGCTACTGTCTATAAAGTCTCAAAAGTTTCCAGCAAAGTCAGGGGGAATTAAGGTAAATATTGATGTAGGTATGGAAATATAGAGAGTGTAATTGAAGTCCAATTATCTTGATGGCAGTTTTTGCATGAAGTCCTTTATTCTCCCATTAGAAGAACACATTTTCTCAATATTTTTGTCCAAATGCTATACAAACAGCGTGACTAAGAAAAAAACTGTCAAAAAGTAGAACGCATACTGAATAATGTTGTTGTACGTCTTTGACCAATTTGGCCATGTCTCCAATTCAGTTCTCTACAATTATGGCCCTAAATTAGTACACATTACTAGAAGCTCAGGGAATCATCTCACATTTCTATAAAACTAAGTCACCCAAAGGGCTTCATCAAATCTTTTCCCTGAACTGCATCCGTGGAATGATCATTTTCTTGTAAAATATAGAAATGGAGTTTCTCATTCTTTTAAATCTTGCCTAAGAAATTGCTTTCTGATAACAATTGATAGAGAATGAGTTTGGCAAATCGCAAGACTCATTCTGTGTGTGCCACTCCATGAACACAGGTACTTCAAACTGCAAGTGCTTCATAAATATTGGTAATAATCTTTTAAATCTGAGCAGCAGCATAATGAGCGAATCAATCTATTATTCTCATGATGGGTGAGCACTGCAAGGATACATGAGCAGCCTTACACTCCATTCCACTTATTTATTACCATGCTGTCTTTTGATGTTCCATGATATCACTCACATACATTATGTAATATAAATGATATCCAATTAGCATTTAGGATTCATAAATAGCATTCAGTTTGATTTGTTTTCCACATGCTTCTTGGGTTGCATTGTCATGTTGAATATCAACTAAAAATGGGTAATTATGGGAAAGCCATCTCCCATAGACTCCATTTTATCCAAATAATCCAAAAATAATCAAAAGATTTGGATAAATTGGAGTCTATAGGAGACAATCTCCCTTTAGTTAGGAGCTTTCTGGATAATGCATTTCCAGATAATGTATCCCATTCCTGTACTGTCTAAAGTTAAGAATATAAGGCCTAGGATTAGGGAAAATAATAAAATATAAATAACAAAATACTGTACAGATTCATTCTATAAAAAAAGAGTAGCTGTAAATAGGTCCTTATCATGATCTGTTGTCGCGTGGCCATACACCGACATATTTTAGCAGCCGATTTGGGTCCTTTAGACCAATTCTGCAGCTTACCTGCTAGTGTATGGGGCCTTCCAATGGGCCTCCCTGAACGAAATCTTTCCAAAAATGGGGCAGATATCAATTGGACTAGTTAATGTGGTCCTCATCTAGTCGGTGCCTATTCCCATCGTTGTAATCAATCGTTTGGCTCTAGGGCACGAAATTGCCCTGCCTTTGATGGGCATATCAGCCAAAGATCCGCTCGTTTGGCAATCTTGACAAACGAGCGAATCGTATAGTGTATGGCCACAATCTTGGCAAGGAAAATACTGTAACCTTAATATATTTTAGTAGCAATGAACAAGCTAACAAAAAACATCCAAATATGTTTCATATATTCTCCTTTGCTTTTCCTTTACATGTTTGGCTGGTACTGGGATTGCTGGGGATCTGCAGGGTTTATGGATTGATAATTTGGCAGATTCATTACTAATTGCATTAGGCCTAAACCTTTGTGTACAAATTAGAGACTCACAGAGAGTATCGGCTGGTCAGAGGTCGGCAAGCTTTAAAGCTGAGAAGAATGCATGAGGAAACCTAAATTAATGAGTTTCACAAAACAATTTGTGTTGTACAGAAAGCTGATATATTGATTGTGGATAACTGAAAGGCAACAGCTCTTTTAAATTGCTCACCTGAAGGAATCTATCATTGTAATTCTAATTTCTTTCTGCCAATTTGTTATGCGTTGGTGATTTATTAAGTTCCTGCGTAATAACATGCCACAGGCCTAGAACAGTGACTGTCCTGCCGGAAGGTACAGCCAAATCAAATTTATTAACTATTGTATCAGTAGGCATGGGGCAACTAGGGAACTGCTACACATCCGGGATTAGACACACAAGCTGGTACATTTAACTGCCCACCCTTTGTATTTTGAAATGTTTGCCATGTGTGACAGAACAATAATACCTGAAATTGACTGTACTGGGTTCCAGTATGTTTCTATTCTAGTTTGTGTTCAAGGGCTTCAGGCATTTTGTACTGTATAATTGTTACAATGGACTCTTTACGGAAACATTCATTGATTTCTTAGCTAACAAAGCAATTTCACAAAAGTACTAAAACACAATCAGTAAAGCCTATGTAATATTTTCCAGAAGCAAAAGCCGAACTGCAGTCAAATTTGTTAGGGTCAAATCACATTACCTTTAATATATAAGGGCTATTTAAAGAGTGGGGGAACAAACAGTAACAATTCTTCATGTTTTTACCTAAATTTCCCCAGAATTCCACTGCAATTGTGCTCTCTGCAAATTTTGCACAGATCACAACTTGCACAATGGAGAGTTAACTTTAGCACCAGGATTGACACATTGAGGGTCATTTATCAACTCTGGGCAAATTTGCCTGTGGACAGTAATCCATAGCAACCAATCAGTGATTGTCTTTTTCCAGCCAGTTGCAGGTAGAACAACACATGCAGCCATTTGATTGGTTGCCATGGGTTACTGCCTACAGTCAAACTTGCCCAGAGTTGACAAATGACCATCAATGTGTCGATCCTGGTGCTAAAGTTAAGCACATTTGCTTGAGGTTCCAATTTGTGCAATTTGGAATGTGTTGATTCAACTAGCCATTCAATGTGCATGAGCTTCAACTTGAGTAAGATGGTGCAACTTGAGCCCTTACTCAATTACAAAGCACAATACTCCCTTGCATCACAACATGTTGGGTAGTCCAGATGGATTTTTTTTGGAACTGGGCCATGTGTGGCTTAGCTAAAAAAAGAAAGCAAAAGTCATAGAAGTCATGTGATCACCAGCTTTGTTGGTATTACTGCACTACCTTTTTGAACCGTTTTAGTTATTTTTTTATTTAAATTTATTTAAATGTATTTAAATTTTCCTTACAGTTTTAGAGGGCTAGGTTGGAGAGGGGAACTGCAAGAGGAAGAACCCTTCAGGGGCAGGGAAATTCTGATTGTCAAGCTAGGGATTTGCTAAATCCCCCTCTTATCCTCTTAACCTACAGAGATCTTGAATGACTGTTCTACTTTACATATTCAACATTACCTTTCACTCAGTGTCGGACTGGCCCACCGGGATACCAGGAAAACTCCCGGTGGGCCCAGGTGTCTGTGGGCCCTTGTGCTGCAAAATATTTGGCCTATTTCATGGTTATTCCCTATTTCTTTGAGAACAAAGAGGCTAAATAGATGGAAACATAGATTATAGTATGTAAAGAATAGAGACTAGGAGAATAGAGGTTGAGTGAGGAGAAGAAGAATAATAGTACTGAGAGTGGGCCCCTGGTCTATGGTTCTTTGGTGGGCCCCTGGTCTAAGGTTTTTGGGTGGGCCCCTGGTGTCCCAGTCCGACACTGCTTTCACTTGAAGAGTCCACTGATGGGGCCCTGCTTCTACAATTACAAAGTTATGTTAGATGAAGGACCTCTGCATCTCTCATTGGGTGTTGGCTCAGTTGGAAGTTGTAGACCCAACAAGAGCTGACAGTGCTAGAGTTGTACTTGTGTTCTACGATGCAATGCCTGTTCATACTTCTTAAAGTCTTGCTTCTATCTACATTTGGAAATTGCTGCGTATGGATGCTCTGTGCAATTTCAAGGCTAGTCTGTGGATTGAAACAAATGTGTACCCCTGCGAGCCCCCAGGAATGCTATTGCATATAAAATGCAGATATGTACTAGGCCTTAAGCTCTTATCAACACAGTAATTTCTTACACTATATGCATTTTCACTGGATAAACTGAATCCATTTATGAGTACTGTATCTAACACATGGAAAGTATTTAATGCGTGGCTTAACATGTAAAATAAAATTTAATTCCATTAGCATAATAAATAATTATTGCTTCTGGGGTTTGTTGTATAGATAATAAAATGTGAAAAGAAGCAAAGCACTTGAGTGGAAAGTAATTGCAGTGACAAGTGCCACACAGCCAGCATTCACTATACAACAGACCTTTCCTCAATGTCAAGATGATTTTTCTGCCCACATAAATGCTTCCTTGCATTATGGAAATGTGTGTTCCCTATCAAAAGAACAGAATCAAACTGCAGGCATCTAATTAATCTTGTCTGACATCCCATTTTATACCCAGGTTAAAGGCACCAAGCAGGTGGGTCTTACTTTTTTTTTCTACATGAGCATGACCACAGGCAAATTTCTCCATTAACGTCAGCCCACATCTTGTGTAGCTCTGTTCTGCTGCCACACACCTGTCATTAATGCATGTTTCTGCTTCGAATCAATTCCTATGCAATTTTTATTTTTTAACTTGGGGGCTTGACAAAAAAAAAAAAAGAGGGACCATGAAAAAAGAGAAAGTGTAAGCTGCAGTTTTAAATTACAGACGTTTCACCTTGGACTTTCCTGCACTTATTTCTGTTAGTATATAATGCTGATGTTAGGAAAGTAGTGATTTATGTTCCGCTAGCTGCACACTTGCAATAATTGTAATTATGCCAATATACATGGCTCCTAAAGTATATAAATGTTGGCTCTGTTATTGTACAAGAATTGCTTTAAGAGAAGAACATGTTTACATATGCTGAGTAGACTATAGAGGATGCTTATTAGTTGAGGGCAACATTCCTGGGCATTTGCTTATGATAATATGATAACTTGCTACATTAAACATGGCTTATATTTGAGCTGTTGTACACTTTTTAAGACACAAAAACCTAAATGAATACAAATCATACACACGTGTATTTCCATTTTTTAGCTACCATTCCTAGCTGGACACCAGCCAATAAAATCTCATCCTGACAGAAGGCACTTTAAGCTTGTGGGTAATCTGGGCCTATAACTTGGTGTTTTATAGCTGTAACCCTATTCTGCATGAAGATGTCAAATTACCAAATTTTAAACTGCAACAAGAAGCTTTAATCCTTTAATTAATCAATTGCAAAGAGATAATGTTTAAATGATTTTCAAGTAATTTTAAGGTATGAAGATCTAAATTACAGAAAGATCCGTATTATATATTTCAATAAATACATGATTAAATCCCTATGTTATTGTCTGGTGGATTGTCTACCAGTGGGTTATAAAGCAGGGGATTTTAAACAGGTCTGAACGTCAAAAACTTCAAAGGCTAAAGCTGCACATATGCAGAGACATTGGGAGTATTAAATGTTAAATGGAGTAGTGTATAGCTGCCAAAGGAAATGTTCAGGTCAAAATACTTAATTGGCTCATTTTTATTTACAATTTTAGTTTCTCTTTTATACATGTGCTTTGGGATTTAACTGTATGAAGTCATTAATTTGACAGGATAGGCAACCCAAAGATGGTTGCCAGCTGACTTGCCATAAAGTCCACTGACTTGCCATAAATTGCATAACTTTCAGCTCTAATCTCCTGACACTGGTAAATCTAGTATAATTCTCAGATAATCACAGTTAATCACAGACCCGAAAGTACAAGGGATCTAGGGCTTTCTGAATTGTATGCTAGGCACAACAGAACCATCAACATAATACACCCTTGAGTAGGATCGGTTTACAGGTAACAGTCCCTGCTTCCTTATGTTAGTAGAAATAATTTTGTTTATGAACTGAGAAATCAGTATTAGTGCGACTACTTCTGATTTGATCTTTGAATTTGGACCTCCCCTGTGTAGTCTCCACTGTGGTATCTCAGCAATGTAGGGGCAATGTTTATGCAGCTTATGTCAGTAGGTGGGGGTACTGTATTTAAATTTGATGCCCGGAATTGCTGTCACCAAGGAAAGGGGCTGCTTGGGCATTTAATGTAAATCCTGTAAGGCATTAGTTTGTATCTAGTTAGTATCCTGTTAAATTAGGAGAGCTTCTTCTTTTTCTGTCTCCACCGAGCAAAGTACAATCAAAAAGTATTTCGATTGAGAATGTAAACTTTAAAATAACAGTACAATGTGCTATCAGGCTGCGGCATAACACTGGCACACACAAGCTGCTCCTGCCCACTCCAGACCACACACCCCTCCTACTGGCACAGTCACACACAAAAATTTCAAGAAGAGGCAGCTGGGGAAAATTTTCAAGCTATAGAGGAAGCTTTCTCTATTGTCACTGCTATCAGGGTCTCCATTTACTGATTTCTACTGTGGTATCTGTTGCTATGCTATTTAATAAGTTCCTGCCGAAGCTCCATGAATATTTTCCATGAAGGTAAATGCACAATACCTTCATAAAAATAATCTCCATTCTATCCTAGGACCTTGAATGGCTCAGAAGTGTAACCCATGTTCTATTTGTGGGCAGCAATTTTGCAGACATTTTGGGAACAAAGTGCTCAAGCAATAGTGTTAGCGTATTTTTTTCAAAATGTAATATAACTTTCCCCAACATTAGTCATTTTTTGGAATTAAGTTCTGAAACTACTCCAAGAAAACTATTACAAATTCTAAGTGAGTGGGTGACCTAAAGGGTTTGGTTTTAAAGTGCACTAAAAACCGTGAGATTACCCCAAAAATTGTTTGTAATAGCAATATGCGATATCGGTGCATTATGTGCCGCAGCTTTTAGTTCCAGGGTTTGGGTGCTGATTCTGTAAACTGAACAAGTTAAACAGAGAATGCTTCTGATTAAATTATGACTCTACAAAAAACATTGATAGAAATATATTGCCTACCCTAATGTAGTAGATTTGCCTCACTGATGAATGCTTTATCAGCATCGGAAGGATTCTGCTGAACTTCAGCATCGTGTTGCCAGAGCTTTCATGAGCAAAATGTGATTAAAACCCAAGGGAAGCAAAATAAGAAGTATAGGCCTAATCATCTTGCAGGGAATAAATGCTTTCTGCCTATAGTTGCTCTGCGGATTCAGTTCACTCTTTATCCAACACTGATTTTGTCTGCATTTATTTTATTATTAGTTAGCGTTTATGCATAGAAAAATATATAAATATATGCACTTGCAGCCTATTTTGAGCATGCTGAGTTTTATTCTGTAGGAAATAATGAGCATTAGTTAAGGTTTTTTGTCCTGGTAACAGAGACTTGGGTGTTATGGCTTTGTAATGATGCATTGGCTCCCCAGGTCACAAATTGCTTGTGTGATAAATGCTAGTATCTTGTGCATAATTGCTTCCTCGGAATGATTTAGCACTCCCATTACTCCTCTATGTCTTTTTACAGGGAAATTTAACTCAGGATTCGCTGCATGAGATTTTGGAGGGGAGATAACACTGATTACTGCTAATCATTATAATAAATAACAGATACCTATTCAGCCTCCTATATAAAATAAACATGGGCTGCTCATGTCCATAATGATAGTGATTACTCAGCTACCGTTATTGCAGGCAAGTCAAGTCATTTGGCCATACACACTCAGTTGGAGTTCTGCTTTGTCAGATATTTCCCCTAATTAAAAATGAATGGTTTTACAGAAGAATCAGGGCAATATGCTGTGGAAAAGATATCAGACCTTAAGGATTGACTAGGACTGCAGAATTGTCACTGGAGGAAAGGATATGTGATGGGGGAGTCATTCATCATATTGGTACAATGCAAAAGTAGTGATTTGTTTCAGCCTTACATGTATTGCTCTGGCATGATACTATTTTTACCCAGCATGAGCTGGACTGGTTGGAATTCACATGGCTTTGGGTCTTTGTCCAGAGGTGACATGTCCTTAACCAAAACATTCAGCTAATGGTTTGTGAAACTTCTAAAAGAGTTCAGTAGTTTCCAACCTTTGAGGCTGCTCACCTTGGGGGGGGGGGGTTGCTCAGAGACTTGTTAGGGGGGCTCAGTTAGAGTTGTATTTGAGTAGAGTACCTATTTGCTCTAATATATGCTACTGGAAGTGCATCTTGTGGTCAGTTAGAGACAGATATTTGTTGAACACTTTGGAACTTTAGCTTTATATGTTATGAGATAAATAGGCCTCAGGCCGAATTTAGGGCCTCAAAGTGGAGCTTGAACTGAAAAATTCTGACAGTCACTGTTTTAAAGAAGCTGTTAGAAGTGTCCGACCATGTGAAAGGCTTGTTGTAGCTATCTGGGGAAAACCACTATAATATCCAGTATAAAATATTATGGCTGTCATCTTTGGAGTCAGAAAATATTATAATAAAACCAAGATACTGTAGATAAAGTCCAGGGCCAAGATCATTTGCATTTCAGGATACTAAAATAATCCATTTTAGAATTAGCCAAGCCGTTACATTTCTTATTCAGACACTGGGCAGTTTGGAATAGAGCTGCGGGATTGTGGGAAAGCAAATGAGTTTCTATGATGCAAGCACATTTTGAGCCAGACCCACAACCTAAAGTTCAAGGATTAATAAGTAACAATGTGCAGAAAAACATTGCTCATACCAAATCAGGATGGTCTTAACAGCACCTGCATTTCTGGTTAGTTTTAACTCTATTTTACAGTGAAAGAAACAATGGCAATAATACTTAAAACCTTACAAAGTGGGGATCATTTTCCAAAAGGGTTTTCAATACTGCTACTGTGTAAAAGTGGGGTTCCACTGTATATGTATATATGTGTGTGTATGTACAGTGTATTTGAATGCATTTAAATATAATGTCTGTTACCCTGCTGTGGTGATAATTATGTGTTTGGAAGTACTACTACAATATATATGAATAAACTGCTGTGTAGCCATGGAGGGCAGTGCAATTCAAACAGAAACTGTACTGTAGGATTTAAATTTACATAGCAAATAACAGATAATCTATATAGAATACAATGGTTTTAGTTCTTGCACAGGTGGAGAGTTATAGAATGAAAAGGTTTCTCATACAAAAGAAAAAGTTTTTTGTCAAGACATAATTTATTTGTAGGTGCTGGATGAATGAATACCACAAAAAAAATAATTTTTCAATTTGTGGTTTTAATGGCCCTTTTATAATCTGAGGTTCTAAATTGCTACAACAGTGTAGGATAAATGAAATGCTAGAGAAAACAATCCAAGGAAAGGGATGTAGCAAAATTTCATTAAGGTTCTCTGACCATATGGGAGCACTGGAAGTAAAATGGATCAACCAAGCATTACATGTTAATCTCTTTTCATAGTTCTTTGTGGCAGCAGAAAACCACGTAAGACATACTGTAAGTAGCATGAAGTATTTTATTAGCACTTTGTGTTACTGTTGACATTATACCATAAAATCAATGGAAATGAGCATTATCACTTTTCTCTCTCTCTCTTTTTTCCTTGATGCTCCTGGTGGAATATTTATAAAGGGGGGAATAGAAAGTTCATAACAGTTTGCAAGAGGAGAACAGTTCTGTTTCCTTTTTTTTTTTAAATGGAAGCATGCTAATATAGGAAGTGGTTTACTTGTTCAATTGCCATATTGTATTGACTCCTACTTCAATGCACTACCATTTTATTATCTCACATAAATAATATCATTGAAACCTAAAATTATTCCTGTATGGCAGGGGTTCCCAACCTTTTTCATCCATGAACCATATTTAGATGTAAAAAAGGTTGGAGAGCAACATAAACTTGCAAAAAGTTCCTGGGGTGCCAAGAATGGGCTGTGATTGGCTATTGGTAACCCCTATGTGGACTGGCAGGCTTGGCAGTACACATGGTTTTATGTAACTAAAGTTGCCTTCAAGCCAGGAATGAAAAAATAAGCTCCTGCTTTGATGCCACTGGGATCAACATCCAATGGGTTGGTGAGAAACATGTTGCTTATGTGCGACTGGTTGGGGACCACTGCTTTATGGCATGTTCCATGTTCCATCCTTTATGTTATCTTCCATTTTTGCAAACTGTAGCCAGATCCTGGACAAAACTGCTTTTAAAATAGGGTCTGCTTTTGCATCTCTTAGTGCTCTAGCACTTGAGTAAATGACCCCTATAGTCTATGATGGCTCCCCTAAAGCAAATAACATAGATGCTCCAGCATATGTTGAAAGTCATGGTATCCTTGAATAAAGCAATCTTTATAAATAGTAGTGTAATAATCTCAATTTATTTTATTTATTTTAATTATATAAGGAATAATTGTGAATGATATACAAGAAATATGCATAGAAGAACTATACAAGAAATGTAATAAAGTTACTAGGAAAAACTTATGTACAGTATTACTGCCCATGTACTATATTTCAGAGCACCCTTCTATTGTAATTATTATAGTGATCATTGCTGTTGAGCTCTGGTTGTCTTCTCATATGATTTGATTTTACATACCTGGGAACTAATAAGTCATTTATCACTTTTCAAAGCCTTTAAAGCTCACAGGAGGGTTTATCTCTGTAAGACCTACATCATTATGGGAAACTTTGTTCTAAAATGATTCCCGGTGTCTGATAGCAGGAAATGTGTTAACTGGGGATTTGACTGCGGAACAACCTTTGGCTCATGAGATGTATTATATATCTATACCTGGAACTAAAATTAACATATATATTGGTTGCACAAAGCTGAGTAAATCTTGGATTTTTAAAGGTTTACAGAAATTTGCAATATAATAGATAACAGGTACTTGACCCCAGAAGGAATTTAAAAAAATATATACAGTATAGTATATACAAACAAATGGTATAATCTGCCATGGCTGGAGTTTGTTTACATATAAGAGGGTTGTGGGATAGAAGAAGCAAGAGAAAAATGGAATAGACTTTGTATAGTGAATACTGCGATTTTTATTTGCATCAATACTTTCTGCACATCTTATACAGTAACAGAATCATTTTATATTATTTGATATAATATTCTATAAAGCACTTAACTTGACATTTACCCCCCATGACTTAACATTTACCCGCCCCATGGGCTAGGGGCATTTAATGAGGGGACAAGATAGCTTTACGATTCCAGAATATCCCACATCCAAAACAAGACCCCCTGCCAATTTCTAGGTGTAAGGGCCATGTGGAACTCAAGGGCTTGCAATGACCTATGTGACTGGAACCCCTCAACACCACATGCCTACATAACGGCTTACCCAGACAATTCAATCAGAAGGGGCCTTTCTGTTGTTGTTGTTGGGGTCGCCTTGGGCAAATGCCCTACTATAAAGGGCAGATTTATTAAGGGTCAACTTGAAAATTCAAATTTTATGGTCAAAACTGTCAAATTCGTCTAGGGAGTTATCCAAACTCGATTCGAGTTTTTTTAAAAAAAAATTTGAATTTGATTTTTCGAGATTTATCATACGCTGGCCCTTTAAAGGGATACTGTCATGGGAAAACACATTTTTTTCAAAACACACCAGTTAATAGTGCTGCTCCAGAGGAATTCTGCACTGAAATCCATTTTTCCAAAGAGAAAACAGATTTTTTTATATTCGATTTTGAAATCTGACATGGGCTAGACATATTGTCAGTTTCCCAGCTGCCCCCAGTCATGTGACTTGTGCTCTGATAAACTTCAGTCACTCTTTACTGCTGTACTGCAAGTTGGAGTGATATCACCCCTCCCTTTCACCCCCCCAGCAGCCTAAAAAAAGAACAATGGGAAGGTAACCAGATAGCAGCTCCCTGACACAAGAAAACAGCTCCCTGGTAGATCTAAGAACAACACTCAATAGTAAAAGCCAAGTCCCACTGAGACTGAGAACTCAGTTACATTAAGTAGGAGAGATAGCAGCCTGCCAGAAAGTATTTCCATCCTAAAGTGCAGGCACAAGTCACATGGCTAGGGGCAGCTGGGAAACTGAAAATATGCCAAAATAATTCAAAATTGAATATAAAAAAATCTGTTTGCTCTTTTGAGAATTGTATTTCAGTGCAGAAGTCTGCTGGAGCAGCACTATTCACTGATGCGTTTTGAAAAAAAAAGAAATTTTCCCATGACAGTATCCCTTTAAGAATTTGAATTTGACTACTCGCCACCTAAAACCTGCCAAATTGATGTTTAAGTCAATGGGAGAGGTCCAGGGATCAATTTGCAGATGTTCACAGCCTTCCTGACATGCAAGTTTTTTTCAGAGTAAAAGCTTGAATTGAGTTTGATCGAATGCAGGAATTTGAGTTTTCGGGCCTTTTCAATTGGTCCAGGTTGGAAAAATTCTATTTTATTAATACGATTGGTTGAATTTGAAATTATGGGAGTTTATAGGAGTTTTAAAAAAACTCACATTGTGCATCCCTGTCTTCTTCTTCCTATATCATCTCTTAGTTACTGGGCTGTTTTGCCATACGAAAAATATTTTTGTTTTGTTGTATAATAAAAAGAAACAAACAGGGCTTAATCTAAACCTGATGATCTAGGAAGAAAGATTTGTGGGAAGAAATATTTTCACTGGCCCTCTAAACACATCTTAGATCATGCCATAGATCCCAAGTGTTGGCAAGGAACAGTAACTTGCATATCTGGGAATATAACCCTGTGAACTTTCACACAGGAGCAGTTTAGCTTGAGAGAAATCTGCTGTAATGCATTGCAACCTCATGTTACTGGAGCGAATGTCATCTTGCAGTACATATAAAAGGCAGGGAGGATTGTGTCAGTCTCAAGAGCCCTAAATAGATCAGATTTACCAGATTTAACTTTCTTAATACATCTTTAAGCAATTAGCTGAAACTTTGTAATCACTTAAACATCTTGCACAAGACTTTGTTGTCTGTCAGGCATGGATCATAGATGTTTAACCTGTGGCACTGCATCTCCCAGCAGCTTTTGGCTGGCAAAGCATCCTGTATCACGAGGCTCCACAATAACTGGATTCCCTTATGTTGGATTTCCTTTTTGTAATGTGTTTACAGCATAGGTCTGACAAGAGCTGACCTTAATGACATCAGAGTGATATACTTGTCTACCTGTGCCTATACCGTACATAGTAGGACTTATTTACTAAGTGACGGAAAGGTACAAGAAAGGAATATTTAAAGCAATATTTTATTTTTACAACTTGATAAAAACGAATCCTGACTTCTCTACTGCAAACTCACAGTTTGCAATGTTGTTCTATTTTATTTAAACTTTGATTGTACTATGAGGGTATAAATGGCCAAGGATAATTTAGAGCAATGATTGTCCAATATGTTTGGTTCAACATCCCATCGAAGGTCTGACCTGTCTCTCCAATTCTCACTCTGTCAGTCCGCCAGTAGTCCCCACTACCCCATGCTCACCAGAGGGACAGCCTCACAGTTTGGGAACTACTCTAAGTTGATGCCCTTGGGTGTAGCTCTTTTCGCTCCTAAAATAAAGCAGGGAAAGTTGTGCATATCTCTCTATTCTGTGATTGCCATTGTTGCATACTGGAGGGGCACGATGTGGAAGCCTCTTGACATGTTCCTACCTTGCGTGTCATTTAGAACACACAAGGTAGAAGCTTCAGGGGGCTCAAGGGAGCCCTCAGGACAGTTATTAAGTACAAGACTTTCTGCGGCTGCCAGTTCAACCCTCTATCCTGGATTTTTAATTGACAATGTTTTCGAATGCTCAGATCAAGTGTCTCATTATAAGATGCTAAGGCAAATCTCAAACTTTAAAAAAGAAACAGAAACAGAGATTTTCTGATCTCACAAATGACCATATCATTTCAACATTTTGTATAAAACACAAGATCAAACAAGTACTGTTGAATTCAAATACAGTAAAGTTAATACCTACACACCCACAAATCATTATATCCTGGTAGTGATGGGGCTGCTAAACGTGATTGAATTTGTTGATCCCCCAAGGCAAAGCAATTCCACTTTCTGTTTCAAAAATCTATCTGCACATGTATATTTGCAGCCACAAATGCTGTCCTGGATGCTGCAAATCTAAAGTCCTAAGTGAGCTTGTATGGTATCAGGATTACTTCCCAGGGGAACTTCGATTCTGTTGCTTAATGAATCCTGATGTTCAAATTAAAGCTACTGTAATTTAAGTCAAAGTCATCTTAATGAAAAGGCCTTGACAGTTTTCTAAAGCACAGTCACTTGCTATCACGCTCTGTCACTCTTATTAAGGGTTTGCCGTCCTGCAAAGGAAGAGCTCTGAAACATGCATTTAATCCCGCTCTTCCAATTGTGTGTGGGATTGGGTATTGAAAAGCAGCAAGGCAAATAATCAAGGCATATGTTTACCTATAATTCTTTTTACCTTGGGAGAAAGATTAAATAGGAACCGTTTGACTGTTGTCAAATTCTTAACAGTTGCTTTCAAGCATGAAACAGTTCTGAGTATCTCCAAGGATTTATTTCGTGGCAAGAAAAGGGAAGTCTTCAGGGCTAATGGTGTGGGGATGTCAGGCGTAAGCAATGGGGTGCTTTTCAGTCTCTTTAGTTACTTAAAAAGACAGAACAGTAAATAGATGAAAACATATTGATTGCACTAATGTATTGGGAGTGGTGAAAACATTGAGGAATGAATAATTCAGATTGCATTCTGATTCCAGTTAATTAAACATAATATAACCGCTTGATTCATAGACCATTACCCAATAAGAGATGTTTTTTTTTCCTGTTATTAGATGAATCTTTATTCCAGGGATCATTTACATATGTAAACAGAAAATCTAACAGTACACATTGTGTTTTCTCTACCAGCTGGAAAATGCTAGAGGAGAAAACACAGATGCCCCATGTGTGTATGGTATACGTTTTTTTTCTCTGCCAGTAGAGAAACCGCAGCATGTACCACTAGCCTTATGATTGTGTCTTGCTGAATGGCGGATGGTTGATTCCCTTTATCAGGTTAAGTTCTAGTGTATCTATAGTAATAAATCAAACCAACTTGCTGTATTTTTTTCTCTTGAAGACGTTTCACTAGTCACCTGACTGGCTTTCTCAATTCAGAATTCTGAATCCTGAATTCTGAATTCATGGTCAGGTGACTAGCAAAACATCTTCAAGAGAAAAAAATTCAGCAAGTCCAGTTGATTTGACTTATTACTATAGATCAGTGATCCCAAACCAGTAGCTTGCGAGCGACATGTTGCTCTCCAACCCCTTGGATGTTGCTCCCAGTGGCCTCAAAGCAGGTGCTTATTTTTGAATTCCAGACTTGGAGTTAATTTTTGGTTGCATAAAAACCAGGTGTACTGCCACACAGAATCTCCTGTAGGCTGTCAGTCCACATAGGGGCCACTAAATTGCCAATCACAGCCCTATGTGGCACCCCAGGAACTTTTTGCATACCTGTGTTGCTCCCCAACTGTTTACATTTTTGAATGTGGCTCATGGGTAAAAAAAGGTTGGGGACCCCTGCTATAGATATAACATAACCTGGATCAGGCCAGGCATTTCAGGTACACAGAGGCCCAAACAGGCCACATAGCAGCCCAAACAGCTTCCCACCAGCCCAATATACAGTTACTGTATATGGTAACTTACAGCAGCCTCTCTGGCATTTGCCAGAACCCACAGATTTCCAGTCTGGGCCTGACCTGGATGAAAGAGAACATTCACAGACATTAAGTTCTAATGGAAAAATTAACAAAAAATGCTGCCCATTGCCTCTATTTCAAAACACATATAATAGCTTGTTGATTGATGAACTAAGTCGATCCTGTATGGCTTCTTCTTGGCAATGTAATTTTTCAAACATTTAAAATATGTAGACATGTTTGTCTGGCTTGTGGTAAATGGTTTCCTAAGGTAGATAATCACGGTTTGTGAAAGATAGTGGCATGACCGCTCCAATTGTACCCCAGACTGGTGCATATTTTAATGTAGAGGAGCAATGGGCAGGGTCAGTGATTATAATGAATGTGCCTAACAAAATGGCGCCCCAGTGATTAAGCCTCTTCTTCTTTGCTTAATTGGGTTAAAATGCAACATAAATTCCTTTTGACTCAAAATTCTAATACAAAATCTATATTCAGAAGCCATGTAAGATGAGCAGGGAGTCCACTTGGGCCTCAACAGAAGCCTCACACTGTGGTAGCATTTAAGTTTTTTGAGAAACACTTGTATTGGGCATTGTATGTAATAGATAGTGTGGAAGAAATATCACAATTCTCAATGAGAAAACTAAGTAAGGAGGATTATGAGATCAAAGCACAGAGAATGGCTTCTAAAGAAATACAGACTTACTAAGAGTCTGACTGTCAGATATACTAGATACACTGTATGGACACAACTATTGGGACACCTGCCTTCCCAACTCCTCATTCCCAAATCAAGGGTATTAATATTAAGTTTGTCCTCTCTTTGCTGTTATAACAACCTCCACTCTACTGTGAAGGTTTCCACTATATTTTGGAACATTGTGGATAGGCACATTTCTATTTAGGCACAAGAACATTAGTGAGGTTGGGTATTGATGTTGACGATCAGGACTGGCTCCGATTCTGTGTTCCAGCTTATCGCACAGGTGTTCAGTCAGGGTCAAGTTGGGGCTCTGGGTCTCATACAGTACTTTGGGCGAGGGAAATTTTTGTGCTGAAACAGGACAAAGCCTCCTCAAACTTTTGCAACCAAGTAGGACTAATTGTATCCGTAGAAATGTCATTGTACACTAAGGTTTGCTTTCAATTAAACCCTCTGCCCTAGTTTAAACCATGGAAAACAGCCCGAACATTATTCCTCCTCCACCAAATGTTACCATTCACATTATATATTCAATTACTGGAAGTATTGATCTTTTGGTATCTGCTAAAACCAGACTTTTGGCTCAGATGGCCAGGTCATAAAATGCTATTCATGACTCGAGGATGGTTCCACTGCTGCAATGTGAAGACTTTGCGTGATGTTAAGATTGTATGCCTCTAAACTGACCTCTCCTAAAACCCCACCCTCCCTCGAATAGTTCTTGTGATATTGCTTCCATTCTTTGTTGGGGAATGAGGTGTTGGGGAGGCAGGTGTCCTATAGTTTTGCCTGTTTGGTGTATCATACCCATGTGATTTGGACTCAGGTTAAAGCCTAACCCATAGCAGACTATTTACTTAATGTTTTAGACACAGGGTTACTGTATATTGTACTAATCTCAATTCAGTTCTGTGCTTCTGGTGAAAAATACATTGTTTTTCTATTACATTCATGGAAACATGCATAAGTGTTTTATTGCGTTAATAAAAGTAAGGTGAGTGATGTTAGCTTGCTTTTAATGTAACAACAGAAACATTATTCTATTATTATGTGACAAAAAAATATATCACAGCATAGTATGCTGGGCTGATTTGCACATTTAAACTTCTCCATGCATGTAGAAGCCCTGCATATTAATATATACATTTATTATTTTTGTTTATAGGAGTACTGTAAAAAGTAGTTATTCTTCAGCAGAGTTTTTGTTTGCCTTTTCCAATATCATAGCCACAGTAGTTGTACAAGCCTAATTATCCCTTCTTGTACAACTAGAAGCAATATGTGGGGGTTGTTGTAGTCTGTGATACATAATAGTGCAGTCACAAATGAAACAAATACGTGGCATGGATATAAATATACGTGGGCTGTGTCTGTTAGGTTTAAGTATACAGTATATCCATAATGATGCTTTAATTTCCTACACAGTATGGTCATATAGAAGCTTCTCTTGTTCTGTTACATGTCACACATGTGCAGCTTTGGCGCATAGCAGTTACAGGCTCTTAGGTCTCAATGCTTCAGGCTGTACCTGGAGAATCCCAATCGCCCATCATGGTTAGGGAAAAGAGAGCATGTGACCTAGCCCAAGGCTCCCTCCATTCAAGCCCGAGGCCCAACCAACCTCTGACAATTTATCCTGCTCTGTGGTCCTTACATTTAATTTACATCATAGTTGCTGTCTAACAACTCTAAAGTATTTTTTAAAGTCAATAAAAATGACATTGCAATTTGGGAGTAACAGATTAAATGATCACTATATATATATACAGTATTATATATCCTTATTTATGACCTGATGTTTAACAGGCAGATATTTCTTAGTAATAACGGGCATCTTAAAAAACCCAAAAATAGTTTTTTGCATAATGATAGAAAATGTAATTATAAGCAGATAAAACAATTAAAGGATATGCTCACCTTTTGATTATAGTTTTTTGTTAAAGACAGGTCTATTCTAAACAATTTTTCAATTATTTTTTTTGTTTTGTGTTTTTTTTTATAATAAGTGTTAGTTTTCTGCCTCTTTGACCTTGCATCCTTAAAATATGTATTTGGTTTTTGGTAGGGATGCACCGAATCCAGGATTAGGTTTGGGATTCAGCCAAGATTTTGCCTTTTTCAGCAGGATTCGGATTCGGCCGAATCCTTCTGCCCAGCTGAACTGAATCCGAATCCTAATTTGTATATGCATATTAGGGGAGGGGAGGAAAATCACATGACTTTTTGTCACAAAACAAGGAAGTAAAAAATGTTTTCCCTTCCCACCCATAATTTGCATATGCAAATTAGGATTCCGTTCGTTATTCGGCCGAATCTTTCACAAAGGATTCGGGGATTTGGCCGAATCCAAAATAGTGGATTCGGTGCATCCCTTGTTTTTGGCAACTAAAAACAGACTCACTGTGAGAGTACAATTTATTGTTATTTAATTGTTTATCTTTCTTTTCAGGCCCTCTCCTATAGCTCTTCCATTCTTGTTCCATTGTTTCAGAACCCGTAGAGCAGAGAATATGATCATTGCAGACAGATACTGTTTTTAATAGCAGTAACTTTTGCAAATAACGTTAAAACCTCGGAATATATTTAATCAAGGCATATGTAAAGTTTATTTTCTTATAAATAACATTTAAAACTGTTTTCAGTGGACACCCATTTTAAATGGCAGTGGTGAGAAATTTTGGTTGGTGTCATCAATGTATTGGAAACAGTTGTGGTCTGAATTCCCAGTTGGCAATTAGACCATGATGGGCGTGTCTATAGGAGACTGCTAGTCTATAACATCGAGGAGATTTGGTAGAGATTAGGGATATAACGAATCCAGGATTTGGTTTGGGTTCAGCCAGAATTAGGCCCTTTTCAGCAGGATTTGGATTCGGTTGAATCCTTGTGCCTGGCTGAACGGAATCCGAATCCTTAAAAATACTTGACTGTTCATCACAAAATAAGGAAGTAAATTTTGTTTAAACCGCATGCTATGCACATGGTTATCTTTTTCCTATCCCGACCCTGATTTGCATATGCAAATTAGGACTCAGTTGAGTTTTCGGGCAAAACGCTCACAAAGGATACGGGGCTAAATCCCAAAACAGTGGATTCGGTGCATCCCTAGTAGAGTAAGGAGTTATAATGCATCTGCGTAGGTACAAACTGCAAATGCAAAGTTGCCGTGTAGTCCTAAAAATTCATATCTGCTATGAGTTTCAGGTAAATCTACAAACCATCAATGTGTGGTAGTTAAAAGTTCATGCTTGCCTTGACAATGTTAATATAAATGCAAAAAGTTGATTTACTGGAGCTTATGTAGTAACAAGGGTCAGACATGCCTACCAGAATACAAAAAAATGCCCAAGCCTAGGACAATTACCATTAGCCTATCCTTATTTCCTCTGTATGTTTATATAGAAACCTTTACCATTTGTGTATCCAGTGAATCTATTTGCTGTGAGCTTAGGACTTTTCCTCCCTGTAACAAATTTGGTCTTTGTCACTTACCTCTGTGAATTTCAGCTTACCAGAGATCATAAAAATATTAACCAGCCCAGTTCCTGGTGTTAAAACTGCAAACTGCCGCAAATGGTATTTGCCAGTTTTGACTCGATGTGTCAAAGCATCCTGGCTTCAGAGCATGCTTTTGCATCATTAGTATCATATCATCAAGAAACACATGCCTGTGCTATACCAGAATCCAAGAAGAAATCAAGTAAAGGCTTAATGAATATCCCAAACAATAAAACATTAGACGTGGTAGCTAATGCAGTTATACTCGCTGTAATCCAAAGTATTATTTCTGTCAACTGAATCATATAAAGTATTTTTCCAAGTTAATAAATCCATGCCTCTGTCCTCATAAATATATGTGCAATGAATGGTAGAGCTCTGAATGCCATACCTTTCATGTATCATGTACTGATGTTATGGATGGTGCTCATAAAGAGTTTTATTTCAGGAGATGAAACAATTGTCCACCCAAGATAGATCTGTTTGTCAAGCAGCAAGTTAGCCTTCTTTTCTGTCACAGATCTAACATAAAAACCCTGGATTTGACAGCAGATAACACCTAATTGGACCAGCTAACCCACACATGCTTTATCTGCTTCAAAACCTCAGACTTATAACATGTCATGAATGACCTTCTTACATGCTCAAGTAACGTAGTTATAAACTCCCCCTTCTGTATTAGTCTCTCTTGGAAATCTTCTTGAACATCCAGCACCCATACTGTAATTATCAAGCATAAAAATGGAATGCTATGTTTTTCTCTTCTTTAAGGGATATGTTGACGTTGACGATAGCAGTTCTTTGACTTTTTTTGGTACTTAAACTGCTAGCAATCTCTTGTCATTCAGCTGAATTGGAGTGGCACAGCATAGCACAAAGTAGCAAATATCTCTTGAGAATCTTAACAGTTATTAGCATTATCTCCCTGTATTAGCAGCTCCCATTTTTTAATTAATGTACTAGCATTAATATAGCTGGAATCTTTACAGTCCCTCTGTATATGAGTAATGACAGTGCTTTTTTGAGAGCACTGGACAGGGATCAGCACCTCCACAAACCAAGCAAGGTCTTTGCCAACTTATCTAGCATCCATTTAAGCCTGTCTCCTAATATAATTTTAGGGTTCAGGGGAAAAACCACCTTACTTGATGGTGGACAAGTTGATTGACTTTGACTTTGCAGTTCACCAAAAATAATCATTGCAATTCATCATGGTTTTACCCACAATGCAATATGTCTTGTAATTGTTTCAGCCAAAAATGCATAAAATTAGGCACAAGGCCCAGAAAATGCCACATATGGGTGCAAGACGAGGGGCAGGACATGGACATCCACTTACATGCCCTTAAAGTTCATATTATCATCTGGTGCAACAGGGTGTAACATGACAGGGTAAAGACATGTGTAAGGTACAAGGCTCCCTTGTATCAGATTGATCTTCTCCTTGCGCTACATACAAAAACCATACTTGATTGAAGTTACAAATTGGCATTGAAAGATGGTGGCGCAAAAGACATGGTGGAATTTAAAGATACCTGAGATGGACTATAATTTTCCTTTCTGGAATAGGAAAGGGTTTACATCTGTTTCTATGAAGCAATTATATAGCAATAGAAAAGTATAATAAACAAGTAATTGCCATTTTGTACAAGTAATTGTTTTTAAACCAGTAATTATATTTTTTAATTGGTACCACTTCTATAGAAGTTATATAACCAAGAGCATAAAGCACAACAGCTGCCTGAGTTTATTAATTTTAATAGTTGTAATAGTAAAACACCTTCACTGGTTCCCACTAGACTAGCATATATTAAAAAGAAGTGTATCATGCATTCACTTTAATGGCTGTCACAATCTTATTATCTACCTGTGTAAACTGACAGCACATCCTCCCTTGTGACTGACAGTATCTTGTGTGTATAGGCTCATGCCAAGAACACTGATCACATGCATTTAAAAATCTGTTACTGCTAGAATATTCAGTTTTATCTAGTAACACTAACAAGCCTGGTCAATGCACATACCCGTATCTCTTTGGCCAGATCAAGAAAGGTTTGATTTTCAGAATATGCTACTCTTGTTATTTTATTTCTGGGGTTTCAGGTATTTTGTTTTCATTAACCCAAAACCCTTAGTTTGGGTGTTCCATTTTATGTACTAACCAGCCATTCTGATAAATTATATATTCCCATTTTCTTTTGGATTTAGTTCTTCTGGTATTAAAATACAGCTACACCCTAAAACATCTTCAGAAATGCCATATTTTATATACTGAAGTTATGGCACTAGCCTAAAGGTTCGGCATCTTTATAGCAGCAATAATCGATATTTCAACAGAAATTGAGGTTTGCTAAGCTGATGCTACGGGGCTGATTATTAAATTCTGATGCTTCTAAACTGCCATGTGCTAATCAATCATATGAATTATTTACTAATCAGCCTTATATTATGACTATATATATATATATATATATATATATATATATATATATATATATATATATATATATATATATATATTTTCAGTATATTGTGCGTCATTACCTAACTGACAGCATCACTGAGCATGTGCAGTGAATTAGCAGAAAAGAAGATGGGGAGCTACAAGGACATCTTTGGAGGCACAGATCTTTACTGCTAAATGACTTGGCCTGGCATAGGTGCCCAACCCATAATGTACAACATTTCTGTCCTACTTCTTTAGTTAAACTTTAGTTTTCCTTTAAGCTTCCATGGTGACTTTAAATCGGGTCATCTGTTTTTGTTCTTCAGAACAGTGGGCCAGAAACAGTTATATATGGCTATAGCTGGTATAGCAAAGAAAGTTGATGACAATAGGGCAGTCGTTGTTGGAATTATTGGTTCAAGCCATCCTTGGAGGACCAGCCTCTGTTCAGGGCCCCCATTATCTCTTATAACAAGGGTATATATACAGGAAATTGTTTATGTATATTCTATGTAGCCATAGTCCCATGAATATCTAGGACAGCAAATGCACTTGTATATGTACTCTTGTTATTAGAGATAATGGGGGCCCTCTATCCTATCCTCACCCTAAATGAGCTTTAAGCTGGGGGTTCAGTCATGTAGAGAAAAACATATAGGTGTATAAAATCTGGGAGAATACGTATATTCTGTCTCAAAGTTTTTTTTTAAAGACTGCATTTAGTACTGTTTTAGGTTTTGAGATTTCTATTTTAATATTACATTTATTTTTTATAATTTCATTTAGAAAAATGTAGTCAAAAAATACAATTGGTGAAAATGTGTGCAAAAAAGCAGGATTGAGAACAAGTTGGTTGACTATGAAAGTCTGTGGGGACTTTGGGAATAATTTCCAAGTGTTGCATGATAAGCACCCGGGTCCACAACACCTTGCAAGTTGTGCTACCAGTAGGCTATTTGGGGATTCTGTGAGTTGTAGTTCACAGTGAGCAGCTGCAGGTTTGGAAGTCTGATATCTCTGATCTATTGTAATGTGATTAATACAATTACTTTCTTGTGAGATGTACATGCTTGATAATGTAAAATCTAACACAACTACTAGTCATTTCAGTCTAATTTAATTTCCAGCAAAGTGAAGTTAGCCCAGTAGTAACAAGCTTTATGAAAGTTATTATTCACAAATATGTCTCACCTACCAAGTGCATCAATATATTTACCCTGAGGCTTTAGTCTATTGTCAAATCTGTTTGCCAGTGTTTTCTTTTTCCTTCTTCTGTTTTTTGTTAATGCAAATTGTCCAGAGAATGGTGTTTACATGAAAAGTAGTTCTAATATAGAATTTAGTCAATTTAGTTAACTAGTTATTTTTTTTGTAATATCTGTTGCTTTTGTAAGGTTTGGTACTGAATTTTACCATGACATGACATTTTCTTAGCAACTAGTTTTGTCAAATTTAGTGGGGAGGGGGGTGGGAGAGATCCTGCTCTAAGTTCTATATACTGAGTTGAATGACTCGGTATATACAGTAGTTCAGATGAACCCAAACCGCACTGCTTAGTGCCCAGAGTTTACAACAGTGATACCCAAATAGTGGCTCATGAGCAACATGTTTATTGCCAAATCCTTGGATGTTGCTCCCAGTGGCCTCAAAGCTGGTGCTTATTTTTTAATTCCTCGCTATACAATGGACATTGGTATTGAACTTGAACACTAAGCAAAACAGGTTCTGGACACATACTTCCCAGTTAATGACCCATCTGAATATTTAAACAGGGCAGTAGTCCTCAAGATTGTGTTGCATAAAGAGTAAAATGGCCTGAGACTGGTGGGCTAGTGGGACTTACTATAATAGATACACTAGAACAATGGGATATAAGGCATAGTGTTGGACTGGGGCATTGGGGGCTCATTGGGGCTTTGACAACAAGGGCCCTACTTGCAGCCAATAGGGCCCCCCTCCTGACTCCCACCCCCAGATGCCATATTCCATTTGTAGCCTTAACTCTGGCGGCAAATGAGTGGAGAGGAAATAGGCTGGCAGGGCCTATGAGGGCCAGGGGTTTTTACCCTGCCGGTCCAGTCTGACCCTGCTCTAGCTGCAAAAATGAACGGAAATAAGGCATTATTAACCCTGACATTGGCCAGGCACAAAGTCCAGGACTCCAATTGCATTCTGGACCTGCATGCTATTTTTGCATTGCCTAAATCACAAGCAAATGAATGAATGAATGTAAGAGTACCCAAGTGAAAACAACTTGTGATTTACCAACATGCTCAACAAGGTTAAGCCCCTAATAAAAGTACTAGAGAAAAGGGGTTATTAATCCTATTATGTTTAGTGGAGGAACTTTATTCTGCGTCAAAATGCAGCATTAGTTGATAGCCTTATTATTCAGCAGAACACATGGGTATGAAAAGTAATTGGAATATACGTAAGTTTCAGATTGGGATGTTGTCTACTGGATACATTTTTACAGTATATGTGTTTTAGCCAATTGTCTAAATGAGAGCATTTCTGTTTTATTCTCTAGTGCATAATATTTGAGAATCATGCAGTTATATACAATACATGCTGTTTCCTGTGCTTTATGTATGTTTTGTGCCATTTGTGCTATGAAATGCATCCAGTAGAGAGATGCACACAAGCTAATCCTGAAGTTTTAAACAAATGATTTACTATTATCTCTTGGTCTTAGAATGTGCCATATCAGAACTCCAAAGGATTAATTAAACAATGCTCCTGCTAATTGCTGACACAAGAGTATTTAGGACACTGAGGCAATCACATGAATGCGAAGAGGGTGGTTTTCAGAGATTTTTGGTTTAGGCATAGTTGTGGCTAGAAGATTCTAAATGAGGATAGAGGCAAGTAATTTATACCTAATATACAGTAAATTTTAAAAACATAGTAATGACTTTGTTACAGCTCAGATACTGCAATGATTGAATCATCAGATGAGCCGTACTGCTTTGCGTGAACAATGTTGACCTTTATGTGAATTTTACATAGCTTTTGCAAAAGTATTTAAGAACCTCATCTGTCAGTTTAAGAAAGATTGCAAATTTTATTGTTGGCACCTGTGCTCAGTCTAAGTAATAATACTTACTGAAAAAGTTGTTTTTTCCACCAATAAACGACGCCACCTTTAAGCTGGTCTTAACAATGCACTAGGCATAATAAAACTTTACAGTGCAATAAATATCGAATGAGGAATATTACATTGAGAAATGTTCTTATTTACGCAATTTTTCCAGTTTTATGACTTTTATTATTTTTTCCCCAGACACATTTTGCATGGTCTTAGAATAATAATATCCACACCATAATAAAAGTTCATCTATCCCCCAGCTTTTTTTGTCCCAGTACTAGCTGAACAAGCATTGTTGCTGATTTTATAAATTGTTATAATTTGGGTCATTAGTTGCTGGCATTTTTCTTAAACTCTGCTTAAGTCTGTATCAGCACAGCTGGTGCAATTTGATACACATGTTGCTGGAAAAGCTTCAAGAATGGGATCCCTAGGGCCTGATAATGCCACATATCAACTGATGTATTAAATTGTAAGCGCTCAGATAGCTGGTGAGCAGACGTACTGAGCTGCTACAGGATAACCTATAGGAGCTAAGGGTTGGTTTCAATACATACATTATACCATGAAACCATTCAGACAATATTAGGGTCTGATAACAGTAACTGCAATTCATTTAAAATTCTACAATATTAGCATGTATTTATTCTTTGTTTTAAATTATTTTGTGCTATAATACATGTATGGGATCCGTTATCCAGAAACCGGTTATCCAGAAAGGCTGTCTCCTATAGACTCCATTTAATCCAATTTTTTTAAATGATTACCTGTTTCTCGGTGATAATAAAACAGTACATTTTACTTGATCCAAACTAATATATGATTAATCCTTATTGGAAGCAAAACCAGCCTATTGGGTTTATTTAATGTTTACATGACTTTCTAATAGACTTAAGGTATCAAGATCCAAATTAAGGAAAGATTCCTTATCCGGAAAACCCCAGGTCCCGAGCACTCTGAATAACAGGTCCCATACCTGTATAGATAAAATGAATATTCCTTACCCTTATCTTTTTTTTACAATGAATTTTATGTATTAGTATTTTAAAGTGTCCTGATAGGAAGTGCGAGGTAAAAGAGGGGAATGAATGGCATAACCGAGATACCTTTAACAGCTTACTGTATTCAAGAATGACATCAGAGTCTTATTTCTGGGATATTATTCTTTAAAAACACTCCTTGCTGAGAAACAGGTTGCATAACCATAAGAAGTGTATATTGTTTCTATATATTTATTTTTATAAATAGTTTTGTTATATTTGATAACTGCTGAATGACAGAAAATTAAAAGTTATGCCCTCTCCCTGGGCTAGCTTTATGGCCTGACAGTTGTGCCAAGCCTCAAGGTGCATGTGCTGTCATTTGTATTTATTTTTGATGGAAATGTTGCTGCTTTGTACATTTCTTATGTAAAGGCTGCAGGCCAACTGCTCTTCCACTCTGGTATTAGCATCACATGATGGTGTTAAAGTATGGTGGCTGTTATCAAGGATTCAGACAATTTAGAGTTTTATACAGGTACAACCCACATTCTAGAACGCTTCCACTTAGATCATGAATCACATGGGGTCATTTAAAGAACAGATGGAGGGGTGAGGGGGTATTAGCAATGGAATCATATTTTAGATTGTACTTACTTTGTAAGCTACTATGTTTATTAAACCTTTCTTGTTTTTATATTGTATGCTTGTATGGTATTAGTGAATACAGTTAAACCATCTTCATTTTATAACTTTACAAAGAGCATATATATATTGTTTCCGATCCCTACCCATGTGTATTCATTGCCTATTTACTTGACTGACGTATTAAAACTCAAATTACATTGTTGTCATTCTGTGAGAAGCAATATGAATCTGGGCGTCTTCAGGAAGTGTTCTTTCTTCTTTTCTACTTTCCTTAGTTCCTTAATAGGGGGTATTGTGTACAGATTCTGCCCCTAGGATCTGGGACTCCCTAAAGTAAATCCCAGGTCAGGTTTTAGGAGAGAAAATGTTATTCTCTTTTAGTTAGTGAACCATAAGCCAAGTTCACTCTCTTTGATAATGATAGGAAGCAATCATCAGCAGTCCCCCTCGGGTGGGAAGAGCATGGCTAACATCTAGAAACAAATTATCCAAAGGCACACATAGCTGATGCAAGCAAGGAACACCTTGCACATTTAATCCGGAAGTGCAGTGCAACATTTTGGGGTCACGCCCCCAAGGCGTTCACTGCACTTCCGCATTAAACATGCAAGGTGTTCCTTGCTTGCATCAGCTATGTGTGCCTTTGGATAATTTGTTTCTAGATATTGGATTTGGGGTTGCCGGACCTCTACCATTGTGCACCAGACAGCACTGTCTGGTGCACAATGGTAGAGGTCCGGCAACAATTATTGATAAGGGTGTGCAAGAGCCAGGTTCATATTGCATACAAGAGCATGGCTAACAACAACCCACCTGCCCCATTAGCTTTACAGTACACATATAAATTGCCTAGCATATTTATGACTTCAAGCCCTACTCAGTCCTTCTAAATTCAGCGATGCAGTGTCTATTGCCGTGGGAGAACCCTGGAGCCACCAGGGTTCCCTTCAGACCCATTGTTAATAGGTGGCTTTGCAGAAATCTAAAGATTTGGAGCAGACATCAAATACAAGATAGACCTTTGCAAAATTGCATCTGATTTGTGACAAAATGTGCATGCAGTGATGTTAATTTTAGGGAATCTGATGTACTTGTGTCTTGCAACCACAGCAATGCTGGAATTCTATGAAAAACATTATGCTGCATTATGGGGAAAAAACATGGTGATAGCTCTCAAAATTGCACTTTGCTTACTGTACTTGTAGATGTAAATGAACCCTATTGTTTAGCAGGGATCCTTCATACAATCCACTTGATATAAAGCCATTAATTCCTATTCTGTGCAGGACCAATATAAATGGAGCATCAGGTAAAATTGACACATATAACTAACTTTATCATTTGGAAGCTGCTGGTTGATTGGCTAGGCTCTGTTACTTCCCAGTCAGAATGTGATTTATATCCCTTAACTGTGCCATAATTAGATAATAATTCAGAATTGTAATTTCCTTGGTTTGATAAATACACAGCTCTGGAAATTTCTTCTGGCAAAATAGTTTGAAGCTTTATTTGGCCCTTTTTTATTACTCCTGTGGCAGAAGCTGTTAAGTAGTTCTTTCTCTCTTGGCTCTTCAGTTTGTTTTCCCTTATTAATGAATGCACACAAAAATAATGATATTAATAATTTAGTAGGTATTTAATGAATTATACTTTGGAAAAGAAAGCACTTTGCTCACCTCTGAATCCAATTTTGAGAAGCGCTTCCAAGCTCTGTCTCTTTTCAATAGAAGAACTTAGAAAATCTTATAATTACAAAATAAATCTATATTTTGAAATGATCTTCCAGTGATGTATGTGATTGAAAGATAAGATAAAATGTACATAAAACTGCAGCACTGTTACATTGCCTTACAGCAGGACTGGCCAAGGTTGTGGCACTTTTCTTTTAGAACCTTAGTTGCAAAACACCCTTCCCTTTAAATTCAAAAGGTTCCTTTACTCTTATTATTAATGTTCCTATTGTTGGTCAGTCTATATTTGGTAAGAGCACTCCAAAAACAAAGCATCAAACCAATTGCAAACAGAAATAAACCAAGAGATGTTGTTAGAGAGTGTTGTCTCTCATACTCTCAGAGGAGACACTGAGGAACCGATACATAGGGGCAAATTCATCAAAGGTTAATTAACCCTCGATATTCGACTGGGGAATGAAAATCCTTCGACTTCGAATATCGAAGTCAAAGGATTTTGCGCAAATACTTTGATCGAACGATCGAAGGAATAGTCGTTCGATAGAATGATTAAATCCTTCGAATCGAACGATTCGAAGGATTTTAATCCAACGATCGAAGGATTATCCTTCAACCAAAAAAAGTTAGCCAAGCCTATGGGGACCTTCCCTAACAATGAGTTCGGTAGCTTTTAGGTGGTGAACTAGGGGGTCGAAGTTTTTTCTTAAAGAGACAGTACTTTGACTATCGAATGGTCGAATAGTCGAACGATTTTTAGTTCGAATCGTTTGATTCGAAGTCGTAGTCGAAGGTCGCAGTAGCCCATTCGATGGTCGAAGTAGCCAAAAAAACACTTCGAAATTCAAAGCATTTTTTCTTCTATTCCTTCACTCGAACTTAATGAATGGGCCCCTATATAGAGTATGCACAGAGAAGAAACTAGAAGAATAAAGAAGATGAGATAAGGAAGAAAAAATAGTGTGGGTCTGTGGTCTAAGATTTTCTGGTAGGCCCCTGGCACCCAAGTCCAGCACTCTGTAAGGGGAAATCACTAAAACAAAAACTTGGCAAACAGTATATAAACTAAAGTGAGTGCCAGGGATGACACCATCCTTCAAACATTGTTTCTGGGGACAAAACACAGGGGATTGTTTGGGTCTTCAATTTCAAAGCATTGATAATAATGCTGGGAATAATGCTAGTAACAAGCACAGGAACATGGGGATGTACTTTGCTGTTAAATAATCTGCTACTCTGCACACTGCCCCTAAACAGGAAAAGAATCTTACGACCCCTTTGAAGAAAGTCCCACTTCCAGAATGGAGAGGGAGATAGTGGGAGCTCTTTATATTATTTAAAAATAGGTGAAATGAATACATTTATCTGCCAACATTTTTTAATTAGACTGCAACAAAAACTTTCCATAATATGATCAAATGATTTTATGATTTGTAAATATTTAAAATGCAACATACTGTATCTGTTTTGAGCTTGAAGGACAGGTAATTGTTTATTGTTATGGAAAATGATGCAGACAATCACCAGGGGTACAAAGCAAGTTTGTTCCTATATGAGGACAATTAATATTTCATAGATAGGCAATTATTCTTGCTTTTTGGCCTGTCACTTCGGACTGCTCCTTTAATATGCTATTTATCTTCCGAAAGCCGTTCAGCCTTAAATAAATCCAGCGATTACACATTGCAGAAACGCATGTTGTTGATCTGTAGGGAAGATTAGACTGTTAATAATACCGTATTAGACATGCTGTTGCCTGCAATAAAATGTGTTCTTTGCTATCAGACCCTTGTCTGTGTCAGAATCTGCTATGCACAAAGCAGCGGACAATCTAATTTGGAGTTATACTGATGATTTGATTACATTTAGATCCCTTTGACAGCGGCATGGTGTGAGATGATTCATACCTAGCTCATTTTACAGGTGGGAGATTTCAATCTTAGGCCGAGTGCTGGCTTTGCACTCTAATTCTTCATTTGTGGCAGTAATTTCCTTCTCTAATCCTGCATCTCTTTTGCGCTCTGATTGCATTGGTTAAAGGCTTTCGGCTTGTCAGCAAGTGGACAAGGAAGAAATGACATTTTATTAATGGCACAGGATAGAAAGCAAATGAGGTACTTACGCTGAATGATCTGGAAGACATTGCAGTAATTAGCTGCATGTTTAAGTATGTATGTACAGTATAGAGGTGGCCTACCCCTCAGCATCATCTCTGAGCACACTGTATGGAACAGGGACCAAGCGCAGTGCTGTGATAAAACTATAAGAAATTACCAGCCCTCAACCATCCAGATGTTATTGAACTATGACTCCCAGCAACCTTAGTTAGCTTTGTTTGTTGCAGAGTGCTGAGAGATAATTATTACTCAATACCATTATATCTTATCTTCTCTGTCCACTTACTAAGGGTCCCTCTTGAACTTAGGGCCCTTTCAAGGACTCCTCTGAAAAGGACACCATTGTATCATTTAAACTGTTCTGATTCCTAATTTTTAGGAAGTCCTATGAGTTGAAGTTTCTTCTTCAAAGCCTTATTTATGGCCAGGCTTTGGCTTTATTTTAGGGTCAGATGAGTCTGTTCTCAGCATTCAGAGAAACGTAAGCCAAGAATCCACTGCCCGAAGTGCCTCCACCTCCACTCGGGTTCAGGCAGACATGGCAGATTTTCACACAAAATGCTAAATCTCATGTTTCAGAGTGGAAATCCTCCGCTTCTGCCTGCACCCGAGGTAGTGCAGGCAGACAGAAGGACAGCAGCCGAGGTGCGGATTCTTGGCTTACGTTTCTCCATATGCCGAGATTCAACTCATCTGGCCCTAGCCTTAGAAGCATAATAGGAATACAAGATACTGTTTATAACTTAGCAATGTATATTGTGCTCTTTAAGACATGCAGTATCTCTGTGAGACAGATACCTCTGTAACATTACAATAAACCTACTGTATAGTAAAGCATACTGTATGGTTTGAGATAAAAGAAGCAGAGGATGGGAATGGGAGTTTTTCCATGTGCATAAATATTGCTTTGTCATAAATTTGTTCTACCCAAAGTAATTAAGTGAAACTTCTGCACTGGTTTCTTCCTCCGCAGAAAAGCAGTTTGCCTGTCTTATAATGGGCTGCCATCATTTCCTGCAGTTGTATGTTCAGACGCCAGGAAACAAGTCACAGGCTATTTTGGCAGATGATGTAGCCCAGTCCATTGTTTGTCTTTGCTGTATGTTTGGAACCGCTTCCCTGGAAACACACAGTGCTGGCTGCCATGCCGAAATCCTTACAACTCCGTACCTGCATTTGTCCTTTTTGTCTGCGTGGATTCAGGCCACTGAATATGCAAAGCACACACACCAAAGAAGCTATACAGACTGCATCTGCATGAGCAATTTAGTTGGCAACCGTTAAGTAGATTTGCTCTATTCAAAGGGTAAATGCAGCTTCCAGCATATACTGACTCAGATATCCTAAAAGGCGTAAAATAAAAAACTCGCATTGTTTAGTGGCCCAAAAAATGAATATTCTGACACAGTTCAGCCCACATATAAAAGTTTGCTGTAGTCTTATAAGCTACTAGACATTAGCTTTTGCTGCCTTATAAACAGTGTTTCTCATAAGAGCAAAGCTGGCCATGCAAATATTTTTTTAGCAAGGCCCCTACATGGGTGAATATCTGCCCAATCTGGCTAATGCCATGCTAACCCAAATCGAACTGATGAGATCATACTGTTTGGCTACGGAAACCTGTCAGCAGGGTTGGACTCAGTTAGTAGGACACCAGGAAAAGACCCAGTCAGGCCCAGATTTCAAAGTTACATGCCCCTAGGACAGCAATGACATACCCATCCTGCTGCTCCCTCCCCTGCTACATATGCATACACTAAACACCCCCAAGAAAGAACCCACAAGTCGCTTTACAGGATGAAATAGGAGTCACATTGGAGACAGGAGATTTGGAAACTGGTGTAGTCCCCAGTGCAATGGGCCTTGATTTCATAGAACTGGCATTACACAATATATATGCCATAGATCTTACAGTGTTTACCTATTCCACTTATAGCTGAACAAAGAAGTTGTGCAATGCTGAAACAAGATTTTAATGGTTATAGATCTGTGCAGGCATGGAAATGTTTTCATACATATCTTTAAATGGACCAAATGACTCTAAATTTGCATTTTAGGAAGCATTTCTCTTTAACGCAATGTTTGTCTGGGAATAATAGCAGTTTAGTTGCAGCTGCAGCATGTTAGCAAGCAGATGTTTTGTACTTGATGGTTCTAAAAAGAACACAAGTGGTCTCCAAACTTGTTAATATATTGTGTAACCCTTTCATGTAATATTTTATCTGAGCTATAGTAAGTGCAGAACAGCCGTAGATATTTACCACTATGATCTTTGTGGGCACCCCTATGCTGAGTAAATTACAATATGAAATGCTACAGAAAAGATTAAGCATGTAGAGAGCGAACTTTCAATTTTTCATCTTGTCAATAGGGGGTCTAGAAATTAACAGAGCAGTGCTTCTGTTTTCAGGACTATTTGCTGGGAAATGAGAGATATTGTTATTGAGTTAAAAATGACATCAAGCAGAAAATATACATTCATTTCAGATTTAACTTTTGGTAAACTTTAAATGATACAAGGGTATCTGTTGTCTACAATGCATGTATAAATAGTCAGCCAGGAGGATTAATGGTGTGGACAAAAGTTGCATTGGTCTTTCTAGATGCTGAATCTATAGTGTCATATCACTGTGCAACAGAGGGAAACTTTCTCAATGCAAAGTGGTTGTAATTGGACATTAAAGCCCATTAAGGGCAGAGACACACACTGCAATTCTGGGAGATTAGTCACCTGGCAACAAATCTCCACTTCTTCGGGGCGACTCATCTCCCCGAACTGCCTCCCCTGCCTTCCCACCGGCTAGAATGAAAATGGGGATGGCACTCGTAGCGCTTCATTTTCTGAAGTTGCCTCACGAGGAAACTTTGGGCGACTTCGGAAAACGAAGCGCTCCGAGTGCCATCCTGCCGGCGATTTACATTCTAGCCGGTGGGAGGCAGTTCAGGGAGATTAGTAGCCCCTAAGAAGAGGAGATTTGTAGTCGGGCGACTAATCTCGCCGAATCTGAGCGTGTGCCCTGACCCTTAGTATTGCTGACAATACATTAGATGCCTACTTATGTTATTTGATCGTTACAAATGTGCTTTCAGTAATTATTAATAGAATTGTTCCATATTAAATGCATTGACCACTACAAATACTTTTTTTTTTAATAAAAGTTGATTCTTGCTATGTTGGCTTAAGAAATGTAAAATGCCTGTTGAAAAATGAGATGCTCTATATCGTTATTATGTTGTAATAGACTTTGTTTAGAAACAGGTAACATTTACGATCTGTCTGTTTATGAACCTCATGCACTGAACAGCTTGTAAGTAAGCTCAGCACGTTATTTATATTGTCAGTCTGGGATGCCTGCCAAACTAGTGTGTTACACTTACTTTCACAGTGTAAACTGTTGATTCTGAGCCATTCACGTTAGATACAGTACAGTGCCTAGATGATCTGAATCCAGGACGCTATCTTGACTGTGTCAGTGTCTATGCGCACTTTCCCTCCACTCAATTACCTGCATGACTTGCAACCTACTGATGTTCCATCTCTGAAATTTGTGTTAACAACTGCATTCTGTGGCTGGTTTCCCCTGCTGAAAGGAACAGAATGTTTTGGTAGCATGCTATGATTTTACTTGCTATAGTCAGGTGCTGGAAATTTGCTGCTTCAGTAGAGATACCACGACAATACTCCCGGGTCTTTACTTTCCCATAAAGGTAGAAATCAGTATATAACAGTGTCAAAGGGGGTAAATATATATTTATAAAGCTTTTACGTAGTACGTTTTGTCAAAATATTTAAATTTCTCCAATTTTACAACTATGATTTATTCTACCATGCACTGAGGCATTTTTCTTGGTATAGCAAAAAGCCACCCACAGGCAGAATTACCTGCATTCGTATGGTGTATAAGTATGTCAGGACCACGTGTGAGACTGGAGGGTAGGAGCCTATGTGCTTGGTAACCTGGTGTACACATGTTCTTGGCTTGATGAGTACTGGAAACTATATTATGGTGGCAAATAATTAAAGATTCAGAACAAGGTACAAACTGGGAGTCCATATAACAGGCCAGTGGTTGAGCCAGAAAACAGACAAACAAGTATCAAATAAGGCTGAGTTTAAAACCCGGAGACTGGAGTATGGAAGATGAAGGCTCAGGGAAGAGGTACTTACCCAGGATCTCAGGTTAACAGGGAGCAAGAGCATAGTGAAAAGGGTTGATGATCCAAAAATGAGCAGGAGAAAGAGACTGACTTAAATACGCCACTGATAACAGGATTACATCCATTTTGATGAAGACGTTCTTCTTCAGCCATTTTTTTCTCTTATGTGACAACAGAAACGTCAGAAAGATTATATCAGCAGAGCTGAAGACACATTGAAAGTTGAGTCAGGAAGGTTGGTTTGGATGCAGTAGTTTTGGTGAGACAGGATAAGGGCTAGAATGACAAACTTTGGAAGAAATTGTGTCAGATTCATCAAAGCATATACCTGCAGTTGTATTCACTTTGACGCATCAGGCATAATTGTGGCAAACAAAATGCACCACTCAGACACAATGGGGCTCAATTATCAACACTGGGCAAATTTGCCCATGGGCAGTTAACCATAGCAACCAATAAGTGATTAACTTTAAACCAGCTGCAAGTAGAACAATGAATGCAACAATTTGATTGGCTACCATGGGTTACTGCCCACAGGTAAATTTGCCCAGTGTTGATAAATGAGCCCCAATGACTCTGGAATAGGAAAGCAGCTGCATCATGAATGAAAAACACGGCAAATTGCATCCAAAAACTGCACATTGCACACTGCCCTTTCTTTTGTTAATGAGGCATAAGCGATAGTTACCAAGTCTCTTGCCTGCAGCGATAAAATATGATAGAGAAACAATTAAATGCTCAACTATGTCATCAGGTTTACAAATGATGATTTAGTATCATAAGCAGTGGTATATGCCACCCTGCAGTATTTGTAATAAAAAAAAGGAAATAAAAGAGAGTATAGCACATATCATTATAAAGAAAAGCTCTCAGTTTTCAAATTAAAAGCATTAGGAGCCTTGCCATTTAATTTGTGTAAGTTATATCCATATTACTTCTAATTGTTTGAGTTGTTAGTTTTATTTCTTTTTTTTAAATTATCTTTAATCTGATCTATTACTGCGAATTTATTTTCTTTCCAATTACGGGTAATGGAGCACTTAGTGATTCCCCTGTGTTTTGATAGTCGAGACTGGGGAAAAATAGAAGCAGTGGGGATCACATGCATGAGCATGACATTCATGGCATGGGGATCTGGCTGTTTCATTCTTGTCTTTTGTTACTACAGTGGAATTCTATAACACATACTATATCCTTGAATGCATTTGATTATAAATAACTATACTCCTTCTATATAAAGAAGGAGTATAAATAACTATACTCCTTCTATATATAGTTTCCCTCTGGTCACATATTAGGGGCAGGAACCAAGTTAATTAACCAAATACAGGTATTTGACCTGTTACCCAGAATTCTCGGGATCTGGAGTTTTCCAGGTAACGGATAATTTGGATCTTCATACCTTAAGTCTATTAGACATTCATGTAAACATTTCCTAAACCCAATTGGATTGTTTTGCTTCCTATACAGATTAATTATATCTTAATTGGTTCTTATATCTTTGTTAGTTAGTTGGATTAAGTACAAGGTACTGTTTTATTATTACAGAGAAAAAGGAAATCATTTTTTAAAATGGGATTATTTCAATAAAATGGAGTTTATGGGAGACAACCATTCTGAGCCTTCTGGATATGGGTTTCCAGATAACGGATCCCATACCTGTAATGTAATGATGCCAAACATCCCATGATATACCAAAAATATGCTTAATTATACTGCCTTTGTCCCTAGGCTATTTTTATTTTCACTTTAAAATCATATCCCTTCTGTTAAGAAGAAATGTTAGGCGTGGGAGCAAGGGAGAATTTTCACTTGGCAAAAGAATAAAAAAAAAATCTGCTTCATTTAGAGATGGCTTTTGAATTGGGTCATAAGATTTTAACATTTGAATTGGCTGAAAGTCTTTTTTTTTTTATTATGCAGAGGATGTCACGACAGTTGGGTTATTTTATTTAAATCATAATCACAACTTCAAAATCAACACCGCTTGAAACTGTCCCTTTTATGTGGAGCCAGGTGGCAACCTAAGTAGACAAGCAATATAATTTAAAGTCCCCTAAAGCTACTGTGACTGAAGCTAATGACAGATAGCACAGTACAATAAATGCTGTCAGCTGGATCATGCAAATACGTCTACCTGAAGAATTTCGAGAAATGTTTAAAGCAGCTAAGTTTGAATAAATGTTACATTTCTGACATATCTTAAAGAAAATTAACTTTAGAAACTTGAATGTCTGACTATAAGATAATTGGACATTTATTTAGACGTGTGCCTGTTTTTAAATTGCAGGGGGTAGAACATGGCTGGGGAAAGCTTATGTACACATCTGTCCCTCATAATGCAGAATCAGATAGGCATCATTTGCCTTACTTAGTGGTGTAACTATAGAGGAAGCAGACCCTCCGGCTGCAGGGGGCCTGAATCATCGGGTCCACTGCCTCTATAGTTCTAAAATCCCTCCCTCCTCAGATATATATATATATATATATATATATATATATATATATATATATATATAAGTGATTAGATTAGCGCCCTTCCTTGTTCTCATAGTCATCTAAAAACCTTTAATAGCAAACGAATAGGAATATTTCTATTTCCCATGCAGTGAAGCATCTAACTGTCTTCATGAGTCAGACTCTCATATCAATGCATCTTTTGGGATTTTTTGAATTTCACACTAAGGATGATGGAATTTATCAGCATAAGTGCTAGTGATGCTGTTTAAAAGTTGAAGACCTGAGGGACACAGGCTATACTCCATGTGCTGTCAGCTGCAATTAGAAATTAGCTTTCTGGTTGCCATTGGTTTAATGAGGAATAGAAGTTAAAACAAAATCGATGTGGATGGTGTGCCGAGGTTGTGTGTGTGTGCTTGCACCTTGAGTCTTCTGTGAGCTCTAATTATACATAAGGCAACAGGGTTTCCTTAGATTCCCTTAATCGCGTTATCATTTAAATGTATTTGTTTCTTTCACCAAGGTAAGGTTAACATTAGTTAACCTTATTCTCGGGGTAATTTATTAGTGACCTCCAATCGGGAAAGGAGATAAATGTCACCTTGTACAGGTCACAAATGCCAAACAAAGCCATGTTTCTCCGGCAAGTTTGACAGAAGGCAGATTGCAGTAAATTCCATAGCATGACAGCTTACAGCAAGCGTGCTATTGCTTTAGGCAATCAGCAGTATAGCCCACTCCTTCCTTGTGACATAGGACATTCATCCTCCCGAGGTTCCATGTCCTTTCTGTTGATAGATGTAGAGAGACAAGCAGCACATGGGTAGGCAAACACCTCACCCAGGCATTTGGTGCCATTTAGCAGAAATCTTCTTTTGACATTTCTATCCCCCCCTTCACCTTCCTAATCATTAGCTATTTGTATCCTGTTCTGCACGCACTATGCTAATACTTTAAGACAGGCTGGATAGACATGCTCCTATACTCACTCTCTAAGCTGTATTCAGATTGCAGAATTTTTGACAGTGATGGGGGAACAGTGAAAAGAGAGTGGCAGCCTTTGTTTGTTGTTGGTAGGAAAGCAAGAGCTAACTTCCAAGCTTGCGTGTCTGATATGACAAAAAAAACATATATATGTATATTTAGTACTGGCTATATAACCCAACAGTCTTGAACAGAAATACAATGCCCTTCTATCAGTTCTAGCTGATCTGTGTAATTACACTTATAATACCACTCGGTGGATTATTTATCGGAGTGTAAAAAATACAGGATACATTATGTTGGTAGAACTGTGCTTAGGTCCAAGGAACAGGTTAGGGATCAAGTTCTACCCATAAATAATGTGGTTACCCCTCTTGGTAGACATTTTTCAGTTTGTAGGGGGGTTGGAGCAATAGAATCTGTTTGAAAGCACAGGTCATATGAAAATGTAATCCTCTGGTGAGAGGGGGGATTTACTGGCTCTATTGAATTGTAGAGAAGTTTTTTTTAGGATTTTTACATTACAGACCAAAATATCTTATGGGTTAAATAAAAGGTAGGATGTGGATTGCTTTTGGGGATTTTATGCAACATATTGTTTGTTTTAGATGTTCTTGATACCATTGGTTGTAATTTAACACATGACTATGATGATCTGTATTTTAAACCTTGTATTGTGATTAGACACCAGCCTATGATTAAGGACCGAAACGTGTCAGGAGGTGCACCCTGACCTTATGATGTATATCTGATGGTTTTAATCTACTTGGAATAAAAGTGAAGTTTGACATGGAATGTGCTGCCCATTCCATGATTTGAGGTCTAACTGATGTGTGACTTGGGTTTGCTATCCTTATTCAGGAGGAATGTTATTGAACCAGAGTAGCAAGTTGGGTTCAATGCTTTAAGAGGTGATCAATCTAGGAGGTTCTCGTGGATTCATCTCATTGATCCTACATTCCTCTTTCAGAGTGAGATGCTTAATCTGCGCCACATGTACAGCTCCATGAAAAGGAAAGGCATAAAAAAGGAGACAAATTAAACCACTTTAAACCTTCTTTGTTCATTTTTGTTTTATGAGGGAACTTTTAATTGATTTTTATTGGAATTTTTAAACATCGTTTATGTATTATTTTTGTACCACTATGAGAATCACTGTTTAGTGTAAAAATAAAAACATATATAACACAGCTGTTCAACAATGTTCTTTTTTTTTTTTTGCTGCGGCTTTTACAGTTGGGAAATAAAAGTCTGACACGTTTCACACTTAGTCATAAACACCCTTCTTCCCTTTCACTTGCATTTGTGATGCCCACATAGAGCCAAGGGACTCAGACAGGATTTCCTACCACGGCTCAATATCAGGCATGAGTCTTCCAATATGAGGAATAATTGCAGCTTCTGTTTTCAGTATACAACAAGAAAAACAGGATCTTTAGTGGCATAAGCAGGTAGAACTGCTTGTTAGAGAAATAAAGCAGTCAGCATTCACTGTCAGTGTATCTTTTATATTCATTATTATATAGACTGCCAGGACATGCCAGAAAGGAAGTATCACTTGGAAGTTTGTCATAGACCATTGGGACCGACTTCTAGCTGTAACCATACCTAGAGAGCAACAGTCATATTTCTGGACATATTATTTCAGTATTAGTAATTGTGTCTCATCTAGAGTTTCCACCAGTATATCCATCATTCTGAGCAATTTATCACTTTCCTGCCCACTTCATGCAATAATTTGGCCTTCTGGATACTCTACAAAAAAATTGCCTTGGCTACTTTATCTAAGTACAGCATATGTCCAATTGAGACCCTTAGGGCAAGACCAGACGTGGCGTTTTTGCGGCGTTTTTATGTTAAAAAAAAAAACAAAAACAGCCAGGCGTAAATACACATAATCTGCACTACCACTGAAACTAATGGAAAATGCACTATGTCAATTAACACAGGGCTATTGCAAGCTGAAATCCACCCAGGACGCCAGTATTGGCATTTTTTAGCAGAAACGCCAATACGTCAAGAACTACCAAATCAATAGACTCTATGGGATCTGCATGTTTGAAACCACAATTGCATAAATACACAGCGTATTTTAAATATGGCGTCCAAATTCTCAATGGGAAAAGAATCCTACGAGCTGAAAAATGCATGTTGACGGTCACATGTGGTTTCAGTGGCATATTTACACCTGGCTGTTCTTTTTTTAAAACGCAACGTAAAAACGCTGCAAAAACGCCTCGTCTGGCCTTGCCCTTATACCTAAAGTTTTTCTCAAGGCAATAATACTTTATAAAGTAGACACTGGCCTGCATACAAAACAAACATAACAAGTAGTGGTAAGTGACAGAAGAGGAAGAGAGCAGCCAAATAAATCAGGGCACACTGAGCAACAGACAAAAAAGGGACAGGATGTTTTATTTAATTGGCACAAAAACCTATGGTTACTAGACATCAATTAGCAAACACGGCCTTAGTGGCTGGGGAATGACAGAAAACAAGGCAGGGCAATGGCTGGTCTACAGTAGCTAAAAGGGCCAAGTGCGGAATAGAGGCCAATTGGCACAGTAGATTCAAGGCAAGTGTACCAGCTTCCTATTGTATAATTACTGAAAATATTTAAAAGGACTTGGGAATGTTGTGAAAGGATTTGAAAATCTCTTCTTGCTAAACGTTTAAAGGCTCATCTGTAACAGGCCTACTTGACTCATAGTTAAAGTAAATATTCAGCACCTGCTAAAACATTCTTCACTAGAGTACAGGTACCATAATGGCCACCATCCATCAGTCTAAACAGATAAATTAAAGTACAGCACAATTTGTCACTTAATAGCATATATGGAATAAACAGGATATATAGGGATAAACCCTGACATCATACACTAATGGCATGTACAAGGGCTATGCCTGCTATTGGGTGCAACATTCAATTTGTCAGCTTGCAATGCACATAGTGTGTGCACTAGTGTGGAGCAACTGCAGGTCCTTGGTGCACTTTTACTAAAGTGTGAATTTTCTCCTAACTTCACCACAGTTTGCAGCACTTCGCCAGGTGTATTTTCACAACACATCTCCATATTTACTAAAACAATGTAAGTTCACTTTTTTAAAAGAAATGTGGGGAATTTTCTCCATACAATAGTAGTGGGAAAATTCTCTAGTGCTGAGGTTTTTTGCTAGTGAATTGTCCACTTCGCCTTTTAGTAAACTGCCGAATTTGCTGGGAATTGTCATATTTGGTGAATTTCACCAAAAAAATAACACAATTTGCCCTTTGGTAAATGTGACCCCCAGGTGTCTGGTGTCAGTTGCCCCTTTTGTAAATGAGTCCTTAGCTTTTCTTTTCTGCACCTATTGAGGAAATATAAATACCAATCACTGTTGGAGGTTTCCAAAAGCTGAAGATTAAGAACACCATAAAGACATCAAGTTCAATATCTGTATTCTACAGACCTCCATGGGGTCAACCAGTGTTTATCCAGTCTGCACCTTTCTGCCCATTGTAACCTGCTATGAGTTTGCCATTGTCTACACATAAACACTTCACTGTAGTCAAGCTCATTGCATCTGCTGATGTGGTCCAAACATTTGCTAAAAATCAGAATGTGTCTTGCTTAAGCTAAGTGATATCTTGTTCACCCCAGAGATGAGCTTCTGCTGAATCAGTTAAGTGGAAGCTATTACTTCTACCAACAAAAGCAACCGTACTACCAATAACACCAAAGAAAATCACCTGTTTTAAGAGTCACAAATGCAATGCCTCAAATTGGACAGTGCTGGTAACTAGTAAATCATATACTGTATTGAGAAGGTACTGACATGTCACTCCTCTGAACTAAACCGAACAAGTGTTGAACCTGTTATTTCTACAGCGGCCAGCAATACGGTACAAATAGGTTGAAAAAAAAAAGAGGCTTTTCTTCTCAAGCTGAACAACATGGCAGACACTGACACTCTCTTATCTTCAGCTGTTATAGCAGCCACCTGGCTTTAGCCTTATCTGTTCATGGCTCTTGGCACTTCTTATTCTTACAGAAAAGCATGAAGAAAACTTGTAAACTGCTGATTGAACGGCGTGCAGTCATGCTTTCGTATACACTTCGCAACATAAAATAGAAATGCAGCTGTTACATTTCCATACCCCAAGTAAAAAAAAAAGTTGATGCGTGTATTTATCTGATATTGTTTCAATCATTTCAGTTTATTCTGGCAGTGTATTAGTCACACACATACGCACAGAAAAGTCTCAGAAATAGATTTCCAGCATACTAAAATCATGGCTTCATTCGGATTTTTTTTGCCAGAAATCATGTTTTTTTTTTTTTTATAATTGCATCCATTCAAATGGTAAGTTATTGCTGTATATGTATAGCGTAAATGAGACATTTAGTATACCCTGTTGTATTGAATGTAGACATTTTGTATAATTGCTGCTGTGAGAATTCCCATTGTTATTATTACCATTTCAATACTAAACTCTTATCTTGGGCATAGCAGAACAGAACACACTACACATATCTAATTTCTGCTTTTTTTCTATTGATATTAATCCTGAAACCCTTAATGATCACTGAAATGCAATTCTTAAAGGGTTACTTCTAAGTTATCTTGAAGTACAGGTATGGGATCCTTTATCTGTAAACCCATTATTCAGACAGCTCTGAATTATGGAAAGGCCATCTCCCATAGACATTTTATCCAAATAATTACACATTTTTTAAAGTGATTTTATTTTTCTGAGTCTTGATGTTGCTTTAGGTTGTCCCTATGCAAATGTTTTTATTACTGAACCTTATTGATCCAGAGAGGACCAATGACATGTTCTTTTTATTTATACTTTTCTTGTAATATAAAACTTGACTAAAAGACATTTATTGCATATACTTATTGCAAATAGGTTTTTGTAATGTGAATGAAAAGCTGAAGGTAAATCTGCACTAAACTATCTGCAAATTGCCTATATGGACATCTGTCCTCTTACTTGAAGGCTTTCCAACATTCGCTTTCATGGCCATAAGCATTTAAAGAGATCAAGCATCAATTGTCTGCTAACAATATGCAATTGTAATCTGCATCTATTCTGGTGAAATGGTTGTCTGTATACAGTATGTACAGTGTTAGGTCATGTAATTGTATCTCTGTACTCTATAAAGCACTGTGGGAAACAATGAAACTATAGAAAAAATAATAATAGTTTAACAAGCATCTTTGTTAATGATTCTTCAATATCAAGCCTCTTTCAGTAAAGCTGCTCATAGATGTGCAGATTAGTGCCAATATTTCAACCTGCAATTAACCATTCAAATTAAAATAAAGCAGTAAATAGAACAAATCACACGATGCTCGGGCCATTAATTGACAGACAGCAATCGTACAGAAGATATGTCCAAAAAATAATAGTGACAGTATCCCATTGATATAGTCAGACAGGCAATACATGCAGAGAAATTATCGTTAGCCAAAATAAATCTTTTAACCTGTTCGATCGACTTAACGACTGATCACCATGGCACGTAAAATGTCGGGACAATCCACACACGGTCCAAATATTGTACAAATCTTTGTTTCATATGATGGTATCTTTGCGTCTATGACCGACTTAAGTATCAAGGCCTGATATTTAGTGATGGGTGAATAAATTATCCTGGAGCAAATTTGCGGCGAATTTCCACATTTAAATACATTTGTGAAAATTCGCCTGCATCAAAACATTTTGGATATGTGTCTGAAAAGTCGCTCGCGTCAAAATCGTTGCGTGTCAACACTATTCCGACGCCCACTGACTTTAATGCTGGCGTCCAAAATTAACGCAATAACTATACATTTGTAGCCTTACAGAGCATTTGTTTTAAGATGGGGTCAATGACCCCCATTTGAAAGCTGGAAAGAGTCAGCAGAAAAGGGCCAACAATTCAAAAACTATAAAAAATAATAAATATTGAAGACCAATTGAAAAGTTGCTTAGAATTGGCCATTCTATGACATACTAAAAGGTAACTTAAAGGTGAACCAACCCTTTAACTAGCCTGATGGCAAAAAGAAATGCTGTGCAGAGGAAATTATATAATAGTGAGTGGGGAGGTTACAAGCTACACTGACTCATAACTCAACCAATGTAGCCATCTTTATTCACTATGCAAGTAAATCCATGCCTTAGACACACACATATTAGCAGGTGAGCCAGTGCAAATAAAGCTTAACTAAAGAAGTAGCTAGAAATGTTGTACATTCAATTTTGGGCTTTTATACCAGCCCACGACAACCACAGCACTTTAGCAGTAAAGATATGTGTCAGCAAAGATGCCCCAGTAGCTCCCCATGTTCTTTTTTACTGATTCACTGCACATGCTCTGTGCTGCTGTCACTTACTGAGCTTAGGGACCCACTCACAATATACAGTACACATAGAATATAAATGTCACAATATAAAGCTGATTAGTAATTAATACAGATAATTACTACATGACAGCACAGAAACCAGTGCAACTAGCATCAGAATTTAATAACCAGCCGTGCAGCATCAGCTTATATCACAGACCATCTTCATTTCCTGCTGGATAATTTGTGACGACCCCTAAGCTTAGCTTCTCAACAGCTGCTCAGAGCCCACTGAGCATGTGAGCGTCGCAGACACTTTCCAAGATGGTGATCCAAAGTGACATGTTTGAAGTCCTGGATCATTGCTGCTATTGAGAAGCTGAGACTTTAGACTGGTGCAATAAGTTCAGTATATAAAATATGGCATTTTTAGCCATATTAATTTTTAGGGTTTAGTTCTCCTTTAAAAAGTGATATACAGTGGACTGCATACAAAGCAATTTATCTATTTTAGGGAGTTGCTGGATGGCCACAGATCAGCATGTCTGCCGTACCATACATAACCCACTAATAGAAATTAATTTTGTTTTGTGCCAGCAATAATTGATATCGCTGGTGGTAAAACCATTTTCAGATTTGTGGGAGATTTGTCCCCCGCAGTCTCCCTCTCACTATCCCCTCCCTATCTTTATAATATAAACTTTGCTGGAAAATAAGTCGGGATATTGCCATAATTCTAAAGAGTATGAGTTTGCATTTTATAATGCCTTTCCTTTTAATTTGTTGGGATTTATGGTCAGAGTCATGAATATAGATTAAATAATTTACCACTCAAAACAATGTGACCTTAACTTGAATAGATGGGTGTTTATTTATACAGCAGATGAAAGATGTCTGCCACGAGAGAGCAGATACATTTAGGCAATGCCATAAATCAAGATTTTTGCTTCAAATAAACCATGTTGCCATGTTCTTGATGGAAACAAATGGCATTTCCATATAAATGAATCATTTTCATTTTGTTGTGTTACTGGTCCTTTAAAAGAACCTTCCATCCTAGCTCTGTTGTTATAGTTTATTGAATGTTTTAGTCTTTAACTAGTTAATAATGAAACTGTGCATTTAATATTCCTTATTTTTATATAAGACGCTACATTACTTTTTCGCTCATTAGCTAGAAACAATGCTTTGTAATAAGCAATCTGCATTTTAATGAAGTACACATTTTCAAGTATTTAATTCTATTTAGAGATTTTTTTTTTCTACAAATGTATTTTATTTTAGTTTTTTTATCCAAGAGAAGAGGAAGAGAGTAGTGCAGCTATCTTTCATAAGCAAGTTCATTTTACAGAGCCTTATGCTTAATATCTAGTCAATAGCTTAAAGGCTGTTTGGAATTTTTTGAACAAACATGAATTATTGAATACTTCATGGTATAAAGGGAGTCAGATTAGAAAAAAAATATTTGTCTTTAACTTTAACGTTTGCTAACTGATAGAGCCTCTCATTGCCTCTTCCCCAGGCTGGAGAAGAAACGGCACATTTGCATAAAAGTCACTTCCAAGTCATCTTGTGCTTGGCAATGATTTAGACTGATATAATATATGCAGAGACCTGTAGGGATACATACTATCTGCATGCCATCTAATACATTATTTATATGTGGCCCAGAGGTATAATTATTCATTGAAGTGGTAACTAAAAAAAATTAGTTCCTTATTAATATTTGTTGGACATGATTGAGAATTTTTTGCGTGCGTTTGTAGCTCATATCCTGATATAAGTTATAATGCCAATTATATGAAATCACCTCCCTGTCACAGACATTAATTATGTCATTATACATTTATACATTAGGCATATTCTAATAGAATATTAACAGAATTTAGATTCAACATTAGTAAGAGAGTCCTTTTACTGACTTTTTTAATTGATGTGCCTAAAATGTATGTATTTTATTCTACTTATAAAATTAAATTTCAGTTTTGGATATTGTCTTTGAAGGAACCCCCCAACTGCAATGCACTAGTGCAATGCAGCTCTCACTAACACTGGGGACACCTGAAATTGGGATAGGAAGTCAAGAAGTGGAGAGAAGCCAGAGAGACGGTATCCAGGGAATATGCAAAACCCGTAGTCAGATTTGGCTCGGGACAGGCAGCCATGGTTCAGCATGAGCAGAATGGTCAGGTCAGGCAGCAAACAAGCAAAAAACAGAAAACAAACTGGGTCACAATGAAGAATTCTATCAGAATAATACACCAGCATGTAGAGATAGCTCAAGACACCCAAGCACTGCAGCATTGGCAGAACACCCTTAAATAGGGAGCAAAGGGCACCAAAACTATGGCGTCTTGTTTCCGGACTGACACATGTACACTCCACTGCATCAGGATCGGTGCAAACGTGAGGACGCAGCCCTTTGCCAGTGCTGGCAAAAATATTCCTTGACGTGCACGGACATGAGCTTGCCTACAAATACGCTGATCGCCTTCCCACTGGAAAAAGCGTCACCTACCTGGTAGGTAGCCTTACAGTGGTGCGTAAATACTTTGAGCTGAACAGGGAAACTGAAACTACTCCATGTTTGGTCCTTATATGACAATTATATTAACCAGTGCACAGATTAGCAAAGGTCCATTTTGCAGTAAATCTGTTTACCCAGTTTAGCTCAAGAAATAACAAAACATATATTTTTTGTGATTTAAAGCAATAACCAAAAGTCATGTTCAGCACAAGCAATGTTTTTGAACTCATTTTGAAACAAATGCTTATGATACCCCTGAACAAGCTATGAGCTTGTTGATAGTTGCAGAATGGCATCTGTATCTTTTGATCTGTGATGTTTGGAATTGGTGCCTACAAGGATTCATGTACCAAAATGCACCTGCACCCGTCTGACACAGATCACTGATATCGACTATTGGTCACCATGATAAGAGCAGCCTCAGTATTCACTTGTATAAATACTGTGTCTCAGTATAGCATACACTACAGAGAGATAGCTTAGTGACAACATGTATGAGCAAAGGTTGAATGTATAAAAAGATCAAGATGGAGGATAAATAAAACCTGGTGTTGCATATAAAATCGTATGGGTGTTGTGTATAAAACCCCTCACCATGTTAGCAGCCCAGACAATGGTGGCTGCACATCACAACTGTTTGCCATTATGCCATAGTAGTGGTGCATAAGTGGCCCACATTTTGCCTGCAGAGATCAGATTTATTCCATGTTGTGCTGTTCCAACTTTGGCTACAAAGGCTCAGACTGTCTCCAGGTCTCCATTTCTGATTTCTTATTCTCTAGGCCAGTTATCCCCAGCCAGTGGCTCACAAGCAACATGTTGCTCTCCAACCCCTTGGATGTTGCTCTCAGTGACTTTAAAGCAGGTGCTTATTTTTGAATTATTTGCATAAAAAAAGGTGTTCTGCCAAAAAGCGCTTCCTGTAGACTGCAAGTCCACATACCACCAAATAGCCAGTTGCAGGCCATACTTTGTACCCCCAGGAACATATCTCTGTTGGACTATGTTTGCTTATGCCCTGCCTTAAACTGAGCTTGACTTGTATATTACATGTATATGTGTATTATACTTATGTGTCACTGCTCTGATACCTTGCTGATTTAGGTTTCTTCTTGCCCCCAATACCATGCGTCCACCCAAGTCCTTATTTTCTGCCTAAGATAGCTTTGTGGTCTTGACATTAGCTAAATAATGGGGCATGTTGTGTTAATGCTGGTGTAAACTAAATGAAAATAAACTAAAGCTCTATTGTAATCTGTCACACAAATCAATAGCAGGTATCAGAAATATAGTGGATAAAGTACCCCCTCTTGTAAAATATAAGGATATTATAAGTTACCGAGGAGTTTTATGACCATATAAAAACACGTGGCCGAAGGCCGAGTGTTTTTATACAGGTCATGGAACTCCGAGGTAACTTATAATATCCTCATATTTTACAAGAGGGGGTACTTTATTTATTATAATACACAAGTTTCAGTGAGTCATGTGACAGAAATGACATACTACTCACCGTTTATAACTGATGACATCAGAACTCACCGTTTATAAGGATATAATTTACAAGATATTCATGACTTTTGTGTATTATAAGGTAATAATCCATTACAAAAAATTAATTGTCATATATATATATATATATATATATATATATATATATATATATATATATATATATACACATATATATATATATATATATATATATATATATATATATATATATATATATATATATATATATATATATATATATATATAGAAATCCAAAGGATCCGCACTCACAGGTCTTATGCGTAAAAAAAGTTTTTATTGCAAAGCTTACAGCCTAACGTTTCGGCCTCCTCCGAGGCCTTTCTCAAAGTGTCTTGGTCACATACAGGAAAGCATTGTATACATAAATTGGCGGGAAACTACAATGATGATGTCATGTCATGATTAACATAACGAGATAATTAATGTTCATACGTGAAATCCCACTATATACATATTATACCATTGATGTATTAATATATTCTCATTATCACTTCCGAAATTCATTTGGCCCAACAGCTCATAGGTAAAGATAAAAACAGGTTAAAAACAAAACACAATGTAACCCATATATATATCCCAAGTTAAATTACTTTTTATACCCTGTTACAATGGTTTTAAGGGTTACTATGTTTCAAAATCTTTGAGGATGTAACTTTTACCCATGGTCACATTTCACTTGTAACAAGCTCAATAGAAAGCCCAATGCACTTAATTTGCCTACTCTTCAGTCGGTCTATATGTAGCGGTATTATAATCCCAGGGTCTTGTTCACCTCGCCCCCTTATTTTGGACAGTATTATCTTCCCATAGCGATGTAATATTTATTGTCTATATTATCTACTATTCCCCTAGGGACCTCCCAAAACCGCCCGTGTCACGATCACTATCAGTGTCAAGTATACTTATATTTGTAAAGGATGTATATACAAAAATAGTTTCCTCGTTTCTTTGGCTTTAACCCCCTCAGTACTAGCCCATGTGATGTATATACAAAATTAGTTTCCTCGTTTCTTTGGCTTTAACCCCCTCAGTACTAGCCCATGTGTTACTTCCCAGTGATATAGTAGGATATAAATTTCCATACATAAATCTAACTGATGTGGTGATATTGTAGATTTAAATAAATAATAAAGTTCATTCAAATAATAATATACAGGTGCCCATAAATAAATCCCATTATTATGTGAATAGATATAAGAAATAAATACACTTATGTATAAAAATACTAAATGTAAGGATCAAAAAATAAACATACATTTACGTGAGCTGCATTCCGTGATAAAACATACAAGTATTAATTCATATATAAAAAATTCTATAAATCAAAATTCAAGTTCATATTGTGCAAAAATCCTCTAAGACTTGAGGTAATCAATGCGTATAACCCATATTTCAAGGTTCATTGCACGGGTCCAAGTAACCTAGGTACTGCGAGATCCATGATCCGTCTCTAGAACAAACAGGTAGTATGTTGAAACAAGCATGTTCATATACGAGGAAGACTCTGCGATCCCTACAATCGGCTCACCTGCATCCATCTTAAATTAATGCATTAAATGATCCCTTACAGGACCGGACCCTCTCCAAACGGCTCCCATATCGGTTCGACAATTTAGACACCAACCGGCGGCATTTCCCTGAATCTGCAGACATGAAGGAGCAAAGAACACAATAGCGCCCTATCAAAGTGGCGCTTCAGCTATCCTCACCCAGTTCTTGCAAACTTCTCGCTCCACACACATGGCGCGTCTCCGGCTAACCCCGAGTTACACAGCGAGCGTCAGGGCCCGACAATATGGCAAACCCCGAAGCGCTCCCCATTGCGGGGCCGAAGATCACTTGCTCACCGCCAGTATGGATAATTGGTAGTCACTTGTGCAGGGAAGATTCTCCGCCGGTGTGGATAATGGGTGATCACTTGTGTAGGGAGGGTTCTCCACCATGTGGATCAGGGGAAGTCACTTGTGCAGGGAAGGTGCTCCGCCGATGTGAATAATAGGCAGACACTTGAGGAGGGAGGGTTCCATTTACCGCTACCCAGCAGATGTATGCGACCAGCCAATTTTCTCCCAATCATGGATGGCTCTGCGGCGTATAGTGAGGCTTTTCATCGGCAATCTTTATTGAGCACAATCTGGCTCAATCATACAGTAGACCATGGATGTTGATCACGGGAATGGCAATAACATCGTTTGATGTTGCTTTTCCCATCGTTAGATATGATATATGCTCACCGTCCTTACTAACATAGGTGCAAGGCTTAAATTTTTTCCACAAACAGCACCATAGAAAGCCAGCACTCTCGAATAAAAAGTTCATATGCCTGGGTGCAGTATCAAAAATATTATCCACAGAAATCCAAAGGATCCGCACTCACAGGTCTTATGCGTAAAAAAAGTTTTTATTGCAAAGCTTACAGCCTAACGTTTCGGCCTCCTCCGAGGCCTTTCTCAAAGTGTCTTGGTCACATACAGGAAAGCATTGTATACATAAATTGGCGGGAAACTACAATGATGATGTCATGTCATGATTAACATAACGAGATAATTAATGTTCATACGTGAAATCCCACTATATACATATTATACCATTGATGTATTAATATATTCTCATTATCACTTCCGAAATTCATTTGGCCCAACAGCTCATAGGTAAAGATAAAAACAGCTTAAAAACAAAACACAATGTAACCCATATATATATCCCAAGTTAAATTACTTTTTATACCCTGTTACAATGGTTTTAAGGGTTACTATGTTTCAAAATCTTTGAGGATGTAACTTTTACCCATGGTCACATTTCACTTGTAACAAGCTCAATAGAAAGCCCAATGCACTAAATTTGCCTACTCTTCAGTCGGTCTATATGTAGCGGTATTATAATCCCAGGGTCTTGTTCACCTCGCCCCCTTATTTTGGACAGTATTATCTTCCCATAGCGATGTAATATTTATAGTTACATCCTCAAAGATTTTGAAACATAGTAACCCTTAAAACCATTGTAACAGGGTATAAAAAGTAATTTAACTTGGGATATATATATGGGTTACATTGTGTTTTGTTTTTAACCTGTTTTTATCTTTACCTATGAGCTGTTGGGCCAAATGAATTTCGGAAGTGATAATGAGAATATATTAATACATCAATGGTATAATATGTATATAGTGGGATTTCACGTATGAACATTAATTATCTCGTTATGTTAATCATGACATGACATCATCATTGTAGTTTCCCGCCAATTTATGTATACAATGCTTTCCTGTATGTGACCAAGACACTTTGAGAAAGGCCTCGGAGGAGGCCGAAACGTTAGGCTGTAAGCTTTGCAATAAAAACTTTTTTTACGCATAAGACCTGTGAGTGCGGATCCTTTGGATTTCTGTGGATAATATTTTTGATACTGCACCCAGGCATATGAACTTTTTATTCGAGAGTGCTGGCTTTCTATGGTGCTATATATATATATATATATATATATATATATATATATATATATATATATATATATATATATATATATATATATATATATATATATATAGACAAATACAAGATTCCTCTGCACTCAACCCATTATCAATATATTTGAGACAGAGACATTTTGTGCATATATATTATAATATAATATATTTAAGCTGGCCAACTACGTCAAAGTCATCCCATATCTGGCCAGTCCTATGCTCAATTTTCATCTGATTCATTAAGAATTCTATTGCTTCATTATACATTTTACAAAGGGACTAAGTTTTACCTGCAACTTACTTGCTGCTTTCAAAGTAAAACTCTAAAACTTGGCTGCCCTTTTATTAGACACCAGTGGGATCACCTGACTTTAGTTGGAGGGGGTAGGAGCTACAACATGGAGCTGGTCACTGCTCCTGTATAACTATAACAAACAAGGGAAAGTTGTGCTCACCACTAATTTTTAAAACCATTAGGCGGGGGTGCAATGAGGCTGTGACCACAAAATACATATAGACAAATACAAGATTCCTCTGCACTCAACCCATTATCAATATATTTAAGACAGAGACATTTTGTGCATACTGCTACTGAAAAAATGCCTTACCCTTTAAACAAAACAGGGATTGTTTGTCCATATATTGCAATATATTTAAGCTGGCCAACTACGTCAAAGTCATCCCATATCTGGCCAGTCCTATGCTCAATTTTATCTGATTCATTAAGAATTCTATTGCTTCATTATACATTTACAAAGGGACTAAGTTTTACCTGCAACTTACTAGCTGCTTTCAAAGTAAAACTCCCAAACTTGGCTGCCCTTGGCTGCAAATTTCTGGCATGTAAAGTAGTATTAAATCTTGTGTTGGCACTCAAAACATTTTTCAAGGTTACAACCCCTTTTACTCTAGAATTTTATACCAAAATACGCATTTACATAAAATATATACACAGCGTGCCATGGTGCTAAGATGGTTATGTTCAGTACAGTATATGTCAGTTTTTTTGACACAGCTTTATAAATATACCCAGTAAGTGCATTTAATGTTTGGATAGGCTGGTAGTCTGGAAACTTGTGTTAAACATCTGTCTGGGTGCTTTGAACTGAGTATTGTAGAAATGTAAAGAATGAACGATACGATATGCAGAATTAAACAGGCTTTGTCGGGCAAGTGTTTTACATTCCGGTAGTGCAGGAATGATCTGTTCTGCTTAAATCACAAGGTTCACATTAGTAACATGTAAATATTGTAATTCATTAATAAATAATTCAGACTGAAGAATAAAAGGTACAAAATTCCAATCATCTTGTGATATTGTTGCCTGGGGTGTAGTGAGTTTGTATCTGTTTGCTTTATTTACATCTCCCTTTTCCTGCTCTTTACTTGTGCTTGGAATGAATGTATTATTAAATAAAACCAATACAAATAGGCAGTGGGTTAATACTCAAGTGGTTAAAGGGCAGACTGTGAATATTTAGTTCTGCTTATTTACATGACACCTTATTAAAGCTCTTTCTTTGACTAGTGCAGGGATCTGTGACATGTCTTATTGACTATGATGAACTACAAAGCCTCCTTGGCTCTTGTACAGTGTAAGGAATTACAGCTTGGTAGGATCCCACAGGTAGCAGATTCAGTAATCACTGGATCTGTGATATCTGCATGAACTCTCAGCCACAGCAGGTGATATAATACGGGTACAGATCAATGAGGCTGTTACTTCTGGTATTCAGAATAGAGAGCCATACTTTCCTCTGTATACTGGAAGACTTGCAGGCCAAGATTTCTGTGTGGGGGCCTGTAGCACTGGTCATTAGGTCTGGTAATGAGATGTGCAGCAGCGTGTCCTCCAGTGCTTCTGATAATATTGCATTATGGCTTGGTGGCGTGCCACCCTAAAATCATGCCATCTTAGGCCCCAGCCTTTGTGGCCTTGCCACAAATCCAGCCTTGAAGATTTGTCCAGCTCAAACTGATTTAGTTTGGAATACTATTTTAAGATATTAAACGAAATTAATTTGCTTTCTGGTTCTCTGATGATGTTAACTCCACAGTCACTAAAGTCATATTCCTTTACGTCTTCCTACTTAATATTGCCCAAATCCAGACATTTTTATACAAGCAACAGTTAAGACACTCATCTAAGCTCCCATCTTATACCTGCCTAAACTACTGATACTAATTATTAACTTGCCTCCCCAACTCACACCTCCTGCTGCATAGTAGCTCAAATTTTGCTTCTACAATCCATCTCTTCTCACCAAAGAGATAACTCATCCCTCCACTGCTATAATCGTTCTTATGACTTCTCCTCATTCCTCTGCAGCTCACTACATCTCTTCTCTCCCGCCATACATTACTTACCACCAATTGCTCTCAACACTCATTCAATATGTTGTTTCCTACCTTAAACCTTCCTTTATTGCTGTTCCTTACCTCTGGAATTCCATTCCTGTGTTCCTCTGTAGAGAACCATTATTTGATTGTGTCATGCAAGCATTATGGTCTACATTTGCAGACAAGGGAGTATGTGTTATTTGTCCTGTCTCATTCAGTTATTTAGGATAACCTTTTGACTTCTGATACCAGGATCTAATATCACTTTATTATATCAGTACTAAAATGTCTCCTCCCACCTAGCTTTATGCTTTTTGCCTTTATAGGGGACCAGTTGGGGGCTACCAGCTATCATATCATATGTGCCTTTATGCAGACAGAACCCGTCAACAGTGGGTGCCTCTATCAATAGATAGGAATCAATACTATAATAAATATATGAATACAAAATACAGTTACATTCATGTTTAAGTGCTAAGTGATATTTGAGTCCATAAATTACCCCCTCCACTTAGATTGTAAGCTCTAGAGGGCAGGAATCTCCTTCTTCTTATTAATAAACGGTTAGTATTTATTATTATTAAATTCTATTAATGTATTGATTGCTGTCTGTTCTATCAATGTATTGTTTTAATGTATAGCAGTACGAACACAAGTAGCCCATAAAAATGTACACATACAGATATGGGACCTGTTATCTAGAATGCTTGGGACCTGGGGCTATCCATTTAAGGGGTATTTTGATCATTTGGATCTCCATTCCTTTTCAAAATGAATCAGTTAATAGTGCTGCTCCAGCAGAATTCTGCACTGAAATCCATTTCTCAAAAGAGCAAACAGATTTTTTTTATATTCAATTTTGAAATCTGACATGGGGCTAGACATTTTGTCAATTTCCCAGCTGCCCCTGTTCATGTGACTTGTGCCTGCACTTTAGGAGAGAAATGCTTTCTGGCAGGCTGTTGTTTTCCTTCTCAATGTAACTGAATGTGTCTCAGTGAGACATGGGTTTTACTATTGAGTGTTGTTCTTAGATCTACGAGGCAGCTGTTATCTTGTGTTATCTTCCCATTGTTCTTTTGTTTGGCTGCTGGGGGGGAGGGAGGGGGTGATACTCTAACTTGCAGTACAGCAGTAAAGAATGATTGAAGTTTATCAGAGCACAAGTCACATGACTTGGGGCAGCTGGGAAATTGACAATATGTCTAGCCCCATGTCAAATTTCAAAATTGAATATAAAAAAATCTGTTTGCTCTCTTGAGAAATGGATTTCAGAGCAGAATTCTGCTGGAGCAGCACTATTAACTGATTCATTTTGAAGAAATTTTTTTTTCCCATGACAGTATCCCTTTAAGTCTACTAAAAAATCATTTAAATATTAAATAAAATCAAAAAGATTGTTTTGCCACCAACAAGGATTAATTAGATAAAGTAGAAGGTACTTCTTTTTTATTATTATAGATAAAAGGAAATTATTTTTAAAAATGTGAATTAAATATATATGTGAGTGTGTGTATATATATAGTGAACTGAGAATGTATAGTATATGCAAATAAAAATTATAATTCTGAGTTTTTAAATTTACTTTTATGCCAAACCAGTCATTCAATATCTTTTCTTTTCTGTTTTGTATTCATTTTAGTTATTTTTCATGCATTCCCATTGTAATAACAAAAGATCCCATGTACACCAGCTAAATGTCCTATAAATCCTCAGGCATATCTAGGATAGCTTTTACAGAAGTGAATATAAAAATATTTGATGGAACATCGCTTCGGTCTATGAATAGTTGTCAGATTGGATTTACTACAACTTCTCCCATTAGAAGGATGTGCATTTCAGTCCTTGGGGATGAGTCTTTCTATAAGGGATATTCTATTGACTATTGTAGTGTCACAGTTAATCAATTATTTGCAGTGACACTTATCTTAATTCGCAGAACCTTGCCTCTCCCACACCCGGAAAAGTTTTCTCATGGCATATTTTTGCACCTAGCACATCAGGAATGCCAGACTGATTGACTGATTTATAATCATGCTGTGCTTTGACCTTTCGCTTGTGATCTTGGTAAGAAAATGTATTTACAAGAAACTCAATTTATTTTCTAATCCAATCTATTTTGCCTCCTGGTACAAAGGGGTCAGTGACATTGGCAACGCATTTCTGACTCTGCTACTGAAACTAGGATGACAATTAAGTCCACCATTGTGTATGTCAGGGATCATTAGGTGCCAGGTAAAAGAGAAACAAATACAAATTGCTTGTCTTAATACCTCTGGTGTATTTATATGGTCTCTTTAGAATGCTACATTAAGTATTGGAGAAGCTGACCTGAAACACTAACTAATAAATCAGGGTTTTTTTTCTCCAAGTCCAGATGATATCAAGTTTCCATTTTCTCAATTTCTCAGCCAATATCCATCCTTTAACCTTTGTTCTTTTCAGTTTTAGAAATACCTTGTTTTCATTTAAAGAACCCCCTGTTTCCCCAAGCTACTCTTATTTATAGACTTAAGGTGTCTTAAAAAACTGTATATATTGAATCAGATTGGATTGGGTAACTGCTTTCCCAATGTAACATATAACTTCTATGTTGTCACCACACTTGCTGCTGCACTGCTATATTACAGAATGGAGGTAGTCTTCAGATAAAAATAGCTGGATAACCACAGACTTCACTTGTCTTTCTTGACTAGTATTGTCTTTTCCAGGCTGAAGGAGATATTCAGCTTACTGTTGTTTAGTAATAGTTAGTTAGCTCAAAATAAAGAGTAAGTTAGCTCAAAATAAAGGTAAAGAGGTGGCATATTTTAGTAAACATTCCTCTTATCAGTAATTTCTACTATCCCCAATCATTGCAGAATATGTCTTGAAACTTTCTTGGCAAGAAGTGAGAGAAGAAAGCCCTTTATGTGAAGCAGAAGATCTCATAGGAGCTAGACCAATGAAATATTGTAAGAGGTACAGGTATGGGACCTGTTATCCAGAATGCTTGGGTCCTGGGGTTTTCCTAATAAGGGGTCTTTCTGTAATTTGGATATCCATGCCCTCTACTAATAATAATTTAATAAAATATTTAGATAAATAAGAATAATTTAAACCCAGTAGGATTGTTTTGCCTCAACTATGAATTGATTATTAGAGATGGGCGAATAAAATCGCCTTCTGTGAATGCGCATTGAACTTGCGCGTTTTGCCGTAGGCAAATAAATTCGCGAAACTCCAAAACACAAAACACAAAAATTCCCTAGCATTGAAACATTTTGGACGTGCGTCAAAATCGCCACACGTCACACATTAACACCAGCGTTGAAATTGCCACTGGCGGCAAAATTAAGTCGGGCGGCAAAATTGAGGCGGATGTCAATATTCGAGTTTCACAAATTTTTTGTTTTTTCGCGAATTTCTGTGAAGTGAAAGTGGAGAAATTCTCCCATCGCTATTGATTATATCTTATATATCGATCAAGTACAATATACTGTTTTACAGAGAAAAAGTAAATAGTTCTTTTTTTCAATTATTTGATTAAAATTTACTCTATGGGAGATGACCTTGCCATAATTCTGAGCTTTATGTATAATGGGTTTCTGGATAACGGATCCCATAACTGTACTTTCAAGTCTAAATTTCAGTATAAGATCTGAAAATAATTATTAAGTTCACTTGCTCTGCTTCCAAAAGGTCTCTTTCAGGGTAGCCAAATTAGTCTTGCCAAGCATTTGTATTCATTACCCTAAGCAGGGTGGGATATAAATTTGCTTTATTTCAGCAAATGTGAAGCAATATGTTTAATGTACTATAATACTAACCAGAACTGCTACTTGCAATGTGACAGACATTATAGAAAGAAAAAAATACTAACTTATTGTAAGAATTCTATCATTCAGTCTTATGGATTCTTAGAACACTGTGCTATACTTTCAACTGTTTAGTTATTCTTGGCCTGAAAAGGAGTTCACATTTAAATGTATTCCAACAGCTCAGATTTTAAACAGGGCTAGAAAAAATGTGCCTTGATCAGGATTCATTGTTTCCATATGTCAGTGAATCCTCTGTTCATTCAATACATTCTGCTTAGTCAGTTGCTAAACTTTTTGAATTTCAGATCCTCTGAAGATGAATCGCTCTTCAAGGCACTTCTGAAAGTTGTACCCACATGTGAGGAAGCAATTACTTATTTCCTGATGCTTCGGTCTAAAGTAACTACAGAATGTCACTGAGCAAAATCTCTCTGAAATAAATTCAATTCAAATTTGAACAAGCTGCCTAGATCCTCTTGTACTGTGCTGCATTCATCCTTGTGATTCAGGAGTGCAGAGGGAAAAAAGGACTAGCAAAGCATTGTGGTTAATCGCTCTTGCAACTATGTAAATGCTGACCAAATGAAATAATTTGGGGGGGGTTTTGTACACAAACCTTTATCATGGCACATTTTCTTGCATGGAAATATACACAAGGATTTTTGCAGGGAAACCAATATAAACATATTTTGGCAAGTTTTAAAAGACCTTATCTGAGCCAAAATGAACAAGTTGTGACCTGACCCATGATTTAAAGATATGTTCAATAATCAGTCTCCCCCTAGATCAATTCCTAAAATGTTATTAGCCTTCAGAACAGCTGTCAGGAAATCAGGACTGCTACCATAACCAGTGTTATTGTTATTATTAATAATTATTAACACATATTTATAATGCACCAGCATGTTCTGCAACTCTGTACAATAGAAGAGGTGGCGTTAAAAAGGGGCTTGCTCAATTGAGCTAGCAATCAAGTCAAAAGACTTCTGAAGCACAAGACTACCTGAAGTGTCTAGTTAACTTCAAGCTTGATAAGAGGTGTGTCTGCCTTCATTTCAAGGTCCCCTAGATAACCCACACACACTGATCACCATCACAATAAATGCCTGCTATAATTTAACAAAGGGTCCAGACTCCTTCCTTTCAGACAGGGTCTGAACTAGGAGTGGGCAGATACAGGGGTGATCCTGAGGGGGCATTCCTGCTGCCATACCACTCTTTTCCCCATGAGGGGGTCCAAGGGGTCCAAGTCACTAGTGCAAAGAGTGCAATTAGAAATTCTGCTCTTAAAGTGATCAGGAGCGGCTTTTTGCTACCGCTGTTAATTTACGGGCTTAACTTAATTTATTGACGCAGTGCTCCTGGGCAGACAGAGGAGGTAAGTGTTTAAAATCCCCCTCAGCATTGTACTCTAGGCACATGCCTCTTTTGCCTACCCCTAGTTCGGGCTGAGTCCACTTTTCACTATATTTTACTCATCAGGCATGGCTGGAGCTGGTATTACAATGTACTTGCTAATACATTTTTAACTCCCTGACTTTCCACTACTGGTAAGTACTGTGACAGCAGACCTTCTGCACACCAATCTGCTCAGTCCCTGCACCCTATCTGTCCAGTCCCCACCACCATAATGTCACCTCATTCAATCACTACTTTGCCCCCTCACATGCAAATTAATATAATATATTGGGAAAGATGGCATCCCTATTTGTACTACATACTTTATTTGTTGCCAAAATTGGTCCTTTTGCCTTAAATAGGTAAAACAAAGTGTGAGACACCTGACATACATAAGTGTAATATAAAATCACTGAGACAAATGCTCAAATTTCATATAAGGACAACAGCAGACCTTTATGAGTACTCCCTTTACGTAATACCACTTTTTACACCTACATTTTGTAGTTCTGCTTGCTTGTCTTCGGTTCCATGTTTCCATGATTTTAATTGCAGTGCTGCTGCTACACCCGTATTTTTATATCAAAATATGTTGTCCTTTGGCCCAGGCAAAGCAAAAGCAAGTATTTTAATTATTTCATAGAAAGAAGTTCTTTGCATCGAACTGCTATTCATCATGCTGTCACCAACCAAAAAACTCTTATTTGTTTTTAAAGGAAAACTATACCCCCCAAACAATGTAGGTCTATATTAAAAGATATTGCATAAAACAACTCATATGTAAAACCCTGCTTCATGTAAATGAACCATTATCATAATAATATACTTTTTTAGTAGTATGTGCCATTGGGTAATCATAAATAGAAAATTGCCATTTTAAAAAATAAGGGCCGCCCCCTGAGATCGTAAGATTCACTGTGCACACATACAAACCACATGTAAGGTCACATTAACCAATTAACAGATAGAGTTCTGCCTTTTGCTTCCTCACTTCTTCCTGTTACAGTTAGTGTTGTAGTATTTCTGGTCAGGTGATCTCTGAGGCAGCATAGATAGAGTCACGAAATGGTGGTTCAAGGCAAGAGATGTAAAAGGGCAATATTTATGTAAATATATATTTCAGTTTGGTAAGATTCTTTAATATGTCATTCAATTTGATATAAACTGTTGCTTAAGTATTCATTTTGGGGGTATAGTTTTCCTTTAAAGGAAAACTATACCCCCCAAACAATGTAGGTCTCTATTAAAAGATACTGAGTAAAACAGCTCATATGTAAAACCCTACATCATGTAAATGAACCATTATCATAATAATATACTTTTTTAGTAGTATGTGCCATTGGGTAATCATAAATAGAAAATTGCCATTTTAAAAAATAAGGGCCGCCCCTGAGATTGTAAGATTCACTGTGCACACATACAAACCCCATGTAAGGTCACATGAGCCAATTAACAGAGAGAGTTCTGCCTTTTGCTTCCTCACTTCTTCCTGTTACAGTTAGTGTTGTAGTATTTCTGGTCAGGTGATCTCTGAGGCAGCACAGATAGAGTCACGAAATGGTGGTTCAAGGCAAGAGATGTAAAAGGGCAATATTTATGTAAATATATATTCCAGTTTGGTAAGATTCTTTAATATGTCATTCAATTTGATATAAACTATCTGTTGCTTAAGTATTCATTTTGGGGGTATAGTTTTCCTTTAATCTCAGCAATGTTGCATTGAATTTATTCCAAAAATGGCCACAAATTAAGAGAAAAGATTTCTCTTTTACAATAAGCTTCTAGAAACGGATCTTATAAAAGAAACTTTTAGTTAAGACTGGAAATAAAGTCTGGTTTGTTATTACTAAACTGAATGTAGTCGAGATGTTAGGCTAAGGGCTCATGGGGCCTTATGATGCCTTAATCATAATCTTCAAAATACCCCTATTTGGAGAAGTGGTGACATTTCTGCCTGATTACAGCGGAACTCAGAATGTCGTGTGTTATATAGCCCTTATGAAATACTGAATTTCTCCCATTCTTTTTAATATTTCTGCTCTTAATAGATAAACGGCTCACTACCTTTCAAGTGATACTCTCATTCAGCTGTCATCTCCAACTCTTAATCACATAAAAGTTACTCAATCTTTGTGTGAAGAGGTGATTTTTTGAAGACAAAAGACCTGCATTGCCTCCGATGAATAAAGCTGGGTGCAATGCAGTCCTGTATTGACAATAAGGACAGGGCTGACGGGCACCCAGTTTTGCACTTACCACTGGTTTTCCATTCTTCCAATGCAATCGGTTCTAGGTGCAGAGTGCTTTTAGAATGAACAGTAAAGGGTGTACTTTTGCACTTCCTTATGTTCCAGGGTTGCGGTGAATGAACCCTGCAGGCAACATGCATGTTTTGCAAATGTCATTTTCTTGCCTTATGCTTTCACATACTTTTACTTGATATGTACATGGATTCATTTATATTTATCTAAGGGCTCTTAATAACCAGTGTAGTAGGCTCAGAATCTAATAACACATATAAACCAGATATTTTCTTTCCAGGAGCTAACCGGTAAATGCCACTGGAATGATTAGTTGCTATGGATTACTTGAAATGGAGAAAACTTTACTACTGTTTTTACCCCCTCTTAATCCATCTACAATAGTTATTTTTTAAGTGCATAAATGCACAGTTGGGACAATGTTTACAGTGCTGTAAAATGCAGTCATTTTGTTTCTGTTGGGCATAACAAACGATAACTACATGATATAAGCACTGTAAGATATAGCATTCAAGAAAAAGTACAAATTAGAATCATGCAGGAACAAAAATGCTGTTTGTTTTGTTGTAAGGGCTCCATGGATATCGCTTCAAAGAGGATAAGAAATGAAATGTGAGGAAGAGTGGTGTCAAGCCGCTCTTTTCATCAGATTTCTCAGCATCTGCCTCTCTGCTATAAAAATGGAAGGCTTTCCATCCTATTGTGTAGCACAGGAACCAACACCAAGACCAGGCTTCTTTATTCTCAGAAACAATTCAGAACTGTAAAATATGCTAGTATAAGCTAGTTTTATTTTTTGTGCTTTTGTTTATTTACTTAACTTTTGTGTTTTCTTGTTCCGATTATTTTTTGTTTATTGACCACTGTTCATGTACATTAATTTCCAGCACTGTGGAGCTTACAATCTAGATTTTTTTTTCGCTGGAGGTGCGGTGAGATATAGGGGTAAACTTACTAAAGGGCGAAGTGACTAACGCTGGCCACGATTCGCGAGTGTTAGCGTTTTTAGGCACTTCGACGATTTACTAACGTAACTTCGCTAGCGAAAGAGACAGACTCTAGCACTCATTCGCACTCTTTCACCAGGTCGAATTTTCACTCTGGCGAATGGACATTACTCCGCAAATTCACGAAGATGCGGATTTTACTAAATGTTACCTCTTTCGCCAGACAGCTCAGACCAGGAGAAGTGCACTGGAGTACATAGATCTTTCTCATTCTTCTGTTACTTACATCATATTTTTTAGTGGAAAAAATTTCTAAGTCCAAAATACGCCGGCATCTTTTCCTTTTTTCAGAGTGATAGCCTGCCAAAGTCCTTAAAGTTTTTTTGGGTAACCAGGTTCCCCCATACATTTTCTAACATATGGAACATTAACTATACACTGGGCTCATGTGTAGGGCATTAGAACAACTCTATTATCTTTATTAAGGTTCCCTGGACTTGTGTAATGTAATGTATTTGCTGCAATATATACATTCATTCAACTTTAAATCAGCCTGAACAAAGAAATCTAATGAAGTTGCGCTAGGCAGAATTGACCGCTAGCGCATCTTCGCTTTGATTGCCTAAATAATGCTAGCAAAAATTCGCCAGTGTTCGTCACCCTGGACACAACTTTGCATTTTATTAAATTAGTGTTGTCTTAGCGAATTTACGCCTGGTGAAGTGTTGCAATGGCTGCGAAGCCGTCACTGGCAAATTTTCATTGTTTAGTAAATTTACCCCTTAGTGACTTAACAAAACCACATGAAGCATGCATAGGAGCCAAGCAACTCCTGCCAAGCAATTCCTGAATTGCCAAAGGCAGATGCAATGTTTTGCCTGCATTTGGCGGTTTATCCTGGTGCAGTGGGTACAGGCTACATAGGGAAGAACTGGCTCCTATGTTTTCATCAAGAGTAGCTTCTTATCGTAATGAAAGTTTCCACATTTCCAGACCAAAATCCTAGAAATACCCGCTAAATATACATTTGCATTTATAGCTGGAAATGAAGCCCGTCACCTGTCAAATTCTAACAAAGCTTCAATGCTTATTTTCTTCTATGTTTTGCGTATACAGAGCTAACAAAGTGTGAAATACAGACAATCATCGTCATAGTAATCTTAAATATTTGAAATGAAGAATATAGCGAATATCCTATTTCGTAAGTTAACATGTTTTGCAAACGGTATCCCATTTGTGCTGGGTAGGGCCAGAATTTGGTATGGAACATAGTTCAAGGTTGCATTCTTTCCTCTGACTGTCAGTGAATGCTGGAAGTTGTAGTTCCATAACTGCTAGATAGTTACTGGCACAGCATATCAGCTGTGCCAGGTATGGGATCCGTTATCCGGAAAAGCTCAGAATTACGGGAAGGCCATCTCCCATAGACATTTTATCCAAATAATTACACATTTTTTAAAGTGATTTTATTTTTCTGAGTCTTGGGGGCACATTTACTAAGGGTCGAATAGACTAAGGTGTCCCATAGACTCCATTTTAATTAAATAATTCAAGTTTTTAAAATGTATTTTTCTCTGTAATAATAAAACAGTACCTTGTACTTGATCCCAACTAATTTATAAATCATCCTTATTAGAAGTAAAACAATCCTATGGGGTTTATTTGTTGTAAAGTTAATTTCAAGCAGACTTAATTTTGTTATTGTTAAATTTTAAGCAGACAATGTATGGAGATCCAAATTATGGAAAGATCATGTAAAACCCCAGGTCATGTGCATTCTGGAAAATAGTCGTTTTCTGACTTTGTCTTTAAAATAGAAATATATAAATGTGTGTTTTATATCCATTAACCTTTGTGTCATTAGAAAGCTTGCACAATACTGAGCGATTCATGCCAAAAGCAATTGTAATTTTTTTTTTAGCTGCACTATCATATTGTTTAGCTTGCTGTGTGTGCTGGATGGCACATCTCAGAGCTTACAATTTATGAGTAAACTATCATGGTGTAATAACATTGTACAAAAATCGGCTTTTCTTCATAAACTCCTCCATTTAATCCCCGAAACAGGCAAGAAACAAGCCACCCTGGGAATTAACTTCAGACTGAAGATAAGGAACAGGGCAAATTTAATGACATCTACAGAAAACAACTGTTAGGTATAATTCCAATGTCAAATAACAGATTGGCAAAGTTTATAAGCAAGCAAGAAAGAAAGTCATTTATATAAAGCAACATTTTTCTAGACAACCCTTGAATAACGTGAGCACAAAATAATGGTAGTAAAGCAGAAGGGTTAGGATTAGTAGCAAAATTAATTAAAAGGGCAACGTTTGTCTAGTTACCCATATCAGCCAATCATTTCTAATTTTAAACAGTACCAATAAATGCTATCTTCTGCTTGGTTTTCTATTGTTTACTAGTTTCACTGTTTCAAACATTGCGTCTTTTATTTATTTCCCCGTTGAAAAGTTCTCAGTAACGCAGTCACTGTATATTTACAATAGGAAGACATGGAGGAATGTACTGTAGGTATATTTTAAGTAAAACTTAAAAAAACTACCATAAGGCCTGCTTTTATGCCTGTAGAACACAAGACATATTCTACACCAGCATATATCAGTTGATGGAGAAGCATCAGAAATAGCCACTGGTACTTCCATTGACTTGAAGTAGAGACACATGAGCTGACAGCCTGAAAATGCTGTGCTGTCACATCTTTCTAATGACTGCATTTTGGGCTCTACTCCACCACTTCATGTGCCCTCATGGATATATATATAAATATATATAGTGCAATGAGTATCCGCACTTTAAGGCCAGAACATGTAATGGGGTGCATGGTTAAAATATGTATACAGCCACGAATATCAGAAAACCGGCACACCCATGTAAAAAAAATTGTTCACCTCTTTATTTTTATCATATCATAGTCCAACGTTTTGGTCCTCATTAGGACCTTTTTCAAGGATGATACAATGCAATTTCAACAAACTTAAAATACCATTGTTCATTTGAACTAACCAATCAGTGCACAATGTCCGAATTAATCAATTAAGTGATTTTTTGAAAAACATCATTTAGTATGTATATTTTCAGTTTTTAAGTTTCAAAATTATGATCATAAAATTGATAATCCACCATACCACGTCAAGGTAAAACCCATATGGCGGTCCCTAACTATTTACCTCTGGTCATAATTTCAAATGCTAAAGCCTCCCGGCATAAGCGCATTACCTGAAATAAAAGGTCTCCCGACCTGGGCATTGGTTTTCAATCTTATGATCATAATTTTGTAACTACGTCTTTGTAAATACATGCATCTGCATAGATTACTGACATGACGGGACCAGGGAATGTGCATTGATCAATTTTTCTTCTTTTTTCTATGTCTGTAGTTAATTTGGCCAGATCAGTAGCATTTGCATTGTATTTTAGTACATTTTTATTAAGCCATGGAGTGCTCCCACAACCTTTCCTTTTTGCATTATGGATATTTTCAGCTTTATAAATGTGTGGATTATGATAAACTCTTGTTTAATAAACCGTTAATACAGTTACTACATGTCTAGTAGTCCCCAAGTAATCAAACTATTGTGTTAAATAGTAACTCAGTTAATGGGTCTCTAGCACAGAATATCCTAGGGGAAAAAAAATTATATATATATATATATATATATATATATATATATATATATCAGGTTTTACTATTGAATCTTTTCAAATTTAATTTCTGAAGTATCTTAAGAGAGATTTAACTTTGGTCACACAAAGACTGGTATGGTTGGGCAATTTAGTCCCTGTCCATTTACCATAGCTGCATGTTTGGGTAATTGTAAACTATTTCAATTTTGAATATGGCAGGAATCTCCATTCCACATCTTCCTTTCATTCTAAACACTTCTAAGGCCCATCCTCTTTTAACCAAATGGCTCTAGATTTAGTCATTCTGTATGTGGGCAGAAAAACAAGATGGCAACTGATGGTAGGACTCAATCTGTTTCTGATGTACATCTATTTGTATCCTCATAGCATTCTTGTTTTACATTAGCGATATCTTGGCTACCCATAAAAAAATATTTCTAAAAAATGCCACAAGAGGCCATGCAGTATGCTGTTCAGATCAGCAGACAGTTCTGAGATTCCAAACAAAATAATCTATTGGTTTCCTAAATAAAATACAGTCCCCTTTCAATACAGTCTTATTGTGCAAGCAATATTAAAATGCATGTACAGTATGTATGTATATTTTTATTTGTACAGCAAAACAATAAATTAGTAGTAACAATAACAATAAGTGTATTATTAAAAATACAATCCACATAAATATACAATATAATTTCACTACAGATTAAGTGCTCAGTGTCAAGGAGACAAAACAATGGAGGACCCTAGCCCATAGGGCTCACAGTCTACAGTAACATTAATATTATAAATAAATAGAATTGTACTAAATGTTTTTTATGAACATTTTCGATTCTAACCTAATTGCTTCAGCTAAAAAGTCCCATGCTTGGATAACCAGTTGATATGAACTAAAGTAACATACTGAAATTGTTGTACTTTCTATTATGAAACATTAGTGTCTTGTTCTCGTCTCCCCATTACATACTTTCTGTGAAGTTTGTCATGTCATATCCAAGTACAGGTTGACTTGTTGGATATGTACCAAGGGTATCGTATTGATGCTACTGCATGGACTGCGATTTCAAAGCTTGTTTTAACTACCCACGCATTTAACAAAACGCTTTCATAAAACTACTCTCAGAGACCGACTGCTGAGCCAAGATTGTATTGCACATTAACTTTAACTGTCATAGAGACTTTTATGTTAACCAACTTTAGGGTGCATTCCAATTTAATAACTGCTGTTTCTCTTCAAGTTGATATTTTTATCAGTTTCATATTGAGGTTAGACTTAAAATATTGGTGGCCTATCTCTGGGGCCATTTTCTTTGTTTTGCATTATTCCCATTGGCATCTTTCAGAGGCAAGCATTGTGCAAGCAGCTTTTGTTCAACTATTTGATTTTGATGGAGATTCTGGCTCAGCTCTGTCTGCAGCTACAATGATATCGTCTTGCTGCAATCCGCTGCAGATGTAAAGGTTATGGTAGTACAATTAGAGTGCAATAATTATGCCTTGAATGTAGCTTTTGGAAACAAATACAGTCCTTTCATGATCATTTCCATTTATGCAGCACAGATGTAATATAAAAGTAAAATTACCCTGGCATAGTTTAAAATTATAATAATTCGGCTAAATTTCAGTGTGAAAAAAGCATAGCCAACCCCACTGAGTTTATTATAAGGTAGCTAATATAATCGTTGGTAAGAAAAGCTATTGAATATAAAATGTGTAAGACTAGATGGTGTGTCTGCTGGAGAAGATTCACGTCTAGCTGTGTTTTTTAAGGAAAATTAAAAAATGGAAAATAATTGTCAGGCAGAGTCTTCCTATTCATTTCTTTATACATAATCATCTTTCATTTTCCATTTATATAAATGTGATTTAAATCATTCAGAAGATTTTTTGTATCATATATCAAGAAATAATGGCAGCAAGAATGAAAGACAGCTGTGTAATTTGTGATAAGGGGGTGGATAATGGCTAATGAGCTAATTGACACTCGATTTTGACGCAACGTTTTGACGCTCCAATTTTTTCGAGAAAAATGATTGATAAATGTGTAAAATCTGCGGAAGGGACTTCACTAGACTTTGTTTTTTAATAAAAAATTGAGATTAATTAAAGTTTTAGTAAATCAGACCCTTAGGGGCATATTTATCAAGGGTCAAATTTTGAATTGAAAAAACTTCAAAAAATTCAAATTCAAAAAGACCAACCTAAATTAAATCAAAGTATTTTTTTTGGTCGAATAGGTCCATTTTCGATTGAATAGGTTGAATCGTACTAAAACAGCAATTAGGCAGGTTTTAGATGGCTAATGGTCGAAGTTGAATTTTTAAAGAGACAGTACAAGATATATTTCGATATTCAAATTTTCGAATTTTTTTCAAATCCAAATCAAATTTGAACTATTCCCTAGTCGAAGTACACAAAAAATAGCTTGAAATTTGAATTTTTTTCATTCGAAAATTCACATCGACTTTTGATAAATCTGCCCCTTAATGTTTAAATTATTTTTAGCAGATTTAAGGTATGAGGATCCAAATTACTGAGACATCCCTTATCCTGAAAACCCCAGTTCCCAAGCATTCTGGATAACAGGTCCTTTACCTGTACAATCAGAATCAACCCATGTGTTTATATGTCCTCTTCTTTGTCTAACTCATTAGGTATTCCCAGCAAATGTCATATATTGTAATGTGCCATGATAAAGCCAGTGGTCAATCACCTTGTAACATTAGGGGGTAAATTCACTAACGGCGAAGTTGTATGGAGGTCTTTATTATAAATGTTGGTGCAAATGCTTGAAGTTTTTATTTCAAATGTCCAGGAAAACTTAATAAAGACAAGAGTGTTAATATAATGCCCTAAAGGTGCCCACTGTAAAATGAATGTTCCAAATGTCACCGGTTACCCAAAAATAAGTTTGTTAGAACTTTTGCAGGCAATCCCGCTTAAAAAAAGGAAAAGTCGCCAGCATTTTTATTAAGAGATCAATTTCAAATAATACAGAGGCAGTACACTAAACAGGTGAACAGAAAAGGAAACCTTGTCCTATTCAATAATCAAGGAGTAGTTATACAGTTATAGTTTGCAATGGTGAGCTTGTGCATAGTTAAGAGTAGCAAACTTTTTTGTCAACTTCAATGTGCATCACATTGTTCATTTGTCCTTTGGATACATTTTCCCTCATTTCACTGCTTGTAATCCAGATTATAATGCACTGGTATCTCTTCCCTACACAAATGTATTACAGTTATGAGACCTGTTATCCAGGACCTGGGGTTTTATGAATAAGGGGTCTTTCTGTAATTTGAATCCCCATTCCTTATACCTTAAACATCAGTAAAACCCAATAGGGTTGTTTTGCTTCCAGTAAGGATTAATTATATCTAAATTTGGAATAAATACAAGAAAAAGAAGTAATTTTTAAAAATTTAAATTATTGTATTAAAATGGAGTCTATGGGAGATGGCCTTCCAAAAATTAAGAGCTTTCTGGAAAGTGGGTTACCGGATAATGGATCCCAGACCTGTACTGCTCTTTCATGGGAGTTAAAGCGCATAATACCTAGATAACTAAGAGATTCAAATACTTTTTTGTTTAATTCTGGGAACTGCACAAGATTATAACTCCATATTTTATTTTTTGCCCACTCCTGAATGTTTTATCCATGATCATCTGGCTGACATTCTCCTAACCATTTGAGGATTGAGGTTTCTTGCTCTTTAAAACCTATCCTTTGTTCATTCACATATCTTAAATATTAGTCTATCATTTCTTAAAGTCAATAGATAATAATGGGGTGTAATGTCATCATCAATCTAATTAGAACAGATTTCATTTCACATCGACACTAAATCCTCACAATTTGACATCTTTAATGAGGCAAAAATTATGTTGACAGAGATATTGACATGAATGTATTGGAAGGAGGTACGTAAAAAAACCTAGCTACATTTCCAAATGCAAAGCTGTCACGCAAATGATTTTCCCAATTCTGCCAGTATGTAATTAATCATAAGGCAAACTCTGTCAGCGGCACCTTTAGAAGTGTTTAATCTGTTTAATGGGTAATGGTGGCATTAAACAGTACCATATTAATCTCCCAAAAGTGTTTTCCTGTTTGTTTAATAATACATTTGTAGTTTTTGTAATTTGTAGTCAGATGTTTATGACCATTGCAATAGGTTCAGCAGAGCATGAAGGTGCTGAAATTTTGGATTCATTTCCCCACAATATATACAACACAGTAAACTGTTTCCTAAAGGCATGAAAACAGCCCCTTAGTAAACATCCCCTCCTTTTATATGGGATTTCTTATCCTGAACCAAAACATTTCCAAAAAATGATTTCCTTTTTCTGTGTAATTACAAAAAACAGTTAATTGAACTTGATGGTAACTAAACTGCATTAATCCATACCGGTGTCAAAACAATCCTTGTGCATATATTTCATCTTTAAATGATTTTTAGCAGACTTAAAGCATGGAGATCCACATTACGGAAAGATCCCTTATCCAGAAAAAGCCAGGTCCCGAGCATTCTGGATAACAGATCCCATACCTGTACTTGATCCTTACTAAGCTGTATTTAAGGTGTGTTGAGCTAAATTACAGGTAAAAAACTCATCCAGGTCCAAGCATTCCAGATGATATATCCTATACTTGTGCTGTAAGGGGCCACTGGAGGCACTGGTAAAGTGCCTTGCCCATGGCAAGGAAGAGATGACTTTCAACTACTTCAATAAATTCTCAGTAGAGGGTATCAGAGTAAAAAAGAAGAAGTTAAAACACTTGCAAGGGATGGAGTCCCTAAGGTACTTGCCAGTAAATTAGTATTACCTGCTTGTTCCGCCCATGGCCCCTATAGATCCACCCCAGTTTAGGTACAAATTACCCCTTTTCTGCCCCAATCCAACCAGAATCCACCCACAACCACCCATTGTGTCATCGCTATGCCATTTTAAGTCACTGTTCTAGATACAGTGTATACAACCCACTTCTGCTATAATCATTTATAATTAAATACAAGTATGATATCTGATAGGGCTCTTAAACAGGGTGTTTGGTCCAGTGGTCCCTTGGAGCATTCATACGTTCAGCAACAGGGAATGCAGGAATAAACACAGCCCCTTATTTTCAATCACTTTTTTGTATGAGCAGGGCCATACATATTTTTATTCTGTGACCCTTGTCTGTTAAAATATTTTAAGACACCATCTTGTTATAGAAATATTATAAACCCCAATGTAACTTGCTAGCGCTATATAAATGAATAATGATGATGCTTGTGACAGTTCATTTGGGGTTAACTCTGCCTCACAAGTAGTGCAGAACAAACAAAGTACAGGTGGGACCTGTTATCCAGAATGCTTGGGACCTGGGGGTTTCCGGATAACCCAATAGGCTGGTTTTGCTTCCAATAAGGATTAATTACAACAGTGAAAAAGGAAATCATTTTTAAATATTTGGATAAAATGGAGTCTGTGGCAGACGGGCATTCCATAATTTGGAGCATTCTGGATAATGGGTTTCCGGATAATGAATTCCCATACCTGTAATAACTACCTGTGCAGCTGGATTCAGCCTGGGAACTTTATTTTTTGCATATTTCAGTGGATGAAATTATTTTTTCTTAAAAAAAAAAACTGAAATGTGAAATTAAATCATTTAGATCCAGTCAATCATGCTGATATTACCAAAGTAAACAGACATTCATCTGTCACTCACATGTCAAGGATGATGCAGGAGCCATGCGGAACTTTCATTGTTAATCTCCTTGCTTGTCTTAGAACAGTGTTTAATCCCATTTTCTCCTTTGTCAAGCCTGTTTTCAGTTCTCTTGCAGACAAGGCAAAAAAAAAAAAGGCAAAAGGGATACATTTGTCTTAGTCGAGTTAAAGGGCCGGCTCACCTTTAAGCATCATCTAGAACTTGATATTCTCATATGATCTGTAGTTGGTCTTGTTTCGTTTCTATTTTGCTACTATTTCATTCTTGAAATAGAGCCCATCTCTGCAAAAGTTAAATGATTCAAAAATACCAAAGAGAATAAAAAAAGATCTATTGCAAATACATGGGCATACTTTTATCGATCTGCGATGAACGATCATATCGTTATGATCGTCTGCCGATTGTTTTACCATACGATATGGCATCCACGGAGAACGATTATATGAACAGATAAAGTTGCAACTGCATTTTTAACACTCAGGCAGACTGTATACCCTGCACTTTCACACTTGTAGCAGTGTTTTCGCCTCATCAGACAGTAGGAATGGTGCCAACATTGTGTCACTTTCTATAGTATATAGTCAGTTTCTCCTTCCCTGCTCCATGCAGACATATGGATTTATGCTATGGAATAATAAACTTCTTTCACATATGAGGTGATAGGGGGATATTCCTGCCGTCAGCACCAATTTATTTTTTTACATAGTTCATATGGTTACAAATGAAGCTTTCAGCAAAGAACGTTCGGGTGCTTCTGTAGATGTTCTTTGGCTTGTGCTACAATGCTGACATGCGCAAAGAGCGATGGTTCTACAAATGTCTGTAATTCACACCCACTGGCTGATTTTATCCCTGAACAAACAAAATTTTTATACTCATCCAATCAAATTTGCGACGATAATGTCGAGCCGATCGTTCATCCGACGATCGTTCGTACACCATCAACCATCCGATCAGTTACCAATATTATTGAAATGCTCTGGAATCGGTTGTTTGGAAGTAAAAAATCTGCCCATGTATGGTCACCTTTAGACTTGCCATACTACACCACTCATTCATGTGCTTTGAGGTACAACCGTATCCAATCGCAATTGAGGATATGCATGACTCCCTCACCTGTATTTTGTTTCCTCCACATAATATGAAGTAATAGGGAATGACATAGTTGCAACCTTATTTACAATCTTTTTTATGAAATTCTAATGTCAAAATTTGGTTCATCTTGGGGTATAGGTAGTGAACCCCCACCCCCATGGGGGTCAGGCCCATGTGCAGTTGCATCTCTGGTAGTTACACCATTGACCATATACTGTAGATGTCTCTATAAGTAATGTTCTGCCTTTTGGCAGTAATATGTCTGACAATATCTTTGCTATCGCCTACATGTTTGGTAGAGTTTTGGAGAGTCCCAGACTGGGTCCATTCATGACCAATCAAGTTTTTGACTTTCTTCTGGCCATTTTCCATAGACTGTATTACCGTATATTGTGGATTATTGAGCTCCGAAGGGTTTGTGATGCACAGGTTTATTGACTTCCATGCCATGATTACATCCAGTTCCTTGAGTTCCTTGATCACTGATTCCATATTGTCAGCCAAGGTTTGTTCACAAGTTACGTATTAACATGATTACAGAAAGTAATGCAAAGCGCAAGGATTCAAATGTACATTTTTAATGATGCATTGATATTTACTTTAGTGATAAATTGAGAACATTTTCCGCCTTTGGTTTAAGTGCTCTTTACCGTTTAGATAAATGCGTTCTTCTTTCACTTTTTCAATTGAAGTCTACTTTACTGATGACCTTTGTGATCTTCAGTAAACATGTCCCACAATTATATTGTATTAGATATATTGTATTTCAGTGTGTCACAGAAAAGAGGGGCCCCTCTTTTTGCAGGATCTTTTAATTTTTTAATGTGTTTTTAATACGTATGTGTTGGCATGGTTGACTAATACACATCGCCATTTTAATTATATTCAATATTACCAATTAAGTATCTTATTATTTGGCTTTTGGGGATGAAGTCCTATTGTGTTTTTTGTTTTATATATGGTAATTTAAGCAGTGGCATCCTCTAATATAGCCGATAATTTTTGCTCAGTAATTTTTGTTATTTTAGCATTTCAGTGTGTTTTTTATTGTAATGTGTAAATGTTTTCTAAACATTAGGCATTTACTGTGTATAGCAAAGTTAAACCATGAACAGCATGATGGTACAGAAATTCTGACAAAACAGGTACATTGTATATAAGTGTTATAGGAGTTTTTATTTATTAAATTTAAAGGGACAGTTCACCTTTACTTTAACTTCTAGTTTAGACTTTTTGTTATAGTATGGCCAGTTCTAAGCAACTTTTTAATTGGTTTTCAGTATTTATTTTTTTTTATAGTTTTTTAATTAATTGCCCTCTTTTTTTCACTTTTTCCAGCCTTCAAAAATTATTTTCTCTGTAAGGCTACGCTTTTATTGTAATTACTACTTTTTATTACTCAGCTTTCTAATCAGGCCCTCTCCTGTACAAACATCTATTTATATATATATATATATATATATATATATATATATATATATATATATGTTCAGTATATAGAGATAATATTATTCTCCAACAGGCACAGCGAACCATTGTACATGTAGAATTGTATTCGAAATTAAAAGCTGTGTAGCATACTCTTCCTTCCTCCATATACCCTAAAGTTATGCTATCACTGTTCCCTATAAGTTCAGAAACGTTTTGCAATTAATAAACCTATCTCAATGCCACCTTTTCTCTTGACCTTCTCAGACTCAGAATAGATAGCACATCTTTGCTGTTGCTTTCCTATGCAGTTCAAACTTCCCCAGATACGTGTCTTGAAATTGTCCTTATTTTAATATGGAAACAATGGTGTTATTTCAAGCCACAAACCCAAGTGTAATTTATGTATGACAGGCTAGACAGAGTTTTGTGTCCCGCCCCCATCAATTCATTGCAAGATCAGCACATGTTTGGTTCCAATTGTGCATGAGAATAAGAGACAATCCATCTGAAGCATCTTAGAGCAGTTGGTGCAATTTCACACTGACCAGCATCTTCCCTTTCTTTGCTATTGAGCTTTTATTGTTAAGCAAGAAAACTGTACTTGTCCTTTTTTCTGACTTATATATGACATCTACAGCACCACAAGGCAAATAATAATTTCACATTCTCTCTGTATAATTTACTAGATATTATTGCTTTACCTAAATAACATGCTTTCTTACAAAAAACAATTTAGTACCATTTATATAAGACAGACACACAATAGTTCTCAAAAAGCCTGCAGGCGCCATGCTTTAAAATACCAATATATGTTTGCAAATATGGAAAATACACAGTTGTACTAGAAAATTAATGCCATTAGCATGCTATCTTTGTCCTTGGGAAATAAAAAAAAAAGTATTTCCTCTAACTGAAGCTAAATGCATCATTAAAAAAGCTGTACTAGCCAAAAGAATGTATTGCTCAAAACTTCAAGTATGACATTTTAGTGCAGAAGTTTAAATGTGTTTGCCTAAATGACACATTACAGGGTAGCGGTTCTCGTCTGTCTGCATGCTGCTGAATATCTTATTTTATAGATTGCCTAATAACACAGAAATATCTAAGCATTAAACTCTAATATTATGCTCATTTAAAGTTAGCGTTGATGTTTATTTCAGAATTTCAGGATTTCAGAAGAGACATTTCTAATCTACAGCAGCTATTCTAAATTCAGCACAATGTCATCTGAAGTTTTTGAAATCGAGATGTGTTATGGAATACCATTGATAGTCAATCTGCAGGCCTTCAGATGTTGTTGGACTGCAACCCACTGCAGCGTTTGACAGCATGAGGCCTGCTAATCATATTGCTCCTCAGCTGGCGACATTTATTGATGATGGAATTCCCAGCTGGGGTTGTAGAGTGGTTGCTTGTGGACAGTGGCATATCTAGATATTACTGGGCCCCACAGTAAAATTTTGATCTTCATACCTTAAATCTACTACAAAATCATTGTAAGCATTAAATTAAGCCAATAGGCTGCTTTTGGTTCCAATGAAGATTAATTATATCATAGCTTGGATCAAGTACAAGGTACTATTATATTATTACAGAGAAAAAGGAGATCATTTTTATAAATTTGGATTGTTTGAATAAAATGGAGTCTATGGGAGATGAGTCTTCTGGATAGTGGGTTTCCAGATAATGGAAAATGGCCAGCTTTTCATGCAACTTGAGTTTATATGCTCAAAGAAAATAAGCACGTGATGGATATATATATATATATATATATATATATATATATATATATATATATATATATATATATATATAACAGCTAAAAGTGTGTATGCCATTAAACAAGGTTACATGCCTGGGGTCTGTAGATTATAAAACATAATTTTTACACTGCACTCACAGGTCTTTGATGATGAACAAAAAAGTACAAGTTTATTTTAACCAACGTTTCGGTCTCTGTTGTATATATATTTATGTGAGGTAAAATAATCCTAATGTTTTTTTCCCAATTTGTCAATGCTTTTTAGTAGACTAAATCCAAATTATGCAAAGTGTGCTCATCTGGAAAAACATTATGCTGAATAATAGATCCTATACCTGTACTTTAATGTGCTAATGGTTATGTATAAACAGCAAAGCATTAATGTACTCTATGGGTTGCACTACACGTGCGCTTCTGTCGGACCCAACGCTGGGCGACAAAACGACAGCGTCAAGTCGGATGCGACAGGAAACAAGGTAAGTAATACAAAAATCGGATGGTGTTGCAGCGTTCGTCCAACACATCCGACTTGACACTGGCATTTTGTCGCCAAGCATCGGATCCGACAGAAGCGCACGGAAATCGTCCCTGTAGTGTTACCCTAAAGGTGGCCATACACGGGCCGATAAAAGCTGCCGACAGACTGTGTCGGCAGCTTATTGGCCCGTGTATGGGGGCCCCCGACATGCTTCCCCGATCGAGATCTGGCCGAAAGTCGGCCAGATCTCGATCTGATGGGACAGAAAATCCCGTCGGATCGCGGCCGCATCTGTTCGTTGATGCGGTCCCGCGATCCGACCGCCCGTTTACCGAATGCTAGGATCCGATCGTTGGGCCCTAGGGCCCACAATCGGATCTGCCCGATATTGCCCACCTCAAGGTGGGCATATCGGAGGGAGATCCGCTCGTTTGGCGACATCGCCAAACGAGCGGATCTATCCATGTATGGCCACCTTAAGTCACATCACTCGTACAGTCTATTGACAAAAAGACCCAGGGCAAGCTAAACATATGGTTAGCATTTTAAACCGCTTAATTTCACTGAAAATTACATTCCCGGAGGACAAAAAAAGGCTTTTTAAGGAAAAACTGAGACAAAATGGAAAAAGTGCTTAATGACTGAAATTGGCGGGACTGAAAACAATGGCATAAAATGCATGCTTGTACAAATGGGCTTTAAGTGTATCATTAAACTGCCTACAGTTTTACGTCTGCAAAGTTAGCTTGGAAACATGAAGCTTGTGCTTAACTTTGGTTATGCAACTCAATCCCTCCTGCCTTGTGCATCCCTGGTGGTTGTGGGCGGTGGCGGCCATAATGAGTAACGATAATGCAATTAAGATTTCAATCAATTCTACATGAGTTTAACAGCAGGCAATTATGCTGCTTAACAGCTGTTAAGTGAGTGTAATTGCATGCTGCAGATCACAGTTTATCAGATTACCACACACAGTTGAGGACTGTTATGTATAGAAAATAAACATCATAAATAATAAGAGATAAGATACATAATAAGAGATGTTTAACTACTTGCACGGTAAAACAAACACCTAAAACAGAAACAAATATTTTTTTCCCTATTTCAAGACATTAAGTGGCATGTATCCCTTTCGTCCCCATCAGCGTGTACAGAAAGGGAATAGCTTGAGCTTTGCTTTTGCTCTTACATAGAGTGGGACGTTTCTCATGGTTACAGTGACACTAAGGGTCTGGCCACACGAGCAGATTCGGGGAGATTAGTCGCCCCAGCGACAAATCCCCTCTTCTTTGGGGCGACAATCTCCCCAAACTGCTTTCCCCCTGCCTTCCGCCAGCTAAAATGAAAATCACCTGTGCCAATGCACTTGTGGCACTTCGATTTCCGAAGTCGCCCAAAGTTTCCTTGTGAGGCGGAGACGGAAAACGAAGCGCCACGTGTGCCTTCCCCCAGGCGACTAATCTCCCAAATTCTGCTCGTGTGGCCATATCCTAAAGGTGTTTAATGACTTCCTTGGGTAATCACAACAAAAGTGTCAGCACAAAGAAGTTGCTTACTAAACTTAGCAAACAGAGATCTAAAACTCTGGCTGCCAGAGGATTCTGGGAATTGCAGTACAGGCATGGGATCCATTTTCCAGAAACCAGTTATCCAGAAAGCTCTGAATTATGGAAAGGCCATTTTCCATTTTATCCTAATAATCCAAAGTTTTAAATGTTAAAGTTTACACGATTTTCTAGTAGAATTAAGGGATGAAGATCCAAATTACAGAAAGATCCAGTATCTGGAAACCCCCAGGTCCCGAGCATTCTGGATAACAGGTCCCATACCTGTAGAACAACAGAACAGCAGCTGGAGAGCCACGGGATTACTTTCATATTACTATAATTATTACATGTGCATTTTAAAAACAATAACTGATTATAAATAGAATGGACAAAATAACTCAACCAAGACAGAAAAAAGACTTGAAATAACTAAAAAGCAGTTAAAATGGCAGCTACACTTGTGAGTTATATTAGGTTGAGTGCCAAATAGCAGTATGTGTCAGCTATAAAAGCGATCTGACAATCAGACAGAGCTTGCATGTGTGACTTTTCAAAGCAACGGGAGGCAGCTACAAAAAAAGCTAATAGTTGGCACTAAGTAGCAGGTGCATCAGTCACAAAACTGGAAAAATTATTTAATGTGCCAAGGGGAAGAGTTAAAAAAAAACAGCAATTTGAAGCCCACTGAGATGAACACCTAACAGAATAGTTAATGAAACCACATAGTTATGACTAAGATTTACAAAAGAACACTGAACGGACATATTATGCTTCTATTTGTGTTTGAAACTTACCCAACCACTTAAAGTGTAAGCTCTACAGGGCAGGGACCTCCTGCCTCTTGTCTTGTAACTGTACATATCATTTATTTGTATTGACCCCTGTTTATTCCATTAAGTTATTGTTGTGCCATACAGCACTGCTTACATCAGTAGCACTATAAAAAAATATATACTGTACATACATACATGCAATTGCAGCAGGTCTCTAAACTACAGAATGGAGACAGCTCTTGCCAGCAATGTATTCATCATTGTAAATGGAGGAGAAGCATGTAGGCATCCTACCCACTTGCACTGTAACGGGCTTCTGATTGAATTGCTGATATATTTTGATTGTGCTCAGAAGAACCTGAAGTAGAATATGACTTCACTTTCAATTTCAGATTTTACCCTAAGTGCAAGAGATAAAAACAATATATATTACTCCATTAAACAAGGTTACATGGCCTGTTTGCAGAACTTTGTAGATTATAAAACATCATATTACATTGCACTCACAGGTCTTTGGTGATGAACAAAGAAATATATGTTTATTGAACCGACATTTCGATCTCAACAGAGACCTTTATCTATCTATCAATATATATATATATATATATATATATATATATATATATATATATATATATATATATATATATATATATATAGTATTTCTGATGGTACCCGCACTCTTACTCCTCAATCCATTGGTAGGTGCTTGGTCAAATGTCATGTTTTTTGTTGTTTTTTTCAAAATAGACCAGCACTCCAAATATTTCCAATTGAATAGTTTATTGTTACATCACTCATGTATCCAACGTTTCTATTTAAAAAAATAAATATATATATATATATATATATATATTAAAATAATAGTCCAAACAATGTTAATTGAACTAATGTTGCCCTTTTAAAGAATGTTGCAATATTCCACTATAAACCATTCATAACAGTCACTGACTTGAATGGCAAAAAACACCCCATTTGCCTGAAAAAAAAACCCAGCAAAAAAGTAGCGAACAAACATCTATTGACTTGACTTGTGGATTTTTCAGAGGTTTTGCTAATTTTTCAGCTAAGAGAAATGGAATAGATTTAATCATCACTGTTTATAAACAAGCCCATGTATTCCACATATGCTGTCTCTTTAATTGTTGATAATTGCTTATTTCTGAAATAATCCTCTTTTTATGATTTTTCATGACTGTCGTACAGAGTTGGAACTAAGAATATCTGGAGCTATTTCTTATTAATATATTCTTTTCCAAAATGTAATTTCATTTGGCATAGTCTACAAAGATGAAAACATTCCTTGTTAGAATGGGCTCACAGAAGAGAGCACAGAGTAGTTATTGTCAGATGTTCAGCCTGCCCTTTTCAGAATCATAAATGTCTATTAAGCGTTGAATTTGGATGTCAGGAATTCCAGCTAAGAAAGGAATATGATCAGGACTAGTTCATTTAAAAAGGCAGTAACATTTTTACCTTGCCCTTACTTTATTGTTTATTTTACTGCACATGATTGCTAGAATTGTTAACAAATTAGCTTTTCACTTCCAGCATTTTGGGTTTTTGCATTGTTGTGCCCAAATATTTCTGTTTAAGGACATTTTTCTTTTCTTGTATTTTCTTGTATTTGCATGCTTCCTTGTGGCTCAGTATATTATTCATCTAGTATAAGGTCTTGTGGGTGTATTTCAACTGGGTCCTGTGCTCACTAAAAAGTTGGTCCCATGGGAATTTATGTTCAGTCCCATAGAGTCTTTTTAAGAGCTAAACCTTCCATTTTAACATGGAAGTATGGCCATACTATTGGAGGACAGGCAGTCTGGTTTTGTTTTACTACGGAGATTTCATGCCCTCAAACCTAGGGTAAATCTGGGTAGCTAGACAGTGGGGCAGCTGGGCCCCACAACTCCAGACAGGAGAATAGCCGTATACTCTTGACTGTGTTGTGCCTTACACTAACATATCTTGCCTGCATAACATATTTTCCCATTTCAAAACATCCCCCTCTACATTTAAAGAGACACTGGCTTTTTATGTGAATATTTACAATCTTTTAGATTGTAAGCTCTTTTGGGAAGGTCACCTTTGTATCGGTTATTGGTTGCTATGTATGTTATTATGTATGTTCTTTAATAAACCCATTTATTTGTTTATATGTTATTATTTTTATTATTAATAATAATAATGATCTCAGTATCACTTTAAAAACCTACATGACACTAATTATAGTGATAAAACTAAACATACTTACCTGAGTCCACTCCTGTAGGTGCTAAGGCTCTTATGCAGGGCTCAGGAACACTGCAAAGATGTCCATGGAAAGGATCATTAATGAACCCTAGGGTGCAAAGTGGAAAGCATACACCATTTTTTTGTACCTGGCACCCTATCTTCAAGTCTAAATGAAATGCCACAGGTTTTTGGGCCTGCACCCACCAACACTGCACTTTGCTGCACCTTGTACTAGATTTGTTAGGGGCCTTATTAGATAACCCCTTGTAATCTCTTCCCTACACCAAAGCCTTTTCTCTACAACTACAGCAACTAAAGAAGAAGGATGAGCAGTAGGGACATTATGACCATTTCTTTTTCTGATATTTCCTTTAACCTAGGTAAATGTAGTTCTCCTACACTATACTTTTTGTTTACAAATAGGACACCACCCATTCTGTTCTATATTCTGCATTGTCAAAATTCATAACTTCAGAAAACATCCCAGGAAATATATGAAACAGAGAACAGTATAAGATATGGGGCCATCTTCAAGTGAAAGTATGAGAGGTCTTGGTGCCACAAATTAGAAGAACTTGATGTGCTCGATTTAGCAAGTCGGCATCATGACTTACTCAACCACTACTTAGAGAGACGGGTGAAAGAAATAAATTACTTTAAAAAAAACATACAAAAATACAGAAAGCAAGTGAAAAGGGTTACTTTTGGTATTCTAATTGGAAACAAAAAATATTAAGAAGGTGCACATCACATAAAAATTGATTCGACACATATTTTTTCCTGTTCTTAATTTAGCCCTATTTTTTTTTCTTTTTATATTGTTTGTACTTTAAAAGTCAGTCAGCTGGGACCTTTTATCTAAACAGAATACTATAATGGCTTCCCCTTCTCTTACTTATACTGTATACTTTCTGCAGCACTTTTTTTTAATGCCATGGGTTTCTCAACCACTTATCACTTTCCACCCAGATAGATTCTTCTCCCTCCTGAGTACGTTTCACTTCTTTAAAAGCTAAAGTCTTGGATTCTGTTCAGTTACACTGACCTCGCGTCTTGGGGTTTGCACAGTTCCACTCACCTATTAAATGTGTATCGAATTGCCCTCTCTGTCAATCATTGAACTGTTAGTTTTCCCTCCAGATGCATTTGAAATAATTACCAAAATGGTCAGCTTTAAGTTAACAATTTTGCCTTTTTGAGTTGCCTTTGTTACTAATTACATCAAAGGTAGAAAATATATGTCCTTTTTCCCCCTGTTTTCAAAGCAGGTATGTGCCAGTCCACAACAGATATGAGATCTCTCATAAAGGCAATATTCTTCGTCTTGCCTAGTGAAGTCTGTTTCTAACCCTGCTATTCCCCAGAGAAACACTTGGTTAGCACTTGTTCTGCCTTAAGTTTATCAGTGACGGCATTTGAAAGGCGTGTTTTGTTTGAAAGAACATTTACAAGCTGTACAATATAATGAAGTCTCCTTTCAGGATTTCCTGTGCAGAGAGAATAAGGATTCATCACTAATTACTTTGCTGCCCCTAACTGTCTTTTAATTCATTGTGAGTCATGACGCCTGGATACGACACATTTATTCTGAGAACCCTGCGAGCTGCTTAATTGAAAGCTGAAAGTGTTGCCGATTTGCTGAAGCAGTCACACCACACTGACACTGGCAATGCTATTCACATCACACATACTATATCATCAAGGGACCAATTCTGGAGCATTTTAGGCTTTCCACTTCTTTATCATAATTGCAGAGTGTCACATTGTTCTGATGGAGATAGATTTAGAACAATTGTTGATTGCGAGTTCTTTATGAAAACAGGGAGAATGAACGACAGAGATAGTGCATTGAAATTCAGTAATGTACATCACTCATCCATCATCATTTAACAAAAGGAAAGGGCTCAGACAAGCTGCCATCCGTCATATCTATTTAACTGCAATCCAGAGTGAATTAAATTGTATTTAACAACCTTTATCTTTGGCATGTTAGCAAGAAAAATCATATCAGCGAAAACATGTATTCCTGCTAAACTTATTGTTTTCATGTGACTGATTACAGACTAGAAGCATGACGGAACAGAAAGTGCACTTGTTTTAGCACCTCCAGGTACAGGCGGCAAGAAAAATAGAGAAAGGATTTAATTGGCTTCATGCCGCTGGCTGTTTCATTAGCTTTTTATTTCCTCCGGTTGCTTTTCTACATCCCATGGACCAGACAAACAATTTTCTATATTAATTACTAGTAGAAGTTTTATAAAGTATAATTATGCTTGCTTTATATTATGTTTTGTTGGGCGTTCATTAAATCATATGGTCACGGAATTATATGGGGAATCATATGGGGAATACATGGGGAAAGGTCTATGTTTATTTCTGTTATATTAAGGTCAATGGTAGATTTGAATGACATTAACTCCCGTTGAAATAAGCGACGCATGCTGTATTGACAAAAAGGAAACAAAGTGGGCATCTGGTAATACACCAAAACCAAAGGGTTATCCAGCTTGTGTCCCAGCTTCAGCTCTAGTTCAACAACTGGATGGAGAGCCACAGGTTGGACATTGCTGATAATGTATATACTTAAAATATCTAAAAACTCTTGCTCATTATTGTTTAACATTTGTATCTCCCATCAATTGGGTCTTCTGGGGACCCAGGAATAATGATCATGTTTGTCCTAACCTGAAACAGTTTTTTGCATTTGGTATCCAATCCCAAAAATTACTGCAAGTTAAAGGAAAAGTTCATATGTTCATATAGGTGAAGGTTAAGGTTGAGGAAGTGTTATTGTGGAAGCCAGTTTCATTTCAGCTTTTTATTCTGTGCTAGCCTAGAGTAGAGCAGCTCCCACCTGTCCCAGGCATATAAGTCCCTGGAGAACTCTCTGGTTCTTAAGACTGATAATCTTCTCAACAGACCAGTTCTCATTGCCACGTCAATCCATTGTTGTATTCTTTGAAAAGTGGTGCTTCAGAGCCATTGACCATTGATAAACAATGGACACGTTTGCACATGTAGCAACTAATCAGCAAGTAGCTTTGACTTGGCCAATATGAACAGAATTATAAAATCAAATCTCTGATTGGTTGCTATGATTTACTGCACGTGGGAAAATTTGCCTTTAGTCTATGAGCCCAAGTTTTTCTGTACAATCCCTACATCCTTAATGCAACACCCAACCAGTGGTGGAGAATTCATAGGTGCATTTAGAGCTTATTTAGTTTAAATTGTAGGCTTATTCGATTGATTTTTACTGAACATAGCAGTGCATCTGCGGCATGCAAGAAAACATACTTTAGTGCAAGTAGCCATACCTTTTCTGGGTAGAAGTGGGCGGTGTTTCTGTTGGCACTTTTATATTAGTTGTGTCTCTATGAGTATGCAGATTTGCTTAGCTGCACTGGCTGTTCAGTTGGGAGGACTGACCAAACCTTTTTAAGGCTCTTAGCCTACCATCCATTCCAAAAAAACATTTGTTTCATTATACATAATAATTGACATAATAAATGCTTAGTACTTAAATATTGTTGTATAAGTGTTCTTTCTTCTTCCAGAATCACCGCGCACAGGCCCTGGTTTGTGGAAAAGCCACCTAGGCCTGGGCCTAGGGCGGCAGGATTTTATGGGTGCGGCATGCTTCCCAACCACACCTGCATTGGTTCAAAAACACTGGGGATGCACTGGAGATACAATAGTTTTTTTTACATTTCCCATGCGCCCATTGCTCCTGTCCTCCTGGAGGGGACAGGGGCGATGAACGGCAGTGGGCCTAGGGGCGCCCACTATATAAATCCGGCCCTGACCGTGCACCGTCACATTGGAGTTGAAGTTCATGTTACATACCTCCCAATATCTGAAATCCCAAATACAACCCTGCTCTGCACTAACCACACCCATTTATGCCCCTGATCCACCTGAAACCCAATCCCATTACACACTACGAAAACTGTGAAAAAATGGGACCATTGGAATGTATAATGTTAGAATGAACTAATGAGCTACACAGGCATTATTGTACATGTACCACTTACTAGGCACCCACTGGCTTTTTTCCTGTGTCTCAAGGTTGCATAGTGTCTGTCCCATGACAAAATCACACTGGCTGCCCTCCAAATACAATAAAAACTAGGGATGCCCCGAATCCAGGATTTGGTTTGGGATTCGGCCTTTTTCAGCAGGATTTGGATTTAGCCGAATCCTAGTGCCTGGCTGAACCGAATCCTAATTTGCATACGCAAATTAGGTGTGGGAGGCAAATCACGTGACTTTTTGTCAGAAGACAAGGAAGTAAAAAATGGTTTCCCCTTACCACCCCTTATTTGCATATGCAAATTAGGGTTCGTACTCGGCCAAATCTTTCACAAAGCATTCGGGGGTTCGGCCGTATCCAAAATAGTGGATTCGGTGCATCCCTAATAAAAACATTAAAATTCAGATTAGGCTTGGTATAAATACTAATGTTTGGATTGTTTCTTAATTTTTGGGGTTTTTTGCAAAACATTTTTTTATCCTCAGGTCTAATAATAGTGTAAAATAATCTACCGCCTGGGAATTTTTTTTGTTTGTTTTGTTGTTTGCATAATATATTATACAGCGCTGGAGAAAATGCCAACAATTTATAAACTATAATAATATAATAATAACAGAACAGCTCATGGGATTGCATGCTGTATCTTATTTACTTAATTACTGGCTCATCAGGGAAATTTGCTCATGCATATTTTTAAATAATGCAACATCCATCCATGCCAAAGCAGCATGAGCTCTAATGTCCATGTCTCTTCACATTTGTTACAGATGAATACATTATTATCTGTATTTATATTTTTGGTATATAACAAATAGGGACAGGCAACAACTGTTTTTATACTGAAAGCAGAAAATACACTTTATATACTATTACACATGGGCAGCAGCTTAGGGCCAGATGGTATTTACTACTTACCATCAGTGGTTTATCCAGAGTTACAGTTAGGTCCATAAATATTTGGAAAGAGACAACTTTTTTCTAATTTTGGTTCTGTACATTACCACAATGAATTTTAAATGAAACAACTCAGATGCAGTTGAACTGCAGACTTTCAGCTTTTATTCAGCGGGTTGACCAAAAAGTTTGCTTAAAAATGTCACGAACTAAAGCCTTTTTTAACACAATCACTTAATTTCAGGGGCTCAAAAGTAATTGGGCAAAATAAAATGTTCATTTCTAATACTTGGTTGAAAACCCTTTGCTGGCAATGACAGCCTGAAGTCTTGAACTCATGGACATCACCAGATTCTGGGTTTCCTTCTTTTTAATGCTCTGCCAGGCCTTTACTGCAGCGAATTTCTGTCCGAAGTTTAGTCTCAATTGGGTTCAGATCAGGTGACTGACTTGGCTGTTTAAGAATATTCCACTTCTCTGCTTTAATAAACTCCTGGGTTGCTTTGGCTTAAGGTTTTTGGGTCATTGTCCATCTGTATTATGAAACGCCTCCCAATCATTTTGACTGCATTTAGCTGGATTTGAGCAGGCAGTATGTCTCTGAACACCTAAGAATTCATTCGGCTGCTTCTGTCCTGTGTCACATCATGGATAAACACTAGTGTCCCAGTGCCACTGGCAGCCATGCACGCCCAAGCCATCACACTGCCTCCGCCATGTTTTACAAATGACGTGGTATGCTTTGAATCATGAGCTGTTCCAAGCCTTCTCCATTTCTTTCCATCATTCCGATAGAGGTTGATCTTGGTTTCATCTGTCCAAAGAATGTTTTTCCAGAACTATGGTGGCTTTTTTAGATGTTTTTTTTTTAGCAAAGTCCAATCTAGCCTTTCTATTCTTGAGGCTTATGAGTTGCTTGCATCTTGCAGTTCACCCTCTGTATTTACTTTCATTCAGTCTTCTTTTTATGGTAGACTTGGATATCGATACGCCTACCTCCTGGAGAGTGTTGTTCCCTTATTTGGCTGTTGTGAAGCGGTTTCTCTTCATCATGGAAATGATTCTGTGATCATCCACCACTGTTGTTTTCCATGAACTTCCTGTTTTTTTTGCGTTGCTGAGTTCACCAGTGCTTTCTTTCTTTCTCAGGATGTACCAAACTGAAGATTTTGCCACTTCTAATATTGAAGCAATTTCTTGGAAAGGTTTTTTCTGTTTTTGCAGCTTAAGGATGGCTTGTTTCACCTGAATGGAGAGCTCCTTTGACCGCATGTTGTCTATTCACAGCAAAAATCTTCCACGTACAAGCCCTCCCCTCAAATCAACTCCAGGGCTTTTATCTGCTTCATTGATAATGACATAATGAAGAAATTGCCCACATCTGAGTCAACTGTCCAATTGCTTTTGAGCCCCTGAAATTAAGTGATTCTGTTAAAAAAAAAGCTTTTAGTTCCTCACATTTTTATGAAATCTTTTTGTTCAACCCACTGAATTAAAGCTGAAAGTCTGCAGTTCAACTGCATCTGAGTAGTTTCATTTAAAATTCATTGTGGTAACATACAGAACCAAAGTTAGAAAAATAGTTGCCGCTGTCCAAATATTTATGGACCTAACTGTAAGTTATCAGTTAATTAACTTCAACACCCTTGTAAACTACCAGTTTTAAATCTATTAAAACATCACAGTGACCAGCAACTGGGTCACATTGCTAATACAAAATATATGTAAAAGTATAAGCAACCCTAATAAAACACAGGCCTAGCAATGTACAGTAGTTACAGATTAATATGTAATTAAAATGGAAATGCCTTTTACTGGACACCAAAGTATTTCCCAACAGTACTAAATAGGCAGTTTCTGTAGTATGAATGTGATTGCTTCCCTTAATTATGGAAAAAACAGAATATATTTTAGAAAGGAAGTTGTTTTCCTTAGAGGAAGTGGTTGTGTCCTTATGACATCAGCTGTAATCTGCATAAGATATATGCTGTTCCATAGCTAAGCATAAGGAAACTGCAATACACTTGTCAGAAGACTATGAATTACAGAAACGACATCTCCCATAAACTCCATTATACTTACATAGTTACCTTTTTTAAAAGTGTTTTCCTTTTTTCCCTGAAATAAGAAGACAGTACCTTGTAATTGATCCCAGCTAAGATTAATCCTTATTTGAGGGAAAGCAATAAAATTGGGTTTAAATAATATTTAAATGATTTTTTAGTAGACCTAAGGTATGAAAAATTATGGAAAGACCCCTTATGTGGAAAGCCTCAGGTCCTGAGCATTCTGCATAACAGGTCCCATACCTGTATTCCTTCAAATTTTAAGCTTTTACAGGCAGACTCCTGTGATCATTTTGTTACTGCTGCACATACTTTATTGTCATATTAGTCTTCTCTGTAGAGCGTTATATGAAATGATGACAGGGTGACATACCCTCTCTGTGGAGGCTTTGAGAAAACATGGAGAATTCTAGGAGAGGGCACAGAGAACTCCATTTACAACCTAGCTGGTTCAGGTCATACCGCTAATGATTTTACACCAAGCTATCATGATTGCTGGGCCATTCCTGACTCTTATGATTATAACACACTTAAGTATAACATGTAGTGAAATGTTGTAAAATAGAAGGATATAATCATTGAGGAATTTCATGACCAAAGAAAAGCACAAGGCTGAAGGTCTACAGGGCATGTAACTCCGAGGTCACTCCTAATATCCTCATATTTTACAATAGGGAGTAATTTAATACATACGTTTTAGTGAGTCATGCAACTGAAATTACATCACTAAGCACCGATTTAAACTTATAACATCACTTATTTTTTTTAAAAAGATGATGTGCAAATTTAAGTACATGTTTCTAGGAAGACATGGAGAGCCCATCTGACATTGTGTAAATGTACCTTTTGTTTCCAAGTGTTTCCCCGATCACATTAAGAGATTGAATAGCATTGCTTTGAAGTGTAATTGGTAAAAATTAGTAAAGTGTGAGCCTCAAATACAGTGGGTCATTATTTGTATTTGGTTACAGGGAATCAATGTGGCAATCAAGCAGTTAGACATGGTTTTATATTTATAAGTGAATAATGACAAGACACAATAGTGAGCCTTTGCCTCAGCTGATAATTATTTAGGACATAGGGGTATATTTATCAAAGATTGAAGTTAATAGTGAAGTTCTGCCACTAGAGTGAAATTCCGCCACTCTCCATTCATTTCTATGGGATTTTTAAAGGCGTATTTATCAAAGGGTGAACTTTCACTTCACCCATTCATAAATACGCCTTTCAAAATCCCATAGAAATGAATTGAGAGCTGCGGAATTTCACTCTAGTGGCGGAACTTCACTCTTTGATAAATTTACCCCCAAGTATCCCAAATTGTTTTAGAGCACTCAGGGGCCGATTCACAAAGGGTTGAATATGGAGGGTTAATTAACCCTCAATATTCGACTGGGAATTAAAATCCTTCGAAGTTGCCCATTCGATATCCGAAGTAGCCCAAAAAACACTTTGAAATTCGAAGTTTTTTTACTTCGAATCCTTCACTCGAAGTTAGTGAATCGGCCCCTCAGTGTAGAAGAGGGTGGCTGCAGAAGGCCAGTGAAGGTTAGATTTGGGCTGAATGTGTGCTTTCTGTGTTGGATATACCGATATGGGATCTGTTATCCAGAGTGCTCTGGAACTGGGGATTTCCGGCTAACAGATCTTTCCATAATTTGTACCTTACGTCTACTAGAAAATCATGTAAACATTAAATAAACCCATTAGGCTAGTTTTGCTTCCAATAAGGATTAATTAAATCTGAAAATCCGTTATCCAGAAAGTTCCAGATTATGGAATGAACATCTCCCATAGACTTCATTATAATCAAGTAATCCAAAATTCCAAATTAAGGAATGAACATCTCCCATAGACTCCATTTAGGCCCGGACTGACAGTCTGTGGGTTCTGGCAAATGCCAGAAGGGCTGCTATAATGTGCCATAGAAAGTCAGTATCTAGTGGGCTGGTGGGGGACTGTTTGGGCCTCTGTGTGGGCTGAGTGGGCCTCTGTGTACCTGAAATGTCAGGGCCTATTTTAATTCTCAGTTCGGACCTGACTCCATTATAATCAAGCAATACAAATTTTTAAAAATTATTCCTTTTTCTCTGTAATAATAAAACAGCACCTTGTACTTGATTCAGACCAAAATGAATCCTTATTGGAGGCTAAACCAGCCTATTGGGTTTATTTAATGTTTACATGATTTTCTAGTAGACTTAAGGTTTGAAGATCTAAATTAAGGAAAGTTCCGTTATCTGTAAAACCCCAGGTCCAGATCATTCTGGATAACAGGTCCCATACCTGTACTGTTTAATGTTATTATTCTTTGAAGGGGCAAAGTTTCTGAAGCAATTGCAGCAGATGCGTTAAAACAAATGTAGTTGTGTGTGCTCTTCAACACACATTTGATGTGATTGTGCTAAAAATCAGTTAACTTCTGGGCAAGTGCACTGTGTCAATGGACAGAGGTTGCTGTAGGAATCCTAGAATTACCATCATCTTTGTAACTCCGGGTTCCTCTGCCTCAATAGATGCACTAGACATAAATAGCCAGAGAAGACGGGACAGAAGTACTCGCACTGATTGCAACTTAGCGGAAGTGCAAGGAGTTGCTTTACATGCAAGTAATAAAAAAGATTTTTCTGCAACAACTGCAGCAAACATGGCCCTGCTGTTACATCTGAGGATATTAGAACTCACCTTAGAGCTCCATGACCTCTATAAAAAACCTTTGGCAGTTACATGGTGTTCGAACTCTTGGTGACTGATTTCTAACATCTTTATTTTCCGTAAAGCACATGTTTCTATGTATATGTTTGTTGTCTAGTTGGGTCATCCGGAGTCAGTAGACGATTCTTATTTAAATGGAAAATGGTGGCTTTTCACTAGCTTTACTTGCTTCACTTTTCTGGGTTTGACAAGTAATATACTGTACAAAGGTAAGTACAGTATACGGGATCATTTATATCCTGCTAATAAAAAAAGTCCTCCCTGCACTGTTTAAATGATAGCAAGTGCTTGAAATAATAGCAGATTGTCAGGGTGATCGTTGCCTTTCAAACCAGGCATTGCTGGCTTTATTGGACCTTAATTAATCCTTTTCTACGATGATAGAATGACTATTATGCTTTTGTTGACTAGAGTTGTAGAATCTCCTTCCCATGACAAGGTCTCTGTCTGAGTTTATGTAATATTTAGAATCACTTGTCAGCAAAGACTGATGCTTTTATTAAAGCACTGATGTGAAATGGCCATTATAGCTTGAGCTCTGAATTTTTTTATTCAGATTATTAAGGGGGCCAATTAATTTTATGATCATTATGAGATGATGAATTCCAGTCAAACCCTAATGACCATCCAATCAGAAATCTTTCCCAGGAGGACAAACTTCATATGAATAGTTACCCGTGGTTTGGGAATGAGATGTTGGAGAGGTAGATGGCTGGATACTTTTAATAATATAATCTGAATGGTTCATAACCATTTGCATTTTGGAGATGCCTGAGATGCTTGAGGCAAAGTATACAAACAAATATATGAAATCTGAGCACTACAATGGCAATAAAACACTATTAAAGCTTGTATATAAAGAACTAAACTTTATTAGAACTAAAAGGAGGTAATTATATGTTAACAGTATCCACTTCCAACGTTAGCCACAGAAATATCGTCTACCACGTACTTGCACTTATTGGCTCAGCTATTGTATAAAGTTATTTATAGTATTTGTCTAGATCGAAGGGGAGTAAATAAGACAAAACATAAGCAATATGTTTTCTACTTTGTGTTTCTCTGTTTCCGGCTTTACTGTTTGTGTTTGGACGTGGTAGGACCAAAAAAACAAAAACTTCTCAGGGACCAGAGACTCAATGGTTTTTCATTTTTAGCTGGGATTCAGTGGTTTAACTATAGAGGAAGCAGATCCCGCAGTCGTGGTGAGTTCCAGGGAACAAGGGGGCCTAGACTGCTGGGTCAGCTTCCACTATAGCTGCTATAGTCCAAAAATATTTGCCTCCTGCTGCAAGCAATTAACATCGGACAGGGGGCATCAGGATAGTGTAGTTTCTGCTGGAGCTGACCTCATTTCTTATCTCTATATATACCTGCTTGTGAGTTGCTTGACAATGTCTTCATAGGCTATACATACCACACAACATACTTTACATGGCTCCAGCACAATCATATTTTAAGAATAAGACCATATATTTACAGTTAGGTGGCACATCACTTCTCAAGCTACAATCCATTCAATTCTTCTGCTATTGACCAAAGAACCAAGGCAAAGAGACAGGATGATATTTTTTTCTTCATCTCACCCATTTGTATTTACTTACCAACCAATTAAGCTGTAAAATTATTAGAAAATTTTGAACACCAGGCTGCCGCTGTAGTTTTACTCCTCATTAAGCGCTTCAGTACAAGAAACACATAAAGTTAATCAGTCATTAATTGACTTAAGAGCTCTGAAACCTAAGCAACCATCCAGAGTTCTGTGGGTATGCCAGATTTCCCCTGCCAAGTCTAACAATGAATCCTATTTGTAGGCTCAGACAGAATGTCATGCTGGCTGACTGCAGAATACCCTGACAATTAAGAGTGTGTTTTATATTTTTATTGAGGCCAGCATACTTATTTCAGGCTACAGCATATTATTTATGTCTTGGTTCCTCACTTTCTTTTACACCAATACCTGTTTTTAAATTCTTTTAAAAATATTGCCTTGTGAGGCTACAATTTTATTATTGCATTTTATTATGTGTCTATGTGTCTTTCTATTTAGGGCCCTCGTCCATTTATATTCCTGTCTCTCCTTAAAACCACTGCCTGGTTGCTAGGTTAAAATTGACCCTAGTAACCAGATAGCTGCTGAAATTCAAAATTGGAAAGGTGGCAAACATAAAGCAAAAAAAAAAACTCAAATAATAAAAAATGTGAATTGTATCAAACTTATCTTTAAAAGCCTTCTGGAAAGGGTAAACTTAACTTCACGTGCAGTGAATTTGCCTGAATTAAAAAGCATTGTGCTTCAGGTGTCATACATGTTGCATGGACAAAGACCAGAATTGTTCTGAATAAATAGTTAGGGCAGGTGTTATATTAGGTCTTTTATTAGGGCAACTTGAAAGGGATCCGAAAATGTAATTGGTGAAAGGGCTAATTACTGTTCTGTTTATTCTTCTTTGTGTTCAAGTCAGAGATGCCCAACCTGTGCCACCCCCTACCTGTAGCAGTTGTTTTCACAGTGCCTATGTCAGTTCTTCTTTACAATAAAGCTGAATATACCAATGCATTACTGCTATTATTACCTTCTAAAATATTAAATGGGCACACCGTGACTTAAATACCTTGGACTTGCTGTCTAATGCAATGGGCAATTCGTGTTCAGCATATGCAGTTCCCATCAAGTAAATGGAAAGCATTAGCCAATAAATAAAGCCTTGTACTTTTTATTTTTTCACAATCAATGGGAAAGCTCTTGCATTTCTAATGTTATTGAGATTGGCTCCTTTTTTAAAACTCCTTTCTGTAGTTCAAAGCCTGGAACACACAGTATGTACAAGCAATTCACAGCGGACTTTACTCTTAGTGGGGGCTTGTGATAAATAAGTGAAATTGGGTTTGACTGAAATGGTCCAGCAGTCCCACATGGACTTAACAGGAAGATTTCAGCTCAAAAAGACAGTAGTTAGGGGAGGCATCAGACGCTGGTTTTTAAATTACCTGAAATTGCTTTGTGCAGCTAGTCTTCTGAGAGGCCAAGATGCTCGTTAAATATGAGAATTCACCATAGACAATGATTGAGCTTCAAGTGCACTTGTGTGTTTCCAGACTGAGGAGTTAAACGGTAGCAATATGTAAGGGAAGGCTGTGTTTGCCTTCATGCTTTAACAGCTTCAAGGGAAAAAGTGGAGCGAAGAAGGCAAATGAATTCCTTCAGGGCTCTAAACCTACTTGCTAATGGTATTTGCTAACTTAGTTGGTATGTACAGTAAATCTGGGTTGCAGTCCTAGCCAGTGCTACCAACATATTATTTCCAGCTTGCTTTTATAATTACCTTAATAGTTAGTCAGCTGGTGCAGTGGCATAACTTGTAAGAGTCAGGTCCCCTGCCAAAAAATCTACTGAGAGGGCCAGGTGCAAACAATCCATCCTCCCCTGCCCCCCACCCCATGATCCCATCACACTGCACCTTCCTGGCCCAGACGGTGCCACTAATTTAAAGGTAACAGACGGGCTGGGGAGGGGAACTATGATACAGCAGGTATAGGTAGTTACACCACTAAGCAGGTGTTTAGTTTAGTAAGGAAAGTAAAGGGAAGTTCTGCAGTGCCAACCTTGGGATATGCATAAGATGGCACTTTATTCCAAAGAACTGTATTTATGTGGGCTATGGCTTTCTAAATGTCCAGGTTGGGCTTGCTTTGCAATGGAAGGCAGTATTAATATTAGAATCAGCAAAAACCTTTGGCATTGGCTGTCCTAGAGCAAAGACATCATTCATTCCCTCAGCCCCTTCCTCTAAGTAACTTGAGTTTCAGCCAAATGGATACAGATACTTTTGTGATAATCTTTAAACCCTTTGTGCCTCCTCCCTTCATACCAGCCCATACTACAACCCCTACAATCCCTATCCCTTAACCTATTCAATTCCTTATTTCTAACTCTGCAATGGTCCTCTCATTCCCTATGTTTTTGCTCATTGCCCAGAAGCAGTGGCACTGATTATTTTCTATAGCCCCTATGCCAGGGGAAAGAAAGTATGGAACTAACCTGCTTAAGGGCAATGGCACACTATCTCAGCTGAGCACTTGTTTAGGAATATTATCCTGGAAAAAGTTTGTGACGGGTTTCCAGATTACTATTGTTTGACAAGTAGTGACTCTGGTGCTGTACATTCAAGTCTGTAGGTTGCTGCTTCTGACACATTGGCACTGCATTTATTGGCTACTAAAGCATGTCACTTAAAGTTCCCGAAGTAGCCCCAGGTACCATACCTTAACTTGTACTTAGTGCTGGTAAAGGAGCCGCAAGATAACACCTTAAGGAGCAACTGTTCTAGTAGAAAATGAAGGCCTAGAATAAGCCTTGGAAATGATGGTTGCTTTTAGTGACCATTCTGATTGCATTGCGTACACTGACGGAATGATATTTGCTGGACTATATGGTTTCTATTCAAAACAGACTTCTCTTTTACTCTTGTTATTTCACACACAATAATGTTGCCAACTTCAAATCTACTCATCTGGAACACTGCAAGTTACTAGCTTAGTTAGTTTTGTGTAGCATTGCGATTGTCTCTTTACTAACTGACCGACATGACTAATGAGCAAGTTGTTTTGCACTTTACACCTTGTCCTGTTTTTGCAAATGATACATTTAATTAACTTGATTCCTCTATTAGCCAAAAAATAGATATAGAACCATTTTATTTTTAGCTGTCATTTTTATTTCAGTAAGTTGCTCAGACAAATTCATATAAATCTTAATTTGCCCTCACTTAGTCCATTTGTGTACAGAACAATTGCTACATTTTCCCCTGAACTTCATGACCAATTTGAAGCTGATTTGTTATGAATCTTTACAGACTGTGCCTATGGTCTTGGGTGAACTGCTTTGCTCATCATCAAAATAAAATATATCAATGGTGGGTTGCATACAACCTAGGAATAGGATAATAATAGGTCAGCCCACATGCCAAAACATTGGACTGCTTGCATCGACTTGAACAAATTGCACTTGGCTGCCGGGCTGAGTTCCATTCTGCATGATATAGCACAGTTAACTCTTGTAAATGCCAACAGGGGCTGAATAGGAGCAAAATGAGGAATAGGAGCAAAATGAGGAATAGGAGCAAAATGAGGAATAGGAGCAAAATGAGGAATAGGAGCAAAATGAGGAATAGGGGCACTGGACCTCTACCCACCCCACCTCTAATCAACTCCAATCCTTGAACTTGGGATACCCATCTTCCACCTCAACTTTGTAACTTTGTTACAGTGCTAGTTGTACAGTAATTAATACTGGAAGTGCCATGAGTTTACAAGATAGAGTTTATTCTAAACTGACCCTTTGTTATAAGGAAAATGTTTGAAAACCAAAAGCTCAACTAAAAAATATTGTACAAACTGCTCTAAGCAATTAGAAAAATCAAGCTCCAGAACATTTTTTCACTGTTTGTACTCCTGTGAGATCTGCAAGCTTTGTGGGAACTTTCTAATAATTATGCCTCTTTTCTTTTCTTATAATCTCCTCTTCCATTTTGTAACAGCGTGCTTCTCTAGAAAGGTGTTTTAATGGGCAATAAAATTGTTGTTCTGACAGTGAGTGCTCCCAGCAGAGAATTCAGTCGAAAACAGAATTTTTAACACATTTTGTTATCTGCTGTATGCTTCGCTATAAACTATGTAGGATGAGGGACACACATAATAATATGTACTTGTACTAAATGGTGCATTTTATCCAGGCTGTAAAAACAACAGGAAAGAAAAAGTAGAAGTATAGAAATGTCTGAGTGTGTTATAAGATTCATAAGGAATAATGAACCCCTTGTAAATAAATCATATTTTATGTCACCGAGGAGTCCCACCACCACATAAAGGTGGTAAGATTCCTCAGTGAAATCTTATATAGACTTACTTTCTAATCACTTGACAGTCACTTTTTTTGCACCCCTTAATGCTCTTGAATGTAGGACAATAGTAACTGAGCCCTTGTTCTTTATGGAGAACCCACTTTGCCCAGGACACCATAGAATAAAAACTGTTTGCTATATATGACACCTTTTAAAAGAAACATCCCTTATAATCTTTTTTTGTCCTACAAAAAAATGAAAGCTAGTGGTATGTCAGGGATACCCATGTACTGCCCAATTTTCACACCTCCTGTTGAAATACTATTTATAGGACACTGAACACTTAAACACAAAGGAAAATACAGGCCAAGAAACTATGCTCACACCCACATTAAATACATATTTGTTTATTTTAGGGGCAAATTTATTAACAATGGCAGTCGACATTTTTCTGCAGTTGAAAAAAACTTTACTTTAAACAACTCAAAACCTCAGAGTTGTCATAGAGATCAGTGAGAAATGTATCTGCAACATTCAAGTTGAGTTGTCTTTTGCGTGATTTTTTAATGCGAGTTGCAAATTCATTGAAAAATGCATTGGAATTCTCTTATATGTTCAGCGCCACTGACAGGCATATGATTTAAATAAGAGAGTTAGTGTGACCAGTTTATTTTCTCAACTCTTTCTACTTGGCTAAAAGCTCACCTAGCTGACTCCTAGCCATGATGGAGAGTTAATTGCTCTGCCATGTCACCAAGTGCAATATAATTATGTTTGGTTGTGTCAAGTTTGAAACTTGCAAATATATGTCCAGGACTATTACTACATAATGTTTCATATGTTAACAGCTGACTTTTTTTTAAAAAAGAAAATTTATGACACTCATGAACTAACTAAAGCTTCTATTATACAATCCCTTGCAAGCAGGCAAAAACACATTTCATACGGTTATTGCTCCAAAATACACTTTTCCTTTTATTTGCATTGACAACTTTTTAATAATGTAACTTAACGTTGAAGTTTTTAAAAAGCTTTAGTCATTAATATAATTGGAGCAATTGGAGCAACAACAATGAGTTGATGTCAGACACTGGCTTACTCATTTGGCATTTTTCACGTTGTGCTGAGATTACTTTGTTAGAAGGTACTTGGATAGCTCTGTCTTTTGCAACTTATGACACTCAATTTGAGGGTCAGACACCAGAAAAGCTTTACTGGGGTTATCGGCACTTTGCTCCTTCTCTGTAACAGAGTTGTTGTAATAGCAAAGAATATAATAGAGTGTGATAGAACTGTCAAGTGCAAAGATTATGTGCAATTGAGCTATCAAATTGCAGAGTCATTGGGAATAAAAGTAGACTAGATAATTTGTTCTTTGTTTAAGAACTCTAGTTTGTTATTAATTCTTAATCAAAAAGACCATTAATACCGCAGCTCATTTCTATACAAAGGATTAAATATTGCCTTTTATTACCCACTCCTCTGTATCCTTTATAGTTATTTTAATAGCATGGCTGTATCGCTATTTTTCAAACTCAAACATTGCATTTTGAAATAACAGGGACATTTCTCTGGCTGATATTTATTTATTTGAACAAATTCTATGTATAGAGGGATGTGTACAAAGACTCTTAGCTCCTCATAGGTGGGGGTACCCCAAAAGTGGGGACCAGAAAAGCGAAGACTGAAGTTATTTTAACATTATTTAAAAAATATACAAATTAATGAAAGAAATAGTGAATAAAACAGAAAAGGAAAAAAATAATGTCAAACAAAGCTCTTGTGGGTTTGTAGTCACGGTGAGACCACTTTTTGCCATACATATCAGTCTACAATAAAATCCAACGCATCGTCCTATCATACCCCTAACAGTATTTTATTCACAAAATTGTGCTGTTATCTAGCAACCACTTTGTTTTCCAAATCCTCTAAACTAAAGAGTATCATGACACCACCAAAAAGAACTATATCTACTATATAGGTCCCAAATATACAACTTATAGAAGCACAGAGGAATGATAGCCATTGAAGTCACCTTATACTGTATGAAAACACTAACCTTCTTTAAGGGCCTATTTACTAATAATCAAATTTATATTTTTTCCACAAATCTGAACAAATGTGTTTTTTCTATTTTGCTGTAAAAGTCAAGATTTATTATGGGGCAGATTTATCAAGGGTCGAATTTCGAAGTGGAAAATACTTTGAAATTCCACCATCGAATAGAATCCTCCGACATTTAAATTCGAAGTCGGAGGATTTTATTCATCGTATGATCGTACTCCGATCAGTACGAATAGTAAGTTTCGAACGATTTTATCTTACGATTGTACAATTTTCCTTTGAAACCCAAAAACTTAGAAATATGCTCTGGCTGGTCCCTATAGGCTAACATAGCACTTTGGCAGGTTTAAGTTGGCAAAGTATTGAAGTCGAAGTTTTTTAAAGAGACAGTACTTTGATTATCGAATGGTCTAATAGTCGAACGATTTTTACTTTGAATCGAAGTCAAAGTAAATTCAAAGTCGTAGTAGTATCCAAAAAGTTACTTTGAATTTCGAATTTTTTTACTTCGAAAATTCCCTCTAATTCACTTCGACCCTTGATAAATCTGCCCCTTAGTATAAAAACCATGAAAAACTCCGTTGTCACGGTCCTGTAGAAGTCAATGGGAACTGCACTGATCCTATTGGACCATTTTTCATCAATTCTGGCTTTTAGAGGATTTCTCTTATTTTTTGGATAGGAATTGTCTGAAAAACTCAAAATATTAGATATTTTATAAGTATTTTTTTTTGATTGTTCAGCTCTTTTTTTATTCATGCTTTTTAAATTTGGATCTTTTTAATAAATTCCATGACATTCGTGGTTTTAGAGAAAGTGAGTTTAGTCGTAGTTTCAAAAACCACTAAAACTACACTGTTGATAAATAGGCCTCTAACGGTGGCCATACATGGGCTGATAAAAGCTGCAGACAGACCGAGTCGGCAGCTTATTGGCCCGACGGGCTTCCCTGATCGATATCTGGCTGAAAGTTGGCCAGATGTTGATTGGACGGGACTAAAAATCCTGTTGGATCGCGGCCGCATCTGTTCGTTGATGCGGTCCTGCGATCCGACCACCCATTAGCCATCGTTAGGATCCGATCGTTGGGCCCTAGGGCCCACGATCAGATCAGCCCGATATTGCCCACTTCAAGGTGGGCATATCGGGGAGAGATCCGCTCGTTTCGCGACAACGAGCGGATCTCTCCGTGTATGGCCACCTTAAGCCTTCCTCCCAAGAAGTGAAGTACTGTGTGTCTGTTGAACAAACAGTGGAGCGCAGCAAGAAAAACACAAGAAACTGGTCCAGTGAAGATATATTATGTAACCATAAAAACATTAGCATAACTAAGAACTCTAACTGGAATACAGCCCAGTATGTTAAGTATTGTGCACAAACTTCCCAAAGGACATATAGGAACTACAGATGAAATCCTAAAAGAACAGACTTAATCATTGCTTTGGACTGGGCTCTGGATATTTGCTTTTTCATTGACAAATATTTGTAGGTGAATGCATATTTGCTGAGCCAGCTGTTACTGGAAAAATTGCTGTTATGAAAATATCTGTAACCTTATTTTGAGCCTGACCAAATGCTGGATATCAAAGAGAAGCTTAAACATAAGCAATGTGAAAATGTGTTTAACATTTAAAGGAACAGTAACAACAAAAAATTTAAGTGTTTTAAAGTAATGAAAATGTCAAGTACTGTTGCCCTGCACTGGTAAAACTGATGTGTTTGCTTCAGAAACTCTACTATAGTTCATATAAACAAGCTGCTGGGGGGCAATGGGGAAAATTGAAAAAAGGCTATATGGCACAGGATAACTAATGAATAAAAGATAACACCATTAGACAGACATAGCTTACCTGCTATCTGATGTGTAACCTGAGCCTTTTCTCCTTTGAATGGCTGCCCCCATTGCTACACAGCAGCTTATTTATATAAACAATAGTAGCGTTTCTGAAGCAAACACAGCAGTTTCACCAGTGCAGGGCAACACTGCATTATATTTTCATTACTTTAAAACACTTTTATTTTTTGATGTTGCTGTTCCTTTAAGGGAGAACTAAACCCTTAAAAGGAATATGGCTAAAAATGCAATATTTTATCTACTAAACTTAGTGCACCAGCCTGAAGTTTCAGCCTCTCAATAGCAGCAATGATCCAGGATTTCAAACTTGTCACAGGGGGTCACCATCTTGGAAAGTGTCTATGACACGCACATGCCCAGTGGGCTCTGAGCAGCTGTTGAGAAGCTAAGCTTAGGGGTCATCACAAATTATGAAGCAGAAAATGAAGTTGGCCTGTAATATAAACTGATGCTACAGGGCTGATTATTAATTTCTGATAGTAGTTGCACTGGTTTCTGTGCTGCCATGTAGTAATTATCTGTATAAATTGCTAATCAGCCTTATATTGTGACATTTATATTTTATGTGTACTGTATATTGTGAGTGTAAGCTCAGTAAGTGACAACAGCACAGAGCATGTGCAGTGAATCAGCAGAAAAGAAGATGGGGAGCTATTGGGGCATCTTTGCAGACAAAGACACAGATCTTCCCTGCTAAAGGGCTGTGGTTGCTAAGGTTGGAACAGAAGCACAAAACTAATGTACAATATTTCTAGCCTATTTCTTTAGTTAAGCTTTACTTCTCCTTTAAACAGCTAGAGTTGCTGTTTAGCTGAATATGTTGGGGGGGTATAGAGTTTAGAATGGGGGTCTGGACTATGAAGAGTCTGGACTTTTCAGCTGGGTGTTAGCATTCATTTTAATGATTGTAGCTACCAAGTTGTGAGGTCACAAACCTGTACGACAGCAACTAGAAAATTCAGTTTCTTATTAAATGTACAGTATACACTATCTATTTTTTTCTATATGTTGAACTGATGGATGCGCCATCTTTTGGGAATCACCACTCCCAGTTCAGGCTGACACACCTGTTCTAGAGTTTAAGACATACTAAAGCTCATATTGCTAGGCACCTGTCTGATTGCTATGCACTATGGAGATTGAGCCTATATGCATTACTTATATGCACTGGGTGATGATTTGCAAATTGTGTTTGATGCAAAAGGAGTAAGGTGACTTGAGCATGTAAGGGTTCCTTTTGCATTTTGTACTGTAGTCACGCCAGCTATATCGGGAGAAAAATGATGTTCTTGATGCTGACACCAAAACAGCTTGTGCCTCAGTTACAAATGGAGACACCTTTTAGGATTGACATCAGGTGCAAGAAGTGGTGGGTGCAAATTTTGCAGCATACTCAGTTACACTGTTATGTTGGGCATGTTGCATTGTGCGTAACAACATGCCAAATTATATAGAATACTACTGCATGGTATTGGGTGTATACGTAAAAATATACATACATTTAGGGGCCCGTTTACTTAGCTCGAGTGAAGGATTAGAAGGAAAAAAACTTTGAATTTCGAAGGTTTTTTTTGGCTACTTCGACCATCGAATTGGCTACTTCGACCTTCGACTACGACTTCGAATCGAACGATTTGAACTAAAAATCGTTCGACTGTTCAACCATTCGATAGTCGAAGTACTGTCTCTTTAAAAAAAGCTTCGACCACCTACTTCGCCACCTAAAACCTACCAAGCACCAATGTTAGCCTATGGGGAAGGTCCCCATAGGGTTTCAAAGTATTTTTTTAGCGAAGGAAAATTGTTCGATCGATGAATTAAAATCCTTCGAATCATTCGATCGACCAATTTTTCCTACGATCGTTCGAATTGCGGTAAATCCTTCGAAGTCGAAGGATTTTACTTCGACGGTCAAATATCGGGTTAATTAACCCTCGATATTCGACCAATAGAAAATGTGCCCAGTGGCGTAACTAGTTGTTACTGGGCCCCATAGCAAATTCAATTTAGGGCCCTAAAATATTTATAAGTTGGCCTATTTTACCAAGATATATTAAAATTGCTAATTAATTAGGGTCTCACTGGGCCCCCTACACTCCTGGGCCCCCCTGCAACCGCAGGGTCTGCTTCCTCTATAGTTACGCCCCTGAATGTGCCCCATGATGTACACAAATTTAAAACCACAAAAGAAATTCAGCGGTTTAGCAGTTTTGTTTCATATTCACATTATACAAAAAGCTCTGGTTAGCCATTTCAAGGTCCTGTAGGCGTCACTCTTCTGATAAAGCTGAGTCCTAATAAGACACAGTGTTTGAGCTCTGTGTTACATTAAAGCAGCTGATAAACCTCTAGGTCATAATTGCCCATTATATTTAATTCTTTTTTTTCAGTGAATATGTGTCGCCTTAGTTCATTTATGGTATTTATTATTTTGCAATTCTCATTGTGCCTGTTAAATGTTATTCACTTTTAGACTGCAATTTAAATGTATTTTAAAATCACTTTGGATAAAAACATGTTCAGCTGTCACAATGGTAAATGTTATAAAGAAGAATTATTTCCATTCTACCTCCAAATGTAGCTAGCTCTTTCACAATGGCCACTGATGTTGGGAACCCATAATTAAATTAGCAACATTGGTTTCCCTGTGCTTTCTGGGTGCATTAAGTATCACTTTTGTGTCATTTCAGAGACCTCACAAAATGATAGATTTATGCAGCAGAATGTACAGAAAGTGGAAAGAGGAAATTAATTTCACTTAGCTTGCTGTCTGAAACCCATTATTCATGACATCTGTCAGTGTCCGTACACTTATCAGGAGATACTTCACAAACACCGCTTTCATCTACTGTGTGGCACAGGTTGTGCAGTCTTGAACTATAATTTTCCCAAAGACACAGAAACTATTGTGGGGCCATTTGTGCAATCAAGAACTACAATAAGGCTTATAATTCTGCCTTTGAATTCTCCTGTAGAATGTCTTTGAACTCACACCTTCCTGTAGAATCTAAACCTCTGTAAGCTTGGAAATTGCATTGCAATATTTATTTAGAGCTTTTTATGTAAGATAAATGACACAATTTGTTTATACCATGATAATACTTGAGACAGATCTATCAGAGTTTTCTCCAACCTACTACAATTTTTTCTTTCTACAGAAAATATTAATTCCTCACTATGCTAGAGGATTCGGTTACCTAAGGAAACATGGGAGCGGTACTAATAGATTTTTTCTTGATTTAAACTAGGGGTATTTTGAAGTTTAATATCTTGTTTCACCCTTGTTTTAGGAAGCTGCTCCTTTGATGAACCTTTCCAGTCATGCGGATACAGTCAAGCTGAACATAATGATCTTAACTGGGAGCAGGTGAACACACTTCTGAAGCCAACATCGGATCCATGGATGCCATCAGGTTTGTGATTCTATGTTCATTCATAAGCTGGTGAAGTAGCATCAATAGAAAGGGGCAGCTTTAAAAAATTTTGAGAATGTTTAATGAACTGAAAAATGTATTAGAGCATTGATAGCTTTGAACCACGTCAGCAGTTCAACCTATTCTGTTCTCTGGATCCAAGAGGCACCACTGAGCTCTAACAACCCAATGCATTAAAATAAACACCATGTAATGTAATAGAGGACCTTAAAGGAACAGTTCAGTATAAAAATAAAAACTGAGTAAATAGGCTGTGCAAAATAAAAAATGTTTCTAATATAGTTAGTTAGCCAAAAATGCAATGTATAAAGTCTGGAGTGACTGGATGTCTAACATATCAGAACAGAACACTACTTCCTGATTTGCAGCTCTCAAACTCTGAGTTAGTCAGCGACTTGAAGGGGGGGCCACATGGGACATAACTGTTCAGTGAGTTTGCAATCGAATCCTTAGAATGCAGCTCAGATTCAAAAGCAACAGTTATGACCCATGTGCCCCCTCAAGTCGGTGATTGGTTACTGCCTGGTAACCAATCAGTGGAAACCAAGAGAAGCAGGAAGTAGTGTTCTGGCTATAATGTTGGACATCCTGTCACTCCAGCCTTTATACATTACATTTTTGGCTAACTAACTATATTGAAAACATGTTTATTTTGCATAGCCTATCTATTTTCCCAGTTTTTAGTTTTTTACCGAACAATTCCTTTTTTCCATGTTGTAATAGGTTTACCATTGTTAACACTCAAAAAAAATATCAATAGATAGTAAATCAGCCCCTAGATTTTGAAGTCTGGATTTTTTCTCAATGGACTCTCTCACTCACACTCTGACATTGAGATCTGGATGGTATGGGCTGCAGCTGGCCAAATTATACAATCAAATTAACAGTCAATCTTTCAGCCTATGGCCTATGGGTTGATCAGTTAGTTACCAGCCAAGTCATGTGCAAAGTATATGGATGCTTTAACTGATATCTCTCTTACCCTACATACTTTTTATAGGATACACCATACTGCTATAGATCCCCTTATAGTCTGGATAACTTTCCTCTTCTATTATAATTATCATATTTATTTCTGGATAAGGTGAAAATAATTTATTTTCAGACCATCAACAGAAATAGCGCTTTATAGAAAATCAAAATATTACTGTCATCACTTATACTTGTTGATGACTGACAGGTTGCATCTCCTTGGACTTAGACATTAACATTTAGCATTTATTTCTAATTGTAATTACGTTATATTTATTTAAAGAAGAAGCAAACTTCAGTATACCAAAGAAAACAAGGGAACATATTAAATCTGTAAGTAATTTATGTCTGACAACAGTCATTGCATAAGGAAATGTCAGCACACCCCTTTGGCACAACCATCTGTCACTCAGATAGATGCCACTTCATCAGCTTGTCTCAATTACTACACAGCATCTCAAAAACTGAAAAGCATTACTTGCGGGAGACGGTTGCTGCCCAGAATGATCATTTATGTGCATTATAATTATGTATATGTTTCTGAGGAGGTGGAAGAACTACCTGATGACTTCTACTGTCCCTCAAACCATCCAATGCTCTGCTGACATACACGATGCAGTATCATTTCATTTAAGGAAAAAGGGTGGACAGTTCAGCTGTAAAAGAATAGAGTGCAGGTATGAAATCAATTATCCGTAAACCAGGTATCCAAAAACTCCAAAATACAGGAAGGCCATCTCCCATAGGCTCCATTTTAATAAAATAATTACATATTATAAAAATGATTTCCTTTATTTCTGTAATAATAAAACAGTTCCTTTTACTTAATCCCATCTAAAATATAATTAATCTTATTGGAGGCAAAACAATCGTATAGGTTTATTTAATGTTTAAATAATTTTTTAGTAGGCTTAAGGTATGGAGATCCAGATAACCAGAAGACCCCTTATCTGGAAAGCGCCAGATCTCGAGTATTCAGGATAACAGGTCCCATAACTGTACTCTTTAATATATTCATAGGATTGCCACCCATACATGTTTACAGGGGGCTGTCTGGTTCAAAACTTTCTGCCGATTTTCACCATCCTAAAAACCAAGCAGAAATTATGGCAATTGCGTTCAAGCATTGCAGTTACCCCACCCACAACTTCACTGGTTCTGCCTCTGATGTCCAGTTTTAACTGCAGGCAAAGGTGGCAACTCTTGATGTATGTGAAAGTCTTCCATATGTTAATCTGGATATGTTTGGAATATCAAACAATTGTCCTTTCAATTCCCGGATAGCATGTTTCATGCATGGCCTGTCAGTACAGAAATTAATCTTGGCCCTAAAGGGCATGGCAAAAACATGGCTGTCCCTAAAAGGCAGTGGCTGCTATTGGTAAAATAAAAAAAATTCTGAGTGCAAAACAAATTGTGTCTGTAAGGGGGTATGATATAAAGTGACTCTGACTTTGAAGTATGACATTTTCTCAGTGTTAAACCTACATCAAATATGGCATAGAGGCAATTCACAGTTTGTCCCTTACAACATAAACTATGTAGGCCATCTTCTTTATAAGGACATTTGTTTGTGCACCAAACACCCAGGTATCCTGAGGCATGTGTAAAATGCTTCTCCTCTAAGAAAATGTTCTTGTCATTGAAGTTTACTGCAATTGATTTTCAAAAGGCTTAGCACAGGTTTTAATCAGTTTGGGGTTCTTTGTCAATACTGTGTGACAATTCAGACATTTAAAAGTGGTTAGGGCTCAACAAATGCCAACAGCTGCAAGAGTGAGGCAAATTTAGCTTTACTTCTCTAAGTCAGTAAGTCAGCTTCATCTCTAATTTAATTGTATTTATTTATTTTGTTGACAATTATTCTCAGTTCAAACTAAATTAACAATAGTTTTTTCGAAGATCCGGAAGTGCATTGATTGTAAATAGCCAGAAGAAGGTTGCTTTCAATTATATTTACAAATTACCACTAAATATTTTTATTTATTAATATATGTTGGAAAGTTGCATAAAATGACTTTTCATTTCGTTATACCTGTACATTTAATAAAAATTGTGGAAGACTTAATTGCTAATTTAATTACCATATGAACAAATATGGAATGATTCCCTTATTCTATTTTGCTATGTTTTTAATTGGATGTGTAAATACAGACACATTATACTGTTGTTGCAGAATTAGAAGATTATAAAGTACTAAAAAATATATGGTGGATAATGTACCCTCTACTGTAATTTATTAAGATATTAGAAGTGACAGAGGAGTGATTTATACAGGTCACTTAAATCTTAAACATTATTTATTATAATTATTTATTATAATCTACAGTTAATTGTATAAAGGTTAGTCAAGATCTTTCTCTCTTTGTTGCAGAAAAATGGGTGGTACATATGTGGCATAGGGTATGATTTTCCAGCATTTTTTTTTTTTTCTTTTACAATATAATAAATGCTTGTATTAGGCTTTTAGACAAGGGACAGGCAGTGTGCATGGTGAAAAAGTTCTAGAAGAGATCACCATAGGTTATAAATAGCACTTTTATAATGATGTAGGAGCATACTGTTTATAAGGATATCGTTTGCACTTGGATCTCATAGAAAAATGACCAAACAGTAGATCATATAAATGTTTACTATGCCGAAACACTAAATTGAGAGAAAATATTACAGTTAACAGTTACTCTACACCTATTGAGTTTGGCATATGATAGATACTGTATATGGAATAAATGAGTGGTAGAGAAAGCACCAAGTTTAAAATGAAATTCAAAACACTTACCAGGATTAAAAATGAATAATGAATACATGACCACACAAAGAGCTTTGGTGTTGTCCTGTCCCTCTTAAAATTTGTTAATCTAGTAGCAAAAACATATAAGGTGTTAGTGTCCTCTGTTACAGACATTCTGTATTTAATTTTTTTCATTTCACTTTCATCTGTTTGGGTATCTTAAAAGTCTGTCTTACTGTATGTCCTTTTACGCTTTCATTGCCCACTTTTTTCTTACTCACCCACTACCCACTACAGGTGCCTGGTTATAGTACAAAATTATGAAATTAATCTAACATTACATTGTAAGGTAATCAGTAAAATATGGAATGTGTTTTAATTGCAGACTAATTTTGCATTATTCACCTTTGGGATTAATTCCCCCTGTATGTATCAATGATTGCTCAGGAAGTTAGAAATGAATAGTTCCAACGAAATGTTTTCGATATTTATATTATTATTTGTTTCCTGAATTGCAGCAAGGGTTTATAAAATAAAACTCTGACATTTTATATGTAATAAATTTGCTATTTTTAGCAGATACCTCATATATAAAGTTCAAATATTGTTCTATTGATTGCATCTGTTTGTCTAAGCTCCCCACTCCCCCTTCTCATTTTATTGAACAGAGAAAAAAAGCTGCTTTTAAAGGACAAATTAAACCAGTTTAAAGATTGAAGGTTAATTGCCTTTAGTTCTGCTCGAATGCACTGTTGAAACCCCCTTAGAGTGTTTTTACATTCAAGAGGAACAGAAAGTGTTCTGCATAAATTAGATTTCTTCCCATAACGTTATTACACATTATTTTTTTTTTTTTTTTAAAAAATTGAAATGCCAATGTTTTTATCTGCAAGTAACATGGGTAAGATACCCACGTCCAACATCCTATATGGATATATTGCTGATACTTCCAAGTTGTAGCTTCAGTATGTCTTATCCAGGGAGCATTGAACCTCCACCAATGAGTTAAAAGAGACACTAGACTTAAAAACATGTCCCAAAGATTACCAGAATTATACCATGGCAGTAGAGTGATGGATAGGAGTAATGAACTAACTACTAGAGCAAAGGTCTAGACTGCCATTTTTTTTACTTTTTATTTTTTTTCTTTGATTATTTACTTTTTAAGGTGTATAAATTAAATAATAAGCGCAGAAAATACATTATTCATAGTAATCTGTGCCTGGGGGGAAAGTCATTAACTATTAAATTGCCTACCAAACTAACATTGGTTTAATTTCTATAAATGTCAGACTAATCTGACAAATTAAGAATCTAACTGAGATAATCTCTATCTATCTCTCTCTCATATCAGAGAGAGAGAGAGAGAGAGAGAGATTATCTCAATTGGAGACTTGATTTGGCTATGTAGGCCCAAAGAGCACTCTACCTAGTTCGTCCATTTAAAATGATCCATGGAGTCCATACTTTATCCAAGTTGGTGTAGGATTGCCAGGTGCACCAGCTGACATATATCCTAAATTGCTATGTGTACCTCATCAAAGATAGGAGGAGCTCTCTATTTCTAAACACCTATATTGGTGAATAAAAAAAACTTTTCACCCTATATAATTCCCTAGGCATCCTAACTGATCCATCAGAATTAGATTTATACATTACACGTTTGTTCTGATTCAGTATAGCATGATAAATCCCTGGCATTATGTACGATGCAGCTCAATGAGGCATATATCCTATGGATTATTCATAAAGCCTTACCTGCAGTTTGGCATAGAGTGGGCATACTGTGAATATACTAGAATTCAGAAATTCTAGTATATTCAGAAAGTTGCCAGATATATTTTTCATCAACAAATTCTATGTAGAAACACTTTCTTCATGTACAATATTTTTATTTGTCAAACAGAGGAAAGCAAAACAGTTATTGCTTTAGTAATTAAAGAAGGGAATGTATATAATCTATTCTGTGATTAGTATTTTGATAATTTCGCTTTTAGATGAGCTTAATCTCATTTCCCTTAATCACAGAAAAACAGCACCTGGTTGAGGGATAGTGGATTGAATCCCATGGATGAAACTGACACTTAGCTGAGATAATAACAATGGCTTGTTCGCAATCACTTCTATTAGCTTGTCAAATTATTGTCTGATTAATGAGCTGAGGCCTCTGCATGATATTGTTTTCCTTAACCTCAGTGTTTGGAACAGCAGAGACCGACAAAAAAATGTGATTGCTTGTGTGTCTACATCATATTTCTAACATCACTTTGTTATACATCTTTGTTATGTGTCAAGACAGATAACAATTTAAGGAAATATCTTGTACATATATGAGTCAGTTGCTGAAAATATTGCAAATGTATCTTCTTTGTTATTTACTCTTATCCACTGCTTCGTGCCCCGCATACCCCATAGTATAGCAAGTGTGTGCATGCAGTACATATTTTGTGATAATCTCCAGATTTGGAATGCAAAAAAAGCCTCACTTTTATACAATTAAATTTGAAAGATAGAAGTGATGACAACATGCCTCCCCTCATCTGCTTGAATCAAGAGCAGCCTAATGCAAGGCACTCTCAATGAGCAGCCCACAGATTTCTGCACTCCAAAAAGGCACATAGAGGCCTTTGTTTTTGCACTTTGCACACCATTTGGGGCTTTGTGCATGAGCCCTAGAAACTCATGTGCTGTATTTTCTACCTATTGCAGCTTCATGACTTTTCTCACCTCTTGGCCCACATATTATTGATGGTTTCAGCCATTAATAAAAATGGACATTTATATGGTTAAGAGAAGACCATTGAATGTCACACACCTTGTGGCTTTTTATTGAGTATGTAACCATGCGCTTGTATTAGTACCCTGTGTTAGATGTGATAAAAACTTTCAGCATTCTCTAGGAGATTTTAGTACAGGTGTAGGACCTATTATCTAGAATGCTCAGGACCTAGGTGTTTCTGTAATTTGGATCGCCATGCATTATATGTGCTAAAAATCCAAGGCAGCCTGGGGCCCAGAAACACCCCTGTATAGGCTCCTGCTTAAGACATCATCATTTTGATATAATCCAACCCACAAACATGTAGTCTATTTGTCTGTTAACTGACCCACTATATGGGAAAACAGTGCTGGCGTAAAAGGTATTTTAGATTTAATTGCTCTCCTAATACTGGAGATGACTAACCTGTGTCCAGTAATATTATTCACAGTAAATTGTCTCTCCTTAATGTCAGATTTGTTGTATCAAATAATTTCCTTTTGTTTGGCAGATCTCTTTACAACAGACTTAATTGGAAATTCAGATATTTTTGATAAACACCATCTTAGATATTAAAAACCCTCCTGAGCATTTAAACACTTTGCAGGTCATTAACTGGATGTGCAATTCAGGTTTTCTTCCGGACGATACTTATTAAATGAGCCATTCCAGTCTTGTTGTTTTCATTTATTTCAGAATATTAAGATGTTGCAGGTAGTGTAACTGTGAAAGGATGATTAATTGGCTCATACTAAATGGCTAATTGGCGCAGGCTTGTTTTTATTTGTATTCTGAGATAATTAAGGAACTGGGAATGTTAAAATCAAGGCGCACACACAGCAATCATTACAATAAACGATGAACCTTCCCTTAATTCTTTTATGGTGTGTAAAGCATATTTTGGCTAGGTGAGGAATTATATGGAAATTCATTAATGGAAATCCATTATCTAGACATGCACCAATGCCATTTCCCATAGTATTTAACCCTTTGCATGTTTCTTCTCAAATTTGAGTATTTTATAATTTAAAAAGTTTCTAAAATTTCAATTAAAATTGTGCAACTAAAATGTGTATCTTCAACATGGGGAGGCACATTTATCCCGGGTTGAATTTTGAGTTCATGTGAGGTTTTTTTAAACTCCCCTATACTCCCAGAAATTCGAAATTTGACTATTTAAAATGTATTAATAAAATCGAATTTTGTAAACTCAAACTAATTTTAATGACCCAAAAACATGAACCATATTCAATTCAAATGATAAAAACTTGATTTGAATTTAAAAAACTCTATTTGAGTGTTTTTTCTCCAAAAAAAAAACCGTGAATGTCAGGAAGGATACAAACATCACCAAATTGATCCCTGAACCTCTCCCATTGACATATACAGTAATTTGGCAGGTTCTAGGTGGCGAATAGTCAAATTCGAGTTCTTAAAGGGCCAGAGTATGATAAATCTCGAAATTCAAGTTTAAATTAAAATTTGAATCGAGTTTGGTTAATTCACAATTCGAATTTGAGAGTTTTGACCAAAAAAAAATCAAATTAGAATTTTCACTAAATGTGCCCCTTAGTGTGGTATTTACTTAAAACCACATTTTTTCCAATTTTTTAATTAAAACAAAGTCAACCTAACTCCTATCCATGAATTTACCTAGTTTATCAGAAAATATTTTTTAATTATAATTTGACGCTCTAAGCATATAACTTTTTCCAGTTCTCTGCCTATAATCTCGATTATTGACTTCTATATGACCTCGACAGGTTTTAGCTGGAGTATTTTCAGATTTGGACTTATCAGAGTCTTGATCAGAAAAAATTGAGGCTTCATAAATAGACCCCTTAATCTAGCTCCATATATATATAAATTTGTGCATTTTTTCTAAAATTGATGTTTGCCCTCTAGCTTTAATTTCATGTGCCAATTTAACTCAACAGTCCACTATAAAATGAAATTGGATAGCTGTGGTTCATTAGCCGCACTGACTGATATTTTAATAAATATTATCTGAACAAAAATTTAAAAGGTATAACTTGTTCTGCCCATGTGACACCTGTCTAGAAACTAAGGTCATGCATATTCTTCTGCCATTAAAATGTCATGTAGAAAGCAGCTCCTTTCTAGCACAAGATCATGTAAAATACCACTTAGTGTCAAAGCATTTATCTTAACCTTTAAATGGTATGGACACGTTCAACCTTTTTTATCTATCAGGGCAACATTGGGTAAACAAGATATAATTAGGTAGAGTAGATTCAAATGAAAACACCTTGTTAGAGAACGTATCGGTTATTATCTATCCATATACTTTGTATGTTCATTTTGTGTGCTAGCATTTCCAGTTTGGTTTGTGCATAGTTGTTTTTTTTTTCATTGTTTTAATTTTGAGCATTAGTATTTTCTGTAGGCCATCCATGCTGTTTGTTAATCATAGCCCACAATTATATGTAATCAAGCAAATTATACAGAATTTTAATTCAGCGATCCCATTCTATGTACATGTCTACAACAAGACCACAAGTTTGTATTAAGATAAGAATCTTTATCTGCTTAATTGATAGTCATCTGCAAGATATAGCTGAGGACTAAGCTTATTATAAATCAAATCTATTTGAAATGCAGTTTGTTGACAACTGAAACATGGGAATGTTGGAATAAAGCATATTGTGTGTATTACAAGACTGCATGATGCGATTATGAAACTTGTAAAAGAAAGCTACACGTTCTTTTCTTATGCATATAATCTGTTAGGTGTCTTTATCGTCACAGTGGCCATGTGTGATGGACAGAAGATCAATAATTGTCTTTAATCCACTTAATTGGCCTTATTAGACAGTTTTAAAGACCAGTTAGGGAAATCTGTTTAAAGATTTTAAGAGTATGTAAACAAGCCATCCTGTAAACACAATAGCTCATAGACATTTGTGTCTGAAGATCCTGGCTTGGGAAATTTTACCCAGCTAAATGCTACATTCTATTTCACTTTTTTATTTTTATTACTTATAATGACTTTTGCTATTGCAGTATGGTCTAATCACTACCTTGTGATATTGTTATCATCAGTAACAATACCTGGGAAAGAAGAAGAAAAACATGTTTTATCCCTAGAACAAATTTGAAATGATAATTGTACCGAAACAGCTAAACATAAATCTTCCCTGTAGCTTAAAACAAAGGTGCACAAGACAGGCAAAGGGTTCTTAGTAACAAATATCTAAAGCTGGCCATGGACGCAAAGATCTGATCGTACAAATCGAGGGTTTGTACGATTTTCGGACCGTGTGTGGAGAGTCCCAACATTTTTCATCCGGCGGAGATCGGTCGTTTCGCCAATCAGACAGGTTAAAAGATTTCTGTCGGCTGCTGATAATATCTCTGCATGTATTGCCGATCGTACGATTTTCAGTGGTAGACTGTCACTAGCTTTTGTCGGACAAGACGATTGCTGTCAGGGCAGAAGATCGGCTGATCTGTTCTTTTCTACTTTATTTGATCAGAATGGTTAGTGGCAGGTCGGGAGATGGGAAAGTCCGATCGTTCGATGATTCGTATGATCGGATCTTTGCGTCTATGGCCAATTTAAGAGCAGCAATGGTCGATAATATCTACCTTTCCACACAAGCCAAACCTAAAGCCTACAATAGACTGAGCAGCCCAAAACAGTTCTATTCTTGTGCTAGAACATTGTAGCGCACAGCTGCTTCTGCCCAGGATACTCCTTTAAGTGGTTCCTACAAGTTCCGGTTCACTTATGTCAAACAACTCAGTGTTTAAAATTTAATTTTAATTTTATTGATTTACATAAAGAGCTCCTATTGTTGCCGTATGACATTACCTGTATAGTTCTTATACTACTAAATCACTGCGAGTGTAATTCAATAAATATAGTGTTTGAAAAATGTTGTTTTCCATATACCTCCTGAATACAGCAGTAATGGATGAATTATAGGATTTAATAATATGCTGGTTCTGCTCAAAACTTACCAATCAGTCAATGCACATAGCTCTCCAGTGTGAAAACATTAAAAGAACTCAAGAAATGAGTATGTAATTATACATTAAAAATAATGTACTGTGAATGACTCCATGGGAAGCTGAGGTTTTTCAATTCAATAGTAAAAGACTGCCAATTATTAGATAAGGAAATATTAGTCGTTATTGCTGGTAAAGCAACATAATGTGAAATAAGCATTTTAAGCTTATAAGTGCCTTATTAATGCAGAAAGGTGAACACAGTAAATACATGTATAGTTTACTGTGAATACTCAAGAGAACCCATGCCTAGCTTTTACTGCTGTAAATGTAAAAATGCATTCCAACATTTTGCCTGATAAAATAGATTTTGAATTGCTACAGGTGGGGAATCCGGCTTTTGGAGCTACACATCTGCCCTGTGCTCCTATAACACCAGCCTTTCCCAAGCCAAACAAACATACTTTACTTCACTCATTAATTCTCTTTCTAAAAAAACCTTTAACACTCTTCTTTCCCCTTCTCCATACCCTCCGTGCACATCTGTCACTGCTCAAGATTTACTGAGCACTTTAAAAACAAACTTGACACTATTATAAGTATTTTTCTCCCTCTATTCTTCTTCCCTCGTGAAAAACTAATCAACTCGTATAGTTTCCACTACCACCTCTATGCTGAAAATACTCAGATCTGTCTCTCCTCTCCTGATCTCAAAACAGAACTCCTAACTCGTGTCTCCTTCTGCCTGTCCACTATCTCTACTTGGATGTCACAATGCTACTTCAAATGAAACCTCTCTTAAATGGAAATGGTTCTCTTTCCTCCAACTAACACACATAACATCCCAGAAGTATCCATCATAGCTAACAATTCCACTATTACCCCATCTCCCCAGACCCGGTGCCTTGGGGTTATCCTAGATTCCACCCTGTCCTTCACTCCTTATTTCCAGTCACTTATTAAATCATGTCACTTCCACCTGCGAAACATATCAAAAATTAGATCATTTATCACCCAAAATGCCGCCAAAATTCTTATTCACTCTCTCATCATATCACGTCTAGACTATTGTAACTCTCTTTTAATTGGCCTTCCCAGCCAGAGACTGTCACCTCTCCAGTCCATAATGAACACTGCCGCCAGGTTATACACCTCAGAAACCGCTCCTCCTCTGCCATGCCACTCTGCCAATCCCTGCACTGGCTTCCACTACCTTTCAGAATAAAATTCAAATTAATGACCTTGACATTCATAGCACTTCATAACTCTTCCCCTCCCTACTGAACTTATCTCTATATACTCCCAACCGTTTTCTACACTCCTCTACTGACCTGCTACTCAACTCTTCTCTGATTACATCCTCCCATCCTCCCAGCTGCCCCCAGTCATGTGACTTGTGCTCTGATAAACTTCAGTCACTCTTTACTGCTGTACTGCAAGTTGGAGTGATATCACCCCCCTCCCCCCCCCAGCAGCCTAACAACAGAACAATGGGAAGGTAAACAAATAGTAGCTCCCTAATACAAGATAACAGATCCCTGGTAGATCTAAAAGCAACACTCAATAGTAAAATCCAGGTCCCACTGAGACACATTCAGTTACATTAAGTAGGAGAAATAACAGCCTGCCAGAAAGTAGTTCTATCCTAAAGTGCAGGCACAAGTCACATGACTGGGGCAGCGGGGAAACTGACAATATGTCTAGCCCCATGTCAGATTGAAAAATTGAATATAAAAATTGGATTGGGAATTGGATTTCAGTGCAGAATTCTGCTGGAGCAGCACTATTAACTGATGCATTTTGAAAAAAAAAACCATGTTTTCCCATGACAGTATCCCTTTAACTACCAAATGCAATACCACATACATTACTACATCTCTCACCCACTTCATTATGATCTTGCCCACTCCCACACCTGGGGGTACATTTACTAAGCTCGAGTGAAGGATTCGAAGTAAAAAAACTTTCAAAGTTTTGTTTTGGGTACTTCGACCATCGAATAGGCTACTTCGACCTTCGACTACTACTTCGACTTTGAATCGAACGATTCGAACTAAAAATTGTTTGACTATTTGACCATTCGATAGTCGAAGTACTGTCTCTTTAAAAAAACTTCGACTACCTACTTTAAACCTACCGAGCTACAATGTTAGCCTATGGGGACCTTCCCCATAAGCTTTCTAAGCTTTTTTTTTTATCAAAGGAAAATCCTTCGATCGATAGATTAAAATCCTTCGAATCGTTCGATTCGAAGGATTTAATTGTTCGATCGAACAATTTTTCCTTCTATCGTTCGATCGAAGTATTTGTGGTAAATCCTTCTACTTCGAAGGATTTTACTTCGATGGTCGAATATCGAGGGTTGATTAACCCTCGATATTCGACCCTTAGTAAATGTGCTCCTTGTGTCTTACTCCCTTCCCTTTAGCTCTTTTGCACAGGGGCTTCCTCACCTTTTGTACCAGTATTAGTTGTGCTGTATGTAACTCCATATGTTCTATGTATGTAATTCATGTTTTTTAGTTGTATAAGCACATTACTTTACAGAACTGCGAAATATGTTGGCGCTATATAAATACATGATAATAATAATATTTACCTGCATTTCCTCAACACTATTCTCATATCATTATGACTCTATTTATGGAACACAAGTTTTTACATTACCTTGTTCATGTTCAATTTATAAAATAAACCCCCATAGGACATCTGTAGGACTATCTCCTGCATGAAATGGGAGCAACACAGTAGCAAGCTATATCAGTTTTATCACTTGACAAAACTTGACTGAGCTCGCTAATTTTTAGCATCATTAAAAATGGAAAAAATTACAGTTGATAATGGGAACAAAGTTTACCTTGTTTTTTTCAGAATAGTAAATGGAACAGAACAAGTAAAACCTTTAGTAATTAAAACACATTCCAATCACTTTTAAGACATTCAATATTGAGTTCTGGGATTTAAATAAACAAACCAAGTATTCAGGTCATTGCCCCCTTAATTGGAAAACCTTGATAAAAAGAAGCTAGCAAGTTCCAAAATGTACTTTATAAATGCAGCGTGTGTGAAGCTACATAAGTTTAAACACCACAGAGCTGAAATAACAGTGCTCCCCAGCAGCCAGTGCCCCAGTTATTTTCTTATGTATCTCTTTTTCTATGTAAAATATTAGGTTAGAAAATTATTTTTGGGCTGGTAAAAAGGACAGAGTGACATTTTTGTTGAAAGTAGTTTTATAAATATCAATATAGGTGAAATTGGCATATTCAACAAAAAATTCCCTAAATTGTCCTACTTTCAGTAGCTAGTGGCAATGCACTTGAGTGCTTATTAATCAATCATTAAGATGGTAACATTTCAGGCACAGGAAACTACATGTTACCTGATGTCATGTGTAAGAGACAAAAAATATATATTTTAAAAGCTTTTGTTTGAGGAACCCCAATAACTTAAACCTAGCACCACATTTCTCATAGGACCTTTTTAATCTTAGACCCCTATTTGAAGTTTCCCCAACGGCTATATAGTACAGGTATGGGATCCGTTATCCGGAAACTCGTTATCCAGAAAGTTCAGAATTACGGAAAGGCCGTCTCCCATAGACTCCATTATAATCAAATAATCTATATTTTTAAAAATGATTTCCTTTTTCTCTGTAATAATAAAACAGTAGCTTGTATTTGATCCAAACTAAGATATAATTAATCCGTATTGAAAGCAAAACCAGTCTATTGGGTTTATTTAATGTTTACATGATTTTCTAATAGTCTTAAGGTGTGAGGATCCAAATTACGGAAAGACCCCTTATCCGGAAAGCCCCAGGTCCCGAGCATTCTGGATAATAGGTCCCATACCTGTATACTGTACAAAAAAAGGTCCTATTCAAAACAAGATACAATTGTCTAATGATATCAGGAAATATTCTTGCCTTGGTTGACCTTTTTACAGTAAAGAAGATCTGTAGACCAAAAGGAAGCTTCATATATGGCCATGGTTTGCTCCCACTGATACCCAATAGTCATTTCACACCAACCCCAGAAAACATGGATGCATTTTTATTTGTTTGATCCCTTAGTTAGTTTTTGGGTGGCCATATATGTCCTTTTTCCTCAGCTCTGTTCATGTATTTCCAACCAAGGAAGCTCTGTGGGTGTCATACACTTTTAGTAACATGGCTCAAGTGGTTTTCAGCCATGCAGCACTAATCTTGTTATATTTCCAATCCTCTGCCTACCAGCAATAAGAAAGTTAAATGATTTTACATTACTTACTAACCCCTGCAGCTAATAGGATTCTAAGCTGTAAAAAAAGTAATAAGACCATACCTGGCATTGACATTTTCCAGTCATTAATTTTTCTCTTTCTCTGTGTGACCTGTGTGATTCTTATTACTAGCATACATGAATTGGTGACAGAGGATTAGTGGGAAGGAGAGGGGATTTCTGACCTGATATTCTGCCCTCCGTTAACACAAAAGAATTAGCTTGCCTAGTAATTTTACAAATAATGTGAATTTGCTCTTGGGTTGGAATTCATGGACATAACTTATAATTCATGTTTACCAACCACTAAATGCACATGACATCAACAGAACTAGATAATTATATTTAAGATCTTTTATTATTAGATGAATTCACTAATCGCCATCTTCTGCTTTTTCAGCTATCGTCAAAAACGAGACGCCGGCGCCGTTCGCGAATTTTTAGCCGTTTCGCGAATTAAACTGCGCAAATTCGCCCATCACTAACTGTTATTATGTTATAGAACAGCCATTTCTAAGCAACTTTTCAATTGGACTTCATTGTTTATTTTTTATAGTTTTGTTATTTGCCTTTTCCTTCTGACTCTTTGTAGCTTTCAAATGGGCGTCGCTGGCTCCCTTCTAAAAAACAAATGTTATTTAAGGCTACAAATGTATTGTTATTGCTAATTTTTATTACTGATCCTTCTATTCAAGGCCTCTCCTATTCATATTCCAGTCTCTTATTCAAATCAATGCATGGTTGCTAGGGTAATTTGGACCCTAGTTACCAGATTGCTTAAGATGCAAATTGAAGAGCTGCTAAATAAAAAGCTAAATAACTCAAAAACCTTCAATAATAAAATTAAAACAAATTGCAAATTGTCTCAGAATATCACTCTCCACATACATCATAACTAAAAGTTAATTAGATATCAGGCCAAAAAATAAAAAACTCACTGATACAGGGTGGCACCAACAAAACAGCACTGAGGGTCATTTATCAATAATGGACAAATTTGTCTATGGGCAATAACCCATGGCGGACCAGGCTGTTTGCCATGTAATGTATCAACAAAGGCATTTTATTCTACCGGTGCTGTACAAAAAACTTCTTTCTCAATAACCCATGGGAACCAATCAGATTGTTGCATTTATTGTTCTACTTGCAGCTGATTTTAAAATGCTAATCACTTATTGGTTGCTATGGGTAACTGCCCATGGGCAAATTGGCCAAGTGTTGATAAATGAGCCCCTACAGTGTGTCTGTTATGACTTTCTGTTCATATATTCAAGCTAAGGAATGTGTAGGTGGCACGGTTTACATAGTACTATTGGATCCACACTGGATTTTGGAAGAAGCACTGCGAAGACACTGGTTTTCATGATTCAGTATCAAACACTTATTTTTAGTTACATTTTTTTAGTGATCCTTCTTCCTATAATATATTTTTACAATATGAAAATATTAAATAGTGTGGGTTCAATGGAAAAAAATGGATTTACAGGAGACAAATAACCTGGCATTTAAAAGATTTTACCGGTTTAATGGCAACTTATTTTACTACGGATTTCATGTCTCAATGAGAAATTTCAGGCTTTACTCATTTAATATTCTGAAACTGACCTGTAGTTCCTTACTTATTATAGCATACTGAAAATATAATAGATCATTGATTTTAATGCAAGGCATCATCTAATATGCAGGATGTAATCTCCAGCTGTGGAGCGATTCAGGGAATGTCTCCAGCTGGTATTTTTTATCTCTGATTGAGTATCAGAGATGCTGTTGACTATTTTATAAATTGCTACAAAACCTGTTTTAATCTAGAATGGACTGGATAATGGTACAATTAAGATTATGGGCTCTCACTGAATCCTGCATACTTGCCTATATGTTAGGTAACATTTCTGTTTAATAACCAGCATTTTCCATTTCTGCAAGAAATAAGGTACAGGTTATTGTGCACAAGCAGGCAAATGTGCATGATTTTATAAATAATCTTGCTGGCACAATGATCTAGTCGATTTTTAAGACATTGAATATGTGTGTGAGCGAAGTGGTAGGTGCATATGAGTGGGATAGGGGATTGCAAGGAATCTTACCACCATCTAGATTTAACTGTAATATATGAATATAATGTCATTGTAGTAATTCATTAAATCTACTGGACGTTTTTTTTTAACACAAAGCATTATTAGTTTCCTTTCAGCCATTTTTACTGTGTCCGATTTAACATTTCTATTCAGCCATTTCCATTCTCACTGCTCATTTCACATGTTTTTTCTCTTCCCAACTTTGCACATGCACATTTTAATATAATTCTTGCCACCTTTCCATTTAGGCTACAGGATAATGCATCATCCCACTCCTGTTGCTTTTCACTTTCCAGCCATCATAAAATTGGGCCTTCTCTACAATTGTTTTGGTGTCTAGAGCTCATTATGGATGATAATGATATGATGAAGAGAAAGGACCCGATATATACAAGACCCATTTCCATAGCCTGCTAACGGAGATAGCGACTGAGAACTTCCATCAACACCACACTTAGGTTGACAGGGCTAAATGCCAGCTGCTGTGGATGGTTTTATTTGTTAGCAGCTATTTGAAGGCTTTCATTTGGGCATGATTGCTCATCCATGCTCAGAACTGCCCTGAGCAAGTCTCCTTAAACATTTGAATTTTTTTTTTTTTTTACATTAAATGGTGTATCTTTCAGTTCACATAATTGCTTGTGACATTATGCCGGCATGTCTAACCAATGTCTTTGGCTTTCTGAGAAGCAGAAGGAATCTTGACTTTATGAAGATAATTATTATATTCTTAGATATAATGTAGATGTGACACCCAACTTCTTTAGTATAACTGGATCATATAAGCTGTAAAACCTTTTATATTACGTATGGGACAACTGCTGAATGATTAAAATATCTCTTTAACGTAAAGAAACAGTTCTGTATAGAAAAAAAAACTGGGTAAATAGATAGGCTGTGCAAAATAAAACATGTTTCTAATATAGTTAGCCAAAAATGTAATGTATAAAGGCTGGAGTGACTGGATGTCTAACAAAACAGAACACTGCTTCCTGCTTTTCAGCTCTCTAACTCTGAGTTAGTTAGTTAGTCAGTGGGGGGCCACATGGGACATAACTGATTAATGAGTTTGCAATTGATCATTAGCATTCAGCTCAGATTCAAAAGCAACAGTTATGACCCATGTGCCCCCCCTCAAGTCACTGATTGGTTACTGCCTGGTAACCAATCAGGGGAAACCAAGAGAGCTGAAAAGCAGGAAGTAGTGTTCTGTCTATTATATTATTGACATCCAGTCACTCCAGCCTTTATACATTACATTTTTGGCTAACTTACTATATCAGAAACATTTTTGCAAAGCCTATCTATTTACCCAGCTTTTATTTCGATACTGCACATTTCCTTTAAAGTGCAGGTCTGAAATTTGTACTGCTAACCATTTAGTATTGACATTTATTCATCAAGACATTCATTTCTTTTTCAAACTTACATTTCATTTATATACGCCTTTGCTTTTGTGTTTTCTTCCTTTAAGTCACAGAAACACCTTTAATGCTTTAGTGATTGACAGACTGTGTTTATCTAGTCGACAAGAGATTGTTTCCAATGTGTCTTGATAGGATGATGCGCCTTCATTAATGCTGATTGGCTGTCTGCTTGGCTGGATCACTTGCTTGATTGAAATAGACTTCACACCATTAAGAAAGGGCAAATCTGTTTATGTTAGTACTGCTGTGAGTGATTGATGACCACTGTGTAAGTCTACTGCAAATCAAATTGTTTATTAAGGGAAATATTTATGAAATGCAGAGACTTCCATCCGGTGCATTTTCATTTATGCTAAAACTGAAATCCGCTGCATATTATTTATATTTTATATTATACTTTGTGGTGCCACATTGTTTTGAAGATAGTTTTATATATATATATATATATATATATATTTATATATATATATTCGAAATGTTCAAGCACTCCAATGCTGTATTAAATGAATGGCCCAGGTGCTATCTACTTGCCTTTGTTATATAAAAATTCGTATATAACAAAGATGCACACTGGGACTTAAAAAACATTACTTTTATTGTTATAAATTAAAAGAACAGATCGACAAGCGTGTGCAGTGGCCTTGTGATGTATATATATATATATATATATATATATATATATATATATATATATATATAATCGAACAACAATGCCTGCACTCTCAGGTCTTTTTTTTCATATATATATATATAAAATCAGACTTTTAAAAAATAATTAATTTTTCGGAATTTATTAAACCGTGAGGATGGAAAAGTCAGAATCTGAAAATCCGGCATCTCAGACCTTTCAAGGCTGCATATAAGTCAAGGGGAGAAGTCTCAATGATTTTTTGATGTGCACTGGGTTTCTTGCAATACCCCGAAGTTTTCGAGTGAAAAATCCGAAAAAAAACATGAAAATCGGATAAAACATCCGGAAAAATCGTGAAAATCTGATTTTTTTTCCGCAAAGCAAATTTTCTGGAAAATGTAATAATAAATAAGCACAAAAAACCCGAGCGGATTTGACCGGAGTTTGTAGCACAAAATATTAAGATAAATTTGGACTTTGATATGTAACCCCTAACTGTTTTAAATAATTTAAACAACCATGCAGTGCAGAAAAAAATATTTAACAACACCGAGCAGAATTGGAACTGTGCAAAAAAAGAAATGTTTTTTATAGCATCAACTTCAAGAGATAAAGAATTATAGTACTTATATGGTGCAACACTTCTATTGTATCTTGCACTCCAGATCTTGTGGAAAGGCAATAAATTCAAAGTGTTTGTAATCAAAATAGAGGGCACCAACTAACAAGAGAAAATAGCATATGATTTTACATGGGGCCTGCCACATACTGCATACTTAGGATATGGACTGTTATTCTACCTAAAGAGTAAATCTTAAACCTGACCAGGCTACTAGGGTGGTACCTACCTAACTAAAAGAGTATATTCAGGACTTCATGCTAGTCCACTTGCCCTACTTATCAAGTTTTTCATTTGGGTTCTACCATCTGCCCTATACTTTTATGGGGTAAGCTCTTATGTATCTTGATAAAGAGTTGTTAATACACATGTTTTAAATGTTTATGAGGGTTGCAGTCCTATTTCCATTTTTTCTTTCCAAAACTGCAGCAGATGGATTCTGGGGCAAGCACGTCTATTGAAAAGTAGCAAATAAATGTGGCAGGGCTTGATTTGGTGTCCTCTCTTTTCTGTGCTTCCATTTGGTAATTCAGGGACCCCAACACATAGTAGAACCCCCTTTTTATGGATGTTTTTTTTACCATTTCTCCAAGTGACCATTGTGGTCTTCATGGCATATGTACTTAGGTTTTTAAGATGCATCCTTGTCTGCCCTGGTCTACCTTTACCCAACTAGTATTCATTTGCCCAGGTGGGCAGCTGCAGCCACAGCCTACAATATCCTGATGCCACCTGCCCGACCTTTACTGTGGAAGAAATATAAAACATCACTGGGGAAGTGCTTTCCCAGAAATACTTGCCTAGCCACATACAGTATATTTACGTTTCATGCTCTGAGTAAGCTACTTCTCATACATTACAGTTCATTTAAGCAAAAATAAACTACACTGAACCCCAATGTATTCTTCCTTTAATAACGGAAAAAGCTACATTAACATGCATAGTAAGTTTATACAGTATATATGGATTTCTAAATTTAATATGCAAAATATTATACTTTCTTAATCCAATTCATCTGGAATACTTCTCTTGTGTCATGACTGTGTATCTTAATGTATAGAATTCAAGTGTTCTTGTGTCATAATCTTACTTGATTTGTTGATGTTACAGATGTTTCACTTTGTCCCTGTTAGGTTAAATTCTACAGAATTCAGCTTCCTATCTTAAAATAAGAAATATAGAGGCTATACAAGATGCACAGTACCAAGACAGTCCTGTAGTTATGATCCTTAAATTATGTTTAAAGAAAAGCTTAATTTCAAACCTTAAGGGTCAGGCCACACTGGGCGTTTTGGGTAGATTTGGTCACCTGGCAACTAATCGCCTCGTTTTTGCCGCGACCTATCTCCCCAAACGCCTTCCCTCACTCTGCGCCAGCTAAAATTAAAAAAACGCCGGCACTAATCACACGCAGCGATTCGTTTTCCGAAGTTGCCCGAAGTTTCCTCGTGATGCAACTTCGGGCGACTTGGGAAAACGAATCACCGCGTGTGATTAGCGCCAGCATTTTTTCATTTTAGCCGGCGCAGAGTGAGGGAAGGCGTTTGGGGAGATTGGTCGCCGCAAAGGAGAGGCGATTAGTCTCCAAATCTCCCCAAAACGTCCAGTGTGGACTTACCCTAAAACTACTAGTTAAAAGTATTATAATTTGTAAGTGATGCAGAAAGGTCATTATTGTATAAAAAAAATGCCGATATATCATTATGCTAACATGCTTAATTTATTGCTTGAATCAGGAAGGAAAATATAAATTTTTGGTTGAACCACTTCCTAATATCTCTCTCCATATGTGTTCCTCTATTCTTACTGCACCCGTTAAAGTGGACCCGTCACCCAGACATAAAAATCTGTATAATAAAAGTCCTTTTCAAATTAAATATGAAATCCAATTTCTTTTTTTTTTATTAAAGCGTTCATAGCTGTTGTAAACTCATTTAAAAATATCAGCTGTCAATCAAATATTGCCTGTCCCTCCTCTATGCCTAGGCATAGAGGTGGGGCAAGCAATTACTTTCACTTTCCATGCAGCACTTACTAGATGTCACTGCTCTCCTCACATTCCCCCAGTTCTCTTAACCATTTAATTGTGTAGTCAGGGCATGGGGATGGACATCGGGTCCCCCATTCTGGTGCACAAACAAGATTCTGAGATGATGCAAGGCTTGTCTTAATAACAGTGTGCACAAAATGGCTCCTTCCTGCTGATGGAAACAAGATTCAAATAATTTATATAATGTAATTAAAGTTCATTTTGCTTGACTAACATGATAAAATAGGATTTGAAATAATTTTTTTGGGTGACGGGTCCCCTTTGAAGCTCTAGAATATGGAAGATTGCTGACTAGGTATAATGGTAGCTTTTCTTGGAAGAATAGCTGGAACTTGGACCTGACTGGGAAAATTGGTCACAGCTTGATAAATCTAGGCCATGTTGTTTTTCTCTTTGTTTGCAATGCTTTGCGGTTTTAAAGGAAAAGCAATAGCCTGCGTGCAAGTCATTAGCCCTGCAGATAAATGCGTCATGCCATGAGCCACCATGAACATGGTTTTATGACCTTTCAAGCTTTACTGAACCCTGTGTGTTTCAAGCCCAATCTTAATCCCTTCTTACTCCCTAAACAACACTATCAGTCTTTTCTGTCAGATCTCCCGACACACAGAAGACAAGCACACATTTCAGCCCTGCCTGCTTAACATTAAAACATAAAAAATATACATCTATAAAGAGAATATAATTATTAATTAAGATGGAAGATATGGAGGTTGCACACAGTGTAAGTCATTCATCTTGATCATTTATTTAATTTTATCCTCAGGGGCATATTACTGCACTCAACGGTATGCTGTCAGCTAAGGACTATAGTGCTTATTTACAAATGGGGGCACAAAAACAAATGTATCACACCATTTTTTTTTTTTATCCACAATGCAGAATTGTTCTCAGAAATCCAGAACTTACGCATTTGCATTTTGTTGCCATCAACGTTTATGCAAAATGCAACATTTCTGTCACAAGGCACCGAAAAATGTGTTAGCTTGAGATTCATTAGGTCAAGTCAGTTACCGTATGTACTCGATTATAAGCCGACCTGAGTATAACCCGAGGTACATAATTTACCTTACGAAAACTGGGGAAACTTATTGACTCGAGTATAAGCCTAGACACAACTAAGACCATTAGACAAGAAGGTACCACAATCATTTAATGAAATTCAACCCTTTTTTCCACCGAGTTGTTACCTCCAAAAATGTAAAATAAAAAATGATTCCCATTGGCTGCACATCACAAACTGAAGAAATGCTGCCCCCTGTCATCCAGCAGTACACATTACGCCAAAGCTCCAAGTACGCTTTCCTCTCCTCTGTGGGAAGTTTTTTACCTGCCGGGAAACGCTGGGAAGGTTTCTCTTTGTGACTATAAATGGGACAGAACCCGGAGACTTGCAGCAACACATTCGATCTCGCATCCCTCAAACAAACAGCGCAACGGTGGGAGCAGCAGCGTGATCAGTGGGGAATCTACATCAAAAGCCACATGATCTGTAATGTCAGCGTGCGCGCCACCCGCACTTCAGCCGTATCGCTCCACACTCCTTGCGCAAAAGTTACGCGCTGCTGCTCCTCCTGCGCAGTGGATAAGCACCATTGTTTCTGGCTGGGAGGGGGGTGTTACCCATTGGCTCCTCAGGATCGGGGGCCCCATGGATGGGTTGCGGGCCCTATCCAGGGTGCAGGGGCATGGGACTCAGTAGCACAGTAGAAGTGCGGGTGGCGCGCATGCTGACATATACTGACTCGAGTATAAGCCGAGGTAGACTTTTTCAGCACATTTTGGGTGCTGAAAAACTCAGCTTATACTCGAGTATATACGGTACATGTATAGATGCAGCACACAAAATCAGTACTGGAAGTAAGATCATATCAAGGGAGATGTTAATTCCTGGGCTACCTTGCTTGGAAATGGAATTAAATCAGTGCCCATCATTATGTGTAGAAAAAATAAAAATGATACAGCACTTCTTACTTTATATCTTTTTATATTCTCTACATATCACAGGTGTATGTTTATACAGGTATGGGACCTTAAATCCAAAATGACTGGGACCTGGGGTTTTACAGATAAGGGTCTAAAATCAGGGAAATGTAGTATGCATAATATTTTCAGGTATGGGACCTGTTATCCAGAATGAGCAGGACTTGGGGTTTTCCGTATAATGGCTCTTTCTGTAATTTGGATCTTTATACCTTAAGTCTACAAGAAAATCATATAAATATTAAATAAACCCAATAGGCTGGTTTTGCTTTCAATAAGGATTAATGATATCTTAGTTTGAATCAAGTACATGGTACTGTTTTATGATTACAGAGAAAATATATATAAAAAAAATTAAAATCTGTATTATTTGGATACAATTCAGCGCTTTCTGGATAATGGGTTTCTGGATAACGGATGCCATACTTGTATAAGTGTAACCACGAATAAAACTGTAGAATGAGGGAAAACTAAATCAGGAGATGTAAAAGCTAGTACTAAAAAGTTTAATCTAGTACTAAACTATATATAAGGTATATATGGAGCAGAATGATAATTGTTTTATATGCTGAAATTGCCAATAAATTAATAAAGCGAATATTCTACAGTGTGCACAAGGAAATGAAAACAAGTTATAGTGCATAATTAGCAACTTTAAGCAAGTGTCTCTAGCCTGCTGCATGTAAGTAAGAAATCTGTCTGGTAAAATGTCCCATAGCTTATGGCAGAAGTGTTGAAAGAAAGTTTAATGTTGTGTTGTGTTGCCTTTCAGGTTCCTTTATGATGGTGAATACAACTGGAAGATTTGCTGGGCAAAGGTCTGTGCTATATTTACCGCAGCTGAAAGAGAACGACACACACTGTATCGATTTCCACTATTTTGTATCAAGCAAGAGCGGGGCCCTTCCTGGCTCAATGAATATTTATGTCACAGTAAATAATGGCCCTATGGGGAACCCAGTCTGGAATATTTCAGGGAGTGCTACAGGCACCTGGAACCGAGCAGAACTGGCTATTAGCATCTTCTGGCCAAGATTTTATCAGGTATGACACTTTTTTTATTTATTAAACATTGACTGAAAAAAATATATTTTGTCAATTTATAAATAATAAACATCTGATAAAAATGTCTGCTATTTCTGGGAGATGCTTTATATAGATTTATATAAGTATAGATTTATTGAACACTAGCTCTGTCACTACTTCTCACCAACTTTGGCCATTTTTGTCGCACAGAGATTCTTAACACAGGGTGCCAAATACAATACACACACCATCTCACGTGAATGGCAGCTACAAGCCCTTACACGTTTGTAAATAATGTGTATTGCAAATATAGATATATAATTATGTCATTTTTTTTTGTGAAGACATCACTAGACTGTGATTAGAAAAACCCTATTAAACTGATTTTCTAGATGAAATACAAATTGATTGAGCAAATGTTTATACTTAATGCTTCATCTTCAAGCTTATTGTATGTCTTTTGTCCTATAAAGTCATTTAAATCAAAGGTCACATGGGAAAAGATTTATTTATAGGTGTGTGTGTTTGTGCCTGTGTAAAATGAGGTATAGTGGATAAATAACTCCTCTGTTGCTCTGGTGCGAAATGTGTCAGGAATGAGTGGCTGACATGTGGTATGCTGATCGAGGGATGACACTACCGTGTGGTATGTTTCATATAATACAATGCTTTTTGCTGTTGTTTGCTGTGATTGTTTTGCACCAATACATTCTTTGAGTAAGTCACCTTGCATATCATTTATTCTTGATAAATAGGCTTTTCCCTGAGCTAAATCTCTTTGATCTTGTTGGACAACTCATTGTGTGTTGGCTAAATGGTACTTTTATGTTATCCTCCCTGGAAGGTTTACACTTTCTGGTTAGGGGGTCTTTTTAAGAATCATACATTATATTTCATTTTAAAATAAATGTATGTATTTTACTTTTATTGTGTAGTTTCAGTTATTGACACATGCCACTGTACCTTCTGAAGTTATCAAGTCATTAAATAGGTAACTGATTCTGCTATAAGTTGAGAGATAAAACATAATTGGACTGTGGCGTAAGTATAGAGGAAGCAGACCACCCAGTCGCAGGGGGCCCGAACTGTGGGTCTGGTTTCTCTATAACTGAAAAGAATACCCCCTTCCCAGCCACTCTGTTACCTGCGGATGGGGAAGGGGGACACAGGAGACCCTGGAGACTTCGGCGTGGAGCGGGGATTGGACGGAAGCAGGGAGGGGAGTGAGTGTTGGGAGATCAGTTGGGGATCATAGTGCATCGGGCACTCAAAAAAATTTTTGCAGGGGGGCCCAGAGCACTCTAGTTATGCCATCGTAATTGGGCATTTTTTTTTTTTTGCACCTTACCCTGGATAATACTCATGGAGCAGTCAGATATTCCCTAACTTACACACCTGAATATATGGTATGGGTATGAAACAGGAGGGTGACACTGCCATGCATGAATACAACTTTGCTGAATGCAGGCAGTGCTGTATTTATGGCACAAAACGGTATGCCTATACTGCAAAGAACACAAATATGCATTATACATGCCAAGTTGCCCTATTTTTTTTAGCACTTTGCATCCTGCCCGGTTTTAAATGAGGCTTCATATTTTTGGTCCATTATTTGATCAATCAATTAACAGTGGCTCACAGACCAGACTTTAAAATCACCCCAAAACAATTTTCACTCGCTGAAATGCTCGCTATAGGATTTGTGTTTGTTGAGATAAGGTAAGCCAGTTATTGGCATTCTCTTACAAGCAGCACATTTGGTTTTGGCAAACTCAAGTGTTTACAACTAAAAAAAATCCCCTTGCATGATACCATTAAAATTGATGGTTTCCAGCTCCTTTTAAAAGTGACCATTTTTTGCTACTCTAAATTAATAGGAAGTTCCACTAATATGCTGATAAAAGGGCACCAAGACGGTTACTGAGATGAACAATTAAGAGTTTTAATTGAATCTTGAATAAAACATCACCGTTTATTCTCTTGCATGTGGAAATCAGCAAGAGGTGTCATGCAAACATAATAAACTAGAGGTGATGATCTGTTACCTTGTAGGCTTCAAGCCCAGAAATAATAGCCTTTCAACTAAATGGAATCCATCTGTACTTCGTCTCACATACTTACATAGCATATTCCCCTTCTGGGCTAATGATTGCAGTCTGCCCTTTGCATTCTAGGACATCCCAAGTAAAATGGCATCCATTTATTTCTTAGATATAATGCAATGTCCTCTAGCTTAGCAAAGTCTTTTTGCATGACCAGGCATACAGTATAATAAAAAAAAAATTAAGTTTGTAAATATCTAAATATATAGTGAATTCCAAAATATACAATAGCTGACCTTTGTCTGTTCACATGTTGGTGCCCTATATCTCCAGCTTAGCTGTTGGGGGCATAACAGGAGTTTTATTCTTGCAATTTATCATTTATCATAAATCAGTCACTGCTCTTTCATTTCATTCTCATCATGCATGATGCAAAATAGTGTATTATTCAACCTTTTTAAAGTGTGTAGCGCCAAGCAGTTAAATTATGGACACAGTTTGGGGCATCTCTCAAGCAGTTAGTAAATGAGCCATCGCAGAAAGATGGCTTATGCAAATGGGTATATTGTATTAAATATAACTGTATGGGAGGACTAAATGATTAGTAGTAAGTGCTATTTAATATCCATTCAGTAGGAAAGCACAGTTGCAGAAAATCTAAAGGCTTTGGGCAGCAGAAAGAATAACTATACAAGTTCTCCCATATTCTCCTGAAATTGGGCCATTTAATAGGTCAGTGAAGTAACTGTGTGGTTGTCTACCATTTCAACCATTGCAGGACCATATTGACACATCCCAGGGGGTGGACCTTATTACTTAAAATTGCACTTTTCTATGTAGGACTACCCAATATACTACTAAAATGTATATTATAATGAAGCAGGGATTTACATATGAGCTGTCCTATGCACTATATTTTTATAGAGACCTACGTTGTTCAGGAGTATAGTTTACCTTTAAATTGGAGACTCTGACATGGGGACAAAAGGCCATGTCATATGATGCTGGGATGATATAACTTTCTTACAATTAATTTTTTACCTATACGTAAAATAATTACGATTATGTGGTAGATGTTTAGATACAAAGGACACAAGTTACATAATTTATTGACCAATGAAAAAAATAGGGATGGGAAAATAAAAGTCAATATAACTGGAAAGCATCACAATATTTGTGATTTGAGAACAAGAGTAATTGATCATATTCTTCTACTGAAACGTGGCAGAGACCATGAAAATGTCATGAATAGCTGGTTGTACTTTTGTAAAGAGCCAACATGCTGTTAAACCATTTTCAAAATATATCCTAGACATGAACTGTGTGTTTAACAAAATAATTAATAACAAAAAACTGAACAAAACAGACAAAAAACAAGCAATTGGTCTAGGCAGGCGGCAATCAAAACGCAGTCTTAAACAGGCACAGGATTGGGGCTGGAGGCAGACAATCAGGAATCAAAATAAAAGGCCAAAACTGGGAAATCAACAACAAGGCTAGAGCATGAAATTACTTGGACAGGAGCCTTGGACATAATATTTGGCAGGCTTGGCTATGGCAATAGCATAATGATCGAGCACAGGTTGCTGGAGGAGGCAAGCTTAAATAGCCCCTTAATTGGGCTATTGCATGTAGCTGGCACGTAGCAGGTTAACAGGGAACACAGACGGAAAGACATTTAGATAAACTGGCAGGCAAAAACATTGCCTCCTGTGGCTCAGTCTGGAGGAATAGCAGCCAGTATACCTCAGGTCCCTGGTTCTAAGTCAGGAAGTTCCTGACAGTCAGTGATACAGTGTGAATGTTTTTGGATCAGTATTGTGCAAACAATAACGCCAGTGGGTTTAAATTCCTTATTTTCTTTTTGTAATTGACAGTAGGTAAATAGAGGGTTAAGATTAACCCTTCAGTGGGGTTTAGTATGTGGGTCCGGTATTTGTGCCTGTATGGACACCTTAGAGATCAGGTTTAACTAGTTACAGTGAAGGAACAATATGGCAGCTTTTGGAAGAATGAACACAAATATACAGTTCTTCTGCGTAATAACCTTCTGCAATATCCAGAGAATATCAATAAGGTATACATACTAAATGAATTTGAACCATGTTTATGAATACAAGATACAAGATGTATTTCTTTTTGAGCTGTGCACAATGCATTTGTCAATGATAACTCAATTGACTTTTTCCAATTTATGTTTTATCCATAATAGTCTACTCTTGTATTGAGCTGTAGAATATGTTCTTTTTATTAATATAAATAAAAGATTGTGATGATGCCATTTTATTCTGTTTGATGACCTTTTTGCCTGAAACGTTAATCACTGATAATGTTATCTGAAACAAATGTCCTATGTAACACTGTCACTGATCACTGTCACCTGGTGGGAAAGGAGCATGCCAAGCCCAGCAGAAATATTATCTGTGTTATGTTTAAATGAATATTGTTGTCAAGTAATTCTTTTTTGAACCATCACGTTCCTTTGTGACACCTTTAAATGCCAGGGCACACTTTTGTAGTTGTACTGTCGTTTAGTGTGGTTAGTGGGAAAGATTGTTTTCTGGTTAACACAGTAGAAATTCCAATCAAGCAAAATATATACAACCAAAATCCTTCAGGAGGTCCCTAATGAGAAGAAAATTGCTGATCAGGGCCCCCATTTGCAGGACAATTAGAAATAACATATTTACTAGCTTCATCCAGCAGAACTGGGGAAGATGGAGAGAAATATAAACTATATGTCCGCTCAAACTATTTAACTATAAAACTTTTGGAACAGCTGGTATGAACCCCAAGCTAAATTAACTTTAAGGACAGGCGGTATGAAAACTGTTTATTTTAAGAACTGTAATTATCCATTGAGCTTCTTCCAGCCAGCTTTTGTTCTGTTGCATGCAGTTTCTACAATGAGAATAGGCAAGTGGTAAAGGAATTCTTATTTGTGTCTGAGATCAGTTTGTATTACTCAGAGTTTGAAAGTTTCTGCATATAGTGGCTACATTTAATTATTTCCATTCAAATAATAATACTACTAATAATAATAATTTTAGTACGGTATGTCTACAACAGGTATAGGATCCCTTATCTGGAAACCCGATATCCAGAAAGCTCCGAATTACGGAATGGCTGTCTCCCATAGACTCAATTTAATCCACATAATCCAAATTTTTAACAATTATTTCCTTTTTCTCTGTAATAATAAAACAGTAGCTTGTACTTGATCCCAACTAAGATATAATTAATCCTTATTGGAAGCAAAACCAGCCTATTGGGGTTATTTAATGTTTAAATCAATTTATAATAGACTTAAGGCATGAAGACCCAAATTACGGAAAGATCCATTATCCGGAAAACCCTAGGTCCCAAGCATTCTGGATAACATGTCCCATACCTGTAGTTTTCTTGGCAAAGTCAATATATATATATATATATATATATATAGATAGATATATATAGATATATACAAAAACCTGTTTTTTAGCCAATAAGCCCAGATCTTAAGCACCCACAGAGACATTGTGTAAAAAGCCTGTAAGGGCAACAAGGCCATCTGGACCAGTGGGTGTGAGAAAGGGGGAAGAAGGGTACTGGGAGTTGCAGGATAATGTCTAGTACAGGTTGTTAGGTACTAGAAGGATTAAGCAAAAAGCACAGGCAGGGCAGGCAGCAAAAACCAGAAACAAGATCAAGAATATATCACTGAGACAATTGGACAAAGCTTAGGCGTTCTTTGGGGTTTTAACTAAATTTGTTTCAAGCTCATTAAAGATGCAAGGCCATGCTGTTAATTGTTGTGTTATTCATTATTATGTAGAACGTAGCGCTCATTTAGAGAAGAAAGAGAGAAGAAGAGAGCAAAAGGCAGCTGAAACCAACATGTTTTCCCCACCATGTCCACTCGTGGATGCAGGTCCTTGCGTTTTAGAATGGAACACAACACTTGCAGTTTCCAGAAGAATACACCTCTGACAAGAAAGTTAGGGGTGCAGCTAGATCTCAACTTTACTAATCTCACCCCTGATGGGCACAGGGTACAATGGAACACCTTCCTTACTAACTGCCTTGCACCCTTGAACAACAGCCAGTGGCATAACATGAGATTGCCAGTCCCTCCCACAAAAAAAAAAAACTTCAAAGGGGCTCAGGGGCACAAATATCTTTTATACAACTAAAACTTGCCTCCAAGTCTGGAATTCAAAAATGAGCTCCTGCTTTGAGGCCACTGGGCGCAACATCCAAGAGGTGGAGAGCAACATGTTACTCACGAGCTACTGGTTGGAAATCACTGCTATAAAGGAAGCCTACCCCACAGTCCATGCCCCATGCAACCACAGGGTCTGCTTCCTTTATAGTTACATCACTGACAACAGCATCTAAACAGTTTAGCATCTCTATGTATTTGTAGAAACCATATACTGTATGTATATATATATATATATATATATAGATTTGCTCATAAGGATCCGCACACCAAAATTCTTTCATCAAAATTCAGTGCTTTATTCAGTACATAGATCCGACGTTTCGGCCCACATTAGGGCCTTTTTCAAAAAGGCCCTAATGTGGGCCGAAACGTCGGATCTATGTACTGAATAAAGCACTGAATTTTGATGAAAGAATTTTGGTGTGCGGATCCTTATGAGCAAATCTATATATGAATTTTTGGACCCTGCACCCACAGGAATTACACTAAGTCCGGTCTACAGAGTGCGGTCGTTTCACACAGACTATATATATATATATATATATATATATATATATATATATATATATATATATATATATATATATATATATATATATATATATATAGGGAAGAATGGGAAGATCATGCCCACCTGTAGGGCCCTGTTGCTTAATTCCTGCTGTGTTGAACTGTAGATTTCTTTTTGGATGTTACCTTTCAACACATAGCATGACTGGAACTATATCTTCACTGTTACATCTTGCATTTGAAAGGTACATTTACTTTAATTCATTCAGTTTTATCTCTGCGATCAGCCGGGTTCACTCAGAGTTTGCAGTTGTTCAAGCTATCATTTCTCGCCTTCCACAGCAAAATCTGGTAACGAATTACATTTTTTTCTTAATCTAATTTTAAAATTCATATTTTACTTATAGTCACTTATGAATATATTGTACTGTTCAGGGTGGCTTTTTTATTTGATGTTTAATATTGTTTTCATTTACCAGTATTGCTTTTGAGAGCTGACGGTATTAGATCAATCACTTGATTTTCTAAGACATAAAATAAATGCAAAACTACATTTTGAGCATAAATGTATATTCTTCAAATTATCCAGCTATTTGCTAGGACTTGGCCATTTAGAAAGTTGAAAGAAAATAACTTTCGCTAATGCAACTCAATATTGTATGGGTAACGTGGCATCACAGTTGTCAGTAGTGCAGCACTGGGGCCCTGGGCTAACTTTGATGCATGGAGTTTGTGTGTTTGCATTGTTGTCCTTCAGGTTCATGGGTTTCCTTTGCAGTCCACAACTATAGCAGTAACAGTAGGTTAACTGGCTCCTGTATAATTGATCAAATTACCTTGCTGCAGTCTTACCTAAAAAGACTTCCATTACAACACATTGTCTCCAGGATCATATTAAAATCTTCATTTCTTTTATTTATATAAATACATTAAAAGCTGCCAGCATTGGCTCAGTGCAATAAACAATTACTGATGCATTTCATGCCCCATTTCTTGGCACGTCCTCAGAGTATGACACAACATTCACAATTTGCAACTTTATTGGTACCCCTACCCTCAAACATATCCTTAAAGGGATCACTTAAAGGGATTCCTTAAAGGTATATTACAACTAAACTCTATCTTATACATTTTTATTTTACTATTAAAAATGTAAATGCAATAACGAACCATACCTATAAAGCTGGTTGAAACACATGTACCAAAAATACATAATGGTTATATAGCACATGATTCCATTTTCATTTTGTTTAATCTCACTCAGCTATACCCTCTTATATTCTGTACCCCTCTTACTCTATATAATATTTTATTTCCCAATTAAGACCTACTGGTTACTCTGTTTCTAAAGTAAATGTCCACCACACTTCTCTTTTATTCAGTGCCAAGAAATGGGGCATGATACGCTTCAGTAGTTGTTTATTGCATTGATCCAATGCTAACAGCTTTTTATGTATTCATATAAATAAAAGAATTGTACATTTTAATACAATCCTGGAGAGAATGTGTTGTAATGGAAGTCTTTTTGTGTAAGAGTGTACAAGTAACCACTGCCAGAATGTGGGACTAATGAACAAGTGATTGTCTGGGTTGAGTTGGTGAGCTCCTTGCTGCAGAGCCTAATGACAGGGACTTTTATACTGTCTGTGTGGTACAAAATATTTTTATACTGCCACTGGCCACAGGGTATGTTTAAAGTTTTAGCCTTTTCTCTTACATGTACCATTTTTGAATGGAGTGCTGGCAATCCCTTGGTACAGTGTGAACTCTTTGAGTAAGTGAGATTAGCCACCCAAAAAAGAGACCTGCTACTATATATTCATGTAGAATAATTCTCCAATAGCTAGCCTTTTGTCAATAACCCCACTACAACAATAATTTCAGCCATCTGCCATTCTAGTTGCACATCAGGGAGAAACAGATAGATCTAGTAAGGGCAAGGTGCAGAATGAAAACTTTTGCTCTCAGATGTTGGCCACGGCACTTTCCCCCATTTCTAGTACAGAGAGCAATGGTAGAATGGTAAGACTGTCTAACTAAAATGTTGTCAGCCTATGATTAAGTATTTGTAACATGAAACGCCTAAGGCAGAGAACACAATAAATCTTTTCTACTTGATTTCAACTATTTGATGGAAGATTCCCTTTAATTGAGTGCCTGCTCCAGATTCATTCACGGTTGTCCACTCCCTATGCTGAGGGCTCAGGGCGGTGCGCTTGGGCCACTTTCCTAATGTGGTGAATAAATATTCTACTTTATGGAGACCCCCTCTTCATCTTATCACAACTAAAATGTTGGAAATTATCCTGTGATAACAGTGAAAAGGCTGCATGTTGGCCAACACAGATAAACCACGTAACCTTTACCACCTTGTCACCATCTTGCTTTTAAATGCCAGCAATCCATTCTTTTACCTTACAACTTCTATTCTCTGTGACCCTACGCAGTCCAATTTAGGCCCCCTAAAAGCATCTCCCTTCTGCATACTATAGAGCCCCCCCAAACAATGTTCCCTTGCACATACATTTTGAGGCCAGTGCACACAATAAATTGTGGTACGTACAAAGAATGTTGTGTGAAAACACAAAATTGCATTTATTGCAATTTATTTGACCTGAGCATTTTTTTTAAAAATATGCACACAAGTTCAAAATGTGAGCATAAAAGAATTTTTTTGCACATATAGTCAAAAAGAAATTAGAGGGAACATTGCCCCCCAAGTGCAATTGCAATCATGCAAAAATGGCCACATTCATTAAAAGTACTTGTGTCTATGGCTATAGTGATATGCAAATTGACCACCAGTTGGGCGGGTTCGGATTTAAATTTGGTCAACCATTGTGGATTAGGGTTGGGTGCGGGTCAGGCTGTAGATGTACATGCCTACTTTGCTCCTGAAGATTTCCTGCCTCCGAACTAGAGACTTGCATAGAAGTAGAATAAATAGAGAGATGCGCGGGTACAGGTTGGGTACTGTTCCTACAATGGCAACATTTTGCGAGGGCTGGGTGCGGGTTGAGTTTTTCCTGACCTCTACATCACTACATGGCTACTCCATACATCAACACCGTCAAAGTAGAACATTTTGATCACAGTTCCGTCCTATGTGCCAAAACACATGCACACAAAAAAGCTGCATTGTGGGTAAAATACATAGGACTTGCACCCACAATTGTACTTGGCACACTGCATTTACTCTTGTAAATGAGCCCTGTTAAATCCAAATATATCTTGCATATATTTAGTCAAGTACTAATTAAAGTGTATTTATATTACTGTGTATTTAAATTGAAGCCTATTCTTAAACATCATTACCTTTTCAACTCACATACTCCTCAGCATTCACATCCCCAGTTCTATGTATACTCTGTAATTACCTTAGGAACATACAATGCCAGGTCTATCTTGAATTAAACACGATGCATACAAATGACAGATTTAATTATATATAGCGTTTTATAATTATAAATGGTTGTTTTAATTAATTGCTTACTTATCCTTTACACGTTAACATCATTGTTCCTCAATAATTTCTCTATAATAATTTTTTTTTGGTTTGTTGTTGTTTCATGCACAGCCATGGATCTAATCATCCTGGTGTTCCAGTAAGCACAGTCTCTTATTTGAGACACCTGCAGCTTATGAAACAGGCTGACCTTTACCATTATGAGACCTTTCCTTTAAATGAAGTATATAGGGAATAAAGCAGTATAGATCCAGCCAAATTGAGTTGCTGTGGTTTTTTTTTCTATAGTTGTATAGTTATCAGTATGACAGGCAGTGGTAATAAGTCCTCTGCTACAACCACTCTCTAAATAAAGGTAATTCTGGTTTGAAGCCTAATTTAAAGTTAACAGATATTGCACATACATAAAGACTGGGGCATGTTCAGTTCATGTTGTTTCCTACAGACGCTGACATTTGCTACATTATAGTTAGCTTTGTTTTTGTATAGTGTACTTATATCGTTATTTTCTGGGTGAAGAATACCAGTAGACCATTCAGTAGAGTGAAGCATACAGAGATCAACTTTTCCTATCATTAACGGCAGTTAATTCTCCTTCACTGTAGACCTTGTGGGAAGGGAGTGAGGTTTGTGAGCGCTATGAGGCAAGGGATAGCTTTGATTGTAATTGAGATTCTTTTAGGGATGGCATTTACATTTTAAAGTTCTTACATCAGAATGTGACATTTATAAGGATATAATGTACCGCATAGGTCTCTAAAGAAGACTGTAGGTTATAAAAATATATAAACACGTGAGTTGCAGGCATAAAGCAATTGATATTCTGGTGGTGGCAATTTATGGATATGTGCACCAAATTTAATATCAAGGTGGGTGTCACATTCCCTGATTGGACTGGTGATGTAATCAGTGTATTATTGGTCATTACTACTGCTAGATAGATACTGCCTTATCGCTTATTACCACTGGTGGTTCTAAAAAGGGTGTGTGTTTACCAGAAATGGGTGCGTGGGGTAGATTGGGAGAATGAGATAATATGTCATGGTTTATCAGTTGGGAGTCTTGAGAACTTATGTAATGACATGGGCACACCTATGCAGAATGAGCAATTGCAACAGTGGGAGATGGCAGTAATATTATGCATCATGCAATTCTGCCAGAACTACTGTATATTGCAAATAAAGGAGAAACAGCACCCAACATAGTAGAATAGAGTTCTATTGTATAATGAGTAAAAGAAGCCAACAGGCAAGACTTAATCAAGATAGACAGTGGATTTTCCCACAGCAAAAATAAAGCACAGATAGCATAATATCAATTGTGAGTTATAGGCTTTGCCTGATATTCTCCTGATTTGTTTCTACATTTGCTTAGTGGTCTCTAGAGGCAAAGAGTACAGCCAACCTTTCAGCCTTCCTTGCTTATCTGAGAGTTGCACGAGCTAGTGCTGAAAGGTCCAGCTCCGAGGAAAACATATGGAAAAACAAGACAATCCCCCTGTCTTACTGTATCAGATCCGTTGCAAATGATATGCAGCCTGCACCAGGTTTAATTAGATATGACTTAAAAAGTGTATCGTGCAGCCCAAAGGAAAAGAAAGAGGCACTTGGCATTTTCTTGACGCATGTGTATCCTAAAAATCTGTTTCATCTATTATATTCATCTATTATAAAAGCACTTTTGTTTTTGGGTATACTAATAGATTCACACAGATAGGTTTATGGTTGCCAAGTTCATTCTTAACTGTAGAGGTAAACTGTCAAAATATATACTCACATCATTTCATTGCAATGCTAGGACTAGAGTTCAAGTCTCAGCACAACAACTCCCAGCATCCCCCACACACGGAGGGCAGTAGGTTAGAAACGCTCTTCGCAAGCCCCACCAAATATTCCCCACGGTACCAACATGGCTTGGTAGCTAAAGCTACATTGTATCCTGAATACTTTTGTAGAATACTACCAGAGGGCAGCTTTTGGTTTATAGCTATTAAAGCAGAAACTTGCTTTCAACACAAGCACCTGTATTTGCAAATTATTTCGGTGTGTAGGAAAATGGTATTTATTGAAGTCTTGCAGCATTATGTAAGTAAAAGCATGTAGGCCTCTTGGCATATAGAATTTGCAAAGGATTAGGCAGACTTTCCTCCAGGTCTAGTAACCCATAATAACCCATAGATGTTTGCAGTCCATTAGTGCTGCCTGCTGATTGTTATGGATTACTGGAAATTTGCACTTGTTATGACAATGTCCCTTTTGACACATTACAAATGGATAAAAAATAAATGATATTATTTTACTGAACAATGCTTTTCAGCATTACATTCACACCAGTTTAAAAACAGCATTCTAATCAGTTAATACATAAAAAATATACAGCTCAAAAGCACATAAAATAATTCTTTTTTTGCCAGTTCTGTGTGAGCTTAAGCCCTTAAGGCTCAGAAGCAGCAGCATGTACGTAGCATGACTGCAGTTAGTGGAAATTGCTCCTTAATGCAATGGTAACTAGGACAGAAAAAAAACTCTCAGCTAAGGGACCATATCCATTGTAACAGAGTTAACATTAGGATTTGTGTTTTTATGCCATATGATATAGGTATGGGACCTGTGATCCAGAATGCGCTGGCCTGGGTTTTCCGGATAACAGATCATTCTGTAATTTGGATCTTCATACCTTACATTTACTACAAAATCATTTAAACATAATAAATAAATAAACCCAAAAGCTGGATTAATTACATTTTAGTTTGTATTAAGTAAAAGGTAATGAGCTTTAAGACTGAGCTCCTGGAAAATGACTTAATATTGCCCTTATTAGCTCAAACTTGTGCACAGTCTATAGACAAAATAGCTCTGTTTCCCCAAGCTGGTGTCCAATATGTAAAGCCCATTTTAATATATGCAAGCCCATGGCACCACAGGCATAGGTTTATCAGTGTCTTATATTTCAAGAAGGAACACATACAGTACTTGTTTTTTTCCATTGAAGATTCAACAATCAGAAGCAGCAGTATTTTGCACCCCTTACCCACATAAAGGTTCTGACCAAACTGATTATTGGTTAGATCTAATATTATAGTCCAGTAAGCGATGGACAAACAGTGCAATAACTTTCAATGTATTTATTAAAGGCCAAATAACCATTACTTTTAAGTTTTCTATTTTTACTCCCTTCTACATATTTGGGGGGGTCATTCACACAACAGATGGCAGTTTATTGTATGTAAGGAAAGGCACTAAATTTCTCAGTAGTAACCCATAGTAACCATTTAAGAGGTATAATTTACTGGTCACCTGTTTAAAAACAATCATCGTATGGGTTGCTATGGGTTACTGCTCCTTGGCAAACTTAGTGCCCTAAATTAAATATTTGGGGCTAAATCTACTAGTTGGTAACTAGGCATGAGCAAAATATTTTGCCTGGTTTTGCCACGAAAAAACGTCCATAGACTCTAATGTATAGTGAAACATAATATTGCATGGTTTGAAAAATGCAGCACAAAAAAATGGCCATTGACTTCAATGCATTTGGCATTTTTTTTGCCATCTTGCTAATTTTTGGTCGGGGGAGGGGGGTTTGAAGGCTTCTGTGCCAGTCTATGCCTACTCCACTGACAATTACTCCACTGACAACTGTGGCCTCCGTGAAATATGCACCAGGGTGTAAAAATAAATCACTCTTTGTTGATCCAAAAAAATATAATTTTGCCTTTAACAAACAAATTGTGAGTTATTGCATTGAATATTTATGTAACTAATTATGCAGCATTTTCATTTTCCCTTCAAGTACAATTCTGATTTCTTTGCAGTCTGTACATGTATTTTCTGTTGATATTATTTGTTTTTAGCCTTCCCTCAAACACTGTCTGCAGACATGTGGTGTTGTATAGCAATGACTGCAAATCATTTATTCTTTGCCATATGCCTCAGAGATGGAGCTTTATGTACCTGCTTCTGCTACTCTCAGATAAACCAGGAAACGTGAAAGGTAAGCTGGGGTGTCTGCCTCGGGAGCTTCTTTCTCCAGCGCTGGTTAGGCAGTCGGAAGCAGCAGAACACTGTAATTTGTTAAAGCTGAAAGGTCATGAGTTTGAAATTCTCATATTTAACCTATAACAAATTGAGACAAATGAATTAAAGTTGGAAAAACTACAACAAATGCATTGTCACATCCTTTCACTTTGATTGATTTGTGTATATATATATATATATATATATATATATATATATATATATATATATATATATATATATATATATATATATACATATTTTGTTTGTGAGCTGGCAAAACAACATCACATCCCAATTATTCTTGAAGGGACATGTTGTTTTGAATGCAGATGTTTTGTCTAGTAAAGATAACATTCAGTGTTGGCCAGAGTAGCTGAATGGAAAGGCGAAAAGCTAATTTTGCTCTTCAGTGGTGCAGGCAGTGCAAGAGCAATGGTAAGTTGATTCACTGTTTTCTGTTTGATGCTCATCTGATGTATAACCTCGACTAAACGCTTCGCTCATGCAGCCAGCCATGCTAACCCACTGTCACTAAAATCAAGTACTTCCTCGTCATCGATATCACAAACTCCTTTAAAAATAAGTATGATGAAACAGTGCACATTAAAAAGTAATATATGTGATATTTGTGAGCAGAGATAAGGAGTAAGACTTTAGGCATGCTGCTCTGAAGGTGTACATTGCCCACAATTTACAATAGCCCTCTATAAAGGAGGAAAAAATTACACAAACATAAGCAGACACACTTTGGCATGAAATGAATACAATTGAACATTGTATAGATATAATGAGGTCACTATCTCAGACTAGCATTAGACTATTTTGGATTTTGTTTATAGGGGGCCCCAGGAATCACTCCACTCCCAGAGTGGAGGAAAGGGGCCATGACAAGGTTAGGAGTACACCCAACTGGATGGGGATTTAGGGATTATTGAGGTTGTTGTTTAGGACTTGGGTCTGTAAAGAGGGAGAAACACAAGTCCTTTACCTTGTACGTGAGTTGTGGATCTTATATTCACAGCTTCCACCCACCCTCCCTTTGTAGGACAGATTTGGAACTGGTTGGTGGGTCACTTTTGATGTCACAGCCAAGACTTTGGGTGTTAGGAAAAGGAAGGTAGCCTTGTAGGGCAACAGCATTTTAGACTGGAGGCTAGCTATTTGGGGAAGGCTATGTTCAGGTGATTGGAGAGTGTGGCAAATACACCAATGGTCTTGTTACGGTTATAAGCAAATTTTATGGTTAATGAAATTGGATGTGACCTTTTCAACCCAAAGCAGAAGGGGGCAAGAACAGTAAGGATTGACGGCTGCCCATGTCATGGAAATGACTTGCTATAACCCTGATTAAGTTATCAGCATTGGATACCTAAACTAGAGACTTCTCTGCCACCTTTTCTATGTGATTACTATCATCTCCAATGATTGGCTGCAAACCTGAGCAAGTCAGAGGAACCTGAAGCACATAAGGACAGAGGTTTGTATTATGGGAAAAAGAACAAAAAACAGCAACATATTAAAAGACCCAATCACATCCACGTGTCTATGTGTACACTCATAAAAACAATACTTAACTCTAGATGCCCTTATATTGTTTTTAACCATTTATTTAGAATTTTCAGTTCACAGAGTATAACAGAACACATTTGTCACAAAGTCAAACAGCATTTTACAGCTTCCTAGGGTCTTTGCAATTCAAGTATTGTGTTAAGATACAAATGAATGATATACTATACAATTACAAATTAAAATACAACTAAGGTAAAGATGGGGGGCAAAAAGGTAAGAGTCATTAATAGTCATTAAAGGGGTGGCTCACTTTAAGTTCACTCTTAGAATGTTATAGAATGGCTAATTCTAAGCAACTTTTCAATTGCCCTTCATTTTTTATTTAGTTTTTTAATTATTTGCCTTCTTCTTCTGACTCTTTACAGCTTTCAAATGGGGGTCATTGACCCCCTCTAAAAAGTAAATGCCCTGTAAGGCTACAATTATATTGGTATTGCTACTTTTTATTACTCGTCTTTCTAATCAGGCCTCTCCTTTTCATATTCGAGTCTCTTATTTAAACCAATGCATGGTTACTAGGGTAACCAGATTGCTGAAACTGCTAACTGGAGAGCTGCTGAATAAAAAGCCAAATAACTCAAAAACCACAAATAGTGTAGTTGTTCAGCCAGTAATAATATAAAATCATTCTTCTGGTTAACGTCCATTAGTGTTCAGATAGTTATGCAGCCCTCTGTGTTATGGCCATATGTGGCCATAAAAGTAGAGCAAACTTCTACCTAAGCCCACTCCATCCACATTGTGTGTTAAGATTTCTGCATTACAGTATACTACCAAGTTAAATATGTATAGTTTGCTACTGGTCTAGTAACCCATAGCATCAGTAGGGGTCTGTTGCTGTTCTCCTGTTATAAAGCAAACACATGATTCGTTTCTATCGCTCACTAGACTTGGGCATAATTTACATCTTGTACTTACAGTACATGTCCCTTATAATAATCCTTTTGTCTCTTGAGCAGCACAGTGAGGTGTTAAATTCCCCTGGCAGTATCACTTAAATAGATCTATTTCTTTGTCTAAAAAAAGTCAGCAGGTTTTATGTTTCTGTACCTATGGAATTTGGGCCTAATATGATGAAATGCATACTAATGAGGAAATAAAATATCTCGGTTTCTCTAAGTTATTAACCATAAATGATGAAAAACATAACCCTTGTTTCTCACATTTTCTAAGCAGAGATATATTAGAGGTATCACTTTTGTTTTAGAGACATTCGTTGCCTTTGCCAGACTAATGAGTGTCATATTTCTTTCATGATTTCTAATATATGAAAACTGAATCAACAGTAAAGAGATTATTCTCTTCCACCAGTAATTTTACAAGTTCACTCTTATTTTATGAGATTCCATAATATATTTCAGCTTGTTCAGCTCACATACTGTTTTATATACAGCCGCTCACATATTTGACAAATACCATATTTGTTTTGAGCAGAAATATCATAGAAATGGGGTTTCAGTTGTAAATTTTTTATAAAAGGAAGCAGAGAGTAATAATGCTGATTGTTCCACTAAATCTTGTTCTGTTCTCTTCTGCCTGAACTGGAATGTTTCTTTCTTAGTAACTGTGGCTGTCATTCTGCTTTGAGGCAAAGCTTCCCCCATGGAGACTCTGGTTTTGTTACAAACATTTAATTACACATTGTGTCTGTGATAAGAAATTATTGACTTGACGAGTTTAACTAAGCAGACAAAATAACTATTGTATTGGGGTGAAATATGCAATGAAAATGGAAAAGAAAAAGTTTCTTATAACGTTATCATTGTTATAATTGAGGCCTTTCGTACAAGTACAGGATCCTTTATGCGGAAAAATCATTATCCAGAAAGCTCCAAATTAAAGAAGGCCCATCGCACATGGACTCCAAGAAAACAATTCAAATGTTTTCAAATTAATTTCCTTTTCCTCTGTGTTAATAAAACAGTATCTTAATGTATGGAGATCAAACTTACAGAAAGATCCCTTATCCAGCAAACATCTGGTCCAAAACATTCTGGATAATAGATCTTATACCTATACCCTAATAGCTTTTTGTAAGTAATTATTTTCTGAAATATTAAAGTAATATAAATTTGGGGGAAAATAAAAGTAATTAGTATTTTTTCCTTCATTTGCACAAACAACTGTATTATCATATATAGGTATGGGATCTGTTATGCACAATGCTGAGGACCTGTGGCTTTTTGGAAAACTGGTCTTTCTTTAATTTGGATCTTCATACTTTAAGTCTACTAGAAAATCATGTAAACATTAAATAAACCCAATAGACTGGTTCCAATAATGATTAATTTCATCTTAGTTTTGATCAAGTACAAGGTAATGTTTTATTATTGCAGAGAAATTTAATAATTTGGATAAAATGTAATCTATGGGAGACAGCCTTTCTTGTAATTCAGAACTTTCTGGATAACAGGTTTCCGGATAATGGATCCCATACAGGGGTGCTCCGCCAATGAGGCGAGTTGAGAAACACGCCAAAGGTGGTAGCCGCCCCCCGTTGCTGCGACAAGGACGGCCCCGAAGCCCTCCGGTACTGAAAATGTGAGTGCCATGAGGAAGGGGGGGGGGGTGGCAGAACTAAGGTCGCCTCGGGTGGCAAAATGGCCAGGTTTTTCATGAGGTCGAGGTAGGAAGGAGCTGTAAATTGAAGGATCTGGGTGCCAATCTGGGCCGGCGGGGCCCACAAGAGCCAAGGGCCCACCAGGTTTTTTCCCAGTGTCACGGGGGCCCAGTCTGACCCTGTCTGCACTTGCGACATGGACCGCCTTGGACCCCTTTGCTGCTGAAAATGTGAGTGTGGGGGGAGGAAAGGGGGAGTGGCAACACAAAAGCTACCTTAGGGCAGCAGAGGAGTAAGGATTGCTCCTGACTGTTATTGTGGGCATATACCCTGGATCTTTTGTTAGGGATGGGCGAATTTGACACGTTTCATTTCGCCAAAAGTTCGCCGCCGGTGAAATTTCCAGACGCCCATTAAAGTCTATGGGCGTCAAAAAATTTTTTTTGACGCACAGCACCATACAATTTTTTTTTGACGCACAGCACCATACACCATACCTATGGGCGTCATTTCCGCAGCGAAACAATTTGAAAAATTCGCCCATCCAATACCATTTTTGTATCTTGCAAGTCAGAATTATACATCTGTATCAATGTTTTGTTCCTAAGGGTGGTGGCAAACTAGGTTACTGGGGGAGATTAGTCGCCCAGCGCCAAATCTCCTCTTCTTCGGGCGACTAATCACTTCAGCTTTCTGAAGTCGCCTCGTGAGGAAATCGAATTGTTCCGAGTGCCATCCTGCCAACGGTTTACATTCGAGCCAACGGGAAGGCATTTAGGGCAGATTAGTCGGCCGAAGAAGAGTCAATTTGTCGCTGGGGGACTAATCTCCCCCGGTAGCTTCGTCTGCCACCACTCTAAATGCAGCATCTTCTCTAAAACGTTTGGCATGGTGAGATGAATGCACCCTTATCTCTATGAATTGCCATTATGGCTGGGAAAAAAGCAGAATGCTGTAATAATTGTAGGCCTTTAATAATGTATTGGGCTGTATAATTCAAATTTGAAATGACAGTATAATAGATTTGTGAAATCATCCACCTCTCACACAAAGCATCATCCAATCTCTCACATTATTTACTATAAAGAAGTAGTCTGGAAATTACTTTTTAATAAATCTGTCTCTCATAGGCTTGGCTTGCTGAAGCAGCATATTAACGAGCTTTACTATATAAAATTGATTGTTGTGCTACTGTGGCTCAGAATATAACTGTATGGAAAGATTTATTCAAAGGCAAGATGTTGTGTGCGTGAATGAGTGTGCGAATGGTTTCGTTCATGATATGTGGGCAATGTGCAGGTGGTCCTTTAACCAAAAAAAGGGACAGAAACTCCTTTTCTCTCCTTCCAACTCCATCATTTTTTTTTCCATTTTGAGTTTGAGTAAACAGTAGCTAAAGGAACATTGCAAAACATCCTCAACATGACACAGACTTCCAAGAATGTATCGCGGCCAAAGGAAAGAAACCTCAGACTTTTTGTATACATAAATTCAGTAGAGTTAATATGGGGATTTGAACAGTGTTTCCTTATTCATTTTTTACAAAACTGCTGTTATTAAAGGAAATATAAACGAAAAAAAAAAAACAGTTTGCCTAATCCAAGAAAATGATATTCTATGCAAACTTTCCTACATCCATTACTTAAATGTTTGCTGTGGTTTTAAAGGGATACTGTCCCGGGAAAATGTGTTTTTTTCAAAATGCATCAGTTAATAGTGCTGCTCCAGCAGAATTCTGCACTGAAATCTGCTTTTTAAAAGGTCAAACAGATTTTTTTTATATTTAATTTTGAAATTAGGCATAGGGCTAGACATGTCAGTTTCCCAGGTGCCCACAACCTGGTGACTTTTGCGCTGATAACCTTCAGTCACTCTACTGCTACACTGCAAGTTGGAGTGAGATCAACCCCCCCCCACCCCAGCAGACCAGCAGCTACCTGACACCTCTGCTGAAGGGTTTGTTTGCATTGCTAAAAGTGATCCCTGCTTGGGTGCTATTTTAATGTCTACCACTAAAAAAGAACGACTTGGTTTATGGTGAAATACAATGAGAAGGGGAGAATCAATAGCTGTTTCAAACTAGTTCCATCCTGAAGGGCTGTCTCCTTCTCAAATCTCAGAATCAGGCACTATGCACTGAGATGGCTTGACACCACTATTACAGATAAAAAAAAATGCATTTGTTGGTTTCAAGAATAAAATTTTAAATGGTAGAGTGAATTATTTGCAATGTATACAGTATAATTTAGAAATAAAAAGTTAACCAAAAAAATCATGACAGAATCCTAAATCTATTAATTATAAATGTATTTGCAGATGAAAGCGTTGTTTTCTGCCCCTTTCTGCACTGTTGGTTCGATCTTCTAAAACAATGCATGTTTGCATGCTTATTCACAAGTCTGGCTCCTGCTACATTATTCAAAAGTCAGAAACACCAGGGCATAGGATGGAAAAAGACAAACACTGCTTTCAATAATAATTACTTTTACAGATGACTTTATAAGCAGTGAAAATGGTATTGATTATATATTGATCTTCTGCGTTCTATAACAATTGCATATTCAATTAAATTACAGGTATAGGATCCTTATCTGGACAACAGTAATCCAGAAAGCTCCAAATTATGGGATCGCCATCTCCCATAAACTCCCATTTTAAACAAATAATTCAGAATTTTAATGATTTCCCTTTCTCTGTAATAATAAAACTGTAACTTTATCAAAACTAAAATATAATGAATCCTTATTACAGGCAAAACAATTTTATAATGTTTTCTTATTGTTTAAATTATTTTTTATCAGATTTATGTATGGAGGTCCAAATTATGGAAAGACCCCTAATCCGGAAAAACCCAGGTCCCAAGCATTCTGGATAACATAGCTGTAAATGTTTACTTGGTTTATAAACTCTTGCGAGTAGGGCTCTCTAATCCTAATCTTACTTTGTAAAACTTTTTTTTGTTAAATTAATAAATCACTCTGCGTCAAATCGCCTCTTCTTCGGGCGACTAATCTTCCCGACTGCCTTCCAGCCGGCAATTTAGATTCTAGCACTTTGGAGTGATTCATTTTCCAAAGACGCCCGAAGTTTCCTCGTGAGACTTCGGAAAACGATCCTAGCGCCATCACGCAGGTGATTAGATTCTAGCTGGCAGGAAGGCAGTTTGGGGAGATTAGTCGTCTGAAGAACAGGCGATTTGTCCCCGGGTGACTAAATCTCCCCGAATCTCCACATGTGTCTCTGCCCTTACTCTGCTTCAGCTAAGAATTTATCTTGTCCACCTTTATAGCTTGTTTAGACAAAGACATCTCCAGTCAACTGTGTAGTAAATCTTAATGCTTCCAGATAAATGGTAAATGTAAATGCTTTCATACAAAGGGGTTGAGTCCACAGTGTGTTGTCTGTGATCTGAGTGGATAATGAAATTGCTAGGAAATACTCTGGCCTACTTTTTCAGAAGTAAAGGAAAACATTCTCTCCCTAAGACACTAGTAAACATAGTCTGATCACAATCTTTTGACTCTGAAGCTGCCAATACACCATACGTAGGTGTTATTGCCCTATGTTTGGGCCCAAAATAAGACCTACTCAATTGATATCTAGATGGGAATCAGCAAGATATTTTTTGGGCACATCCTCTCTTTTTTCTTCATTAATCATTTTTAGTTTGAGTTGCTGTAAATTGCATTATTATGAAACATAATTTGTGGGTACCAATAGTTTGTGGGTTAACAACAGTTCGTGTTTGATAGTTGACACTGAAACCTTTGCTTCTCACAGTACACTGAATCCTTATAGCAGTGATAATATTTGCAGCTGGACCAAGGATACTGTAGAAAGAAAGCAATCTTTCAAAGAAAAAAAAATGTTTTCATATTCTATGACCACTATCTTAAAATAAACAGACTTTCTTTTAAAGGCACTTAAATATCCAACAGTCGCCAACAAGATTAGAAGAATATGTCAAAACAAAGATGCATTTTTAATATAAATGTAAAGTCACAGACACTATAATCTCTACTAAACGTCTAAGTAGCAGCGTAACATGCTCCATATTTTTCATGTATCCCTATTTATTTTGCTCCTGAAGCTACAGGCAGTACTTAAGTTCATTTTTACTTTTGTTTGGAACATTTCAGGTTTATTTTGAAGTCCTCACATCAGACCAGCATGGATATCTGGCTATTGATGAAGTGAAGGTTCTTGGACATCCTTGCTGTAAGTGCCATGGTATTTTAATTGACTTGAGTAAGATTTTAGTTTTCTTATTATGATTGTTATTTATTACTTATTATTGTTCTTTAAAGAATATAGGTTTTGTCTATTATGGGTAACACTGCTCCCACCGGTATTCCTCTGTTTTAAAGAATCCACAAATGGCAAGAGCTGCACTTTACAGTGATCCTAGAAGTCCAAGTAATATAGAAGACAAATGGAAACATATGTATAATAATGATGAGCTTCAATTAGTATACTACCACTCCTTAAAGGAGAACTAAGCCCTAAAAATGAATATGGCTAAAAATGACATATTTTATATAGAAAGATATCTGGGTTCATAGTCATTGTATTGAGCTCTATAAAACAATTAGGAGGAAATTGACATTTCTGGTTTCAGTTACAGCGGAATGTGACTTTACTTATTTCAATACTCTATATTGGAATCACCAAATATAAGCTAAGACCAAATCGCTCATCTAGGGATTTACATAGTGTCGAGGGTTAATTAACCCTCGATATTCGACTGCCGAATGTAAATCCTCGTTCGATTCGAAGGATTTTAATCCATCGATCGAGCGATTTTTCTTTGATGCAAGCCTATGGGGACCTTGCCCATAGGCTAACATGGCACCTCGGTAGGTTTTAGGTGGCGAACTAGGGGGTTGAAGTTTTTTTTAAAGAGACAGTACTTCGACTATCGAATGGTCGAATAGTCGAACGATTTTCAGTTCGAATCGTTCGATTCAAAGTCGTAGTCGAAGGTCGAAGTAGCCAATTTGATGGTCGAAGTAGCCAAAAAAATCATTCGAAATTCGAAGTTTTTTTTTATTCTATTCCTTCACTTGAGCTAAGTAAATGGGCCCCCTAGTGTGTTCTTTTCATTTCTGGTGTACATTTATACGAATATGTATTTTTTCTTTGGAGATCAGCAGAGCTCAGGACAGAAAGTATCCCTGTATTTTAAGAAACATGAGTGCAAGTTAGACCTTTCATGGCTGCCTGATGTGATCCCAAGCAATTGGCTAAGCTTGCTTTATGCAACCACATTTCAGCACACTTTCCGTTTAAGGTGCAATGCCATAAAAAATGCATTTGCCTTAATAGAGCTTTTCATTTTATGTCTAGAACTGACAAGCCTCTAGCAAAAAAAATGGATTTGTCTGAGTATGCATAACTTTTTACCGAACTGAACAGTATATTTTACAAATAATTGTATTTTTTAAAAGATAATTCAGGTGCAAAGATAATTTTTTATATTTCATTAAACAGAAGCCTTTCTTGTTTTTTTTCCTGTATACCTAGCACCTGAAACAAAACAAACACAAAAAAATGTCTTTTCATTTGTAGTATTGACCCAACAACCATGGACAGGAGCACAGCATTATATGTTGCTGTCATAAACATCTTGACTGCATGTTATTTATGGGCAATTCCAGGTTCATTGAAAACTCTCTCCAGGGTTGCAGTGCTGTGGGAATTATACTAAGCTAAAATGATGACAGAACTTGGCAACATAAACCCAAAAAAACTGTTTTCAAGTGAGAATGTGATAACAAGCACAAATTCAGCCCAGAGCCTAGTGGCCTATAGCAGAAAATCAAATGTTTTCTTGAAAATAGAAGACCAGGACACACTGCCTGCTGACTGGTTGTTATTGGTTACTAGATAACCCCAATAGTAATAACACCAACTGATATTAGACCCAAAAGTATACAGATATAATTGGAGCATGCAGTCTCAGTTCAGTAACCTACTGTGACCAACCAATAGTGTGTAGTTGTGGCATGCAATTGCACATCTAGGAATGAATCCCAAATAGTATTGGGAAGCTATTGATGTAGCTTTAGTCATTCAAATAAGGTTCTGGAACACAGCCTTGGAGATATTACATAAACAGCAAGTGAAGCCAGTGTTGCGCAATGAATGTGAAAGCCTGGATTTAGTAAAAAGAATAACTCAGGTCAAAGACAAACAGTTTAGCCCTGCAAACAAAGATAACATAAATAAATGTCTAAAATGTTTAGCAATCATTTGTATATACATTTTTAAAAAAAAAATTCTGACCTTTTCCCTAGATTTAACCGTTTCTCTCGCTTTTTCCCCAATTTCAGCCAAGACCCCCCATTTTGTGCATGTTCAGAATGTTGACGTCAACGCCGGCCAGTCCGCCACATTTCAGTGCACAGCAAATGGAAAAACATCTGCGACGGACAGACTTTGGTTGCAGGTAACTAACTTGCTCCAGACAAATATTTGAATGATTAGTGAATTGTTCTCTTAAATCTCATGCTAATGTGCTGTTTGTGCAAGTGAGAATGAGCCAAGCCGAATAACTAATTATTACACTTTTCCAGTTCAGCTATCCACTGACAAGTTGCTTAGTTCAACATTAGACTTTGTTTGCATAGAAGTAAAATTAAAAAGTAAAGGAAAAAGTAAGGAAAGCAGGGAACTGTAGTCACCAGATGGCTGTAAGTGGGTCCTCGAAACTGTAATCTCTACTTACTCTAACTGAATATCCCAGATACTACAGATATTGGTAACTGAAGGGCATTCAGTTTGGTTTTTCTGACTTGCCATAGTCTTTAACACAACAGGACAAAGTGCAAAAACACAGAGTAAATCATATTTTAATCTATGGATAACTGGGACAGTTATGTGTCTGCATGGGTGCTAAGTTTGAACCTGTAAATGGCTTGCAATTTGTACTTCTTGGGTATCACATGGGAAGGTCATGGCTGTAAACTTATTTCAACTAAGTATTACTTCCTACAACTCTTAGGGTAAGGACACACTGGACGATTTGTCGCCAACGTTTTAAAAAAGTAAATCGCGGCGACAAGACGATCGTCTTTTTTGAACAGACGATTCACAGCGACTATTGGCACAGAGCGATTTGTATCCCATTACTCTGTGCGGTACGTGCTCCACCCAAACCGGAAACGGTTTGCGCTTCCCGCTGTAACCTGGCGTCTTTACGTGCTTGCGTTCTTGCGTCATTGCGTTCGCATTGTAATTTGAATACAATTGCTGCTACTTATCTGTATGTGTGTGCGTGTCTAGGAGATTTCAGTGCTTTTCTTAGTACATGCTATTTCTGATAAATCGCTCGGAAAAGGGTCTCAGTGCGTTTTGGAGCTACAGGCGATTCACAAATGCGCTGTGGGCACAGGAGCTGGCGTCTTTCATTTGGTTTTGTTCAGAGACAAAACGAGCGATATGTCGCTGCGATTTGCTTTTTAAAAACGTTGGCGACAAATCGTCCAGTGTGTCCTTACCCTTAGAGATGCAACTGAAGTGAGTAAATAGATGCAATAAGCAAAGTGAACCCTCTACATTTTAACTGTCAGTGGCAGGTGCAAGACTCCCTAATGCTCCACTCCTGTACATGAAAACAGGTATGGGATCCTTTATCCGAAAACCCATTATCCTGAAAATTCCAAAATACGGGAAGAACGTCTCCCATAGATTCCATTTCATCCAAATTTTTAAAAATGATTTCCTTTTTTTCTGGAATAATAAAACAGTACCTTGTACTTAACCCAAGCTAACATATAACGAATCCTTATTGGAAGCAAAGAGGCTGTCTCCAATAGGCTACATTTTACCCAAATTATCCAATTTTTTAAAAAGTATTTGATTTTTCTCTGTAATAATAAAACAGTACCTTGTACTTGATCCGAACTAATCCTTACCGGAGGCAAAACCAGCATGTTGGGTCTATTTAATGTTTAGGTGATTTTCTAGCAAACCTAATTTATGAATATCTAGATTACAGAAAGATCCATTATCAGGAAAGCCCCAGGTCCCAAGCATTCTGGATAACAGCTCCCATACCTGTAGTATTTTACTGGGCAAGGCACAAGGTAATTTGAGTATAGTTAATTCATGCAAACTTGCATGCATTTTTGTGCCAGATCATTGCATCCACATTACTAATGAGGCCTAGTGGGTCACCAGGCTTTATCTGAGAATTATTATTTAGTGTGAATGCTAATGCTAAGATTAAAAACAGTTGAATATTCAATACAGATTATAGAATTGTGCACATTTGTTTCCCTGTGCAAGTCAGTACCTTAGTGAAGCAGAAGGGTTCTAACAATTGCCTGCAAAATGTATCCTACCGTGACCTTTAATTATCCTAATATCCAGACAGATAACCAGCTAGTGCTGCTCCTATAGGTCCCAGATTATGCCTATTTACTTTAATCTATTATCTGTTGTCCTGGTATTCCCTTTGTTCATCCATCTATTTTATAGTTATCAGCCTCAAATCTGTTACACAGCTGTGAATTTGCCTTCAATCCATAAAAATCTGTTTCCATAGTTAGAGCTTGTTACTCCTGTAGAGTATTATAATTCCAATTTGATTTGCATCTGAAACTCAGCCTCGCACCCCACTGTTTGGAAATCACTGTTAAAATGTGTTGCATAAAGCACATTTCTAAACATTTATGAAGGCTAACTGCTTGCATAATATTTGTATTGAGGTACAATTAGAACATGATCTATTTCTGTTCCTGTTCATGAAGTAGTCATTTACCAGGAAAAATTGTAGGGTCATAACTACAGTGGGTACAGAGGGCTGAGCCCCACTCCAGAGGAAGGGCCAAACATTTAACATTTTCAAAAAAGAAAACTGCAGTGTGAAGGTACCACGCAAACAAAAAAAGGTATTGGGATATCCTTAAATAGAGACAGTGGGTAAAGAAACTGTGTCTGGGAGTATGGGTGTTTGGTGGGATAAGAAGACTTATAGATGAATAAAATTGGTCTTTATTTACAGAACTTCAGTCTCTTCAGTAGACTGAAGTTCTGTAAATAAAGACCAATTTAATTCATCAATAAGTCCTGAGAGTGCGGTTTCTTTTGGAGGTATTGTGGAAATGTTGTCGTTTCTGCACCCAGGCATACTTACTAACTTTGTATATATATATATATATATATATATATATATATATATATATATATATATATATATATATATATATATATATATATATATCTATATATATCTATATATATATATATATATATATAGTGGACGGCACACTTCCAAGTTGCACCCAGTTGCATGGTTAAGTATTAATGTACATCTGCAAGAAAGAACCAGCAACCACATAGTATTTGTTTAAAAATCAAAAACCGTGTATTAGATAAAGCATGTATACGTTTCGGTCCCCATTGGCAACCATACCCTCCAAACAATGTGCTATATATGTAGCCAACCAGGCAATTACAACAAACAAGTATCCACACATTCAAAAATATATATGTTTGGAGGGTGTGGTTGCCTTGAGTAAGGTCCCAATTGGACCAAAACCTCACGTTGGCTATACATGCTTTACTCAATACACGTTTTTAATTTTTAAGCAAATACCCTGTGGTTGCTGGTTCTTGCGGATTTTATACTGTACATAGCATTATATGTTTTTACAGAGCAGACAGTAGTCTACACAGTGCAATAAATAATATATATGAACTGTTACAAAGATCAATCACACATTTATCAGTGGTCCAATTGGGATTTCCTGAATGTTCCCTGGCAGTTTTTCAGCAGTTTGAAATTGAACTTATTTATTAACATTTTGCTGACTGTTTACAGATGTACTTCTTTCATCAGAAAGTGTTTTTTTTAACTTAAAACATTTATATCCTATTGCTATGGACAGAAATCTTGCAGGGCTTCACAGCATCCAACCAAGGAACGTATTCATAAAGTCGTGGAGAAAGAACAAGCATTGATTGGATGAATTTATCAGTTGGCAAAATCTTTTGCTGAGCATTTTAATCACTAATAAATATGTTGTAAAAATAAAAACAGAAGGTCCCTGCCTGCTACAGCTCATACTCTACTCACATTATAATGAAAATACTTAATAAAATTGTTATATTTAATATAATGAGAATAGATAATATCATAGGGTTGTGTTACATGAAGAGATATGTTGCAAAAAGTAGAGAAGAAACATTTTGTAGATGCATTAAGCTGTGCCCTGAGAAAGAAACCTCCAAACCTATCCAACTTCACATTGCAATTCCCCAGTGGCTACTCCCTTCCCTATACTAGGACTTTAAACACAAAGTAGCACAGTGGATGAGCAGCCACCTTGTCCTGATGGTGCTGTGTCTCCCTGGTACTGATCTCCAAGCAAGAGCACCTATATAGCAATCTGGTCCCAGCTTCAAGTGTACATTCTCCTGATCAGCGATCACAACAAGGGAGTCTCTGCACCTTCCATTATTTCCTACAAAACTACTCTTTAGCCACTAGAAGTTCAAATTCACTTATGGGGTGGTATAATTCTTCTTTAAAGGGGCTGTTTACCTTTAAAATAACTTTAGTATGGTGTAGAGAGTGATATTCCTAGACAATTTGCAATTGGTTTTAATTTTTTATTATTTGTGGTTTTTGAGTTATTTAGCTTTTTATTCAGCAGCTCTCCAGTTTGCAGTTTGAGCAATCTTGTTGCCAGGGTCCAAATTACCCTATCAACCATGCATTGGTTTGAATAAGAGACTGGAATGTGAATAGGAGAGGGCTTGTTTAGAAAGATGACAGATGAAAAGACCAATTGAAAAGTTGCTAAAAATTAGCCATTCTATAACATACTGGGGGTTATTTACTAAATTCTGAATGCAAAAATCATGAAAAATTTGTAATTTTTTTTTTATAAAATCAGACTTTAAAAAAAATCACAAATTATTCGGAATTTATTAAATCCCAAGGATGGAAAAAGTCAGAATCTGAAAATCTGGCATCTCAGACCTGTAGAGGTTGCATATAAGTCAATGGGAGAAGTCCCAATGATTTTTTGATGTGCGCTGGGTGTTTGGCAATACCACAAAGTTTTTGGAGTGTTTGGGCAAAATTCTGAGTTTTCGGGTGAAATATCCGAAAAAATCGTGAAAATCGGATGAAAAGTCAGAAAAAATCGTGATTTTTTTTCCAGCAAACAAATTTTTCCCGAAAGTGTATTAATAAATAAGCCCAAAAAACCTGTGTGGATTTGGTCGGAGTATTTTTCAGAAAACATTGAGAAAAAATTCGGACTTTGATAAATAACTTAAAAGTTAACTTAAAGGTGAACCACCCCTTTTAGGGAGCAAATGCGTTTGCTTGATTGTCTGTACAGTGACTATAAGATTCTTATTAGCTTCTGAGCTAAAGAATAAACATAGAACCAACTAAATAGGATGATGACACTAATGAAAGGATGTTTATGATTAACAGATGTATACCATCTGCTACGATTTTCTTTGTCACATCTGCTGACAACACAAGCTTGCTCTGAATTGGGGATAATATTTCTTTTGTATTGACTGACTAAACAAGAAAACTCATTCTAATGCAGTTGTTGGTTGAGGTGTTTATTTCACTTGCCATGCACAATTATGCTCTTTGCAAAGAAAAGAATAAAGAGGTTTTAGGAAAAAAGCTTGTAACCATGGAAATTTAGTCTGCAGAATTTATTTTTCTCCACCATTAGATGTTTGTTATTACCAAACCAAAAAGTAATTAATAAATTGCAGGGGATTATACATCTGTAGACTTGGTTTATTAGGTGTTTTTGCAGGTTTGCTTGGCATTTGATTGGTACTGTATGCTAATTCCTCGGTGTTCTTTCCTTGTTTGTGATTGGTGTCAGACGGGAAGGTGTCTATAGAAACATGTCTAGGACTAAAGCAAACAATGCCCAAATGCAACCAACTCAAATGCTATCCTTAAAGGGGAACTGATTGACCACCAAAAATAAAAAGTAAAATTACTCACAGTGCTCTTATTTATATTAATTATTTTCCCCTAGTTTTCAAGATAGTAGCAGTTTTTATGCCAATTGCATCTATAGCTGATTGTCATAGTATTACTAGTTGAGATGCAGTTATGGGTCCCTACATCCAGTCATAATCTAGTTTTACCTGTAACCCTACAGTCACATTTAGGTCCCCCAGCACAAGTGGCCTGTGAAGTGGTTACCCATAATCAGATCTGTCAACTCCCCCGTTTTTTTAACAGGAGTTAACAGATTTTCCGCTCTGTCCCTCTGTCTCCTGTCACTCTGATGGATTCCCCAAATTCTGATGATCTCAGACAATTTCTAACAAATTGTGTGCATGCGCAGAGCATTTCAGTGGCATCAGTCGAGTCAAGTGCATATCTTGTTTTCGGCGGCTTCAGAAAAGATTTTGTGCATGACGTAACATCATAAACATGGAAACTGTCCCCCTATAAGTGCCTTCACAAAGTTGACAGCTCTGCATAATTGGTACACCACTTCCAGGGAAATGGGAGTAGGGAAGACCTTTACTATGTGAAGCTGACTCAAGGTTATGATAAACCAACGCAGGTTTTTTTTCAGCAGCTCCAACACAGGGGATGGAAAAGTACAAACATTTATTATTAGAGCCATTATATCTTTATATACTCTCACTGTGTTCTCTCTCAGAATTCTCCGTAGCCCTGTCCTAGGAAAAAGTGCTAGCAAAGTGTTGTGACCATTCCGCGGCTCCTCTCCTTTATACTACTAATCACCCATCTTTGTCGTGTCCACATACAGTGTGCAAGCTTCAACCAGCTCTCACTAAAGCCTGTAGCTCCTCTAACCTACTCCCTTAACACTTCCATCCCTAACTGGCGCACAGTCGTGCAGAATGCTAATCCCAATCTTTACATTTTTGTTGGGGTCATAGACCGCTCTTGCTACCTAAACAGCTACCTAGTCACCCTGGGATGATTCTGGCACACCAAACTCCTACTCCCCCCAGTCCTATCTAAGTGCACCCCCTTTTTGTTTGGACTTGCCTGTACTGTCATTGGTTCTTTTTTGGCCTGGCTACTGCACTTCCTTATATAGGCTCCAGAAGGGGGAATTCCCCTCTAAGCCAATTTTAAGGGTTGGCGCCACCTGCTGGTTGAACTGTAATATTGCCTAAACCGTTTAAATATTAAATAAATCTTTATTTCACCACCTTACAGGCCTGCGTATTTTAACCATGCTGAAATTCTACCCCTGTTGTGACACTGAATAGCTCTTGGGATATACTTGTGAGTTTTTACCCTGTTGACAAGCCACAATTTGTACTATCTTGCAAAATGCTTGCTTCTACTCCAGTCATTTCAATTAGACCCTCCACGTGTCTGTTAAATATTTTTCTTATTTCTGACACTGATAATTGCTCACACCCATCCTCTGTATAACGTGGTATTGATTGCTTACCACAAGTGCAAGGGTTATTTAACGGATTGGCAAAAAATTGGCAAATGTACATTTTTTTGGTGATCTTTAGAGTAGAAAACAACAACAAAGCTGCCCATTTATCAGACAGAGCAGACTATAAATTTTGAATTTTATGCAGCTTTTAATTTTGACATTTTGCGCCTACTAATTTGGTTTTATAAATAGCACTGGCATGTCTGCGTTCATAGCTGCAAGGTTATTTACAATAATAGCTACTTAAGTTGTTTTTTTTTCCAAAATATCTGTTCTACTTTATTCTTTTTTTTTATGTCATTCAAGACTAAAACTGACCAGTGTTTGGGATGGAAATGCAACATTTCACATTCTTTACTTGTGTATAGCAATGTCAAATACTTTTTCTTGAATCTATGTGGCAGATTTACCAAAAATATAACTGGGCATAGATCTCAGGAATTTTATTACATTTAGGGGCAGATTTATCAAGGGTCGAAGTGAAAATTCGAAGTAAAAAAATTAGAATTTCGAGCTATTTTTGTATACTTCGACTATCGAATAGGTCAAAATTTGATTTGAATTTGAAAAAAATTAGACTATTCGAATATCGAAATGTATCATGTACTGTCTCTTTAAAACTTCTACTTGGAGCATTCGCCATCTAAATTGCTGTTTTAGCCTATGGGGGACCTCTTAGAACCTATTTGGAGTCATTTGGTGGACTTTGAAAAATCGAAGTTTTTTGGGGCAAATCCTTCAATTGTAATTCGATCGAATGCGCTAAAACTTCAATTCGAACGATTCGAATACAGCCTGTTCATCCGAAGTTAAAAACTGTGATTTTTTTTAATAAATTTCGATTGGTCTTTTAATCTAATTTTGAAGTTATGGGAGTTAAAAAAAATCCAATTTTTTTGAAATTCAACCCTTGATAAATCTGCCCCTTACTGTCAGAAAAGTGTCAAGAGAAATAATTTGCCATTGCAATACACAACTAAGGAATGTCAGATAAATTGGCGTATTTATCAAAGCACATAATTCTCTCATTACTCAGTAAAGCAGAGTGTTAGAGCTGCAGTGCTGAGCTTTAACACTGTGACTTGCACCATATAAATGCCAGAAAGAATTGTCAGAGCAGGCTTAATGAACTGTGACCTTTTCTGTTATTGTGGATTTTTCTGGCAAACATATATCATTGCTTATTATCACATCCTTATTTAATAAAGCCTAGCACCACGATTTAAAAACTTGAAGTAATTGGATTGGGGAAAAAAAACTAATAAAATCGATTTGTTTGGACTTTTTTTCCTAAATTGCCCAGAACCCCCAAATTTTCGGCTAAATCCAGAGCAAAGCACGATAACTTCAAATTGAGATTGACTTATACAGGATCTTGACAGGTCTGAGATGGCAGATTTTTGATTTGGGGTATAAATAAACCTTGAAAAATTCAAGTTTTTATTTCCATGAAAAATTCGAGTTTTTGCCCAAAAAACCCTGACCAAATAAATTTGAGGTTTAGAAAATAACCCCCTTACGGTTGTGTAAAAACTGTCAGTTATCGCAACACAAGTTTATCAAATTTGTAAACATGAGAGCAGCTTGAATGTATCATTAATTGCAGATTGGCTCCTATATATTCTCTTTATCAGCGCTTGTTGCTGATTGGAATCTCTTGTATTCATTCATTGGTATATAGAAACATAAAATCCTCAATTTAATAGGATTTGCAAACGTGCCCTGGCTTTACTAGGTGACAGCTAACTCTCAGCAAGAGGGTTATGAACAAATTGCTGTGTAAGACTCTGTTGCTTTAATGTATTACATTATCTTAATTTTTGCAGTCTGAAACTTAAATGAGTTTATTCTTATGCAAATTCGTCTTACAGCTGCTTTTGTACAATGTGCTAACTCTTAAGATCTTAACACACAAACCGTAATTTATTTGAAAAAAAAAAAAAATACTTATTATGCAGTTTCAGCTATAGTTGCAGCAGTAATCAGACTCATAATTTGAATATATTAAGACTTCAGAAGCAGCCTTTTCAGTAAGTAAATCAATCTCAGGCTATTGTACTACTCTCCAGAGCTGCAACCAATGCTTTATGTGAAATTTGGATCATCTCCTCTCCCTGATAGATTATATAACCTTTCAATTTTCTAATAGGTGACACAACCCCACTTTTATATATATAAAAAAAGCATTTCTAAATCATTGTGTAGTTTGTGCTGCAGAAAGACTGAACAATTTTGACGTAATTTTATTTAAGCCGTTGGCATCAGCCGAATTTCAATGTAATTGAATATCTCGTCCAGATTCCTTCTTGTGATGCCATTGTGCCATTTTGTAAATTGCACATACTAGAGTATTCGCATTCGGAGAGATATCTAACAGCTGGCAATTTCATGTAATGTAAAGATTTACTCCAGAGGATTATGTTTAGAAAGATATTGAAATATAGGAATTCCATAGGTAATAAGAATAATAGGCATGGGCAGAAGACAGGGATTTGGGAAATACATGCTCATTTCTTGCACAAAATGTTCTTCAGAAGAATTCCATATTCATTGATTTCATAGATCTCCAAATAACAAAACATTTACTTTTAAATTGGGCGTGTAGATTTGTAGAATAAGAGAATTTGTTCCAAATCTTGATATTAATAATGTGGTTTGCCTGCATATTTTTAATTATAAATGCAATTTTCTACCAGCTAACTCTGGCAGAGTTCTGCTGTCAGAAACTGTAAAAAAAAATATAATAAAAAATTATATATATTAATATACAGTATATAAATGTTATTTCATAATTGACATTAAGGCCATTTTAGGCCTATTACAGTATAAACTCAGTGCAATGAAAAAAAGCAGCTCACCATTTCTTATGCCAGAATTTTCCTGATGCCTGATTTTTTTTTCTGTTGAATTAAATTGGCTATACCAGGTTTGAGGTGTATATAAGAAAATACATAACTTTCTAAACTTTATAAAGACTGCAAGTAGTTCTATTTAATGGATGAAATACTCCATTTATTTTACTGCACTTTATAATACACCATAAATCATTTTACACAACTTTATAAATAGGTCCCTGTACTGGAAAAAAAGCAGGATATCATTCTGTACAACAAGGCAAGGCACAATACATCGAAACAGAACAGAACAAAGTAGATTGGAAAAGGCAAGTCAGAAGGGCTTACGTATGTCTGGTTCTAATTTTGCAGATGGCATTTGCCAGCCATATAATTACAATAGTATTATGTACAGGGATGCATAGTGCATGGCTATCATCTATATATAGATATCGGCCCTATCTAGAATGATCGGGACCTGGACCTTTCTGCAATATAAATCCCCATAACTTACATTTGCTAAAAATCGTTGTCTTAGTTGGGATCACGCAGAAGGTACTGTTATATTAATTATGGGCGGAGAAAGTAAACCATGTTTTCAATTATGAATTATTTGTTTAAAATGGAGTCTATGGGAAATGGCCTTTAAGTAATTTTCGAGCATAATGGGCTTCCGTATAAGAGATTTCATACCTGTATATGTAAGATACGTAAGGAAAAAATAGAAGACCATAATGTAAATATCACAATGCAGGGAATATTTTACCTTTATGTGCTGGGATTTTAATATTATTGACTAGTGATGGGTGTATAATTTTGGCAGGCATGGATTTGCAGTGAATTTCCGCATTTCGCCGCCTGTGAATAAATTTGCAAGCTGTGGCAAAAATTTGCCCGCAAAAAATTCACTGTGACAAAAAAAAATTGTCGTGTGTCAAAATTATTTGGACGCCGATTGACTTAAATGTGTTTTGTGAATTTTTCGCCGTTTTGTGCATTTTTCAGTAAATTCGCTAATTTTCCGCCGAAGCGAAGTGCCACAGATTTGCACATCACTATTAGTGACTCTCTAACTTTGCAAAAACACTAATATTAAAGTTAAAACTGGTAACTTTTTATCCCTAACCAGTTGGATATACATGCATAAACATTTGTAAAGGCTACCAAAGTTTTTTCTTTATTTCATCTCTAGCTTGAGATCCAACTACAGAACTGAAAGGCTTTCTATATTGAGCTGTGAAGGTGTACACTCATTTCCATAACAATAGCTGCTTTCATTTCCCAGGGAGAGCAAATTAAGAGACATTGTTCATAACAGTAAAGTTTAACACATTGATACTTTTCATTAGTGTCTATTTCAGTCTCTTTAAATTCTGCTACCACTTGAAAATGTTAGACTGGCAATAGCAAACAAAATAGAGAGAAATATGGTCCAAAACGTTAAAGTTCTAGTATTAGACATACAAAACAAAAGAGAAAAAAAAGTCTGTGTTTATTTCGAATTTAGTTAGAAAACCGAGAAACCTTAATGCACATTGATTCTAGGAGATCTCCATGGTGCTGGAAGATCTGAATGGCTCCATACCTAAATACAAAGGTTCATATAACTTAAGAGGAATGCAAAAGAAGAAAAAACTACTGTAGATGAAAAAAAATAATGTTGCTAATGTTGGAAATAAACCAGGGTGTCTACATGCCAGGCCCGGACTGGCAATCTGTGGGTTCTGGCAAATGCCAGAGGGGCTGCTGTATGGTTCAATAGAAAGTTACCATATAGTGGGCTGGTAGAGGGCTGTTTGGGCCTCTGTGTACTTGGAATGGCAGGGCCTATTTTGACTCCCAGTCCAGGCCTGCTACATGCCTCATTCCTTGTATAAATATGCAGTGTGCACTCTAGTTAATTTCGTTGCTAAAAAACAGTCTTCCAAGAAAAATCTGGCAGAATACTGAACCAAATCTATATTCCATTGTCACAACATACTGTAGGTTTAATTCTCTTTTTAGCATAACACTTAGAATTCACCAAACCTAAATCTGGCACTTGGTTCTTTCTAAGCACTGATATCCATTTGATATCATTTTCACTGATTTCATTGTCCTTTTCATTCTCTGTACCTATATCAATGCTTCGGAGCTTTAAAAAGTAGGAAATGGACATATGACCAATCAACAGGGCCAGAACTAGGGGTAGGCAGATGCCTAGGGTGCAGCTTCAGGGAGCACAATTTTGGTGGAGAAAATGGCAAAGTTCCTCCAATTTTGTCTGCACCCTTTCTGCACAGAGCACTTGGCATAGGGGAGCGGCTGCTGCGGGAAACAGTGGGTGGGTGAAAGTAGGGTCTAGCAGCTTGTTGGGGAATGGGGAATCAGGTCTAGCTACTTGTTGTTGGAGGAATGTGGTATTGGGTCTACCGGCTGCTTGTGGGGAGAGGGGGAATCGGGTTTCTGGTGTCTAATTACGGGGAGAAAGGGAGATCAGATCTGGTGATTGGTTGCGGAGGATTGTTTTTGGTGGCTATCTGTGGGGGAAAGGGGGATTAGGTCTGGCAGCTGGTTGTAGGGGAAAGGTTTGCCAGCGGCTGACTAGTGATGAGCAAATTTTTTGCATGGACTTGTGGCAAAATTCCGCACTTCACCATCTGCAATTTTTTTTCATGAAACTGCAGCAAAAATCTGCAGTGAAAAATTTTGCCAGGACAAAAAAAGTCCCCAAAACTAAATTGTCACTGAGTTACCATAAGAAAAAACATTCATTGACTCTTAACAGGCAGATGGGGAGGGTGGCAGAGATGGAGCTGGCCTTGGTGCCATAATCTGTCGGCCTGGCTCTGCCATTCAACATCATATGCAATGAACTGTAAAAAAGATATGAATTTATTAGAAAGAAATAATAGGTAGTGTGGGGCAATGCTGCATATTCCCCATTTCTTTGAGGTCAGAATGCCTTGAACTACAGGGAGCCTTTAAAGTTAATCTGTGGGAGTTCTGCTGCCTGACACACCAGTGTTCAAATATACTTGGGGCAGATTTATCAAGGGTTGAATTTTTCTTAGTATTTCTAAGATAAAAATGCGAGCAACTCCGAATTACCAGAAAAGTCCGAAGTTTTCAGACTTTTCCGCAAAAAACACAAATTTTTCGACTTTTTAGCCTAAAATCGTATATTGGTACTGACAGCAGCGTAGACCCTGGGACCTTCCCCATTGACTAATACAGGACCCCGAAAGCTTTGAGATGCCGGGTTTTTGGATTTAGAGTTTTTTAAGGTCCGAAAAATCTGAATTTTTCAGATTTAGGTTATTTGGAGCTTAATAAATAGCCCCCTTCGTGTTGAATGAAATTGCATGTGCCATAACCTCAAATCTGGCAGTGGTTTCTTATGATTTGGTCATTGTTCTTAGTGTATCATATTAACAATGCTTTTAGTTTGTCTGTAAACCCACATATTTTTCAACTTCTGTCAGATAACAATACATTTATAGTACATACTAATGACTGTTTTGCAACAAAACTATTAGCTTAAAGGGATACTGTCATGGGAAAAATAATTTTTCAAAATGAATCAGTTAATAGTGCTGCTCCAGCAGAATTCTGCACTGAAATCTATTTCTCAAAAGAGCAAATAGATTTTTTTATATTCAATTTTGAAATCTGACATGGGGCTAGACATATTGTCAATTTCCCAGCTACCCCAAGTCATGTGACTTGTGCTCTGCTAAACTTCAATCACTCTTTACTGCTGTACTGCAAGTTGGAGTGATATCGCCCCCCTCCCTTTTCCAGCCCAGCAGCCAAACAAAAGAACAATGGGAAGGTAACCAGATAACAGCTCCCTAACACAAGATAACAGCTGCCTGGTAGATCTAAGAACAGCACTCAATAGTAAAAACCCATGTCCCACTGAGACACATTCAGTTACATTGAGTTGGAAAAACAGCAGCCTGCCAGAAAGCATTTCTCTCCTAAAGTGCAGGCACAAGTCACATGACCAGGGGCAGCTGGGAAATTGACAAAATGTCTAGCCCCATGTCAGATTTCAAAATTGAATATAAAAAAATCGGTTTGCTCTTTTGAGAAATGGATTTCAGCGCAGAATTCTGCTGGAGCAGCACTATTAACTGATGTGTTTTGAAAAAAAATGTTTTTCCCATGACAGTATCCCTTTAACATTCAGTATCATACCCGGAATTTCTGCTGATAATCATCACACGTTTAGAAACTGTTTGAATCTGTGGCATTTTGTTAAAACCTATATAGTAAATTAAAAATATGTTTTCCAATGAAAAATATATTATGCCATGCATTATTTTGAAGTTAAACAATTTAGACTATGGGCACACAGGCTGAATGCTTCAGTTGTTGTCTGCCTGCGTATTTTGCAGACTGAGAGAAGCAGATCTGCTCCCTGCCCCTGCTCCATCGATTTGAATTCAATAAGCCTGTGTGTGCACACATACACACAGTGGAGCTGAAGCTAAGGTCATCCCGGAGATGCCTCCTTTTGCATATTTGGGCTGAGCTCAGCTTCAACTCCGCTGTGTGTGTGCATGCAGGCTGATCAAATTCAAATCAAAGGAGCAGGAGCATTACGTGAGAACTGAAATATTTTGTCCAGTACATGAAGCTTTAAATATATATATAGGCCATTTTCATTTTTGTATATCATTTTAAAATGAGTGTTGCAGTTTTCCATGAAAAACTGGGCAAATGCTTATGAAATGCTTCAACAAATGCTTAGGAGCACCAAGGAAGCCACTTTTTCCTGGCCTAATGGAGCTTCTTGGAGAGGGGGTTCCACATTTTGGTGTTTGTCCTTAAATGAAACAGTGAGCGTGACTGATAATATTTTATGGAACTTAATTTGTCATTAAGAAAAAACGAAAACCAGCCAATGTGCCTCAGGTACCAGTAACAAGGAAAAAGTATTACAACTACAGTAAAGTATTTCATTAACATGAACCTTGTTTTGAAGGAAGTGCCAGCTGGATGTCTGGCCCAACATTCTAACAATGCAATCAATCAGGCAGACTTTCCTGAAGAAACATCTGTTTCAGGGAATAGAAGAATGATTATTCAGTGCACGGCTACGGAGAAAAATAAATTTGTTTTGTTTCTTTTCAGGGTGCCAATGGGAGGGTTGCTCCATTAAAGGATATAAAAGTGCAAAATATCCGTAATCGATTTGTGGCTACGTTTAATGTAGTGAACACAACGAAGAAGGATGCTGGCAATTATCGCTGCATGGTCCGTACAGAAGCTGGAGTTGGAGTATCAAACTATGCAGAATTGATTGTCAAAGGTAGATTTCACCTTTTTATGTTAGCAAAGAGGAAATTACAGATCATTTGTATACTATTTCTATGTTAATTCTAATGCTAAGAAGCTTTTATTGCTTCACTGTACCCCCTGGTGCACATGTTAAAAGTCATTATTTTCTGGTTCCAGTTTTAATTAGATGGCTTCTGTTGTCGGCATTAGACTCTACATTAGCGACTGATTGCAGACATTTCATTGTGAGCAAATATTGAGTACACATACTCTGCATAAAGGGATACTGTCATGGGGAAAATAATTCTCAAAATGAATCAGTTAATAGTGCTGCTCCAGGAGAATTCTGCACTGAAATCTTTTTCTCAAAACAGCAAAAAAAAGATTTTTTTATATTTAGTTTTGAAGTCTCACATATATTGTCAATTTCCCAGCTGCCCCCAGTCATGTGATAAACTACAGTTACTCTTTACTACTGTACTGCAAGTTGGAGTGATATCACCCCCTCCCTCCCACCAGCAGCCTAACAACAGAACAATGGAAAGGTAACCAGATAGCAGCTGTCTAACACAAGATAACAGCTGCCTGGTAGATCTAAGGACTGCACTCAATAGTAAAATCCAGGTCTCAGTATGACACACCCAGTTACAGTTAGAAGGCAGTTCCATCCTTAAGTGCTGGCTCTTTCTGAAAGCACATGACCAGACAAAATGTAATATGCTAATATGCAGAGTTTCGTTCTGAGCGCCTAACATTGGCGACTTTTCACTAGCATTACTTCAGCAGTCGGAGCATTTCTTAGTGAAGATACGCTAGTGATCTTGCTCTTAGGTCAATTTGCATAGGGCGGGTAATTTAAAGTTGCATGGAGGTCTTTATTATAAATGTTGGTGCAAATGCTTGAAGTTACCATTTTTTATTACAAATGCCCAGAGAACCTTAATAAAGACAAGAGAGTACATATAATGCCCTACACATGAGCTCACTGTAAATGAATGTTCCATATGTTAGGAAATGTTGGAGAAAACTGGTTCCCCAAAAAAAAAAGTTTGTTAGGACTTTTACAGGCAATCCCGCTTCAAAAAAGGAAAAGTCGCCAGCATTTTTTGGAACTTTATTGCATTTTCGGCACACAGGAAATGATGTAAGTGACAGAAGATTGAGGAAGATCTAGCTTCTTTTTAGCACTTCACCTGGTCTGAGGTGGTCGTTACTCCACAAATTCAGTAAAATCTGCACTTTACTGAATTTGTGGAGTAACGACCTTTCGCTAGAGTGTGAACGAACGCTAGCGACGGTCTCTTTCGCTAGCGAATTGCCACCTGTGAATTGCCGATTAGTGAATTGCCGATGTCCCTGTGGGTGGCAACGCAGGCGAATTGTCGCTAGCGTTAGCCACTTTGTCCTTTAGTGAATCTGCCCCATGGACAGGATTCAATTAGAGGAGAGAATACTTCACCCCAAATTCAGTTTCAGTTTTTTCCATAGACTTCAAAGGAGTTTTCACATGATAAACTGTGAGATACGTTTTTCTGAATTGAATTGCATCCATGACTTTTCATGTGATAAAACTTTTATATTAACTGTATTGAATCTCGCCTATTATTTGGAACTGGGAACATGTCTCTTTATTTTTCAATGCAAAGCCTACAAAAGCACATAGGTAATCACTAGAAGTGTATCAGTACGGCTGCACTTCTTTTCTTTCTGGGTGTTATTAAAATACATATTGGACAAAAGAAGGCAGCAGGGCAGTATTGATTTAATGCATTTGGAGAAGCATATTAGCCTCCTACATACGGTTCACTGACTTAAGTTCTCTTATAGTGGCCTGGTCACAGGTGCTTTATTTACTAGACAAAGGACCCCTGAATGAATAGCAGTGTCTGGAAAAGCATCCGATTATTACAGGGTTCAGCCTACTTATTGAGTTCAAGCAAGGAAACTTAGGTGCCTGGCGGCTTTTGAAAGAGCTTGGTTTTTGGTCTTTAGCTGAGGGCAAATAGGGGAAGCCATCTGTAGTTGCGGTGACCTATTTCTATTCACAGCTTAGTTCCTTTAGCAGAAACATAACTTTAGTGCTTATGAGAGAAGAAAGAAAGAAAAAACATATTCTGCAGCTAAATCATTTTCATTTTAAGCCTGCAGTAGGATTTGAGATGATATCAGGACTCCCCCTTTTTAAAGCAGTAAAGCCATTTATTGAAATATTGGCCTTCTTTGAAATACTAAGATCTGCCGCAGTCTTTGTGTTTTTGAAAAGAAAGCGACTAAATGTATTCTTTGTGTTTGCTAAAGACACTGAGTAAGCTCTCTTTGGCGATAAAATGTTTTACTTATCACAAACATGAAAAATATTATGACATTAAAAGATAAAACTCGCAAAAACTGCTGCTATATTATATCTGCAGTTCTCCAGCAGTATTAAGTAAATGTCAGTTAAATTGTCCTATAAGAGCATTAAATGAAAGAATTTCTCCTTTGTATACAAATATTATATTAATCAATGGCCCATTTATTTTTTTACTTAAGCTTATGGCACCCTGTGGGTTTTGATCCATAAAAGTTACTTAAAAGTTTATTTTTGTGGCTGGAATGCTACAGATTTGGATGCTGACAACTGGTTTAATTTACTTCAGTTTTAATTAGGTTAATCTGCATATCTTCTAAATTGAGTTATATTTTCCAAAATGACATTAGACATTACTGGGTTATATTTTGCATAATATCTGGTTCCGTTTCTTTGTTTTAATAGATTTTTATTGTGTTTGCATCTGTTATTAACCCACTTGCACAATGTGAGTCAGTTTGTTCTTTGTAAATAAATAGCTAAAATTTACGGAATAGAGGGTAGGCTTCTCCTTTATTTCAGCTCGGCAGCCGTTATTGATTGCCTCACAGAGCAGATAAATATCTGTGGCCTTTCCAAATTTGTGGGCACAAATGAAATCTGTCTAAACCATTGACTGAATTTGTTTTCTGTATTTTAACACTTTTAATCTATTAAACTAATTCTCACACCTGAGAGCTCATTTGTGATCACAGCACAAGGTTCTGAATGAGCACAGAACTGAGGCCGTTAAAATGCCATACACAATACACATTAGTGTGTTCATAGATGCCAGAACTGTGTGGCTGTTCCACCTACTGTGAAACTTAAGACTCACAGCATGTTGTGGGCAAGGTAGCCTTTACCCCAGTGTTTCACAAGATGTGGGACTTACCCCATATGGCTGCCCAGAGCGTTGATTGGGGAGGGACAGGATAAGGCCTATTTGTTGCCCTAGGTAGTCCTAGGCACATTGAAACCACATTTTGGAGGTTCGTTAGAACAAGGTCTGATGTTATTTTAGCAATGTTTTCATACGTTTGGTAAAATGTTGGGCCTTAAAAGGGACTTGACCTGAATAACTACACCTTTGTGACAGCTGACTTGTGGTGGGTCAAGTTGTATTGGTGCCCAAGGTCCAGAATCCTGCCATCCTGGTCCCCTTCCACTACTCACTTGTATCCTTCTACCTCCCTGGTGATGGCTCACTCATGTCCCCTGCTGGTCATTTGCTCACTTCTCTACACCCTAGTGCACCCAAATGCAGCTGCCCCAGTTGCTTACTCCTAGTTCTGGTCCTATAGTTTGCAAGCAATTGAAGGATGTTTAAATGTATAGCTTTTTTCTACTTTTTTTTACCATTAGCTTTTTACTCACTTAATTAGAGTAGAGTAGGGTAGGGTCACTGGGTCACCCAGAATAGTGTCACCATTCTAAATGTCCATGTGCTGGTGATCTAGTTAAACATGCTTAAAGTATTTTAATTTTGCCTGACCAACCAAGTCTAATTGTTGTTATTATAGGCTACTACACTGTAGTAAATTACACTACTAAATTCCCAGCTTTATTTTTATTTTTCTGGATTTTATGGGGAAGATTTACTAAAGGGTGAAATGACTAACGCAGTGAAAATTCCCAGCATGACGTCATTTCGGTACTTCGCCGATTAACTAATGGTCGATGGCGTAACTTTGCAAGTTAAGGAGATAGACTCTAGCTGTACTTCGCTCCCTAAGCCTGGCGAATTTGCACTCTGGCGAATGGACTTACTGAACGTTACCTCTTGCGCCAGACTTGCCTTTGTCACCTCAGACCAGGTGAAGTGCAATAGAGTAGATAGGACTTCCTCAAAAAATAGTTGAAAATGCTGTGATAGGCTGCAAAAGAGTGTAAATTTTTTCTGGGGTACTCGGCTTCCCCCCTACATTTCCTAACATATGGCACATAAACTATACACTGGGCTCATGTGTAGGGCAATATAACAACTTTATTTTATTAGGCTTCCCTGGGCTTGTGTAGTGTAATGTATTTGCTGCGACATATACAGTACATCCATTGAGATTTAACTTCCTGCCGTATGCAAATTAGCCAGCGCTAGCGCAACTTCGCTTTGCTTGCCGCAGTAACGCTAGCACACCTTCGCCATCATTCGGCACCCTGGACACAACTTCAGATTTTAGTGAATTAGCTTTGTCCTAGCGAATCTATGCCTGGCGAAGTCTTGGGCTGTGAGCGAAGCCGTCGCTGGCGAATTTTCTGAGGTTAGTGAATTTGCTCCTATGTGTCCATCTGGTTGTACTGGGAAATACAATATATATATATTTTTTATTATTTTAAAATCAGGATTTTCTTCTCTTAGCCTTCAGGGTCACGCCAGTGCTGCATTTAGCTTGACTTTTTGCAAATTTATCCAAATAATCTTAGGGATTACACAAAGTAATAAACCAAAGTGGATTTCTAATAAGTGCAACACAATAAACTGGTGTATCCAGTAACAACCCCTTTGACCTTGCTCTGGAGTTTGCATTTCAGTTAAATGATGCTAAACGAAGAGGGAAACTTGAAAGTAATTAATTGTTCTTTCAGCTTGGCTACACAATTGCCTTAGGATTCCTCATGTAGACATTGTAGCACGCCCTGCTTCATGAAATAGCTTAATCACTTAAACTGATGTTAAATGATTTTGAGCTGTGTCGGAAGTGTTTACAGTGCATGGCTTTTGTGTGTAGGATTAACTCAATCATTCCAAGGAGCCTTTGCTAACAGGCAGTAACAAGCATTTACCGTATATACTCGAGTATAAGCCAACCCGAGTATAAGCCGTGTGATATTGCAGTCACTGTTATTTTCATATAACCAACAGAGGGTGCTGTGTGATATTGCAGTCACTGTTATTCTTTCATATAACCAACAGAGGGCGCACTGTTATTCTTTCATATAACCAACAGAGGGCATTGTGGGATATTGCAGTCTCTCCCCAAGTGAACTGTTGGTATAGGAATGATTAAAAGTGACTGCAATCTCAGCTACTCGGGTCGGGTACCGCTGACCCGAGTATAAGCCGAGGTAGACTTTTTCAGCACATTTTGGATGTTGAAAAACTCGGCTTATACTCGGGTATATACGGTACCAAGCGAGATTTCCAGCACACAACAAGTCTCTCTGTAGTTATCCCATTCCTATGCAGATGGGATTTTGCATATCTTTGCACATTAAAGCATGTCTAACAATAATCACTTTTTGTACAACCTATACCATACCACTTCAAATCACATGTCATAAAAAGAAAAGCAGCAATGTATTTGGGTTTGGGTACAATCAAAACAATATCAGAAAGATCCTGAGAAAATAAACCATATATTTGGCACAGAATCAGAGGAATATTTCTATTAAACACATGAATGTACCCGTTAGATTTAATGTTATAATCATAATTAGGAGTTTACATATATAAGTGAATAAATTGCAATGAATTGTTTAGAAAGCTAATATCCCTATGTTCAACTACAGACACTCCTTTTGGCTGCCAGTTCACATAAGTGCCAATATGTAAATAATAACAAACTGCCCACTATTTGTGTACATTTAGTGAAACAGGTCATAGTGGGATGTCAATATGTAAAGGGACCTTGTATTAATTGATATAACTGCAATTACACAAGTTTTGTTCTGTGCTCAGCTGGTACAGTTGGTACAAACACAATGGCCACCCTGAGTTATCCAGAAGACCTAATCAGGGCCACCATTAGAAATCTGGGCCCCACCTGGGCCGGCCCCACCCACCCCTCAGTTAAAAGACCACATAGACATCAGAGCTAAACATGGTAACCCAACAAGTTATAAAAAGCCATTGATAGTGAGGGCCCCCTTATAACTGTGGCACCAGGGCCACCCATAAAAGTTTTTTTTTAAAAAACATTGGTGGTGAGGGCCCCCTTCAAGTTAAAAATAATAATTGGTGGCCAGGGCCCCCTATAAATTAAAAAGAAACTGTGGCACCAGGGCCCCCATAAAAGTTTTTTTAAAAAAAACATTGGTGGTGAGGGCCCCCTACAAGTTAAAAAAAAAATTGGTCACCGGGACCCCCCTATAAGTTAAAAAAAAAAACATTGGCGCCAGGGCCCCCATTAAAGTTTTTATTAAAAGCATTGGCGGAAGGGCCCTCCCTTACAAGTTAAAAAGAAACATTTGAGCCCCAGAGAATAATTTATTAAAAAACATTGGTGGCAGGGGCCTATAGAGTATTAAAATAATACATTGGTGGCCAGCGGTTTAATAAAATAAAAAAAACACATTGGTGTTCAGTAGAACTGAACTCATGGCTTCATGACTTCAACTTCGTGACTTCGGGTCTTTTCACAGCTTCGGGACTTCAGCTATTTGGGAATTCAGCTCTTCAGGGCTTCGGCAGGTCGGGATTTCAGCAGTTGTGGCATGGCTTTGGTCCTGTCAAGGGGGGCCTAGCTATTTTGAAAAGTGCAGCATATCTGGGCCCCCCCTTTAGGCCCGGGCATGGTACAAGAGTACCCCCTGTGAGCCCAATCCTAATTTATTAATTTTTTTTCTCCAAACATAAGTATTTTTTTTTGTATTATCATGAACAGCAAATCAAATGTCAGTCAGTATATAAGACTTACCACAGCCGATATAACTAGATGTTATTGGGCCCCAAAATATTGATAAATTGGCCTATTCTACCAAGATATATTAAAATTGCTCATTATTTATGGCCTCACTGGGCCGCCTACACTCCTGGGTAGTGACGCCCCATACACACGTGTGTCAAACCAACCTTTGGGGTGTCATCTGCATTATTAGATCGTATTAAATCTTAGTTAACAATGTGTTTATTTACCTGTGATAAATAAATCAATACAGAAAGCAATATTGTAAATAATATATTTTGCATTACTTTTAGAGCCACCTGTTCCAATAGCTCCACCCCAGCTTTCATCAGTTGGAGCTACGTATATGTGGATACAGCTGAATACTAACTCTATCAATGGGGATGGCCCGATCACGCTTAAAGAAGTGGAATATCACACAGTTAGTAGGAGCTGGTATGACATACAGATGGTGGATTCCAATATATATAAGATAGGTCATCTGGATCCCGACACAGAATATGAGATTAGTGTCTTGTTGACCAGACCAGGAGAAGGAGGAAGAGGATCTCCCGGCCCTGCATTGAGAACTCGGACAAAGTGTGCTGGTGAGTTGAAGATAGTAAAGCAAACTGACTTACAGCCAACCACAGGCAACATTTGTATACCGTATATACTCGCGTATAAGCCGAGTTTTTCAGCACCCAAAATGTGCTGAAAAACTCGACCTCGGCTTATACGCGGGTCATACGCCAATCCCTCACCGGATCCCTCACCTCCCTCTCCCATATATACTCCGTATATACGCCAATCCCTCACCGGATCCCTCACCTCCCTCTCCCATAGCGCATCAGGACTCTGTGACTGACTGTCACGTCCTTCCCTGCCGGCGTCCTTCCAAAATGGCGGCGCCCATGGCCGCCACGTGGGTAGAGGCGCCGGCGAATCATTCCCAGAATAAAGGTTTTATAAATCTTGAAATTCGAATCGAGTATTGATTTTTCCTAATTCGAATTAGTGAGTTTTGAACAAAAAAACATTCAAAAATTTGAATTTCCAATTCAACCCTTAATAAATCTACCCCTTAGAGTCATGTCTTCGGCATGGTTTTCTACTTTCTCCATCATTCCTTTTTTGCTCTTCATATAGTTTAGAAACTCTCTATGGATGTCATGGACCTCATGTCAGTCTGATATTTTTTACATGTAGAGGCCATGGGGCCTGAGCAAACGCCCTGATACAAATGAGACATGGTCAGAAAAAACATCAGTCAGATGAAGTGCCACCCTAAACACTAAAAAAGCAACTTCCTATACAATACAGCATGGCATAAATTAGCAATGTATTTACAAGAGAATGGAAAAAACTTAAAGCAAAGTGATTAATTTAGTGTTTACTCTGGCTGATCCATTTTATCTTATCATTCCTATGTTTAAATATCTAATACCACTGTTTTAGCTTTATCAGATGAGGAATTATATAGTATAGTTCAACCACTTGGGAATGTAGAGTGGTGCAACTGTTATATATTTTACACAAGCATAATCGTGCAATAAGTTGTGTGATTTTATGACAAAAATCAAAATTGAATATAGACTTGATGTAGATTCATCCAACCTTGCCTCCTACCTTCTCCATGTGTTTAGGTGATTTTTATTTTTTTTCTGTTGAAAAAATGAAGAATGCAGCAAATCCATGGTTTACTTCAGTATACAGTTTTCTAGAATAAGCTGATATTTTTATTATTTAGGACAACTGTTCGCATATCACAATTTGGATTCAGGATTGGATTCAGTTTTTGACCAGATCCTTTGTTATGAAATGTAAGGGGTAATTTAAAATGGTCAAGGCAAGGTACAAAGTGCAACAAAACACAGGTGCAATTCACCAGGCTTTTGCACTTTGCACCCTGCCCTGCATGATAAATGAATTGCATTTCTCTCCACAGACAGCACTCCAAGTTCTTAATTAAAATTTGCCTTTATTTATTCCATCTTGGGGTAGCATAAGCATGCTTATGCTGCCCCAAAATGGAATAAATAAAGGCGAATTTTAATTAAGAACTTGGAGCGCTGTCTGTGGAGAGAAATGTGTTCAAATTATAACCGTGGTGAACAGGATATTTGACGTGCACCCATACTTTCGAAAAGTAAACTATAAAGTAAGTGCGGTTTGCTTGGAATCTTCTTATGATAAATGAATTGCTGCAGGTCTCTGCACTCTGTTTTGGAGCACAGAGACTTGCAACACCCCATGAATACATTGCTGTTTGCATTCGGCAGTTCTATATTTACAAGGGACAGGAGGCTCAGGCTCTGTAGTTTGGAGCTGACTTGCATCCAACTACACTTGTTTTGCACCAGATTTTATTTTCATCTAGCATAAGGTACAGTATACCCAGACTGCAGACAGCAGTGATCTCTGAATAATCAAGAACAGGTGCAGATTTTGCCTTCCTGTTCAGGTTCTTTGTAAACAAATCCAGTTGTACGGTAGAAAATGTGTTAATCCCTTGTGAAAGAAGTATAGGCTGGCATGTTTTTTGTGATGTAATAAACTAAACCAATGACCAATAACCAACAAAACATAACTCCCAATAACTAATGTAGGCACAAGAGATCACACTGTGCATAATTCACTCAGTAAAAGCCCCATGTAAATCTGTGTTACAACTCAACTTTACTGGAATCCAGAGGGAGGGAGCAAAGACAGAAATGCAAAGATGCCTTACAGGAAGGAGTTGTCATCCAAATGAATCTCATTCAGAGGAGATCCTAAATCAATTTAATGCTCGGGTTGCTAAATTTCTTCATATATTGTTCTGGAAGAGGTAAAACTGAGGTTAGCTTTGTTATTAGCTTTTAATGGTCAATCATTTTCCCATACTTAAATTAGCAAAACGCAGACCTCCTAGATTATAGGGGTCATTTACCTTTTCCTATTACTCCAGGCTAATTGCAGTATTCAGGGGTGATATGCCTGACACAATTGCAATCATTGTGGTTTTTTTACCATAATTCACAGTTTTTTTAACCGCAATTCACAGTTTTTTCCCATGACTCTAGGCTAATTGCAGTTTCAAGGGTTGATGCGCCTGAAATAGTTGGGAATGTTCAAATTCAAGTGTGATGAAACGTCTTAAGTCCTTTTCCGGCGTGAGAGTGATGTACATGCCCAACTCTTTTGCTGCATCTTCTCTGCATTTATTTATGTAATAGGTGGAGCTACAGCCTGATTTAGAGTTGGTGATACAAGGGCCTACATCTATAGGTGCAAGAAATTTGGAAGAGGAAGCAGAAGGAAGTCTGCTGAGATAAGCACACCCATACATAGTCCAAAGCACAATACTCAGCATGCCTTGATAAAGGCAAAAAAGCTGTATTTACCTAGTAACCCAACATTTCCATTACAGCCAGTGACTTTTCACAGGGGAAACAAAGAAATAGTAGTCCCCAAGTACACTACCACTCCTCGTTTAAGTGAAAAAAATGTGGCAGACAACAGCATTAAACTGTGAAAATAACATGGCTGGATTTTAAAAGAAATGTAATGCAGTTTCTTTTTGTAGTTGATTCACAAGCTACAGTATATTATATCGGCACCCAAGCACAAGTTCTTTGCCACTTGTAAATCTATCATGGATAGGTTATGAAGGCACCTAAATAATAAAATATATTGCAGTTACTCTTTAATTGATGGAATCATATACAGTATCTGCCAAAGTGCATAACATTTTTTTAATCCACATAGGTAACTGATGTAAGACACATAGGTTTTACTTTCCCCTTGGAAATCTAAAAAACTCTTTTTTTCCAAAAATGCAACTTGATGCATTAAAATTTTATTTTGTAACATTCACACAGTTTGGGGAGGAGTTGTCCAAGAGGTTAAATGATCAACCATTTGATGTGGACTCACGCTAGTGACCCTGGTTCAATTCCCTGTAGCAATTCCTTGTAACCACTTAATCGCTTGGTGTTATCATTCAGCATACTTGAGTTTGCCTGTAAAGTTTTTGAGTCCCACAGGAGAAAAGCGCTATTGGAAATCCATTCCCTTTGCACATACTGTATATTCTGTAAAACAGACATTAGCTATATTGTAATATGTTCTAGATGTTGTTTGACAATGCATTCAACCTTGGTATCTGTTTCACTGTAAGCTAATGCCATTTGGTGTCAGGGATTTTAGGCTCTGTGAGTATTAGACAACTACAATAAACGTAACCAGATTGGCATTATGGCAATATCTGATGTAGGTAGGACAGTGTTTAGTCCTGTGTGGCAGGAGATTGGTAGTCTATTTTCAGGCCCTATACAGTATGTACATGTATAGGCCAAGAACAGAGTCGGACTTCGGGCACCTGTAAAAAAACTTGGTGGGTCCCAGCTCTTGTGGGCTCCAGACACGCTCCCTACTTAAAGCACCGCAGCTCTACCTACCTCCCTCCCTGGCTCAGGACGGTACCCAACCTTTCTCCTTGGCCCCAGTTGCCCCAAGGGGATTTCGGCTGGGATGGGATGGGGGGACCAAAGGGGAGTTGCGACTGGTGAGGCAGAGAGTGGTTTGGGGGCCCAAAGGCAGCAGGCCTGCTAGACCCTGGGTTCCCCAGTCCGACACTGCCCAAGAAGTCATACATGCACAGACACAACAACATAGTGGCTTTGTTCACAGACTATTCTGCTTTGGATACCAGCATATCTGGCTGAAATAGTCAGGATGCTGATCGGGCAGGTTTATCTGTTTGTTGGAGAGATCCTCACACCACTGCCTGCATCCCCGGCACTGAGCTTGTGAGCCAAAGGGCCCAATAATTGCATCAGCCCGATATCGCCAACTTAAGCTGGCCATATCGGGGCAAGATCCTCTCGTTTGGAGACATCTCCAAATGAGCGGATATGCACATGAATGGCCACCTTAATGATGTCCAGCTCCCTGCCATTTCTTCAGATCTTCTCTGCCTAAAGGATCAGTGTATTTGTTTATCCAGGATGGCCAAATCGTCCAAACTTTTGTCCCACAGGCGAACCAAAGATTAACAACAGCATTGTCAGGTGTACAAATACTTTCCTAAGATCTACTGTGAAAAGTAAAATTAGCCATATATAGTTACTAATATTTTAGGTTTAGTGTTTTTCGTTTAGTCTTGCATGCAGTAATACATGATATACTGGAGTGGGAAGTCCTTTTACATAGTTGAACATAGCTGGAGTGAGCAAGCAAGGATATTATTTCTTTCCCAGAAAATGGTTGTTTTCCAACCTCACATTCAGCACATGGGCTCTTTCCTCAGAGCCAACAATACATGCTGTAAAAATAGCTTACTATTGGGCTATTAATTGAACAGAAGATGCATGAAAACTGTGTTGCTGCTAATAACAATAATATAACAGAGCTCTTTTTATGGTTAATTAAAGCTAGCACTTGTGGATGTAATTATCCCCGTTCTGGAATCTAGATAATCTTTTTTTGGCTTTCTTGCAATGCTAATAACTGGGTACTACTGTCTGAGAATTTCTTTCTTTGTGAATATTTAAAATATTCTCTCTCTCTCTTTGGAATGTAAAGTGAAACATTTCGGTATTATGGAATACTGCTACATTTTACATCAACATCTCAACTGTTTAACAGTTTGGGCTATTTAAAAAGTACACATTTGGGTCTCTAAGTTCTCCATGCCCCTTCTCTGCTTTCCGGGAAGCTTGCTTGTTGAACTGCAGGTTTGGGAATTTATTCTGTAGCTTTTATTCCTCTTGCTTATTCGCCAAGTATTTAGACATCTTTTTTCTTCCTCAGAGATTGGTTAATAGTCAACCCAGTATTGAGGTGCATTCCCACACATATAAAGGTCATTTATGACCACAACTGCTGTAAGAAAATTGAAATTTGAAGCACAATATAATTTTTAAGTACTTGAAAAGCATCAATTGATGGAAAGTTGGGTTGGGAGAGAGTTTTGTGAGTGGAGTTTTTGTTCAAAATGGGGTTAGAATCATTTTTTTAGAGTTACATTTTGGAGGGTGCACTTATTTGGCAGCTTCTGCATAAGACACAGTAATATATCCATGGATGTTAGGACACTGTTAATTTATAGTATTTATTAGCAGCAAAGATAATGGAGGGAAACAAAACGTTTCCTGTATAAAGTCTAAAGCATAGATGCAAACATACATAAGATCAAGAAGCTCTTCCCAAAAAAAGTAAATAGATCTCGCACATTGCAAAAATCATAAAATCAAGGGTGGTATTGAAAAAACAGAAAAATCTTAAAACAATTTTGGATAAGGAACATATTAAATCACATTTACATAAGATACAAGTAAATCATTTTCACAAAAAAGAGCATATACATACAGTACCATCTAATGCAACAATTTATGAGCCAGAAAGTGGAGAATTACCCTGACGTTGGCTTGAACCTGGGGGTACGGGGTCAGGGGGTCCCTTTTCATATCTGCTTTCTTTTTTGTTATTAAAGCCATATTGGAGAAACAACAAAGCAGAGCCCATATTTAAAAGTATCAGTTTTCACAGTCTATTCTACATTTCAAAATTTAGCAAAAGCGAATGTAAAAGATTTTGTGTTTATCAAAAACATCACTTTATTACTTTGCGACAATGTACTTTAAATGCTCTAATTGGTGGTTTGGAGTCTTCAAACGACATACAAATCACTGGCTAATGGGGTTAGTGGATGCTGATAAACTAATGACGAACCAATTAGGCATGGTACGAGTACAACTCTGTCATTTTCAAATGGATTCCTTTCAGTTAACAACAGGAGTCATTTAAGGGAAGAGTCTCTGCACCTGTTTAATGGGAGTGATAATTGTAAGCTTCAGTCATGAATCTATGGGGACTGGCAAACCCCTTTGACTTGAAAAGGCAAATTCAGATATTTAATGAGATGCAAAGCATTACCAATAGTTTAAAAGAAAAATAGATCTTAAATTATACCGTATTTCATATAATATTTAATACTGTCTATATACATTTCTCCTAATTTGGTTCTGTGTAAAATATTCTTTTTTTTATATGAAGTAGTAGGTGTTTTCCTTGGTTTGCTTTCCTCATGTGCTTTGGTCATAGCAAAATTATTATAGCTGGGTCAAAAGGAAAAAGCAATGTACTGTATATCAGTGGTTGAACCGACTTCATAAACAGTGGATGGGCATTATGTGGTGCGCAAGCATTTTAGCTGTGCCCACTTTTGCCATGGCTGTTTTAACAAATACTAATGCCATATTTAAATCCAGACATTATTTGGTAGATGAAATTGTGCACATGCTATCTCTGCAAATTAAATTCATTTAGGAATTTCCAGCAGCAGAGGGGCAATGGGCAAAAGAGCACACCCCTTCATTAAAGTGTATGAAGAGCACTATGACTCCCAACAACCCATCATAGAAAATCTCTGAAAATCAAAATGGCCTATCTATTATTTCATGATACAGATACATTTATATCTGATGTTTTGTTTCTACGTTCCCTATTTTATATGTTTATGGTATGTGTCATATACAGGTAGGGGATCTGTTATCCAAAAACCCATTATCCAGAAAGAATGACTCCATTTTATCCAAATAATTCCAATTTTTAAAAATTATTTTCTTTTTCTTCAGTATGAATAAACTCTAATATATCTGATAGGAAAGGAGGCCCCCCTATAAGATATATTTGATCTAACTGTCAATGAATATCTGACACCCAACTGCTGCATGAAGACAGAATGAAGAGAAACAGATGCTGAGAGAGGAAGAGTGAAGATGAACTTGATTATTTCAGAAACGATGCAGAATATTTATTGATTGTATTTAAAAAAGTTTCTTATGTCAGTATGATGAAATTTTCATTTTGATGACATTTTCAATTGCGTGATAGTACCGCTCGATAGTACCCCTCTACAAAACAAAGTAGAGAAGAACAATTGAAAGTTGTGGTTGGATACAGTGGCGTAGATTGGTGCTGGTTCAAGAATAGTCTCTTCAATATAACAGGTTGTTGTCACTGGTGATTGCTGATGCATAAGTGGATGGGGAGGATTAGTATCAGAGAAGTGTAGGTCAAGTATATTCCATGGAGTCTGGATTACACCAGGCCCCCCCACACCTTGTCGAGCTTGTCGGTGGCCCTCCTTGTTTTGTATGTCAGTTTGATTAGTGGGAGACCGTTGTCTGCTAACTGCCTCCAGAAAGGTAAGGAGTGGGGTATTCCACATCCAATGCATGATCACCACCTCTTTGGTCTAAAACATGGGGGAATGCAGGCAAATTCTGGCTGCATTGGTGGGTAGTATGTTGTCAATCACACCTAATGGGCAGACCACTGGGTCACAAACTAAGATATAATTAATCCATATTGGAGGCAAAACAAGCCTATTGGGGTTATTTAATGTTTAAATAATTTTCTAGTAGACTTGAAGGAGCAACAAACTCCTTATTAAAAAAAATCTTCCCCCCTACCCCACATAGACCCCCTCCCTTCAGGGATTGGAGTTCACGGCAGCCATCTTCTGGTCTTTGTGTCTTCTTCCATTGCTTCGGCAATTTCCGTCCATTTCGGCGCATGCGCAGTTGTCGCATACCGGAAAATTGCTCCAGCTTAGCATGTGCCGATTTGCCGGTCTCATTCTCAAATTACCGAAGACCCAGAAGATGGCTGCATTGAACTCCGATCCCTGAATCTACACCGAGGGGTAAGTAAAAGGTTAGGGGCATTTTCCCGGAATAGCAGCTAGGCTGGGGGGGGGAGGAGGGAGGGGGGTCTATGTGGGGTGGGGGGAGGGTTTTTTTTTAATAAGGGGTTTGTTTCTCCTTTAAGGTATGAAGACCCAATTACAGAAAAATCCTGTATCTGTAAAACCCCAGTTCCCAAGCATTCTGTATTGCTGGACCCCTACCTGTAAAATATTTTGGAGACATAGATGCTTCAAAGACATGTGAAACTGAACCAAGACATTTTTACTACAGATACTACTTATACAATAGCGGGGACACATTTGTTAATTAACCTTTATTTGTTCAAGCTTATGCGACATTGCAGAATGGCTGGCTGGAACTGCAAGGCAAAATAAAAACAGCCTAAATCAACGCTGTCCAATCTGAAACCATATAACAGCTGTCTGTACCTGCTGTATCCTTCAAGTCAAGTTACTGACATGATCTGTGGCCTGCATTTCATTTAGTAGGAGAATGTTCAAGCCTACGGAAGGAATTTCAATGCATGCCATATAGCCTGTATCATCACACATTACTGTCTACTTTAGAGCACATTAAAGCAACGCGCATAACTTGCACATTAATATAGATTTCCTGTTAAATTAAGGATAAAAACATTATATCCACTTAAAGCCACATAAAAATTATATGTGTTACCATAGTTACTTCATAATCTTAATACCTTAAAAAAAGACCATTTCTTATATACATTAATTATTCAGTTGTAGTGCGCGCCTGAGAAAATATTATTTGTTAGTTGTTATTCAACATGCTGTACATATGATCATTTACTGCCCATTAGTTCTTTTTTATTCTTTTTAACCACTGAACATATTACAGTAATTACCATGTCTCTCCCATATAGAGACGCTGAGTTAAGTGTGAATTCTATCATCAAAACAGCTGTATATTGGATCCATCTAGCCCTGTACGCTCTTGTCTAAAGTAACACATCACTTGGAAAGTCTGCATAACTACAGACGTGACCTTGAGCTTACTCTTTTGTCATTGCTCCTGTACCACAAATTCAGCTTCTGTGTGGCATTTCTCATTACATTGTTCAGACGCTCTGCCAGCGTGTATATCACCAAAACATGGAAAAATTCCAAACAGGAAAGAGAAAAATATCGTTCTCGCAATCATTTCTCAACTTTGAGAATCAATAACTCCTTGCCCTGTAGACACTTACATATAAAGACTCTCACGCTACTTGGAGGGAAAAAAGTAATGCAAGATAATACAGGCTAGATGTCTCTGTTAGTGCTCGTGTTCATTGCTAACACAAGAACTGATTGTAGGTAGTGATGGGCGAATTTATTCGCCAGGCGCAAATTCGTGGCCAGCGAATAAATTTGCAAAACGTCCGCGAAAATCAAAAGATTTTTTCGCCCGCGTCAGAAAAAACTGACGCCGGAATAAAAAACTGCGCTGTTTCGCCCATCACTAATTGTAGGTGCTGGACTGCAAGTTATGTTTCTATCAATATTAAGACTAAATATGCACAAGTATCATGGTCTTATGTTTTCATTTTATTTCTCTATCTCCATTTGTTGCCATATACATTTGACATTATAAAAGCATAAAAAAAATACAGTTTAGAAAAGGATTGTAAATGCAGGTATGAGAGCTAAAGAATGTTTTGGGACCTGGTTTCCATAATTTGAATCTCCATACTTTATGTGGGTTATTTATCAAAGTCCGAATTTATCTCAATATTTTCTGAAAAAAACAACGACCAAATCCGCACTTTTTTTGGGCTTATTTATTAATACACTTTCCCACTAATTTACACTTTTGTTCGCAGGAAAAAATCAAGAAAATCGCGAACAATCCAATTTTCACGAATTTTCCGGATCTTTCATCTGATTTTCACGATTTTTTCGGGTTTTTCACCCAAAAACTCGGAATTTTGCCCAAAAACGGAGAAAACTTCGGGGTATTGCCAAAAACCCAGCGCACGTCAAAAAATCATTGGAACTTCTCCCATTGACTTATACGCAAACTCGACAGATGCCAGATTTTCAGATTCTGACTTTTCCCATCCTTGAGGTTTAATAAATTCTGAAAAGATTTGTGATTTTTTTTAAAAGTTCGATTTTATAAAAAAAATCAAGAATTTTTCGTGATTTTTGCATTCAGAGTTTAGTAAATAACCCCCTATGTCTACTAAAAATCATGTAAAAATTAAATTAACAATCCCAATAGGATTGTTTTACACCAATAGTGATTAATTATATCTTAGTTGGGATCAAGTACAAGGAACTGATTTATTATTACAGAGAAAAAGAAAATAATGTATTCAAATTTGAATTATTTGATTAAAATAAAGTCTAAGGAAGATGACCTTCCCAGAATTTGGAGATTTCCGTATCCCAAAACTTTTTAGCCTATTCTTCCAACTTAAAAGCCAGTTTAGTTAAGTCTTTCTTTCTTTCTTTCTTTCTCTTTCTTTCTTTCTTTCTTTCTTTCTTTCTTTCTTTCTTTCTTTCTTTCTTTCTTTCTTTCTTTCTTTCTTTCTTTCTTTCTTTCTTTCTTTCTTTTCTTCTTCAGTATAAGCAAGCTTATACGTTTTTAAAAATGTGAGTTACAGACATTGTCTAATGTTTATCATTTAAAATAATATTTATTTACCATACTGTAGTTAACTCCTTACTACAAAGCATAACGTCTCTACTCTGCAGGAAAGCACCAAGGATACAGGGTTAAAGCTACAGATATTTAAAAAAAATGAACTTATTATGGAAGTATTTTTATGCCTGGGGAATTAGTTGAAATAATACCCTAGTGTCAGAAAAGGCTTAACATAACCCATAATCCCTTCGTGGAGAGAACTGGAACAAACTTCACTGTTTCACATTACAGCAGATCATGTCTAACTTAAAATAGAAAAATAGCGAAGACTCTAAAACAGTGAAGGTAATAAATTGCATTCTGAACTCAAAAGTATGGGCCATGGCTTTGAAATGGTCAGGAACAATTCTGAAAATAGAATAGCTGAAACATACGTTTTTATCTATACATGCACTCATTTCATCCCATGATTGCATCCCAGCAATCCAATCAAAAACCAACCAATTACCTTTTAAAGATATATCCTTATAATACACAAGAGCCATGAACATCCTGTAAATTATATCCTTATAAACGGTGCTTGATGATGTCATCGGTTATAATCTTAAGCAAACACAGAAGTTTTACCAGTGCAGGGCAACACTGCATTATATTTTCATTACTTTAAAACACTTATTTTTTGACGTTACTGTTCCTTTAAGTTTTGAATATCCAAATGATAATAATACAGAAAGATCTGTCATCTGGAAAACCCCAGATCCCAGTATTCAGGATAACAGGTCCCATGCCTGTACCTGAATCATGGATGATGTCACCCATCATTTAAAAAAAATCTGCATCCTATTCCTGATATGTTAGGACCTGAAGTTCATTGAGTACGTTTAGCACATTTAAGGGAGAATGTAATTTAAATCTCCAGCAATGTTTAAAATCACATTTTCGCAAATGTTTAATGTAAAATCATTCACAGGCGAATATTACATTGCTAAGCAAAGGTTGTTAACGCCTGCTCTGAAGCTTTTGGTAAAAAAATGTTATTATATACACTGCACATGTTAGCAAAAGCCATTCGGTCACAAACTTTGCAAGGTAATCGTTGAAGTCTCCAATCGGTCAAAAAGGAATCAAACCATGGATATCTTGTTCTCTAATTTTCGCGATAGCCTTCGCAAACTTTTTTTGCGCTAACGAAACATATAACATTTCCCCATTCATTTATAAATGTCATAAAGGAAATGTCGAAAGTAAAATCGTTCGATCGACCGATTAAATCGTCCGGATCGAACTATTCAAACTATTTTAGCATACGATCGAACGATTTTACTTCGATATGTGAAGACTTAGAAAAATGGTCTAGAAGGTCCCCATAGGCTAACATAGCACTTCAGCAGGTTTAATTTGGCGAAGTATTGAAAGTCGAAGTTTTTTTAAAGAGACAGTACTTTGATTATAGAATGGTCGAATATTCGAACGATTATACTATGAATCAAAGCCGAAGACAATTCGAAATCGTAGTATTCTATTCGATGGTCAAAGTATCCAAAAAATTACTTTGAATTTCGAATTTTTTTACTTCGAAAATTCCCTCGAATTCACTTCGACCCTTGATAAATCTGCCCCTATGTTGTTCAGAGCTTTAAAGTTACAGGACTTTTGCATGTTGAAAAGTATCCCAAAGGTTTACATATATGTACCAAATTGGGACTTAACCTCCAATCTTAAACCCTTGCATATTGCAGTAAAATAATCCAAACACTCTATTATTCACAACCATGCCATGAAGTACTAATTAAAATCAAATTAAAAACAAGCAGAGTTGCATCTGGGATCTCTCTAACACCAAGATTTTGTGATGAAAAGAGCTAATATATACAACCTGCCCCACTATTATCATTTACCCATGTGTATGTAATAATTAGATGAGCTGGACGATGCAGTAAGCCCACCAATGAGATCTTGTTCCTCCATTGCCTAATGAGGTTATAAAATAAAATCCGATAGGAAGATTTACCAACAAGTTATTGTGTAAATAAACACTCTGACAATTTTTCATGTTTTAAATAAGAAAAGGCATTTTCATAAACCAGGCAACACTCTCATTTCTTCCTCCGTTGTTCCACTACCCATCTCATTGTTCTCTTCTTCATAGGTAATTAAATATCTTCTGAGTGTAAAATTACCATGAATGAATTCTACAGGCAGCAAACTGTGAAACAAAGTTTGATGAATTCCCCCTGTAGTGTTTCATTTTATAGACTGACCTTCTCCTTTATTATAACTGGCATGTTTGACCAAGCGAATGACAAAAAAATTCTTTTCCATGACCCGTGCATCATTAGCAGCGCTGCAAAATGACAACTGTTTAAAATGGCACTACAATTACGTTTCCATTAGAAAACTTCTGCCTCGATTCTTGACAAATGAAATGCCAGTTCTAAAGAATCGCTTTTTATGAAGGCACAGAATTGCAGAGCTATCATTTCTAGCTCAAGTCATATGCGTTTAAGATTTTTCTGTCTTCAAAGGAACAGTTATGTTTTCAGTATATTATAATGTTTTAAAGCATCCCAAGGATTACATTGTGTGTGTGTGTGGGGGGGGGGAGAATAATAAAGCCTTTAAAAAAACATATCACCTTGGAAATTTCCATTAAATTCTGTGGGACCAGAAATCATATTTCACATACACCCTTTCACCCAAAGTATCTGGAATATAAATTCTTTGTACTCTGCAGGTTTGAGGTTTGCTTTCACTGAAACTAGAGTCCCTAGCCAAATCCAAAAAAATAACCCCAGAACATTAGAGCTTCTCCACCAAACATTATGGCAAGCATTATTCATTAAGACAGGCAGTGATACTGGTATCATTATAATCCAATATGTCCAGCAGGCTGCCAGATGGGAATTTGTCCAAGATTATTTGTGTCCGCAATAGCAGTTGAGCTCCCACACTTCCTTGCAGTGAGTTGCATCTTAAACCCCTTCCATTAAAGGAACTTGTGCCAACAACATGTGAATGAAAAGGAATATAATTAACTTTGGAAATATAATATAAAGGGGGTGGGGTTTATTTGTCTTGTCCAATCATGATCAGTAACCAAGACATAATCTATTGTTTTTTTTACTCCTTTTACTTTTTGAGTTCCTCTAAAAAACTGGTGTGTGATGGGAAACGTGGGTGGCAGTTGCGTGACTAGACTGTATTTGACAATAGTTAGTAAACTGTAAATTAGTTAAATTATAGAATGGAAGGGTTAGATGTCTAGGGCTTTCTGGATGGCCTAGATGTCTAACCCATAGATAAGTCTTCTACAGCCTGCCATTCCTGAGCAGCAACATTATCCTTCCTATAGTTACATAGTTAGTTAGTTACATAGTTAAATTGGGTTGAAAAAAGACAAAGTCCATCAAGTTCAACCCCTCCAAATGAAAACCCAGCATCCATACATACACCCATCCCTACTTTTAATTAAATTCTATATACCCATACCTATACTAACTATAGAGCTTAGTATCACAATAGCCTTTGATATTATGTCTGTCCAAAAAATCATCCAAGCCATTCTTAAAGGCATTAACTGAATCAGCCATCACAACATCACCCGGCAGTGCATTCCACAACCTCACTGTCCTGACTGTGAAGAACCCCCTACGTTGCTTCAAATGAAAGTTCTTTTCTTCTAGTCTAAATGGGTGTCCTCTGGTACGGTGATCCACTTTATGGGTAAAAAGGTCCCCTGCCATTTGTCTATAATGTCCTCTAATGTGCTTGTAAAGTGTAATCATGTCCCCTCGCAAGCGCCTTTTTTCCAGAGAAAACAACCCCAACCTTGACAGTCTCCCCTCATAATTTAAGTCTTCCATCCCCCTAACAAATTTAGTTGCACGTCTCTGCACTATATCAGATAGCAATCTTCATGCCTTGAAATGTAAATCTCTCAACAACACTTATTTGTTATCCTGAGTGACCTTGGCTGTCACTGTTTCCCAAAAAAATATGGTGAATCTTAAAAAACGTTGTCTGTCTCTTTGATCATCATTGTAGCCAACAAGAATTTGCTGCTCATCAAATCTGAAGGAATACTTGCTCAATATGCTGCAAGCATTGCACAAGTCTATATTTAGGAACTAGAAAATACCATCATGAAAACCACTGTAACAACTTTAGTAAATACTAGTAATAATAACCTTTAAAGTGTTTCTGCCCTGTTCCACATAAGAGCAAATTGTATTACAACTGTACTCACATTAAATTTTTATTCTCCAAGCACTTTAAATGCTGGACCATTTGTTTCCCGTTTTTCTTAATAGGCCTTTATGTGCTTTTAATTGGCTGATTATTATATTTTTATTAATAAGGCATGCATAGCCTTTCCCACACATTTTGTCACTATATTAGTTATTCCTTTGCTCCATTGCCTGGTTCAAATACACAGTCCCCGATGAGACATTTTTTAATATGTCACTCATTACTACTGAACTGCGCAGATGACAAAACATTACATTCAATGTTATAATCTATTGACATTTGACTATGCTTTAAAGACAGTGACATCTATTGGCATTTTACTGACCTGAAAAGATTGTTATATCCATAATTGGTGCTTCCCAGCAATGCTGCCAATTCAACGTATTATTAAGCTCTTTGCTATGTAATTCCATTCCAAACGAGAAGTGCTTTCCAATTATGTCAATTTCTATTGCTTTTTTAGTCATGTAATGTATGTATCTGTCTTTCTAGTTCCCTTCCCACTCACTATGGGGCAGATTTTCTAAAGGGCAACAGTAGTGAAAATTTTTACATTTTTCAGGCTGCAAAAGATCGTACATTTTTTCTGGGGTACCAGGCTTCCCCCCTACATTTCCTAACATATGGCACATAAACTATACAGTGGGCTCATGTGTAGGGCAATATAATAACTCTATTTTATCTTATTAAGGTTTCCTGGGCTTGTGTAGTGTAATGTATTGGCTACAACATAAACGTCCATTGAACTTTAACTTCCCGCCGTATGCAAATTAGGCAACGCTAGCACAACTTCGGTTCGCTTGCCGCAGTAACACTAGTGCTACTTCCGATTTTAGTGAATTAGTGTTGTCCTGGCGAATCTACGCCTGCGGAAGTATTGTGATGTGAAGTGTTATTAAGACAAGCCTTGCATCAAAATCTTGTTTGTGCACCAAACTGGGGACCTGATGTCCATCCCCAAGCACTGGTTACACCAGTAAATGGTGAAGAGAACGGGGGAATGTGTTGAGAGCAGTGACACCTACTAAGTGCTGAATGGAAAGTGAAAGTAATTGCCTGCCCCGCCTCTATGCCTAAGTCATAGAGGATGGGCAGACAAGATTTAATTGACAGCTGAGATTTTTAAATGAGGTAAAAGCTATGAATGCTTTAATAAAAAAAAGAATTTGGATTTCATGTTTAATTTTAAAAAAGGACATTTTATATACAGCTTTTTATGTCTGGGTGACAGGCCTCCTTTAAGTGCCAGCCTCAGATTCATTTTGATTGTAGTTCTTTCTTCTTTTTATAATTTATAATCTGCTCGCCTATATTAATTTGTATAGAGGTGATTTATTTTGACAATTAATTAGCATTACATAGTATTATTTTGCTCTCCGTTATCCCTGTTTCTTTTCTAAGTTTTATTTTTTATTAGCTTACAAATGAAATATTGAGGCATTGGCGTTCATATGGAGACACATCATCTAAAATTGGATTGTAAAATTAAACAAGCCAGATAAGACACACTTAATTGACAAATGTACATTAAACATATATAAATTATAGACATAAAACAAGGATCATGCCTAGTAATGGAATGCTCTGCCATTGTTAATGGCTGAACATGTTGTTGCAGCCATTAACAATGAATACCTGCAATTTAATAGATGAAACTATGAGCTTACGGCTTAAAGTAATAATAACATTTATGAATCCTCAGACATATAGGAAAGAAGTAACTATTGAAAAATATTTAATGCAAACTGAATATTATCAGGGTTATCCCAGATAATATAACATGTTCAGAGGTATAAGACATTTGCATTTTTAAATGCCATTAGAGTAGAGCAAGGAGGGCTACTTTTGCTCTGCCCTTGATTTCTGTATGAAAATGGGACAAAGAGCTCTCTGTACCTGCAGAAGGCTGCAGCCACACAAGATAGTATCACAATAAACCTTACTGCATAGTAATGACCAAAGGATAGACATGGACAATGGTTGAACTACAACTGACACTTCAATAGTATAGTGCAGTCTTTTGAGAGGCTTCCTTGGATTATAGCAGTTGTATTAATAGAGCTTTTCTCTTTATTTGCTCCTGGTCTTACCCCCAGTAGTTCAAGCACAGAGCTTCCACTGATCCTTCTCGCAGGAGAAAGCTGCATCACAGAGGACAATTTAATCAAGTCTTATGTTGTTTTCAGGAAAAGAAAATAAAATGATGCCCATTTGGACTGGGAAATAAGTGGTTAAAGAATGACAGATGAAAATGTTTTAATAGTGGGCACTGATTATCAGCTCATAGGTCTCAATTTCTTGGTTTCCAGTACACATTTCTATATTTTCATTCTTCTATAGCTAACTCAGTTTAGCTGTTTGTTATGTTACAGCAGTTTATGTAATAATAAGCCTACATTCACAGACAATTATAAGAAATTATAAGCCCAGATCCACACCCTGTGCCTTTTTCTCATCCTGCTGCGACCAGCCAGTTGCGGCAAAAACACTGTGCACATGCATTCGTTCGTGGTGCGAAGGGGGGCCCTGAGGAAGCAACGCCGATGGGCCTGAGCCCCCCAAATCTGACCCTGATTATAAGCATATGTTTACAAGCATATGTTCTACAAGTGGTAGGCAATATCTTTGAAAATGTGCAGTCCTAGGCCCAAATACAGGTTTTTAAAAAAATCTGTGGAATCCAAAATTTTCCCCATTTATTAACACTTTCCTGACTTATCAGTAAAAATTTCCTAAAAGATAGGAAAGTGTTTTAATAAAGTGACACATTAATCATAGCAAGGTACACATTTCATTAATCGGTGTTTGGCTGCAAGTGCTGAGCTCTAATACCCCTTCCAGTCATTAATTATCAATTCAGATTACAAACAGGTATGAGCAATTGAAACACACACATTGTTTAATAAATACCACTGTTATTTCTTTTTACCAAACCATACTCATAGTAACAATTTGGTAAAAGTATAAAGCGCTAATAAATGCTAATAAATACTAAATTAGCATGTTTGGTAAGGCTGCAAGTATTTAGAAAAAATGACATTAAACCCATACTTGTCTGCATCTGTTTTCACTGATATTATACAGAAAAGTTCTGTTACAAAAGCATCTCAGTGTGTGCAAACTACAATTCTCATTCACAAATTGCCATATTTTTACCTACTGTGCCCAATACCTTTTGCCTTTAGCGTTTGTCTTGGCGCAAATCTGCTGTGTCTGTTGATGCAACCCACTATGCAACATTAAGGATGGCAGTACCTCCAGGATTCCCCAGTGTCAATGGGCAAAATAATTTCAAGAATAGCAAAAGAGGCAAGACAGACACAGTGGAGCTTAGCCAAACAAGAACAAAGAATATATTTGTATACAAGTAGCAGTCTACCATATTGTGCCCTAAGTATATGCATTGATAAATGTGTCAGTTTATTAAAAACTCTTAATTTTTAAATCTTAACTGCGTCCCTTTAACATTTTCAGTAGTTGTGTATGCCACAGTTAAACTTTGTATAGTTTAAAATTTTTTGCAAAGAATCAATATAATATGCCTTAGACCAGGGTCAGCTACCGGTGACCTACGAATCTCCCCATCCTTAATTATCTGAGGGGTTACATAATTACATTTAGAAATGCTTTGTGTAGATCTGCCTCAGTTCATGCCTTGTAATAATATCAATACATTTAGAAAATAGGGATATTAGTAGTCTACATTACAAAAAGAAAACTGAAACAAAATTGATTTGGATGTCTAAAATTGAATTCACACTATTTCTCCATACTATGGCTTTTTGCTAATATGTCAATTACAAGCTTTAGGTGTCTCATATTCTATCCTAGTGCCTCAGCGTTTTAATATCACGGATTTACGGATTTGGAAAATAAATGTGCAGGGGGTTGACTTCTTTAAATCTATTATGTTGCCTTTTACTGCTACCATCTGTATTTGCAGGCAAAAGCCATTAGAAGTGTTGTTCCCTTGGTAGCGTCATAATATTTACACCACTGCCTGTGAATTCTTTTCAGATTTAAAATAAATATACATGTCCATTTTATGAGGTCCAGTATTCTCTGTAATTGGAGACTCATCTTGTGCTTATGTCTGTTCAGTGCTAGTTCACTTTTTTATTCTTTATACTTTTCTTCCAAGTAATTTCTCACCAAGTCTCATTTTAACGACACATGCAATATTTTATTTTAATGTACGGAATTTGCGGCACAAGACTAATTTGAACACAACTGCATTTTAGTTTTGCTGAAATGCACAAATCGGGCATAAAGAATTTAGGTGGAATTGCTGTAGTAAACAACATTTTAAAGCCTTTATAGTAGTAATGTCATTTTTAACTGCTCTGTTTGTTTCGCTACGGTCTCACTTTTTAAACCATGACAATTTTAACAATATCTGAGAATGGGTTCATAAAGTATTCACACATGGGCAGCTTGGTAGTGCCACCAGAGCTTTAAGTTACATTTACTACCATATAGGTTGTATAGGAAATGTGTATATAATTACAGAAGCAAGAGAGAAGCATAGGTGTAACAGAGGACACTGTATAATGAAGAATTCAACACGGTGCCAAGACATGTATAATATGTGACTTTGCCAAAGCATTGGGTTTGCACTATAATGACTTCTATATAGAACTTCTATATAACACCCTAGTAATGGATAACATAGCATACTTCTAAACAGGATAGCCTTGATACATGGAATCTCAGGAACGTATTATAAAACCGTATACTACAAATAGTGATTGCCATAAAATTATCAGTTCAATGGCACTGCATATATATTTAATATCAGATAATTTTAATAAATTATTAATAATAATTTAATAATAGGGCACTTTATACAGGTACAGTAGAACAGTGGAAAGTGTCCCTAAAGGCATATGTGAAGGGAAGCGGCTAACCTGAAGCTGTGTGAATGCACAAACCTAGTTTCAACACTTGACTAGGCTATGGTCCTCACTAAATTTATCTGCGGCAAGAGTACTTTTAGCTCATATGTTGGTGTAGGGTAAATTGTACCAGCTGCCCTACTCTTTGTTAATACTATAGTAAACATGGTTTGCTCAGATGGGAAACTGAAAAAGAGAACTGTTTCTCAACTAATCTGAGTTGTCCCTATATCAATAACAGAGATGTCTAACACTAAAGAGTACATCTTTCAGCAGTAGCCATGTAGCTGCTAGGGATGTACTTATCCATACTTGTGTTTAGCAGTGTTCAGCTAAAATTAATCATATCTGATTTTGTGAGTATTGACCAATTTACACTTTATCTGTAATAATAAGGCAGTATCTTCCTAAACTAGTATAAATTCATAAAACATGCAATGCTGTTGGTATGTTTCAATTGAATTCGATTGACGCTTCTTACACCTGTAGTTTAACCTCACCTTTAAGGCTTCTACATAAGGAAATGTACTAATCGAAACATGGTGCAAATAAAATTCTAAATAACTGCTGTAAATGTACAACTGAATAAGAAATGTTGTTGGATGTTTGTGGCAAATACATTTATATTGCATTTTTGTAGCGGAAGTGTGACTCCTTCCATTTAATGTTCCGTTCCCACCTATGATTTTCTTATGAACATTTTAAGAAGCTTGCTCTCCCCAGAGGACTGAGCATTTAAAATTAAACTGTAAAGGCTTCTGCAATCAAATTACATTAATCATTTTGAAACACAGCAAGCCATAATTTAAGACCTGCTTTTTATTTGTTCCATTTCTATATACAATCCACCAAAAATCTCTCCACTTAGACGCTTGTATGAGCTATTTGCAGAACTTAATGGAGTTGTTGTTGCTGGGTATCTTTTATGTATGCTTTGTGACTTTAGGATGGAGGCTGCAATGAAACACTAATGAATTAATGGAACATCTAACATCAACATCAACCTTCCATTTATTATAGAGAAAGAAAGAAAACATTTATCTGACATCCTTCTCATAGGAAAACAAAAATAAATAATGTTGCCCTATCTTCAGAGATAATTAGGAACGTACATATAAATGCTTCCTGCTTAGACATTGTGTTTATATGAAGTGAATGAAATGTAAAGACTTAAGACAGCATTCCAAGAATGAGGTAACATGAACATTTACCAAGCTATACTCAAGTAGTAGCAATTTATTGTGATTTTCTTGTATGTGTGTGTTCTGGACTCATTGTACCATTTTTTTTTCTCATTTACAATGATTCTTGTGACTGCGTAAAGCAAGAAGAGTACTGACGATTCACCTTTTACTTACATTTCTCTCTGCAGATGAAATTCAAATTAATTCACACACATGCTCGACTAGCCAAGCACTTCTGGGTACAGAAAAAAAAAATACTCATGCTCATCTCTGTGTTTCCAATTCATTTCAGCATTTATAGTTTTAGTTTACATGCGGTGGATTCACTTGGTTGAGCTCAACGAGCTGTGGAAATGGCCCCATTTGAGCATATCCAGGCTTATTCATTATGTGGCCATGGCTGCTGAAATCGCTGACAAAAAATAAATAAAATTCATGGTTGATATAAATAGTAGGACATTATGTAGCACATAATGTTCCTTCTGCAGTAGCCTCAATCACTGTCAGTATGTTCAGAAATTTTGCAGCAAGTCACCACTCACTACAACAATTGTTTCCTAACTTGCTAAAAAGACAGTACTGTCTGTAGGAGTCAACTACCTAATTTAAAAGCAACATATACCAATATATTACAATTTAATGCTACATGATCATAAATTATATTACTGGTTTTGACCCCCTTCGGTCTAGGCACAGGAATTCAAACTGGCTGAATATTGAGAAGTTTTTATTTTTTAACACGTTACAGAAAATATGTAGTTTAATGATAGGAATGATTAGTAGGTTCTTACCTGAATCCTCAAAAATAGGTTTTGCTGGTCTGCATCTATATGTGCTAGATGTGCTATATACACACACAGGGTGCTAAAATAATATACACATGCCATGTCTTTAATGGCCATTATATAGATACTGACACCATTTTTACATCTATCATAATATTGCATAATATTGTTTGCTTCTTATAATTTTGCCATAAAGTATTTGCTCAAAGCTTTTAAATTACCTTTCTGACTCTCCGTGTTCATCTAAGAGGGGGCTGCCATATTTGTGCAGCAGGAGTCCATTAGCATTAGAAACTTTAACTGACAGGCTGAGATGGGACAGTCAGGTTGGCAAAACAGTCCGGTTTAGGAACTTCAACTAACACTTACATACAAAACAGACATTTCAGCAAAAAATGGTCAACATGGCCTATAGGTAACTACTAAAAGGGTAGAAAACACTTCAAAATTCGACCATAGAATAGAATCCAACGATATTCGAATTTGAAGTCAGAGGATTTTATTCATTGTACGATCTTATTCCGAACGTAGTACGATCGTACTCTGATCGTGCGATTTGAACGTTTTTATCGTACGATTGTACGATTTTCCTTCGATACCCAAAAACTTAGAAATATGCTCTGGCAGGTCCCCATAGGCTAACATAGCACTTCGGCAGGTTTAAGTTGGCGAAGTATTGAAGTCCAGTTTTTTTAAAGAGACAGTACTTAGACTATCTAATGGTCGAATATTTGAATGATTTTTACTTTGAATCGAAGTCGAAGTAAATTCAAAGTCGTAGTATCCTATTCGATGGTCAAAGTATACAAAAAATTACTTCGAAATTTGAACTTTTTGTACTTCGGAAATTCACTCAAACCTTAGTAAAGCCCCTTAATGTACATTCATATCTTAAAAAGTACTTTTTTTAGTGTCAGGATCAATTTAATATCAGTAAATGCATACATTATTATGTAGTATCCACAATGTTTTACAGACAAGGGATCTTTCAGTAATTTGTAGCAAATGACGTCAATTCATGTTTTAAGGGTACCAAATATGAATATATACTAACTTTGTTACCATTGAGTATAATGTACTGTCTTTACACAGAGAAAGCCACATTGAAAATTGCATTCCTGTTTTTGAGAGTTACAGATGCAGCCACTTTGGTTTGTGTGTTTGACACAGAATAGCTAAACCCAGATATCCCATTTATCTCATTTAACACAGAAAACTGCGTCACAACATCCCATCTAATTAAAGCATTCACCATTGTGAACAACGGTGCTTTGGTATGCTAATGAAAAGGTTAAATGCATTAAATGAGTTAAAATTACTTTAGATAATACAGTTTCTTCAATTAACCCTGAGTCATGACGCATTTAACTCACAAATCCAAGTGGCTTCATGTGTATCTGAAGAACATATTTGCCCCCATAATAATTCCCATTTCTGTAATGTTTTTGTTGTAACATGCTTTACATTACGGCAAAACACAATGGGGTATATTTATAAAAGAGTGAAGTCTGAGAACGCCACAGCCCTCTAGAGTGAAATTACGCCAGTCTCCATTCATTTCAATGGGAATTTTAAAAGAGTATTTATCAATGAGTGAAAGTTCACCCTTTGATAAATATGCCATAGAAATTAATGGAGAGAGGTGGAATTTCACTCTAGTGGACTATGGAGATCTTTAACTTCACTTTTTGATAAATATACCCCAATTTCTATAGACATCTTAATGACACGTTCACACTAGTGATGTGCGGTTCAGGATAAACTCACCGACCCTAAGCTGCAAAACCTTAACCCGCACCTGACCCTAACTAGCAAAATTTTGCCATGGTAGGATCCACACTTGACCCGTACCCAGGTCACCTTGTTCTGTAGGCTACTTCTGTGCACGCCTCTGGTTTCAAGACATGGAATCTTTGTGATTAGTAAAGGAGTGTACTTTCCCAGTCTTAGCCGCACCCGACCTTAACCCACAATGGTTGGCCAAATTTCAACCCAGGCCTGACCAACCGATGGCCAACTTGTGGGTCACCAGGGGTTTCAGGTCAACACATAACTAGTTCACATAGTAACACACTGGCATAGTTACACTTTGCATTTATCAATGTTGAACCTCATTTGCCAGTAGGTTGGCCAGTCTCTGAGTTCAAATCACCCTGCAAAGTAAAAGCATCCTGCACGGAACTCATTTGTGCCAAATTTAGTATATACTGTATGTCAAAGTAGTAATATTATACACAGCTTACAAGTACGTACATTGAGCATCCAGGCCTTGGACAGATAGGAGTGGCATTAGTATGCTTTTTTTAAAACCCCTATACACTTCCTCACTTCCATTTAATATGCATTTCCTTCTGATTACATAGAGTAGCTGTTTGATGTGCAAAGCCTGCTTATGCCTCAATCAATATGTATATAAAATAACTTGCTAATCATTAAGATGTATAGTTTTTTTGCTGTCAGCTTAATGCTCGGCTATATTTTCAGGTTCCAATGTGCATTCCATGAAGAGGTGAACAATTCAAGCTAGAAAGAATGAGAAATCATTTGCAGGTTATAAAGAAGTGTAGCTTTATTTCATTTGCCTCTATTTGTTACAGTACATTAAGCTTTTTTTTCCTCAAGGCAAAAGCTGGCATCTGCTTCTCTTGGCCACTTGTAGCGAACACATGAAACTGTCTTCTAAATTACATCATTATTTTCCCTGTATCACTGGTGTTATGGAAGAATAGTCGCAGGATGTGTTTGATTATTAGGCCATAATGTCTGTTTTCCTGTGACTCAATGTTAAGGTATATCCATGATGATTATATTTGTGTACAAGCAAGGAGAGCTGTAATTTCCAATTGTTGTCAACAGTTGTGTATGTTAGGTAGTGCAGGCAAGTGATGGGTGAATAAATTCGCCAGGAGCAAATTTGCTGTGAATTTCCACGTTTCACCCCCGGCAAATACATTTGCGAAACTGCAGAGGAAATTCGCTGGTGTCAAAGAATTTTGGATACGCTCCGTCATGCATCAACATTATTCGGACACTCATTGGCTTTAACGCCAGCGTCAAAATTGATGGGAGCTGCAGAATTGACGTGGGAGTCAAAATTTGAGTTTCACGTATTTTTCACCGTTTCGCAAATTTCGCAGGCCATTCGAGAATTTTTCAGCGAAACAGAACATATTCCCCCATCACTACAGGCAAGCTGTTCATAACTCTAGTCATGTTTTTGTGTATTAGAGGCTAAGTGCAAATTTCCTAATTATGGGTGAGCAAACTTTTTTCGGCAGAAAATTTGTGGTTTCACCAGTGGCAAAAAGGTTGTACTGTAAAAAATGGCTGGTGTCAAATTCTTTGACACCAGCGAATTTCCTCTGCAGTTTCGCAAATGTATTTGCCGGGGGTGAAACGTGGAAATTCACAGCAAATTTGCATTCAACCAAGTGCAGAAAAAAACATGTTTTTTTGTGCTGGAAAAAACACACAAATACTGTAACACAGACACTTTCCCACTGACTTCAATGCATTTGGTAAAATATAGAACCAAATGCTTATGTGGTGCCTGATTTTCTACTTGTGCTCTGTGAAAGGGCTAAGGGAATAGTAATCATGAGAGATAGGCTATTTAAAGGGAAACTTTGCTTTTCCTTTTGAAAAGATGTACTTCTAACCATTGACGTAATATTCTTTGTTGTGTTCAATAAGCTGAAGCACCTGCATTAACAACCATTTTAATAAATTTTCAGATATTGTTATCATTTGTTCATCAGTTTGTCACACTGTTTATATATACCAAGTATATACCAAGTATGTATCAATCCTGCAGCCTTAGGCTCTGGTCCTCCCATTCATGTGGGATAATGGCATACACCTCTTACCACTACTTCTATGTCAAGGTCCCTATCTAAACTATTTTTAATATGTATCAGTACTTGTTGCTCCATCATGTCTATTTTATCATTTCCACCTCTTCTAGATATCCTGGTGGTTCCACCATCATCATCGAGGTGCAACCCATTCCGAAAAGAGCTGACATAAAGATCCATTGTATTCTATTATAACCCTGCATAAACCTGCTCCCTAATCTAATTTCTTAGCCAGCATTAATCTTGACCCACTTCTATAATGTAGCACTGGTCATCTGTGACCTATCTACCCAGGAAGTCCTCACCTTCCACTTTCCACCTAGTTTGTCAAATAATTTTGAGGACCTCTAATTTTAGAGGTGCCAATGTGTAATCCACCCACTTGTTCCATTATGATAAAATCAAGCTACAGGCAAACAGATAATTATATGTGACTGTGATACAGACCTTATATTTTTACTTATATTTAAACTTTAAAGGAGAACTAAACCCTAAAAAAATGAATATGGCTAAAAGTTCCTGGAATAGCTGTTTCAAAATGTCATACATCTGACAAAAAGATACCAACAAATTCATTAATATCATAATACCAGTTGCTTACACTAACTTACACTGAGTGCAAAGTTTTGGTTCCTACCTGAATGAATATCCATTTGTTTTAAACCCTACCTTCACATGTACCACACATTGATCATGCAACACTTGCCTTACTGCTCACACACCCTCTATACACATCCAAATTTACTGGCTAAATACGACTCGTATATGAGTTTACAATGATGACTTGATGAACGTGTTCATATTAGATATTTTGTATAATTCTTAAATAAACACGAGTCGGCTAACGAAAATTATCACCTAAGGCCTAAGCCTACTTTATTTTGTTTTACTGTCACTGTGTGCACCAGTACTTGTGTGACTGGGATCATTTTGGACTATATAATGATTTTTCCATTGCATCTCCAGCTGGCTGGAGATAACCAATGTAACCTGCTGGAAATTAAGGTTACATATTCTCAGGTGGGGATCTTTGAGTTTCAGTAATCAATACTTGCTGCTGATAGTGCTAACAGTTTACTCCAATGAAATATGTTGACTAGACTGAGAAAAATCAATGCCTGGAAATGAAAAACAAGTGTCAAGCTCGACGGGGGCTTCATGAGACTTTGATGTTTGGAGGCTGTGGTGTACTTGCTGCAGATGGATGAGTTACACTGTCAGGTATGATATGCATAGAAATAATGGCAAAACAGTGGACCCTTTGCTGTGATACATGTTGCTTAACTGTTTAGACACCAAAGAGGCCTTCATGGGTCGCAATGCACTTTGCTCTTAGACTGCTGACTTAGCTTTCCATGTGCTAAAGTACTAAATTAATTTATATTGCTTTAGTAAATGTGATTGTAGCACCATGCTGTGTTCTAATATATTATCAAGTGCAATAGTATAAAATAGAAAAAGAATATAATAGATAATCAAAATAAAAATGTTTTTTTAAATGAGAGTAGCACTGTTAAATCTGATTTTATAGCTTTTCTGTATTTCATGCTGGTCCCCCCCACGGGCCTATCTACTTTCTTTTAGTCACATGAGTTTAACTTACGTCTCACGAGAAGAAAAAGATTCAGTGGTTGGAAATGTGTTCTACACTGCAATCCCTAAAGAAATGTAGAGCAAAAAAAGAAACTTGCCCAGCTGCCTAAATTATATATAATTTTCTCTGCAACATTAAATAAGGGAACGAATGTGCTTTTTAATTGGTTTAGTTTCCCAATATCCCAAGACTGCAGGGTGCTTCATTTAGGCGTTACTTTTACAGGTATGGTACCTGTTATCCAGAATGCCTGGGGTTTGCAGGATAAGGGGTCTTTCCATAATTTGGATCTCCATAATTCAGTAGTAAAAAACATTTAAATATTAAGGGGCAAATTTAACAACGGTCGAATTGTCAATTCGAATTTTTGAGTTTAAAAATCCACACATTCAAATTTTAATCCCCCTATTTGAATGTATATGTGAGATTTATCACACCTAGACCATGGAAACAGTTCTAATATGAATATTCACCAATGGCAGAGGCCAGCTGAGATGTTAATAGCCTTCCTGACATTCAAGGGTTTTTTTTCTCGGGAGAAAAATTTGATTAGTACGAATCGAATACGAACCGAATACGATTCGAATACAATTCAAATCTTCGGGTCAGAATAATGCGATTGAATATTAGTCATTCAAATTTTTTCTTAAATAACCTTCCAGTTGAATTGTGAGTATATTCAAATTTTAAAAAATTCAACCTTTTGTAAATGGGCTTCCCAATAGACCCAGTAGGATTGTTTTGCTTCCAATAAGGATTGATTATATCTTACTTGGGATCAAGTCCAGGGTACTGTTTTATTATTACAGAGAAAAAGGAAATCATTTCATAAAAAATAGAAATATTTGATTAAAATGGAGTGATGGGATATGGCCTTCCTGTAATTCGGAGCTTTCTGGATAACTGGTTTCCGGATAATGGATCTTATACCTTTATCAGCAGAATATGCAAAGTTCTAGTTTGATCATTCTAAAAAACAAGTTTACTTATTTATTCGAAATATCAGAAAAGTGTTGCTCACAAAGTGTGAACTTTTGTTAAATATTAGTGGAATGCATATACTATTCAATAATAAATAAATAAATACATCTCCTGAACATCATTATGAGACAGCCTGTAGAGAATTGTCCTAGTCCTGATCTGTCATAGCTGTCTGATCCTAGCAGGGATTTTGCTTGCCTCCTCCTGTTCAGCAGTACTAAAAATGTAACAGTAGTCAAAGCCATGAAATCTCCCGCATACAACATTCTGGGACTTGTAAATATGGCAGTGAGGATAGGGGGGAAAAAACCTCCAATACTACCTTATTCTGATGATTGTGCTGGAAATTCAGATACAATAGGGACTTTTTATTGCTTCCTTGTTTTCTATGTTCTCGTATATTATACAGTACAGTACAAAAAAACATCAATCTTTGTCACCTTTGAGGTGGCAAATTAAAAACATATTTAATTTCAGTCTTTCACTGACACTGGCCTATATTTTAGATGACACTAAACTATTCAAGTTTTAGAATTTTGTAGAATAGCAACATAGCAAAGTGAAGATATGTATAGAGGGTACTTGTTAAAATAGCAGCTAAATGACTCATTTTGACTTTCCCATAATTTAGAACTTTCTGTATAATGGGTTTCTGGATCCTATATCTGTAGTTACCCGGAAAAAATGATTATTTTTTTTATCAAATTCAGTAAGAGCCTAAAGAAGAGCATTGTTTTGAATTGAAATCATCTTTTTCGGGAACCTTCCCAATAGGTTGTATGTTAGAATTTGAATTGTAGACCCTCAATACCCGGGACCCCTTTTCTTCCCCAATAACCGCCACTGAAACCAAATACATCTGGTTGGAAAGGCCGGAGCTTAGTTTATTACACATGTTACTGTACATAACAACAAACATACAAATTATAAACATACACATTATTAACCACCTATAACAATATTCAGAAACAAATACATAAAAAAATTGCATAGGATATTTGTGTAATAAAGTGGAGTGACTTTACCACTGTCTGGAGTCCTGCTGAGTGCGTGTCAATCTGCTGGTTTTCATGAATCAATGTCTCCCCTATGCTGAGGGTTCAGGGCACAGCACCTGGGCCACCAAACGGGAGCGGTGAGTGACCCATGTTTCTGATTATGGAGGAGTGTTATTAGTGGAGGGTTCGGGGCAAGCGCACCCGAGCCAAACTATAACAGCGGTGAGCGTTTTTTTAGACTTTAACATTGACCGCTATAGAAAAGATTGTTTAACAAACGAATTATACGGCAGGGGATTAGAGCGCTTCTGCTCCTTTCTTCCATTGTTTAATAAAAAATTGCATAAACAAGTTTGATTTTCAAACCTGAGGCTTGGCCTCATCTGCTTAACTTTCCCAACAGACCCACATACTGTGGCACCTAACTGGAACCTAGCCCCAGGACTATCTCTCACACTCGACTATCCCCTTCTGTTTTCTTCTTCCCTTTTTGGCTACCCCATAGGGCATACCACCATGCCCTACCCATTACTGCAACAAAACAATCACACTGTCCACTCCACCCCCCTGTACCCAATGACCCATGGGTGGGAGGGAAGTTGTCTCCACCGTCTAGGTAAAATGTCTGCCCACTCTACTAGACCCAACTTATTATAACCTCTGTTTCTGCTCAACTGCTTCAACTCCAATCCCAATAATCCAGCAGCCTATCACTACAGGGCCCTATTCATCCCCCCCTAGTCATGACCCTGTCACTTAACCCTTTGGCTTGTTTCCCAAGGTCCCCTTTCTACTTCAAATAGGGAAGAATTAAATTTGATTCAGTTCTGACAAATTGACATACAGATCTGGTATCAATTCATTAAATCCTATGTCACAAAAACATCCATGACAATTAGGGAAATGTCTGTAACTGTATGTGTATGTGTTAAGGAAAGAGGCTTGCACATTGTTCTATGTAGTGCACTTACGGGAGAAGCCTTTTGCTGGGACCAGCATCTACATTGGATAGAAGAGAAAAATATATCACTAGTTCTCTAGTTCTCTATTCTAGCATAGACAGTCTTAACTACTGTATAGCCAAAGAAAAATAACATGTAATCATAGCCTTATGTACAGTGTAAGTGTTGTACATTTTCATGCACTGATCAGTCATGTTTCTCCTATATTTGTTATATATACATATATATATATATATATATATATAGTCGGTATAAAAGTTGTACAGGTATGTGATCCATTATGCAGGAAACTCAAAATTACAGGATGGCCATCTCTCATAGATTTTAATGAAATTATTCACATTTTTCAAAATATTTTCTTTTTTTCTCTGTAATAATAAAACAGTACCTTGTTGATGTCAACTAAAATATTAATAATCCATATTGGATCCTGTTGGGTATATTTAGGAGCCGATTCACTAACTTCGAGTGAAGGATTCGAAGTAAAAAAACTTCGAATTTCGAAGTGTTTTTTGGGCTACTTCGACCATCGAATGGGCTACTTCGACCTTCGACTACGACTTCGAATCGAAGGATTCGAACTTAAAATCGTTCGACTATGAGACCATTCGATAGTCGAAGTACTGTCTCTTTAAGAAAAAACTTTGACCCCCTAGTTCGCCATCTAAAAGCTATCGAACCTCCATTTAAAAGCTTCCTACGTTTTTTTGATCGAAGGATATTCCTTCGATCGTTGGATTTAAATCCTTCGAATCGTTAGATTCGAAGGATTTAATCGTTCGATCGAAGGAATAATCCTTCGATCGTACGATCAAACTATTTGCGCTAAAATCCTTCGACTTCGATATTCGAAGTCGAAGGATTTTAATTCCCAGTCGAATATCGAGGGTTAATCAACCCTCGATATTCGACCCTTGCTGAATCGGCCCCTAAATGTTTAAATCATTTTTTAGTAGACAAGGTACAGAGATCCAAATTATTGAAAAACCCTTATACAGAAAACCCCAGGTCCTGAGCATTCTGGAAAACAAATCCCATACCTGTAGTTCCACAGTATATGAAGACCCCCAGTTTTCTTATCTCTAATGCATTTACATGAAAATTTTTGTGTAGTTTGGTACACTGTGCAGGTTTGTGCATTGCAGTAGCAATGAATATCTCAGAACTCCCTCCCTTCCACATTCCCATTAGGTTCTTATCTGTTGGCAGCAATAGAGTTTACAAGGTGAGTCTTTTATATTGCTTTAATATGACTACCCTTCCCGAGAACAATATACTGTTGGCAAAATGTTTGTTTGTAATTACACACTCAACATGAAAAAATTCATTTGGAGAAAACTTTCAGAGAAGATGAAAACATTTCCTCGGCTGTTATTGACTTATTACACTCACAATCCAGCTCGGATAGCCCTCTTGAAACATCAGTCTAGTTTCAGGTTTGTTTATGAAGGGAATTTATCAGTATTCACAAGCTACAGTATGCCTTTTTCCAGCATAGAGCAGGTTTTGCATTGAAAGATAAATTGTGCTATTAAATGAAAATAATTCACATATGTTGAGCGGTTATACAAACCATGTCATTTATGAGCCAATATTAAACATAAAAATTTGAATGACAGTATGGCGTGGGGTTTTATAGAAATGATGTGTGGTACAGTATAAGATTTCAACTGGTTCTTTTCTGCTGTTGGATTTGGTGTTTCTGATTTTATATGCCTGGTATTGACGATCTGCTTGGGAAATTCACTGGTTATGTCTGGTATTGATGATCTGCTTGGGAAATTCATTGGTCTGCTTGTTTCTTTGTTTGAAAGGCCTACATTGTAACCTCCAGGAGGGTGACATTTTGATTTGGGGAGGCTTTCTATTGGAGAACTTTTAAATAATTAACCTACCCCCTAATGTAAGTTATATGACCATTAGAAGTTTCCAAGGAGTGACATCAGCTCTATGGTAAGAGCAAAGTCATCCAGCACGTCTCTATCAATTTAACTAGCTCAATTACTATATGTGTTCTTTCATTTCTATCCATACTTAATTTGTAATTTGTAGTTGGAGTGTCATGTGCCTAGAGGTTCTTATACACTGATCTTTCTGATCCTAAATTACTGAAACTCCTAGAAAAAGTATTACTTACCCATACAGTAGGGTAGAATGATGAACCGGCTTGTCTGGTAAATTTTGTAGTGAATTCACGGATCCGCACGCACACTATTTCTGCAGTCGGGGAAGTGGCCCCTCTTTTTTGTTGTTATACCACCAGTAAGATCAATGTTTTGGGGGGTTTAACCTCCCTTCATCAGCATCTGGTAAATTTACATTATAGGAAAATATAGGATTTAACTGGATGATTAGCACTAGCAATTTATTTTATTTTGAGTTTTAGTTAACACATTTACCAAGGTCTAGGTCTATATATAATGCCTTTCAATAGACCTTATGCACCTTACCTTGCTATTGTGCAGAAGGTAATGGAATAGATTTGTGCCCTCTTAACATAGCAAAAGAGAATTCAAATTAAATGAAAAGTGGAACCCCTATTTTCCTGCTATATTGATTTGCAAATCTTTAAATGGCTTCAGATGGCACCTGGACTGTAGTTTAAAGAAACTGTTGCTAGCAGATGGGTAGAATGAAAATATATTCCTGCACTCCTCCACTTTCCATTTATCAGTCAGAAACATGCTTTCTCCATGCAAAAAAGAAGAAAATTACTAGCGCACATGGTTGTCTGTCTTCAAACTCTATAGAATTAGCCTGTCAAGAAATGCACAACTAATGTGTAGTTGCAGAGACTACTGCCAACATTTCTCTGCTGCAGGCTGATGGCTAAGTAGATTTGAAAATAAAAGGGGTTATTATAAAAAGATTACAGCTCACAGAAGCATGTCATTTTTACCAAGAATCTCATTACTTTTCATATAGGCAGGTTTGTGTTCTTTTAGTTCATTTTATTGTATGATTTTGATTGCAAAGTGATCAAGTACCTGATGCAGTACGGGGCAGTGTATTCAACCTATTATTTCATTTCTGTCGCTAGGCTTTAATAAACCCTGCTAGAATATTGGGTCATTTGTAGCTGAAAATAGCAACATTTAAAAAGAGTATTTTCCATTGACCTCCGCCACAGTATTATCAGCTTTCTCAACTTCTGGTAACGCTAGTTAGCATAATAAACAGTTGATCTGTAGAATGAAATAGAGGGCCATCTTTGAATGATTTTGAAAGCATTTGAATTCCCCATGCCAATTGAAAATAGAACTAGCATAAAATAAAGTTGCATTTCTTAATAATTGCTTCTTGAACACTAGAATAAAGCAACCAATGCCTTCCTCTGAATAAGCCAGACATTGGGTAGGATTTAGAAGGAAAGCCCCTAAGATAAGAAGTGATTGTACGCCATAGGTCATATCATAACATTTTATTTGCCTAGTACCCCTTACTTTAATTGCTACATTGCCTCATAACTATATCCGTTCCTTTATCGCAAAGCCACCACTTTTTATCCATTGGTGTAATTTGGTGCTTTGTGTATGCATGATTTTATTTCCACCCATTGACCATATATAACTTTTTACTCACAGTACATTTGGAGCTCTGAGTATAGTGTGTGCGTAGTCAGGTCTATCAGGTACAGAAAAAAGGGATTTCCTGAACTCACTGGCTTTAGATTACTGGCACAAGATTACTTAAGATTGCTGGAGACTGATGTCTGAAAAAAAAATATATATATATAATATATATTTTTTTTTATACTACCGTTTTTTTTTTACAGAAATATAAAGCTTGCCACCTAAAACCTTATATTTTTATGTCTTTACTGAAACAACATGACTATCTGTTTGACAGTTGAAAAGTCCTCTGATGCTACTTTGCCTAGAGAAGATTAGAGTCATCTGACTTCTGAACTCTTTTCTAAGCAGAGCAAGAATAGAAGACGTTTCTTCTTCTGAAATTTCTCCAAACTGTCAGGTCGGTGTGCAGATCTGACCAGTGTATGGCACTATTTCAATTTTATTTAAAATTGCAGTAAAAAAACAGCTTATATTTTGAAAAGTAGAAATTAATGTAAATTGCAAAAGTGTTCAGAAGAGCACTCTGATCAATTTTATGTTCATTTGTTTTATATTTCTTTTAATGGGATCCTGTCCTTCATCACTACTACAAGTAGTAGTACTCCTGAAGGCAATAGAAGACCATCCCAAATTGACACCTCTGGCATATTGTACCATACAGGAAGTACTGATACTAAATTCATGTTTTTTTAATTAGGAAGAAGAGGTAAATATATGTTTACATTCTTTTGGTACCCCATATAATTTGGGTATCACGGGTCCCTCATGAACTATACTGATCCCTTCTTTAAATGTAAGGTTCAGATTTAAACCTAAGAAATTCCAGGCCAGAGTACTGCAGTCCTTTATAAATGTATTCTGATATTTTTAAAGTACATTTTCCCTTTAGAGTAAAATGTAAACTGGGTAAATAGGCTGTGCGAAATAAAAATAAACTTCAGTTAGTTAGACAATAATGTAAACTATAAAGGCTGGAGTGAATAAATGTCTAACATAATAGTAAGAAAACTACTTCCTCCTTTATGACTTTCTAACCTCTTGAAAGGGGGGGCATGTGGGACAGAAAAACAGTTAGTTTGCTATTGATTCTTAGCATACAGGTCAGATTCAAAATGCAAAAACTAACTGAAGAGTTACTGTTTGTCCCATATGGCCTCCATTACTGACTGGTAACCAATCATCTCTAACATTAGTGTAGGTGAGCATTTAGGGAATAGCGATCATAACATGGTCTCCTTTGAGATTCTGTTGTAGAAGCAATTCTATAACTGAGTAACTAAAACACTAAACTTTAGACATGCAAACTTTGACAGTATAAGGGCATCTCTTCAACATATTAAGTGGGAAATGCTTTTCACAGGGTTAAACACCGAACAAAAATGTGAAGTCTTTAAAATGCTGCTTGATATATTCCACTTTTAAGCAAGGAATGTCATTGCAAAGCAAAACCTTTTTGGTTCAATAGAAGTGTTGCTGTTGAGGTGGGTAAGAAAAGACGTGCTTTTAAGACTTTCAAGTTAGCTGGGACAGCCGAATCATTTATAAGGTACAAGGAGGCCAATAAATCATGCAAAGAAGCTATAAGGCAAGCTAAAATTGATATGGAAAAGGATATTGCAGCAAGCAGTAAAAAAATCCAAAATTATTTTTTAAATATGTTAATAGTAAAAAAATGAAGCAGGAAGGGGTGGGACCTTTATTATCAGAGGGGGGTCAGTTGGTTGATGAAAACAAAATAAAAGCGCAGATGCTGAACTCATATTTTTCATCTGTCTACACAAATGAGGAACCAGTTAATGAAGGTTTCCTTCTTAGTAGTTCCAATTCTAGGAATACAACAACAACATTTTTCAGGATTCATTGATTTCTAGCATAGTGCAGAGAGACTGGTGAATTGCTAATTTGGTGCCTCTGTTCAAAAAGGGATCCTGTTCTCAGCCTCAAAATTATAGGCCAGTTAGTCTGACATCAGTGGTAGGAAAGCTTTTTGAAGGGTTAATAAAGGATAAGATACTGGACTTCATAGTAAATCACAATACTATGAGTTTGTGCCAGCATGGTTTTATGTGTAATAGATCTTGCCAGACTAACTTAATTTATTTTTATGAGAAGGTAAGTAGGGACCTGGATTCTGGAATGGCAGTGGATGTGATTTACTTAGACTTTGCTAAAGCATTTGATACAGTGCCACACAGAAGGTTACTGGTTAAATTAAGGAATGTTGGCCTGGAACATAGTATTTGTACCTGGATAGAGAATTGGCTAAAAGATAGACTACAAAGAGTGGTGGTAAATGGAACATTTTCTAATTGGACCAGTGTTGTTAGTGGAGTACCGCAGGGCTCTGTACTAGGTCCCTTGCTTTTCAACTTGTTTATTAATGACCTGGAGGTGGGCATTGAAAGTACTTTTTCTATTTTTGCAGATGATACTAAATTGTGCAGAACTATAGGTTCCATGCAGGATGCTGCCACTTTACAGAGTGATTTGTCTAAGTTGGAAAACTGGGCAGCAAACTGGAAAATGAGGTTCAATGTTGATAAATGCAAGGTTATGCACTTTGGCAAAAATAATATAAATGCAAGTTATACACTAAATGGCAGTGTGTTGGGAGTTTCCTTAAATGAGAAGGATCTAGGGGTTTTTGTAGATAGCAAGTTGTCTAATTCTGGGCAGTGTCATTCTGTGGCTACTAAAGCAAATAAATTTCTGTCTTGCATAAAAAAGGGCATAAACTCAAGGTATGAAAACATAATTATGCCACTTTATAGGTCCCTGGTAAGGCCTCATCTGGAGTATGCAGTGCAGTTTTGGACTCCAATCCTTAAGAGGGATATAAATGAGCTGGAGAGAGTGCATGCAACTAAATTGTTTAGAGGGATGGAAGACATAAATTATGAGGGTAGACTGTCAAGGTTGGGGTTGTTTTCTCTGGAAAAAAGGCACTTGTAAGGGGACATGATTACACTTTACAAGTACATCAGAGGACATTATAGACAAATAGCAGGGGACCTTTTTACCCATAAAGTGGATCACCGTACCAGAGGCCACCCCTTTAGACTAGAAGAAAAGAACTTTGAAGCAACGTAGGGGGTTCTTCACAGTCAGGACAGTGAGGTTGTGGAATGCACTTCCGAATGATGTTGTGATGGCTGATTCAGTTAATGCCTTTAAGAATGGCTTGAATGATTTTTTGGACAGACATAATATCAAAGACTATTGTGATACTAAACTCTATAGTTAGTATAGGTATGGGTATATAGAATTTATGTAAAAGGTATGGAGGGGTGTGTGTATGGATGCTGGGTTTTCATTTGGAGGGGTTGAACTTGATGGGCTTTGTCTTTTTTCAAACCAATTTAACTATGTAACTATGTAACTATGTAACTATGTAAGGAAGAAATTGGGTTCTGGCTATTATGTTAGAAATTCGCACACTCCAGCTTTTTTAGACTAGATTTTTGGATAACTATATTAAACATGTTTTTTATTTTTGACAGACTATCTTTTTAGCCAGTTTAATTTTACAGTGAACAATTCCTTTAATTCTCTCTTTCTTTTTTTTTACTTTATTACAATTTTGTAAACTTCCCCAGCTGTGCCCAACTTCATGGCATGCTTAAAAATTTGTTATGTGAGAAAATAAATATGCACTATCGAGGAGTGGGAAGCAGAGGGTAATTTTGCCTTTTTTTTGGCAATGGAAAAAAGATCGAATTTCATTTCCTTTCACAGCTTTAGACTCATTAGTAATTTAGTCATTGCTGGAGAGATGGAGATGTCTCTTTCTCTGTCATTAAATTTGTGTTTTGGAACTGAATTAAAGATATTCAGTGCAAAAGCAAAGCAAAATGCAAAATGTTCCTCATTTGCATATTTATATTCATATGCAGACAGTACACAGAGTAGAAACCTAGCCCCTGCAGCCAGATCTCTTATTTCCAAGCCAGGTTTTGATTATCATTGGCAGTAACCTAGAATTACACCTTAAATGTTTCAGAGATGCTGAAATTGAGTTGGAGGAGGAGAACACCATCGTTGCAAGAGAAGCTAAAAGTGTAAATTTAACAGATATACGCTATGAACTGATCTAGCCATGGAAATTGATTCCAGCAGTCAGTTCCTGGACCTTTTGCAAGGCAAAAAATTCGAGGCAGAAGCAGCTAGGATCTCTGATTAAACAGGATTCTAAAAAGCCAGAGGCAAGTAATAGGCTAGTGACTCCCTCGGGTCAGAATACCAACTGTCAGCCTTCACTGCTTTATACCCAGCTTAAGCTGGCAGGTGAAGAGCACTGGTGTATGTCGAAGGCTACAGGCGAAGGCAGGGGAATTGATAGGTATTACCTGACTAAACTTCAAGCTTGACAAATATTGCAGTCTGCAGGGAAACAATCCTGTTCCCTTATCATGAATCAGTGGACTCAGGGTGTCTCAGCTGACCTCATGATTCATGTCAGTGGGGCCTATCATAAATGGTGATAATTCCGATGTAGACATAGCTAGTTTATCAAGGGAACCCGAGGACTGTAAAATAGCTTTGTAGCTTCCAGTAACAAAAACGAGAAATATATTCCTCCTGGCACACCACTATTTATAAAGAACATTTTCATGAAAACTTACTTTTTCTCACCTAAACTTAATTGCTAACAGCTACATTATTTACACGGATGCTGTTCGTCTTGTTACACCATAGGGCACACTCTGATGGGACGACTTTTATTCTTTCAGGTTAATTGTTTGCCAAATATAAAACATCAGCCATGTAATTAAAGGTCTAGTGGCTGCATTTGTATGTAAAATTGTAGCCCCCGGAGTAATATATTCCAGGGGCTTTGCCTGATGAAGAGTTACTAATTAGCAATAATCATGCTGCAGATAATTAGTTGTGGGTCAGGTATTCTGCAATATCATTATCCAATGTCTATTGAATTTCTGCATTGGCATTTTAGGTTTCAAAGTTTTAAATTCAAGCAAGATTGAAAATGGCAATTTCTGGGATATGATACAGTATGTACACTTGCTTTTGGCTTTACAATGCCCAATGTTGGTTTGTATGACTTCAACTTGTGCAGATGATTTGACCTTTTCCAGTTTGCATATGTATCTCTTGTTTAAGGGAAGTTGGGAGTGTCTATATCTCTGCCCATGGGTGCTCAGTTTTTGTAATATTATGTGCTTGTGGTTTTAATTAAATTATACAGCCATAATGTTTTGCTTTTTTGCTGTTCACCTACATGCATACTGTATATTATGGTGTAGAGGCCAGGGGTGGTTCACCTTTATGTTAACTTTTAGTATTTTATAGAATGACTAATTCTAACCAACTTTTCAATTGACCTTCATTTTTTCTTTTTTTGAATTATTTGCCTCCTTCTTCTGACTCTTTCCAGCTTTTAAATGGGAGTCACTGGCCCCATCTAAAAACAAATGCTCTGTAAGGCTTAAAATGTATTGTTATTACTACTTTGTATTACTCATTTTTCCATCCAAGCTCTCTCCTATTCATATTCCAGTATCTCATTTAAATGAAAGCATGATTGCTAGGTTATTTTAAGCTCTAGCAACCAGATTGCTGAAAATGCAAAATGGAGAGCTGGTGAATAAAATGCTAAATAACTCAAAACCCACAAATATTAAGACCAATTGCGTATTGTCCCAGAACATCACTCTCTAAATAAGAGGTCTTCAACCTTTTTTACCTGTGAGTCACATTCAAATGTAAAAAGAGTTGGAGAGTAACACAAGCGTGATTGGCCATTTGATAGCCCCTATATGGACTGGCAGCCTATAGGAGGCTCTGTTTGGCAGTACACCTGTTTTAATGTAATTTAAACTTGCCTGCAAACCAGGAATTCAAAAATAAGCACCCTCATTGAGGGCACTGAGAGCAGCATTCAAGGGGTTGGTGATCAACATGTTTCTCGCGAGCCATTGCTTGGGGATCACTGCTCTATATCATACTAAAATTAGTGACCAATCCCTTTATTTGGTTTCTGTTGTAGCTGGATATAATATGGACAAATTCTAACTATGAAGTCATTCTTTTCTGCTATATATTTTCATTTATGCACCTATATAGAATAAGCCTGGTTTGTATCTACAAATTCAGTGTATTTATCTGTCCTTTTATTATGTACAGATCCTATGCACGGTCCACGTAAATTACAAGTTGTGGAAATGAAGTCAAGGCAAATCACTATCCGCTGGGAACCCTTTGGATACAACGTCACTCGCTGTCACCGTTACAACCTTACTATTCTCTACAAATACCAAGTGGGGGGTCAGGAGCAAGTGAGAGAGGAAGTGAGCTGGGATACGGAAAGTTCACACCCTCAGCATACAATTACAAATCTCACCCCTTTTACCAATGTCAGTGTCAAGCTCGTTCTCATGAATCCAGAGGGAAGAAAAGAAAGCCAAGAGCTTATTGTACAAACTGATGAAGATGGTAAGTGTATGAGGGAAAAGAGGTCTTTATGGAAATGTCCTTTACTTTCAGTACTTGGCTAAAAATTAAAAGCAAGGAGCAATTATCCTCATATAACCATATTTACTGTATAAATGGACCCAACAGCGTCTAGTGATGAGCGAATCAACAGTTTAAATTCAATTGATTCAAAACATGGAATTTAGATTGATTCAGAAGAATCAAGCTGTGGAGGAGTCCCCACATCATTATACAGAATGCACAAAACAATTTCTTACTTCATGTATAAGCATGATACGTATTTACATATCCAGGTATTTATCTCTAACTGGGAGTAATGGAATCCAAGATTCTGTAACAGAGCAACTCTTTTATTCACATATAGTTTTTATGGCCCTGTAGTTATTCTACAACTTGCAAGCCACACAGAGACTATTATTACAGGTATGGAACCTGTTATCCAGAATGCTTGGGAATGCTCTGGATAATGGGTTTCTCTGTAATTTGGATCTTCATACCTTGTCTACTAAAAAATGATTTAAATATTGATCAAACCCAATAGGATTTTTTTTGCCTCCAATAAGGATTAATTGTATCTTAGTTTGGATCAAGTACAAGCTGTTGTTTTATTAATAAAGAGGAATTAGAATGATTTTGTTAAAAGGGAATCTATGGCAGATGGTCTTCATGTAATTCAGAGCTTTCTGGATAACAATCCTATGCCTTAATTACTTGCTGGTATTTTGTTGATAATGTACAAGGTATACATGCAGCCTATATGAAATGAGGAATATATTGAAGGACGCATAAAGGCAATTCCAATTGATCCAAATCTCAGATACTGTATTAGTTAAAAAGTAGTTTGAATAAAAGTTTACAAAAAAGCAATGAAAAAGTTAGTTTTAGTTTCCTTCTGTGTAGCCCAGAGATAAATGAAGAAGTTGTTTTCAACACTGTGAAAGGTATTCCCATACATTGCCGAATAGTGATGTCTAACAGCTGGTTAATAGGAATATACTATATTGTTATTATAGTATAGGGACGACAATTCTGTGGGAAGCTAGAAGTCATTGTTTAGCATATTGCAGGTCAGACAGCGGGGATGTTCAACCTCCAGCTGTTGTTTAACTACAACTCTCAGCATCCCACCAACTGCAGAGTAAATTATTCTTTCTGCACAGAGCTGCTAGTCACATAAAATAATTTTGTGCTTCAGTGCCAGAATCATTTTGCTAATATAGTATATGCAACACAAGAAAACTCGTTATAAAGCAACTGAAAGCTTTGCCATCGCACCAACTAAAGTACTGATTCTAATGAGTTCATGTGAAAGCATATACCAGATACAAAAAACTGAAATAACAGCAGATGTTCTATAAAACATCCAGTTCCTGAGTTTATTAGAAGGGCCCTTGAGCTCACTTCTTATGAATATATATATATATATATATATATATATATATATATATATATATATATATATATATATATATATATTCTATGTTGTATTGCTCAGCAAAAGCACTCCATTATTCAATATATCTCAAATTATATTTAATAAATAAACCTATGCAATTCTAAGCAAGTGAGGAAAATAGGGAATATTGCACAACGGGAATGCATATCTAGGGGCAGATTTATCAAGGGTCGAAGTGAATTCGAGGGAATTTTCGAAGTAAAAAAATTCAAAATTCAAAGTAATTTTTTGGATACTTCGACCATCGAATTGGATACTACGACTTCGACTTCGAATTAGATTCAAAGTAAAATCGTTCGAATATTCGACCATTCGATAATCGAAATACTGTCTCTTTAAAAAACACTTCGACTTCAATACCTCGCCAAGTTAAACCTGCCGAAGTGCTATATTAGCCTATGGGGACCTTCTACAACCATTTTCTAAGTCTTCACACATCGAATAAAAATCGTTCGATCGATCGATGAAATCCTTAGAATCATTCGATTTTTATTAGACCACAGGATTGCCAAATTTGCTGAAAAAGTTTTTTAAAAGTTTTTTAAATCGATGGTCGAATTTCGACGTTTTTTGGACTTCGAAATTCGAGCCTTGATAAATCTGCTCCATAATGTGCTGTAATTGGAATTTGCCACTTGCCAGATAAAGCCTATGCAGGGAAACCTAATGGGGTGATATAATAACATTATCAAAGTACAGGTATGTGATCCGTTGTCCAGAAACCCATAATCCAGAAAGCTCTGAATTATGGGAAGGCCATCAATTGATTTCCTTTTTCTCTGTAATAATAAAACAGTACCTTGTAATTGATCTCAACTAAGATATGCTTAATCCTTATTGGAGGCAAACAAATCCTATTGGGTTTAATTAATGAATTTTTTTAGCAGATTTAAGGTATAGTGATATAAATTACGGAAAGATACCTTATCTGGAAAAACCCAGGCCCCAATCATTCTGCATAACAGGCCACATACCTGTATACCAAAAATGAACATAAAACATGTCATTTACACATTCATATTGTTTGGTAGCATATTGTGCTTAGGTACCATGGGGGAAATCATATGCTTTTCTTAAAGGAATTGTTCAGTGTAAAAATAAAAACTGTGTAAATAGATAGGCTGTGCAAAATAAAAAATGTTTCTAATATAGTTAGTTAGTCAAAAATTTAATGTATAAAGGCTGGAGTGATTTGATGTGTAACATCAGTCAGTCAGGACACTACTTGCTGCTTTTCAGCTCTCTTGGTTTACACTGACTGGTTACCCTGGTTACCAGGCAGTAACCAATCAGAGACTTGAGGGGGGGCCACATGGGTCATATCTGTTGCTTTTGAATCTGAGCTGAATGCTGAGGATCAATTACAAACTCACTGAACAGAAATGTACCATGTGGCCCCCCTTCAAGTCGCTGACTAACTCAGAGTTATAGAGCTGAAAAGCAGGAAGTTGGATTCTGGCTGTTTTATTAGACATCTGTTCACTCCAGCCTTTATACATTACATTTTTGGCTAACTAACTATATTAGAAACATTTTTTATTTTGCACAGCCTATCTCTTTACCCAGTTTTTATTTTCACACTGAACTATTCCTTTAAGTTCCAGTAGAGTCGACACATCCTATCAGAAGTTGAAGAAGGTATGTACCAGGTAATCATGACTTTCAATGTTCTTGTCACAAAATACAGATAACAGAGATTTCTATTCAAAAATATACTGCATGAATATGATCATTGCCTTTTAGTGACCTTCCTATGCAGTTCTGTTTCTGGGAAAACATCCTTAGGTCTTAGATTTATTATTTAAGCTAATAGCATATGCCCTCATGGAGAAAAAGTCCTCAGAGAAAAGCAAAGCATAGACATATCAATCTCTTTTTGGAATCCTCTGTGCTCTGCCAGCCATTGCAGAAATGTATAGCTTTGCTGCACAATAGAAGCTATGGCAAACAATTAAAAGCTTTCTGAATTTAAAAAAATATTCAGGCAACATGGAGGTGCTCAAAATTGTGTCTTCTATTGCAGATAACAGATAAGCATAACTAAAATAGCTTTCATCAGTTGTCTGTAGATGTAAGTAAAAAATCCTGATGCTTATGCATAACTGTTCTCCTCTTCAATGAAAATTATAAGTTACTAGTTTCCATATACAATCCAACAGCAGCACAGAGCAGCATTCCCATACAGTCTCATATTGAAGGGAGAAGTGGGTAAATTTTAGAGACACACGAAGATTCGGTGAGATTTAGCCGCCCAGCGACAAATCGGCTCTTCTTCGGGCGACTAATCTCCCAGAAAATCCTTCCCGCCGGCTAGAATGTAAATCTCCAGTGGGATGGCACTCAGAGTGCTTAGTTTTCCAAAGTCACCCGAAGTTTCCTCGTGAGGCTGGAAGGCAGTTCGGGGAGATTACTTGCCCGAAGAAGAGGCGATTTGTCGTTGGGCGACTAAATCTCCCAGGATTTTCTCTGCCCTAAAGGCACATTGGGTCAGATTCAGTTTAGTGAGAAAAAGATTTATCACATGAAAACTCCTGGACGAGATTTATCTGGAGATGCAATTCAATTTAGAAAAACTTATCTCTCTGTCTATCATGTGAAAACTCTATTGAAGTCTATTGGAAAAACCTGGAACTGAATTAGGAAAAAAGTTTTTTCCCCCCTCGAATTAAATCTTGTCCATGAGTTTTCATGTGATAAACCATGAGATTACTTTTTCTCACTGAATTGAATAAGGCCCATTAACTTTAGTGCCTCAGGGCGTTTGACCTATGTACTAAAGTCTACCAGTAAATCTAAATAAAAACAGATGAACAGATGTTTACTTTGGTTAAAATGGCCCCATTATCATAAATATAAAAGAAATTAGCCATTGTTCCTTCATGATGATTTGATTTGTCTACCACCTATATTTATACCAACACTACGTTACTTGGCATTTGAAGACATCGCCCATCAAAACTCTCATTTACTATTTGATACAGCCTTCAAAATATTTTTTTTCTTCAGAAAATGTATTATTTATTAACATGCTATTGATCAGCAAATACAGGGTAATATTTATAGGTATTGGCTAAAACATTGCTGCACCTAGCATCTCACTTTTATAATTCTGAATAGTGTTCTGTTTTGTCTTCCAGTTCCAGGTGCGGTGCCTCTGGAGTCAATTCAAAGTAGCACCTATGAAGAGAAGATCGTCTTGCAGTGGAGAGAGCCTGCTCAAACATATGGCATAATTACTTCATATGAGGTAAAAGAACAGGCCATGTGTTCTGTAGTTCAATGCCCGACCTGTATTCTTTGAAAGATGTTTAGTTCTTTAGTTACTTTTACCAGACACAAAAAAGACAAGGTTTGTACCCAAAATGTGATTTGCCAACCCCTGAGTTGTGCCTGGAGCTCACTGGTGAAACTCTTTTCCATAATGTTGCAACTGCCATTGATAAATGGGCCATAGAACGTCTAAGACATGTAACTTGTCCAGTTTGAAAATGTAAAATTCACCAATAAATACATTTCTTTTCATGGGTCTCATAAAAAAGTCTGTTTATAAAAATGTAAAATTACGTTCTTGGATGAAGCTAAAGAAGGAAAAGGGGCCTTTGCAGTTGTAAAGCAAGAAAAGTTAGAGAGAAATTCAATTGAATGTAAATGGTACTAGCTGTACAAATCATTTCCAAGAGTTGATGCATAAAACAAAGAATTAAATAACAATTTCTCTTTGTTGCCTCCCATAAATGTAACTGTGTCAGTTCCTTTCATTGTGTGGCACCTCTTAAATGGAGAAGTGAGGAGGGTAGAGTGGAGTGAGTTGTTAATGAGAAATAACATGATTGTCACTCTCATCGTTCGCTCTAGTATTTCTTATCGGAAAGCCCATTGAAATCAAAACAAGCAGGTGCAATTTAAAAAAAAGTGAGTTAGCATTTATTTTAATGCAAATTTGAACAAATTATATACTCTTTCTAAAATTATTTTCTCCTCTCACCTGAGTAAATCATATGCCGCCTGATAGTGGATTGAACCTGCTCAGCTGTCAAGCAGTAATCACGATTGAGCCCCCTCACCACACCTATCGAAAAGCGCATTTGTTTCCCTGCCCTACAGTAGGCACATTGTATTCCAGAAAGAATTCCAAAACCATAAAAAGATAAAAATTCTTTTCATTCCTTTTCATTGGCAGAAACCATCAACAAGTAAGCTGGCAATCATATTTCAATGTTAAGGTCTTTGCCCTTAATGAGTGCAATTTGGGAATTAAATGCACAAAAAAAATAAAGAGACTAATGTCCTTTGAATAATTGAGTTTGATGGAAAGAGACATTGGCTGAGTTTTGTGCTGGCACCAGAGGTTTGTATGATATGTAAAATAGTATAACTATCACCCTTACCCATACATTTTTTAACTTATTATTATCCTTGTCAGTCAGACTTTTGAGAAACCCTGCTAGAAAGTGTTTGCTTTTCTTAAGTTAAGAATAAGATAACTGTACATAGACTGCCAAACTATGGTGCTAGAGCTTTTGCTCATCTCAAACTTTTGGCATCCACTGACAAATGAAGGCCACACTGGGGAGAGTTATAGGCTGAGAACAGCCCATCTCTGTTCTGTTGTCATGTGCCAAAAATGTACTCGCTGGAAATGAAATGCTTAATTTAGATTGTATGAAAAATACCAGTTGGCTGAAAATTGATTTCCTGAGAAAAGAAGCATTTTGTGAGGTTGTTTTGCTAATATGAAGTTAGTGTGCTTAAAAGAGTCATCTGCCATTTCTCTGGTCAGCTCTAAGAAGAACAACATCACTAGATGTTTCTTTTCTTCGGAAATTATTTTCAGCTGACCATAGCCTGTTGGCAAGAAATGACTGGCAGGTGGAGCTGTTGTTTCAAATTCATTACATTAGCTATTTAAAAATGGCAAGCATATTGAAAATGAGAAATGCAAATTGCAAAAATGTTTAGAAGAGCTATTTTATATTATTTGATTTTGATGGTTTACATTTCCTTCAACTTAGATTATTTCAGCCAAGTTTGCATTTGAATTTTCAATTTTTTTTTCAGAACAAGAATATTCTGAGAACCTAATATGTTTGCATTTTGCATAATTCTTGCATAATATCCAAAATAATTGGGTACTGATGTGCATTTGGAACATGGATTTCTGAGAACCAAGTTCCAATTACATTTTACTTTGTGAGAGATAAACAATATATGATTCCTCCATGATTGCTTGGATGAAAATAATAACCGCCATTTATTCTACGGTGATTGCTTCAAAAGTGGCAAAATGATGATCAAATACAATGTCTTGAATGAGCTCCACGTTTTCCTGATTTGTTTTCAAATAGCTGTCCAGTAATTCTTCATATCCCCAGCTAGGGTTCATTTTGTATAGGAGCTTAGTTTGCCACTTGTGAAAAATTCACCAGGAAAGTGCCATATCAAGTCTGTGAATCTGAAAATATATATTAAAATATGTGTTCGGGTTCATCATTTTAAATTTTTTTTATGCTAATAGTTTTAGGCTTTTCTTCCAGGTTTTTTTGAGTGGCGAGAGTGAAACAGAGTAGAAGGAACAAGTAGGGGTATAAATCACTAGCGTGAAAACTGTGTTTAATTTCCTACCTCGGTTTCCTACCCTGGTTTTTAGTGTTCTGCATGTGTAGTTGCAATGGCTGTTTCCATTGATAACTGCTATGAATCTTAGAATCTACAGTGCAGCTGCATTGTACATTTTACCACTGTACTGAGAAATCTTTGCCACTTCAACAGTTGTAGAGGGTTTTCCTCCAGATTCCAGATGTTTTCCCGCAACAGTATCCCTTTAAAGAGATACTGACATAAGAAAGTAACCTTTTTTATTATCTATCATAACATTGTCTTTGAATGCTATTCATAATTTTGCCATAAAAATATTTGCCTGATGCTTTTACATTACCTTTTTTACTGATATTTTGAAAATACATTTTTTAGTGTTAGTACCACTTTCAGTGGTTGTTTCAGCTCACGCCACCATTGGAAGTTTACCCTTTGTTCAGGGTCCACACATAAACAAGATTACAAACATAAGGTGTATCTGTTACTCAGCCATAGTTCCAAGATTGTTTAGGAGAGCCAATACGTCTTTTTCCCCAAATCACACTGTCATTGAACTTGAAGAAGCCTCCCTACCTTGCTACAGTCTCACCAAAAGAAGCCAGACCTAACATTTTGGAGCCATTTTATTAGATTCAGTTAATTGCAACTGTTCTATCTGCTTTCAGATAAACAGTTATTTTACCTAATGTAACTGGAGGAGTCATGGTTAGACTTGGGTGTTTTACTATTGAGTGCTATTCTCATATCTACCAATAGGTGGGTATGGGAGTATTTTCAGCAATGCAGGTGTCAGTGAGTTGTTCCCTACTTTCCTGGTTCTGTTGAAACATTGTTGGGGGGAAGCAAGGGTGATATCATTCCAACTTGCAGTGCAGCAGCAAAGAGTGACTGAAGTTTATAGAACACAAGTCACATGGCTGAGGGCACCTGGGAAACTAAAACTTGTCTTGGTCCCACATCAAATTTCAAAATGAAATTAAATATTTAATTAAATTAAATGCAGGATTCTGCTGGAAGAGGGCTGTTAACTGATATATTTTATAAAATACATGACATAATCCCTTTAATCTGGTTCTTGGTTGATAAGGTCACACCAGAGCATAGGCTATATGTATAATGTGCGGATGGAAACATCCTGTATCTAAACCACCCATAACTTTGAACCATTTTGACTGCTTTGCTCTGCCACTTCATTGAATTCAGGTTTTAAAGAGTATAGGGGAATATGATACCTTATCATAAAGTATCTGACAAGAAGGGTTTACTGGATAAAGATACAATCTCACAGTGCTGTCTACAGATGTTTTATTATCACTCATTCTTTTCTTTCAGATCACCTACAAGGCAGTCAGCTCGTTTGACCCAGAAATAGATTTATCCAATCAAAGTGGCCATGATGTAAAGCAAGGAAATGAAACACACTACCTTTTCTTTGGCTTGTACCCCGGCACCACGTATTCCTTCACAATAAAGGCTAGCACAGCCAAGGGCTTTGGTCCTGCGATTACAAGTCAATTTACAACAAGGATCTCAGGTATTATTTTTAATATGGGGCTGTATCTTTTGGGCTAATCTTGCAAATAGAGCTAACTTACACAGAAATGAACAAATTGTGTTACTTATTCTGAAATTATCTTAAAGGACCACTGCATTTCCAGCTAAATTATGATCATTACAAGGTATTGATTTTTACAATTTTATTGTATTGCTCAGCTGTAAGGTCCCTAACGGTGTCATATTATTATTAACATGTATTTATATAGCGCCAACATATTGCGTAGCACTGTCCCCTTTGGGCAGAACTAAAACAGAAAGATACACCATCTTTCTGCTTTCTGCTGGGGGAAGTGAAATATAAGGGGGAAAATGTATTTCTGTTAGAAGAATACAAAAGCCAAGAATAATTATTCACCCTTTAGCAGACACCAGGAATTCTATATTTTTTGTTTGCCAGTATAGCAGCTGTTATTTGTGCCTGAGAATATTTTAACATATTTTTACAAATTTCTGTTAAGTAAATGCATAAAAAAGTAATTGAGGTCCACTGAGTTTACAGGCGTAATTATACATACAATATGGAGTATGTTCCATTTCTTTAACGTCTACGCTTCAGCTTAAGATCTGTTTGATGTTAAATTGTTTAATCAATAACAGCTTGCAAGCAAAGCACAGAGCTCCAGTCCATAATAAATAAAATATAACAATCCCGGTGATGTATCTTTAAAGGAAATGTAAACCCTCAAAACAAATGAATTGAAAATTGCATTGAGTGTACATTCAGAATCTTCTTTCATTAATTTCTCGTAGTTTTCAAGATATTAGCAGTTTTTAAACTTCTAATATTATGCTTGTAAAACAACAGTGCCATTCACTGTTCATTACAGTGAAGACTTTGGGGGATTAGTCGCCTGGCGACAAATCTCCTCTTCTTCGGGGCAACTAATCTCCCCCAACTGCCTCCCCTGCCTTCCCGCCGGCTAAAATGTAAATCGCTGGCGGGTTGGCACTTGGAACAATTTGTTTTCAGAAGTCGCCCGAAGTTGCCTCACGAGGAAACTTCAGGCGACTCGGAAAATGAAGTGCTACGATTGCCATCCCGTCGGCTAGAATGGAAATCGCCGGCAAGGTAGGCAGTTCAGGGAGATTAGTCGCCTCGAAGAAGAGGAGATTTGTCGTCTGGCGACTAATCTCCCCGAATTGTCACGTGTGTCTCTGCCCTAAACACAGTCAATAGAAATTTAAGTTAATGATATATGGAAATTGATGTTGCTGTGCTTAGAAATGACCAGAGAACCATCAGAACTCTTCCCTGCTCACTAAATTGGTTTTATGAGCAGTGCAACATCAAAAGATTTTCCTTTTCTCACTAACTTAATTTTCTGCTGACTGTTTCTGGTCAGCTGAAATGAACAGCAGGTGGTACTGTTGTTCCAAATTCTTAATATTTGCAGTGTAAAAACTGGTTCACTGTATTATGTCTTTTATCCAATTAATTCAAATTGCTAAAAAGCTGTAGAGCACTTTTTCAGTGTTTCTGAAAATCCCCCTCCTCCATCTTGGCACGGATGAATAATGATATCTGGTTTCAATCTGGGTTCAATATGAAGGTTTCCTTAGGCGTGTAGTAATTGAGTGGTGGACATGGCAAAACAAACCTTGCCCAGCAGCACAGTAGGTTGTGGATAGCCAATCACAGTTCTTCCTTAACTTAGGTCCTCCTTGCTGCCTAGGTTGGCATCCTACCAGGGTCAGATTTCAATTCAAAGTGCTCACCATTCTGCTGCTCACACCTCCGCCCCCCCTGTGCGCACACCTCTGTCCCCCATTGCACACACAAGTGTTTGAAAGTGGTTGCACCTGTTTTTGCTCTGTGCACCTGGCCTTCAAGTTTGTACATGCCCCTCATACTGTCTCACTAATCTATTGATGCACTGGCCTGACTCTTTGTTCTATACATACACTATGGGCCAGCTTTGCTCTGCCTAAGGACAGTAAAATATTGTGAGAATTTCCACACAAATTCCTCATGTTCTGTAAAGCCTGTATCTAATGTGTTAACACCTGGACATTATAGGGCTCATATACAAATGCAAGTGCAATCATGTTGTTTACCTAGAATGCAGCATTTTTTCCATAATGACATCATAATTGCAGACAGTGGATTTGCATTCAGCGCAATTGCATGTAATGTGTTAAGTTGTGGCCAGTTGTTGCACATTGAGCTGGGAATAGGGTAGGCATCTAAAGTGCCATAGCCCTTGCACCAAGGTTTCTGTATGTAGAGATATTCTGTATGTACATATTCTGAGACAATTTGCAATTGGTTTTCATTTTTTATTATTTATGGTTTTTGAGTTATTTTTATTAAGCAGCTATCCAGTTTGTAATTTAAGCAATCGGGTTGCTAGGGTCCAAATTACAATAGCAACCAGGCACTGATTTGAATAAGAGCCTGGGATATGAATAGGAGAGGGCCCAACTAAGAGCAATAAGATAAATAATAAAGAATGGCAATTGAAGCCTTACAGAGTATTTGTTTTTAGGTGGGGTCAGTGACCCCCATTTGAAAGCTGGAAAGAGTCAGAAGGATAAGGCAAATCATTAAAAACCTATAAGAAAAAATAAATAATGACAATCAATTGAAAAGTTGCTTAGAACGGGCCATCTATAACATACTAAAAGTTAACTTAAAGTGAACCACCCATTGAATTAAATCTTAGTTTGGATCAAGTACAAGGTACTGTTTTTATAATTAAAGAGAAAAACAAATCATTTTTATAAATGTGGATTATTTGGATAAAATGTCTATGGGAGATGACCTTCAGTAATTCAAAGCTTTTTGGATAATGGGTTTCTACATAATGATTCCCCATACCTAGGAAATATATTATCCAAAAACGCTCTGCCCGCTTGGTTCAGGAAAAGGGTGCAACTTTCCTCAATCAGGTCACCGATATCCTGATATCTATAACTCAATTTATAAGGAAATGAGGAGAGCACTCTGCAAGAAATTAATGCTGTGGTTATCCTTTTATTAGGCGACTACTTGTACACGACATGTTTCGGGCCTATATGCCCTTTATCAAGTGTAACAAACAAACAGAACGTGCAGGCTTCTTAAAACACCCCAACCAGCCCCCCACAGTCAGTGATTGGACTCAGGAAACCCAAGGAGGTGTGTGTAAATGTCCATCTTTTCAGTCCATATGCAAATATTTATAATCACTTCAGTGTTCAAAATCATCATAAGACTGGTGCACTCAGAACTTACAAAGCGTAGTTGATGCTTTCTCCGTGGTGTCTAGAAGAAGGAACAGCGATCTGCAGAGAATGTAGCAGTGGACTCGGGTGACATCACAAATTTTCAATGCAGCTTCCTCCCTGCTGCCGGAGGCAGCCTTGAGGCGCGTTGGGCTCAATTATAGTTTAATGCGCATGTCTCAGAGGGGCAGCCTTTCTCCCCAGATGACGTGCATGCAAATTTAGCTATGCTAACAGTTATTGCGCTCTCTTGCTGCTCGTGCTGCTATTGCTAATGAGCGCTACGTCACATGTGGTGCGCTCAGGGGAAGTTTTTTTCGCACATTCGCAATACTGTCTCAAATCCTTTAGTAAGATGGCCGCTGCGTTCTACAGTTCTACAGCAGAGCAGAAGATCAACCATAATTTTCTGCTTTTGTATGCACATTGGTGAAGAGAAAATATAGCGATTAAGGACAACAATGTAAGTACTATAGAGGGAGGTAGTGTATGAAATGTACCTTTCCTTCTCCTTTAAAAAATAAGGTTTCACTGCAATGATAGGCAATTTGTTCTGGCATGAAAATAATTGCGTATGATGTCCATCGGGGAACTGCATAGGTTATAAAGAATAGGAGCAATATATTAAAAAGTGTTCTGATGATCTGACGCAGGGAGCAGTTCATTAAAAACAAAAAAATGTCCCTGACTGTCAGGAAAGTTTGTGGAGTAGGGACAGTATCAAACTGTGAGGATTCCTTCAGGATTTATTGGCTCAATAATTGATAAATGAGCCTGTTAGCTCATTATTTTTCTAGAAGATTGCATCTTCATATTCCTTCTCTTTTTTATACAGGTATTGGTTTTAACATCTCTCTTTCAGATTCTATCTGATTCTACATTTCTTTCTGAGAATGTGCTCAGATATTTCAATTTGTAGTGTCTTATCTCCCTCAGGATAAAACATCCTAAATATGCAGGCGTCTTCTGAACAGTTTGATCGTGCATAGGATTACATAACTCACACCTTCCAACTGTCCCTTTTTCGGAGGACAGTCCCTCTTTTGACAGCTCAACCCGCAGTCCCTCATTTGTACTGGAAAGTCCCTATTTTCTCTGCACTAAACAGCCAGAAAAAGAAACAAAGTTTCTAACTTAATTGGCTTTTAGAAGAGAGCCCAGAACAGCTAACAGGTGCAAATAAGATACCTTGTAACAATTGTGAGACACAAATAAATACAGCTTATATAAGGAGAGATATTTTCAAACTTTCATAACCTGCCAAATTTTGTAAAACGAACATGGTAATTAGGGGGTGTGGCCGCCGAAAGGGGTGTGGTCAAAAATGTGCTGTGCTATGTGCGAAAAAAATTGTTGTCCCTCTTTTTACTTCCAAAAGGTAAGCATAACCATGTGACATGTAGGGACCAAAATCAAAATTGTTCTTATTCAGTTTTTGCAAACAAAGCTTACTGCTTGCATTGCATGTCTTTCCACTTCAAATTACATAGCTTTGCCAAGATTGTAGCAGGAGGGCCACTGGCATGGATGGAGTATGAATTCCCAAAGCAGAAAGTGTGGGTGCTGCGGGGGGGGGGCTGTAAAACACTCAAGCAGCTGTTTAGCAGTTGATCCTGCAAGAATTGATTGAGGATATCATCCCTTCTTATGGCCAGCAAGGGCAATGCTGTGTAGCTGCAGAGATGCAATTAAATTACATATACTATGCTCTGCTTGCTGCCCCTAGGCCTGGGCCTTTGTGGCCTTTCCACAAATCCGGGACTGCGTCCTACAGAGCAAAGTGCTAAGAGTGGACTAGAGAGCAGACTATAATATGCAGCCTGGGAATGTATCCAACAGGGAGTGCAATGGCTGGGAGGTGCTTTGGGAAATGTTCAGTATAGTAGCACAAAAAGCAACAACTGAAAGCACATTTATTTTTAGAGGTGTATAATGCAACAGTAAATACCTTTTCCTAACACAGTAAGACTATTGTGGTTAGTTTTGTGCTGATCCAAAAAAAACCTCACTTTTATTCTGGCTGTATGAAAGGCTCCTACTGTATACCTGTAGGTTTAGCTAATATAAGCTTGTGTCTTAAATCAATGTGTTTAATCTTGTTTGTTTTTCCCCAGCACCTTCCATGCCCGCGTATGAACTTGAAACACCTTTGAATCAGACTGACAGCACAGTGACAGTTATGCTGAAGCCAGCGCAAAGCAGAGGAGCTCCTGTCAGGTACAATGTGCGGAAAGGGATGGGAAATATGGAAAGAAACTGCTTTAAAAAATGATATTAACTACTTTAATATGTTTCTGGGGATTACTCTCAACGCAGTAAACAGTGTGTAAAATTGTGTTTGAGCTAATTAAATTAAAGAGCGACAGATAGAATATCACTTTGATGATGAGTGTCTGAGTATTGTTTAAAGTATTTGATCCAGATGCAAGAAGCTTGTCCTTTGATGGCAGAGAACAAAGTCAGCACTCGGTTGTGTGGGTGGCTACTGTACTTCTGTAAGGAATTGCTGGCTGAAACCTTTAGGAACTCAGGGGTAGAACATGATGCTTTCTGCCTAACTAAACTGTGGACCGCAGCTTATCCACCTGTTGTGTAACTAGAAACCAACAATTTGTCTACAGACTGAAAAGTCCAGCTGGAAGCAAACCAATGTAACTGGAGACAACCCTAAACACATCATTAGGACAGAAACATGTCCTTCTATAACATTTCTCATCATGGATTTATTTACTAAATATTGATTTCATAAAAGTTATGTTTGAGTAATTCTGCCGCAGTTATTCATTGATCTCTTTGCCATGTTTTTTAAAATGTGTATTGATTTTGCTTCTGAGCGAAAGCAATAAATATGGAAGCAGGTGCAGGAAAAATGAAAGTATCTCACGTGGGATTTTACCGTCGGCCTTTACAAGTCTGCATAAGTTTAAGAATAAGGTAACGCTTATGTGCAGATGTGGAGATAATAGATAACAGACCCTTTTCCTTGTTAATTATCCTGTGCAGTTGCAAAATAAGACAGAGATTTTCTCATACATAAAGGGGGAATCCCCAGTCAAGCTTGTAGTAATACTAGCCTGTATGAATCGCTGCTATGCATATGTAATGAGGTTTGTGGCAGTATTCCAGGACCAGAATTCCGGAACAGGACACCACTATATCCTATCGATCCTCGCACAAGGCATGCTGTTTTTTTGACATTATGCATTGCCATGATATTTAAATTCTCTCTCTGTCTAGACAGATAGATAGACTGATACAGATCAAGTTTATTTGTGTGGCACAAGCTATCATTCATGTACTATAATCAGGAGCATAATATGACCTGTTTGGGTCTCTCTAGAAAGATAAAATATCCACTACATGCACAAGCCCTTGCTCCCTCCTCTCAGTATAAATCTGTCCCCCTCCCAGAAGTCCTTCTGCTTCCCCTGTTCTTTGCACAAATGAGATTTTAATTTATTTTCACACTGGCCATGTACAAATGATTCCAGCCTCATTGGAAACAAATCCGAATCAACCCCAATGTACACCCTTCCAATAAATGGCTTTATTTATAAGGAAGCTAATTTAATTATACAATAAAATACACACACACACAAAACGGCAAAATCTATGGCATATTTATAAAGTTACAGCATGTAAACAAACTCCAAGTCTCTCTTTCCTTGTAAAGCCCATATATAAAATCCCAGGATCCAGATCTCAGCAACAACAGAGAATTTAAGAATGCTCATTGCTAATGGAACTGGAAAGGGAAGATAATTGTGTTGTTTGCTTTCACAGCACGGCGAGATTATTGATATATTTATAGTCAAGATTAGGGTTTTTTAGAGGGTCACCCATAGAGTTTTTCCATGATATTCTTTTGACATGTTCAATGAAACTTGCAGGCAATGTCTTGTTTAATTTATTTTTAGTCATGACAGAGAGGTTTGCCTTAGAATAAAAAAATTCTTTGTGCGCATAAAGTTGGGAGTATTGCTTAATAGCCTGTAGTTTTACCCAATGTTTGCATCAGATGATGGCAGTTCACAATTACCTTATAAGGCCAGGGCAAATGTTTGAACTGTGGGTAAGAACATATGGCAAATATGTTCTAATTTATTTCTATTTTACACCACAACAAAATCAGAGAAATTAAAGTATTTGCTTGATTTTCACAAGATTTAATCTCAGCATATCATATAAGCCTCTAGCAAACAGACTTAAAGGGATACTGTCATGGGAAAAAACATTTTTTCAAAATGAATCAGTTAATAGTGCTGCTCCAGCAGAATTCTGCACTGAAATCCATTTCTCAAAAGAGCAAACAGATTTTTTTATATTCAATTTTGAAATCTGACATGGGGCTAGACATATTGTCAATTTCCCAGCTGCCCCAAGTTATGTGACTTGTGCTCTGATAAACTTCAATCACTCTTTACTGCTCTACTGCAAGTTGGAGTGATATCACCCCCTCTCTTCCCCCCCCCAGCAGCCAAACAAAAGAACAATGGGAAGGTAACCAGATAGCAGCTCCCTAATGCAAGATAACAGCTGCCTGGTAGCTCTAAGAACAACACTCAATAGTAAAAACCCATGTCCCATTGAGACACATTCAGTTACATTAAGAAGGAAAAACAGCAGCCTGCCAGAAAGCATTTCTCTCCTAAAGTGCCGGCACAAGTCACATGACATGGGGCAGCTGAGAAATTGACAAAATGTCTAGCCCCATCTCAGATTTCAAAATTGAATATAAAAAAAAAATCTGTTTGCTCTTTTGAGAAATGCATGTCAGTGCAGAAGAGTAGCACTAGAGTAGCACTATTAACTGATGTGAAAAAAACATGTTTTCCGATGACAGGATCCCTTTAAGATAGGGGGCCTTATTTATCAAAGTTTGAATTTAAATAAAAAAGTCAGACCAAACTAGAATCCACTATTGGACCTTATTTATTATATAAAAAACCTCGATAAAATATAGCTAAAATTGGAATCATACTATTCTTTCAGATTTTTTTCTCGAATCGCTTTATTTTTTCTGGATTTTTCCTGAAAAGTTAAAAAATTTCAGATTTTTGGCGGAAAAGCCTGAATTTTTTGCCTGGTGAAAAGCCAGAAATCGCAGACCATACAAACTTCAAAATAGGATAGGGACTTCTTCCATTGACTTATATACAACATCAGCAGGTCTGAGATGGAGGATTTTCAGATTCAGACTTTTTTCATCCTCGGGGTATAATAAATCTCTAAAAAAAATTAGGTTTTTTTTCCACTAAAAATTTGGATTTTATAGTAAAAAACTCTGATTTCTTGAGTTTTTGGCACCGGGACCCTAAATGTCCATTTGACTAGTTCCATAAGGGAAAAAAATTGCCAGACAATAATATTTATACATTAAGGGGCTGATTCACTAAGCTCGAGTGAAGGATTCGAATGAAAAATACTTCGAATTTCGAAGTATTTTTTGGGTACTTCGACCATCGAATTGGTTAAATTCGTTCGAATTCGAACGAAATCGAACGTATCGAAGGAAAAATCGTTCGACTATTCGACCATTCGATAGTCGAAGTACTTCCCCTTTAAAAAAAACTTCGACCCCCTACTTCGGCAGCTAAAAGCTACCGAAGTCAATGTTAGCCTATGGGGAAGGTCCCCATAGGCTTGCCTGTGATTTTTTGATCGAAGGATTTTCCTTCGATCGTTGGATTAAAATCCTTCGAATCGTTCGATTCGAAGGATTTAATCGTTCGCAGGATTAGCGCTAAATCCTTCGACTTCGATATTCGAAGTCGAAGGATTTCAAATTCGAAATTCGACCCTTAGTGAATCGGCCCCTAAGGGGCATATTTTTCAAAGGTCGAAAGTCGAAGTTAAAAAAACTTTGAACACAAAAAGACCAACGGAATGGAGGTCAAAGGGGTCGAATTCGGCCTACTTCGAATCATATGATCGTACTTCGATCATTCTTCAATTCAAAGTTTTTTTTAACTTCGAACTTCGATCTCCCAAACTCCCCCAATTGCCTCCATGCAGGTTCTAGGAGGTCCTCTACAGGCTAAAACAGCACTTCAGTGGCTTTTAGGTGGTGAATGGTCGAATTCGAATTTTTTAAGAGACAGTACTTCAAAAAATATTTGACCTCTTTGAAAATGCATGTATTAAATATCCATACTCACGAGGATTAATTTCCTATCTATATCGTATCCTGCTAGATATGGACTCTCAGGTTCCCTTGTCATATACTACAGCTTGGGATAAAGATCTCAATGTTACCATTGACAAGGAAACCTGGGACAAGATATGGGAAATTACAGCCCATTGTTCCAGAAATGTCTCGTTACTAGAAACTGCCTATAAAGTCCTTACACGATGGTACATGGTCCCAACGCGTTTACATAAAATTAATCCTCAATTTAGCCAGGATTGTTTTAGGGGTTGCGGGCAGAGTGGAACCGTCATGCATATTTGGTGGACCTGTCCAAATGTTCGTAGATTTTGGATTCGGATCTATTCTATTATATATTCAGTGACACAGGTTAATCTTAAGAAAGATCCGATACAGGCTTTATTGAACCAGAAGATTTCCAATGTTCGTAATAACACAAGGTCCCTAATTACTTTTATGTTCCTAGCTGCGAAAATTACAATAGCCAAACATTGGAAATCGTCTCGAATCCCAATACTGCATTTTAAAGAGAAACTAAATTGGATCATGGTCAATGAAAGGTTAACCAGTATACTTGTGGACAACTATCAAAAATTCAAGGAAATCTGGGAACCGTGGTATAGATATTCCTTTCCATTGGCAGAAACCCCTTCTATTCTCTGGTAATCCCCTCTGAATGTATAGAGTTTACAATCATTGGACAGAACCTGGTGTAATCTGAGGTAATGGACACTTGATACTATTGTGTAGATAAGCATTAGTTATTTTCCTGAGCCGAGAGCCGATGCAAATGAATCCATCTCGTCGAGATATTCTAAATAGTCAAGGGACCCCGCTGAAGTCGCCAGCATCTATGCTTTATATATAAAGTTACACCTATGTCAACTGTAACATGTCATCTAAAGTTATTACTATCATTGTTGTAGCTCGTCTCTCTCTCCCACTTCTGACAGAATGTCTGGAGGGGGGAGGATGAGTTCATTTCATTATCTTTCTCTCTTCTCTGTTTTCCTCTGTTTGGAAATACCTGACGACACTGCTTGCTTGTAAAACCATTTTCTTTTCTTGGAAAATCAATAAAAAACTATTGAAAGAAAAAATATTTGACCTTTGAATTTCGATGTTTTTTCAAATTCGAATCGAAGTATGAAAGTTTTTCAATTCAAAACTTCACCATAACCTTTGATAAATCTGCCCCTAAGTACACAGTCCCGTATGGTTGAGTGGTTCAGTGCCAAATAATCTGATTTGATAGTAGATTGTGTAGATGCAAGGCTATATTTTTTTAACCGTTAAGAAGTGCATTGCATGTTAGTATCTCTCAAAACAGTCATCGTATTTCCCATTTTTTTACGTTCGTTTTATCATTCTCCATTTAATCACGCATTATTATCTACTATTACAAGTTTACTTTGTAATTTAGAATAGCCTTTGTGTTGTGTTCCATTGTTGTGTCATCGGATCAAGATTAAAGTCTATATCATAAAATTACATTTCCTGCAGCTGTAATACCATGTCTTTGTCTGATAAAGCTCATATTTCTATATAATCATGCATTGAGGCAGGAAATCAAATGAACGGTGTTTAAAAAAATCTCTCTTCTGACTCATTTCATTTATCAGTGTGAGAGAATAGAAAAAGATATGTAAAAAAAGCTCCTTAATAAAACAAAAGGAAGGTACACTGTCTTCTTGGGCCTACTGGAAATTGGAAAGGAATTATATGGAGATTAAAATAAGCACAATGTGTCCAGCCAAGTTTATAATTTACTCTTCTGAGAAGGCATTAGGTGTCCTGGCCAAGATCACAAAGAAATTACACAGGTATTGCACCAGAGCCCAGTCTTTCAGACCATTGTCTTAAGAAGAGAGCCGTCCCTTTTCACTAATATGTTTGATAAGTTGAAACTGGAAACATGATCAACATTGAACAGTTTTATCTCTGCATGTGGTAAAACATAGGGTCCTCCATAATTACACAGTTGGATAGCTCTGGTTTAGATACATGTTTCTCTACTCACTGCCTAGTTACAGTCCTTTTCTGCCAGGTTTGTTGTCTTAATTCCCACGTGTCCCTGACACGCAGTGCATTACTTGTATTATAGAACTATTTATGCAGGTTGGACTGCTGTTTGTGGGTTTAAAAAGTCATTTAAAAGTCATAGCAGGTAAAAATGTCGAACAAATGCAAAATGAGGTTGTAGTAAAACTTCACCAAATTGTTGGTCTTTTGTAACTGAATCTCTCTTGCTTTCAAAAAAAAGACCTACGAATTATTCGAGATTTATTAAAGTTATTGCTCAAAATTGGATATTAGAAATACTGAGATAAATAACCCCTCTATGAGTTTGTATGTTGTTCCTGAGACAAGACCAATACAGAATTCTAATAAAAATAGTCATTGTTAGTCCTGTATTTGCCATCACGTAAGGCAGCTTCAGTCATTGTTAGAAGTTGGCTAACAACCACATCTCTTGATTCACCAAACCATCTAAACTCTTCCTCCTACAAGATGCTGATTTACTGTAGATTATTATGGAACAATTAGTTCACATTGATCTATAAATAAATAATAAATAACTAAGCTATAACAAATCCACTTCCAAAAAGTAGATTCAGTTGATACTGATTATGCATTGAATACAGCGGAAGAACTTTTTGAAAACTGTTAATATTACATTTTTTCTTTACAAAATGCTGACATACGCCACAGCATTTTACACAATTAACCGTCATTCACATACATGGGTATGTGGGTTCTCTATAGATCTGTTAGAGAGAAAGGGCTGCCCTGTGATTACTTTGATAACAAAAAAATCCCATTTTGTAGGTTGAGTACCAAAAAAAAACGCATGATTAAATTATATCACATAACTGATTTCAGGAGACTGTCTAGAGAATAATAGTTAAGAATATGTTTTCAGACAAAATGTATAAGAATTTATTCAAATTTTTTCTGGATTAAATTAGAATTTATGTAAAACTAACAGCATCTAATGTGGTTTCCATGGGTACCACTAATAGACCCAGGTTTGTAGCACTTGTTGGCTATGTTTTACAATTTGCTTTGCATTTCATGCTTTCCTAAATAACTTTAGTTAACACAAATATGTACTTATTTACATCAAATATGCTGGCAGAAGTTCTGTTCTTACATTTTCCTTTCAGGGCTTGTTCTTAATGACATTCTAATTCTTCTAACTTGGCAAAAATAAACATCACTTCAATTTAAAATACATATTTCCAGCCTTTCTGCACCATTTTTGTTTTGAATCTTTTTAAATCTTTTTATACTTAAGGGGAGTAATGAGGTTAGACTGATAAATATTTAATACAACACAATCAGATGAAAATTGTTTTGCGCTGTGCTACCCAAATGTAAAGAAAAACAACCGGTAAGATTAAATTAATTAATTAATTAATTAATTAATTAATCCTCACTAAATTTAGTCCCTTTCTTAAAATCTCAATTGCTAGATTGCTTTTGCAAAATATAATGATGCATTTAGAATTCCTTAGTAGTTTTTCCCTTTAGGGCATAGACATCCTTTAGGGTAAAGGCATCTGTGGCGCTACATCAATGGATGGGGCAGTACCAGTTACTGGGGGTTCCAAGGACCACCTGGGCTTGCATTTCAGGAGCCTGCACACCCCCAGGCCCCCCTCCCCAGCTGCAACCCACCAGGTTTTTCCCCAGTGTCCCGTCGGCCCAGTTTCACCCGAATTATAATTGCTTCCCTCAGACATAAGGCCAACACTCTTCTTTTAATTGAAAAAGGGACCAACCTGTGATTATTCTAGTGAGTATTTTGCCACCATCTTTTCTTCTGGGATCCCTAGTGGCCAACATGGCCATATATGTGCTTATGTATAGTACAGTAAAATCGGAACTTGGTGTAAAAAAGGCGAAATATTTACTGCTCATGGGGACAACCCAGGGCCATAGCAAATATCCTGGAGATAGGAGGAAGATGGGGCATGTTGCATGCTAGGATTGTAACCGGTGAAGGCATCTGAGCTAAATTATTATCAAATTGGTTCTGCCCAGTGATTAACCCTTTGACTCTCTTATAATATAACCTATTGATTGCGGTGAGAAATAGCAAATTGCTAGGTTGAAACTGTAAATAATACAGAGAACCTAAAGTTCTCGAGCATTTGTTATTAGTAAAAAATGACAGCACGGGGAATGAACAACAGTTTTTCCTATCATATAAGTGCTAAATTTATAGTTTCAAGCACACAAGATCAGCAATTGTGGAAACGGAAAAAGGGATTTAGAAGAGCATTGATCTGTAGAGTTGGCAGGACGTGAGAAACGTATTCCAGCAGACTGCAAAACCCTTCTGCGTTTCTTGCAAATAATAAAGATGCTGTTATAATTCTGAGGATATCGGCAGCAAGAAGACGTATTGGGAAAAGATTTAAAAGTGCTTTGTGATTTCCACGGAAGGCCAGGATCACCTGGTTTAACCAATTTGCTTTGAACACAGGTAATCAGATAGGTGTTCTTGTTGTGTATGCATTTGTGTTTGACCTTGGCACTGTATATGTTTATCAAGAAATCAACATTATTGATATTTAAAATATTTACAAATAGAATTTCAGTGTCTGTATATTGCCTTGCCCATGTATTCAACCTTTGGACTAGTTCTTTCATGTTTCTGTGAATTTAAGTGGTATTAGAGCTTTTTGAAACCACAATTAAACTCTCTGGGGCCCATTTAATAAATCGAATTTCGATTTTGTCCACGAATCTCTAAAAATTCTTATTTCCTATTTTTTTAAAAGCTCTAAAAATTTGAGATTTAGTAAGTTTAAAAACCATGAAAGCCTCTAATACAAAACTTTGCCAGGTTTTCAGATTTTTTTCACTAGTAATTGTCTGAAAAACTGATTATGTATTGAATCCAGTGGTTTTAGAGGTATTTGTATTATTTTTGGACTGCTCGGCGTCATTTCCCATTCATACTCTTTTTATTCGGATCTTCTAATAAATGTCATGACATTTGTGGTTTAAAGTGAGTTTAGTCTTGGTTTCAAAAACCTCTAAAACCACTAAAATTTGAACTTTAATAAGTAGGCCTCCACTTCTTTAAAACCACAAATGCCATGAAAGATCTGAATAAAAAAGTATGAATAATAAAAAAAACAATGAAAGATGTGCAAAACAATATGAATATCTCTAAAAATTTGAGTTTTCGGACAATTACTAGCAGAAAAAAATCTGGTTATTTACTAAAACTCAAATCTTTTTATTAAACCAAGCTCGACCAAACTCCCATCCACAATTTTTATCTTATTTATCAATATAATAACTCTAAAAAGTCTGGTCAGGAAAATACTTGAAAACATCGAGCGAAAACTTGAATAGTTCACATTTTTGGGATTTGATGCTCAAATCTTTTTTTGCCCAAAAAAACTCGACCAGAAAAAATTGAGGTTTAGTAAATAACCCCATAAAAGTCTAAATGGCTAAAAAAATGTCCAATAGGATCTGCACAGCTCCCATTGACTTCTATGGGACCTTGACAGCTTTTACTTGGAGAAGTTTTGCATTGATTTTTTTGTGGTTTTTACACTTAATAAATCTTACATTTTTATAGTTTTAGAGAGATTTTTAAAAAAACATGAAATAAAAAATATGAAATCCAAATGTTAGTAAATCAGCCCCTAAGGGGTTTATTTAAGACTCCTCGAGCTGAAAAGAAACCTCACTTGAGTACAGACTGTCATGTGAGGGTCAGGGGAACATTTTTCATTAGCTGAGGTATTTTTCTCAAAGCAGACTTTCTTAAATAAGAAAAGGTTTGGCACCTAAAAGCTGCCCCAAGGGGCACATTTATCAAAGAAGAAAATGGGTGTGATTTTTCTCACATTTTGATAAATCTGCCCCATAAATCTCAAAAGTCTATTGAGAAGTAACAGGGGGTAACTATGCACCAGCTATACTGCCTGTTCTGAAGCAATTTTGACCTATGAACCATGTGTAAAAAACTGTTATTCAGGTTATTCAGGTAACGCTGGTGCACCTCAGCTTTCAAAAAGTGCCACAAGATCCTTATTGAATTGAGGTCAGGGCTTTGACTCGGCCATTATAGAATATTCATAGTTTTCGTATATCACAGTCAAAAGCTATTGTGTTCTGTAAGGCTCACTTTTTATCTAGTAAATGTTCTATTCTCTGCCTATGTTAGAGGTCATTTTAGATTAAAATGCAAAGGGAAAAAATGTATTAAATGAAAATAAAATCCTTGGCATTTTGCTGCAAGGACCTTCTGCTCCATACTTATTTTTCTTATTAACAGAACTCCTTATACCACAGCACGGAGGCATTGTTACACATAGCTTTACAAGATGCATTCGCTTTTACTGAAAAACAGTAATGTCATTCATGGACAAGAAAACCTTTCTTTGCTGGCTTTTTGTAAGGCGACAAACTGTGATTTAAGACAAATGACATGTTTCAGAAATAACACTGCTGCAAACAAAATGGAGCAAATGGCTGAAAGAGTTTTCGGATGAATCATCCTCTCCGAAATCGCTGCTTGCGTCATGCACTTAAATCATTGCCCATGCCTCTACAGATCCCTACCTGTATGCTATGCGCCAGGTCCTTTTGTGTAAAAACCTTGAACAAAAAGAAATAAACAATAAATGATTAAACGTGAAAGTAACCCATGCTGAGAAAAACCAAAAGAAGAAGACCTTATTGTCTAGTGTGAGATAATAGTTGAAGGAGCATAGGATGAGCAACAAAACACCCCTGTCCATCTGTCACCCCGGTGTGTGTGGCAGAAATGGCATTTTAGTACAGATATGGGACCTGTTATCCAGAACACTCAGGACCTGTTGTTTTCCGGATAATGGATTTTTCCATAATTTAATCATACCTTAAAGACGTGGTTCACCTTTAAGTAAACTTTTAGTATGTTATAGAATGACTAATTCTAAGCAACTTTTCCATTGGTTTTCATTATTTATTTTTTATAATTGTATGCCTTTTTCTTCTGACTCGTTACAGCTTTCCATCTAAAAAAGCAAATGCTCTGTGAGGCTACAAATTTGTTGTTATTGCTAATTTGTATTTCTCATCTTTTTTAGTAAGGTCCTCTCGTATTCATATTCCAGTCTCTTATTCAAAACAATGCATGGTTGCTAGGGTAATTTGCACCATAGCAACCAGATTGCTGAAATTGCAAACTGTAGAGCTGCTGAATAAAAAGCTAAATAACTCAAAATCCACAAATAATAAAAAATGAAAACCAATTGCAAATTGTCTCAGATTAGAATTCTCTACATCATACTAAAAGTTATCTCAAAGGTGAACCACCCCTTTAAGTCATTATGTCAACATTAAATAAACCCAATAGGCTGGTTTTGCCTCCGATAATGATTAATTTTATCTTAGTTGGGATCTAATAGGAGGTACTGTTTTATGATTACAGAAGGAAATAATTTTATAAATTTTTTTTAAATTTGGATTTTTTCGATAAAATCGCGTCTGGATAACGGGTTTCCAGATAACAGATCCTATAACTGTAGTATCATAATCAGTGATAGGCAAACAGTGGCTGTATGTAAGAAGAATGGCACAGTAGGTATGGTGAAGCAATATGCTGGCACATGGTACATCATGTCCACTCCTGTCATCTTTCTCAAACCAGCTACAGATTAAATGCCCCACGTGCCACTGGCATTACTCACTATCTTGCCCCTTCATACCTATTGTTGCCAGTCTTTCTTCCTACAGCTGCTGCTCTGTGAGACCCACTATGTGTGGAGCCCTGAGAGGTCACTACATATTTGGATTACTAGAGACAGCTTTGGGTTTATGACTACAATTTAGTTTTTACCAACACTGGGTGCAGCTCTCAGTTCCCCAGCCCCTTTTGTATTTATCTCTCCCAGTAGTTAAGCGCAATCATTTATTGAGGTCTCAGCCCACAGCTTTATTTTTACCTGTGTTTTCTGCTTTAACTTGACTGCAGTGCATGGTCTCTGTTCAGTAATTTGCAATATCCTCAGGAGCAAGCAATGAGAAGTGGAACACGCCATTTATTTTCTCCCACACATTCTAAATGGTGCAGAAAATTCCTATAAAAACAACCGACACTGGGCAGCCAAATCATTTCTAAATATAGTAAATGACTGTAGTAGTTCTAGTTATACAGGTATGGGATCCATTATCTAAATAGCTCAGAATTACGGAAAGGCCATGTCCTATAGACTCAACTTTAAGCAAATAAAATTCCCTTTTCTCTGTAATAATACAACAGTACCTTGTACTTGATAGTAATCCATGAACGCATGTTGGTAGTAAAACAATCCTATTGCATTTATTTAATGGTTTAATTGTTTTTGTAGACTTTAGGTATGGAGATCCAAATTGCAGAAAGATCCCGTATTCAGAAAGGACCAGTGGATACTGCATGTAGAGACAATGGAATACGATAAAATTTTTCTACACTAGAATGAATCATAAAAAATATAAAGTGAATGTGAACCCTATGCTTGTCTGGGCTTTATTTTTCTTTTATCTGCTGCATTGTTAAGACCTGCCATATAACTTCCTTTGGTGGTTGTTGCACTGTAAAAGCATCGTTGTATAAACATGTCTAAACATGTCTCAGAAGCCCTTTAAGGTTTATGTCAAGGGATGCTTTTCAATCAGGTTGTTTCAGCCATCTGAAATGTGAGCAGTGCTCACAGAGCACCCCACTTTGGATATTTCCAGGAGGAACAAAAAAAACAGGGTCTGTTCCAGGAAATTATGGACAGTTGGCAACTAGGTTTCTATGAACCAATCATGTTGTGTATGCCTTGGGCTAGTTATTCAGTATACCCACTGGAGGTTGTGTGTTTGCTTGATAAGCCTGTGCAAATTAAAAATATATTTCCCCTTTTTGTCCTCAAAATATGGCCTTAGAAATATGTTGTAGTTATTTGCATTGTTTAAACCCCTATATAATTAGATATCATCTCTGTCTTTATAGCCCCTTATTGTCCTCAAAATATGGCCTTAGAACTATGTTGTAGTTATTTGCATTGTTTAAACCCCTATATAATTAGATATCATCTCTGTCTGTATAGCACCTTATTGTCCTCAAAGTATGGCCTTAGAAGGTCAGGAGATAGAGAACTGCTGTGAACAAATTTGAAGGCATGAATAATTACTGTTCAAGGGCTGCTTTACCTCTGGGCTGGTACAGTAAGTTTAGCATATAAAATATATCAATTCTTCTAGCTATATATTTTTTAAGCTGAATATTTACTTATCTTACATCATCTTGAGTCCTGCTGTAAAATAAAGTATACCAAGTGCTATCAATGCAAATGATCAGGAGGCATTTGATTGATGGTTAGATTGTTCTTGTTTAGGACAACACTCCCAAAAACTTTATTTAAGGAGAAAACAAGTCTGTGTGTATGTGTACTGATCTTTTTATATATATAGTGTATATATTTCTTGCAAGAAAGCATTATATTCTCAAAGCTGAGCATATGTCTGACAGCATGTGTCGGAAATCAGAATCCTCATTTAAAGCTCTGCCAGAAAACAAAACTTCATTCCGCTGTTTCCATAGGCTGCAGCCCACGGCGATCAGCAATGTCAGGACTCAAGAACAGACATGACAGATCACGCATGTTTATATCGGCATCTTTTGCACAAAAATATTATTCTAGAAATATTTGAAGTACTATATAAACTTCTGTCTAGAAGTCTAGGGAAATTTCTTGAAGTATTGTGTACAGAAGTTGCCAGTGACGCATCCTGTAATTGGACTGAAGTGGTGTGCCACAGGCTTCTGCATTGGGGGCCACTTTTAGTTACATATGTTTATGGCATGGAAACTATAACTGTATTTGCAGATTAAATAAAATAATGTTGAAAACATACAAGATATGTTGCCACAGGCAAAGGGAGCTGGACAAACTCTCAGTTTAGGAGTCTGTGGTTGATGAGATTAGATTCTAAATTCTAGATTTTTCTTGGTGCATCTCATGCATGAAAAACAGGATATTTCTTTGATGTTAAGCTACATTCTTCATCTCAGCCTTTGTTTTTCTGATGCCAACCCTCAATTAATCAGCCCCTAAGGGTTCAGCTTTAGAATTGTTACACTGAGGGAATTTGCAAAGCTTATATTGGTCAATATGCTACATTGTAAAATGATTCCTTCCCTGAAGCATCTCTAGTATAGCTAATGTGTCACTTTTACAGATCATTTGATTTTTGTTGGCTTTGCTATGTACTACAAACTTACCCAATAAATGTAGCAAAGAAACAGAAAATGTTCAATATGTTCCTTTAAATGTTTAGACCTTCATCCATTATGCAATATTTTATGTGTGGGATGGTGTTATTATTATCTGTTACTTGGTAGACATAAATTTATGTTTTTTAAAACCTTCTACCATTTTAGCCTTCTAACCTTCTGAAAGATCATTTAAACAATTAGTACTTTTATTAAATAGGCATATTCCTGATAAAACGTGAATGAACAGCATTACACTTATAACAATACTGTACCATCTGTTCCATTCTGGTTTTTCCCATTGAATATAACAGAATCGTAGTTCCCAGGGGGCTGGTAGATGCTAGGGGTTAGATGTCTTCTGTTTTTGTAACCTGCAGCCACTTTGCTTTAAAATAGGAAATCTATAGGCTCCTATTTGCTTTTGCCCCTGAATAATTAGCTTGGAATCATACAATCCTTGGGTAATACACAATCTTTACTTCTACTTTTTATCCAGTAAAACAAGTCCCTAAAATTCTCTAGTGGTTTTTCAATAGGCAGTGAATATGTATAATCCCTATAGATCACCATTTGATCTGTATTTAAAGCTCTAACATGATGCACTCAAGGAAGACCATCCTATGAAAATCCACTTTTGGGGGCTTTGTTGGTCCACCAAGTGTTAACAAGAACAGGGTAATTTAGGCTGTTAGCTGTAACAAAAATGTAGTCTGAGAAACACTTTTAGCTCAGTAATGACCCGTTATTTTCAGTTGAAGCGCTCGCATGCTGGGAGCATAAGAGAGTTACTAACTTTTAAAAAAACAATAAGGGTTTAGAAAGTAGCTGCAAGTGAAATTGGACTAAAATGTAGGCATTATTCTGATAATTAAGGAAAAAAGTCAGCACTATACTGTATAAAAAGAATGCTCTGGACACGGGGCATGTTGGATAATGGATCTTTCCTTAATTTGGAAATACCTTAAGTCTACTAGGAAATAATTTAAACATTAAATAAACCCAAAAGGCTGGTTTTAAATTCCAGTAAAGATTACTTATAACTTAATTGGGATCTAGTACCAGCTACTGTTTTATTATTACAGGGAAAAAGGAAATTCTTTTCAAAAATATGGATACATTGGAAAAATGGAGTCTATGTGAAATGGCATTCCAGTAATTTAGAGCTTTCTGGATAATGGGTTTCCAGATAACGGATAACATGTGTACACATGAATAAAAAGGCTTTGTTTCAGGATCATACTTCAGATATTCCTAAAATAGAATCAATGCAGATGGAAACTTAGGGGTTGGTAAAAGTTGAGCCACACTGGAGACCCAGAATTGTTAAAAGTTGATAAAATTACCTATAAAATACAAGTATGAAAAAGGCCTCTGAATAAATATAGGTCATATATTTAACTTGGGGTTACATATTAAAAAGTACAAAACAAAGGCGCAAATTAAGTGGCAAAGAACAGAACGTGAATAGAATTCTTCCACCACAACATAGCTAGAACTGATGTTTTAGTCTTATGTCTCTATTGAAGCTGTCCATGGGCAAACGTTAGCTGCCATGTTGGAAGAGCAGTAATTTGGCATGTCCAACATTGTTAAGCTGCTGTGTACATTGGAAGGGTGGATGGTCAAATTCAATTAAAGCATTTAACAAAAATACCTTTGTGTGTATGCTAGAAATGAAGCAATGATAGTTATATGCATAATAATATTGTTAAGGCTATATTAAGGGAAGCATTGACACCAAAAAATCAGCTTAGTAACATATGCTTAATCAACAGAGAGTACAAATGAAGAGATTACATGGAACTCCTATTATTTGCTTGATGCTATAACGAGCCGCTCTTTGGCTTTCTTCTGATTTGCCATTTGAGGTTATTGATAGGATCAGCTACAGAGAGGCCACGTGGCTTCCCAATTATTTCAACTGACCTCAGAAAACAACCATCTTATTGATTATGTCCGTGTGGCGTGAAATAAAAAGATCATTCAAGCTGGGAAGACTCCAGTTATTTCCAATAAGAATGTTGTTCCCAAATGCTTTCATGTCTCTATTCAGGTCATGTTGTAATAACCAAGCTTTGTATCCGATGATTCACTGATAGAAATATTAAAGGGTAATTCCATTACTTCCCTTTTTTGATTAGCAAGTTAAAAAAATGTATGCACTCTAAAGGGCCATTATAACTTCATTCTTATTTTCCCTTAAAAAAAAGGTAATATTAAAAACTGCCTTTTTAATTTTTGCTTGCTTCTTTGAAGGTATCTGTAACATTGCAAGTTTCTTTTGTAATCACTCATTGCCTCACAAGCTGTGCGGCTAGTAACGTTTTCATCACCTCTTATGGTAATTCTATTATATTACAAGAAGACAAAAAAGTCCAAAGTGTGACATGGTGTCTTTGGGGCTGTTAGAAGCTGAATTTAGATGTAAATGTAAACCTTCATAGGATGGAATATGTCACAGCATATATATATATATATACAGTTCAGGCTGTGGTGCACTCCAATCCAGCAGAGTTTTACTGCCTGGTGCTGTCATATACAGTGCAGATAATTGTGTTCCAAGGAATGACGCACTCCAGGACTTCATAATGAGATCAAGCAAAGTCAATGTTTCGGTCCAGTCTGGACCTTTCTCAAGACATGATAATAAACTTCACTGTGCTTGATCTCATTATGAAGTCCTGGAGTGCGTCATTCCTTGGAACACGATTATATATATGTGTGTGTGTGTGTGTGTGTACAATGAATGATTATTTTCTCTCTGTATTACTTGCCACTATTACTTTATTGACTTTGCAATTTTGTACTAAAGCCACACTGTGCCAAAGAATTATACAGTAAATCATTTTTACAGATAGCTTTTCCTAGATAGAGAATCACAGTTCTTGGTTCAAATGGAAAGTTGGTGACACTTACCCTATATGACCTAGTTCATGCTAGAACCAAAGGCAAAGTTGGTTACTCAAAAACAATATACTGTATATTTATGATACAGTTGACATGAGAATGGTCTTCTGTTGTTTCAGATTTTGGGCCAGATTCAATTCAGTGAGAAAAAATGATCTCATGGTTTATGACGTGAAAACTCATGGATGAGATTCAGTTCAAGGAGAAAAACACCTCCCTCCAAATTAAGTACCAATTTTTAACCATAGACTTCAATAGTGTTTTCATGAGATAGATACGTTTTTTCTGAATTGAACTACACCTCAAATTGAATCTCGTCCATGACTTTTCAATTGATAAACCCTTTTCTCACTGAATGGAATCTGGTCCTTTATGTTGAATCTTCCAAATACCTATTAATATGTGACTGGTTTCTGATTTGCTGGATATTTCTTTTTTGCTAGATTTCAGTATATTGGAATGGTGAGTGCAGTGAAAAATTCCAAAAATAAACATAAATATAGAAGAGGCACCCAAGAAGATTCCATCTCAAGTCAAATGTCAAGTCATATATCAGTCTCATTTTTAATTTTTTCATGTAGTTTACAGAAAGACTGTGTAGCAGATATCAGGTGAATATATTTGCAGTGAATATGTTTGCCAGCTGGCTCAGTTACATAACAAGTATGGTCAAACTAATACATATGATACAAGTTGGTTGAGATAAATAGTAAGCATACTTTATACTGTATGTGTATTTCTATAAATACTTTGTTAGAAGTCTAATATCATGCATATGCCCGTTCCTGCCAGTACTACTGACTGGTCTTAGGCAATATTTTGGGCACCTCTGACCCACCCAATTCAAAACCCACATCTCCCAAACCATCACTGAATCCAGTTTAACTTGTATAATGTCTGTATATGCACAAGAAAAAGAGTCAACAAGAAAATGCAGCATCAAGTCAATCAACAAGATTGTATGAAATGTGCTCCTGTTGCACCTACAGTAGCTTGATTTTTCCAACAGGGAAATTGACATGGTTCCTGAATCAGTAGAATCAGATGTAAAAGTAAAACATCTGCTGCACTCCTGAAATAGTTCACTTTATAACAAAGGACATTTTTATCATGGTTTCACAGATGTATATCTGCATCCTTAGAAGAAGATTCCAGTAAAGCATTATGATGTATGAGTCAATAAAAAGTGCTCACTCAAAGCTTGTGGTTCCACTATGTTCAGCCTGAAGTGGTCACCTTCCCTATCATATATGCTTTATAGGATTGCTGTATTTGCATGCAAAATTAGGTAAGACCTCCATAGACATTGCAGAGGCTCAAATGTGCAAATAAATTAAGAGACTGGTATTATGGATGTGCTAAAGGAACTCACAATTTTATGTAGCATTTTCTTGTGGGAAAAGCCTACATAAATTGTTAGTCATGAAATATCAGCATTAAGTTAAAGGATGAAAAGATTCAATAGGTACTCTAGGAGTGATATATTGCTTAAGAAAGAGCATTGTTTTACTGGTAAGATGGATATGTGTCTATTTAAAGGTCAATTTGAATTGCCAGTTCCAAGGCTTTAAATAGAAGAAGGCAACAAGAACTGAATACATCCAGTAAGTCAGTAACTGAATAGTTGGAAAGGTCAGATGATAACTCATTTCCTGTCGAATTGGAATTTTTGGACTAACAACTTTACAAGGGGAAACAGATTTTAAAAGTGTTACTGTTTCAAACAAATTCTGCGCATTATAATAGTAATTGTAAATAATATGCTAGTGCTAGAAATGATCAATAACATCCAAAAAATACTGAGCTTGTTATGGTCGGGTGATCATCTTAAAAGTCAGTATTAAAAAAAGTTTGGAGAAGCCAGGGTGGGGGTTGGTCATGTAGTGGACCATACTGATGATCAAAATCCCTTTAACTCTTTGTACAATAGGACCCTTCAACCATTGATGGATGTTGGAGGAAAAGGTTGTTTGGGACAGATTACAGTACATGGTAGGCCTTGTGAAGTTCAGGGGATTACACTGAGATTACACATAAATGCAGTAATATCTATAGCTTGCTCTTCTTCTAACTATCTTAAACAGTTTTAGACTTGTTGAGCAACCCAGTACTCTAACATAAGATATATATTCCAAGTCCCAGGCTGGATTATTCAGGCATCTGACCCACCTACAGTAGGATTAAGGTTTCATTATTGGGTAAAACCTGCTTCCTGTTATAGCATTTTTAATTAATTTTGTTGATAAAGCATGGCACTTGTGTGTGTGTTCCTTGTGCACGTTAATGATTTTATGCTATTTTTAATTATTTCTTTGTGTATGCTGGTAATGCGTCTATCAGACTTCTTTGACTCAAGATAATAGATTTTTCACCCATGTCCAGAGATTGACACTGTAATGGTTAAACAACTTGTTTTTTTTTTCTCCCCCCCACTACACAAAAATAGAAACCACACAAACATGATGGTTATGTTTGCTGTCAAATGTTATGTTTCTGTGCATTTTTTCCTCTACCACTAGAATGCTTAAGCGGCATGAACTCAGGAGAATTGAATTGCCCTTGTGTTGGCTGGAATTAAGGTTTTGTCACTTTTCCAATTTTGAATATAAAAAGTTTTGTGGTTTCATTATGTTCTCTAGTGATACAAGAACATCTCCTTGCTCCAAATTTGCAGTCCACAATGTACTGTTTATTACATCTTAATCAAAGCTATGCTTGAGTCAGACAAAGTTACATATTCTAACTTGTTCTTATAATATTGTTATTAAGGCACTTTATCATCAAGAATTGCTTGAATTAAAACCACCACCATTCAATGATGTACTTGAGTGCTACATGAACAAATGAAAACTGAAACATTTAGAAGATCAAACCAGGACTCAGAAGTGTCATATTTTAGTAGTATACATTTTATTGAATTTATAATTTCAAGGTATTTGGTTGAAATAACCAAAAAATATTTGTGATATGAAAATAAGTTATATATGAATTATGTAATATAATAAGACTTGTTCAAATTTCAGAGGAGAGCACCTCAAAACAGGCCAATGGTCTGCATTGCACTAACTTGTGAAATAACTGGGTGCTGAGGACCTCTTAGAGATCCTTAGCATCATAGCATACAATAGTGTCCATGTTTTCAGAAAAAAAGACCTGGCTCAAAATGCCTTTGCTCAGGATAGCTCAAATAGCTGAAGAGTAGGTGTGGTTGCCTAAAACACATGCATTTCTTTTTGTTTAGGTACTAGTTGGGAGGACTCTTTTTTATAACTAATTGAACCTATCATATCAATTTTACATAAATCAATAGAGAAAATTCCACCGTTGACAATCTGCAAATAGTCACAAGGCAAGAACTGTGTATATTTAATATGTGTTGTATGTATATTTAATATATGTTAAATATGTTAAATATGTGACAATTATTTGTAAAAAAAAACCCATTGGCATAGTTAATTTGTACTACAATGGAGAAAAATATTTAAGAGTTTCTCCTTACTTTCTTCCTTTTCCTGCAGATAAGTTTAATATCAATCAAAGCCATTTCATCTATGTATTTTGTGCTATAAGTTAGATTTTTCATATAATAAATTTTGAAGTATGTTATGGAACTGTCAAACTTGGAGGAAAGTAATGCACTATGGATGCATTTGTATTCGTCTGCTGCAACTCAAAAATGATTTAACCAGGATATGGAACAGCCATTAAAACAGAAATTGGAGACAAAAGCACAAGCCTTGCATTAAGGCAAATCCATCAGGTGCAATGTGGTATTTGATGGATAATACTCTTATGGTAATCTGAAATGACTCTCAGTCCCTTTGCACCTTTTCTGTCCCTTGCACTTAACAGTGGTATAAACAGTTGATAGGCTGGTCAGGCAAAGTATAAGATTTAGGCACGGAACTTGCATTTCAGTAACCTGCACTGTAGAAACCTCATGTAATTATGGGTTACACTATTCCATTACTAGAATGATAGAGGGCAAAATAAAGCATGTACTGAGACATGTACATGTACTAAGTTTCACCATCTATATACAGTAGAAAGGTTTTCTTTACCGTAAGGGTTGAACTGGATTTCCATTTTGAGGTCAAATATTTTTGACAATTCTGGGACTTTCAAAGCAAATTATTTACATAGTTTGCTCTTCAACCAACAAGTACTTTGGATGGTGGCAATCCTAGAACATTTGATTCTCATTTCTGCAAAAATAACCAATTTAAGAAAGAAGTGATCCCTCATAATTGCTTTTAATTATTTAAGTTGCTCTCTAAGGGATGATTGTACCTAAATCACCCCTAAATAAACTGTCAGTAGCGTTCATTTGCACTCTGGCGAAGGGTCGCTACTCTGCCAATTCACTAAAGTGCGGATTTTACTGAACGTTACCTTTTCGCCAGAGTTGACTTTGCCACCTCAGACCAGGCGAAGTGCTTAAATTCTTTAAATCCCATTGCTAGTTCTTCCTCAGTCACTTACATCATATCCTGTGTGAGCCGAAAATGGATTCAAGTTCCAAAAACGCTGGCGACTTTTCCTTTTTCAAACGGGATTGCCTGCAAAAGTCCTAACTTACTTTTTTGGGTAAGTTTCACTAGGCACAAATGAATGCTAGCGCATCTTCACTGTGAAATGCTCACAAAGCCGAAGTAACGATATCGAAAAGTTGCCAGCATTCGACACATTTTAGTGTATTGGTTTATTCATATCGCATTTGCACCTGGCGAATTGGTGCAATGGGTGCGAAGCTGACGTTGGGGAAAATTCGCCCATTAGGGAATCTCCCCCATAGCCTCCTCTTCTCCTGCCATTATCAGTCCCTCAACTTGCATAATGTTCAAGACTGAAAGTTAGGAAGCAGCAGGAGCAAGTCGCAAATGAGCCTTGCACTATGGAAGGCATCAAAGGCCTTGCAAATACAGGTGCCTCGATCTTCACCTCATTCCATATCTTTAATCCACAGTAGTTGCAGAACGAGGCACTGCCCCTGTCACAAGTGCAATTTTGCCACCTTACTTTCTCTGCTTTTGCAACCTGTACAATAAAAAAAAAAATATTCGGACAGCAGCCCCTACCTGCCCTCCCACAAAGACACCCACCTACTCGCTTGCGACCTCCTCCTCCCGGCCACTCTTGCAAGACTTGGTGGGAGCATGGCTGGGAAGAAGGTAATTCTTAGACTCATAGAGGAATCAGACCCTGTGGTCCAGCCCCCCCTGTGGGATCACAGGGGGGGCTGGACCTATATAGTTACACCCCTGCCAGAGGTCTACCAGAAAACCTTAGACCATTCTCCTAATTATTTTCCTTTTACTCCTTACTCAGCATTCATATTCTTGTAGTATCTTTTCTTTAGCATATTTCTCTATGCTATCATTTAGTCTTGTCTCCATGACTCCTCTTTGTTCTCATGCAGAAAAGAGAAATGACCAAGTGTAGGCACACAAGGCAAAATGGATGGGTGAGCAGGAGGGCAACACTGGGGTCCACCTGAAGTTTTCCTGGTCTGGTGGGCCAGCATGGCACTGCTGAAAACATATTTCACAGTCTACATATTCTGAGTATAAATCATATTATGTTATGTTGTGTCCACATGTGTATATTATATAACTTTAATATTTAAAGGTAGATTTCCCATTGAGAATATTTTGAGAATGCATGGACACAGCAATCTTTAAATTAATTAAGCAAGAAAGCCTTCAGCAATAGAAATGTTATTTAAAGTTAATTCATTTAGGGCTTCATGCTGCTGGGAAGATTAATAACAGGGGGCCTTACATGGAGATTTGAATGTTATGCCTTTATTGTTGCAAGTGTCCATCACTAAAGTTTTTTATCTACCATGCACTTTGCTCACAATATAGACCTGTAATTGAGTTCATATTTTTCTCCAAGCCTTCCAGCCATAATTAATATTTTATTGCATTGAATTCTCAGGACTAAACAGCACAGTAGTGGTGTATTGAGCCACAGAAAAATGAGCAATTGCAACATATCGATGCAGTGCTAGTTCTTTGTAATAAGTTATGGTTGGCAGAACACAAAATACATTTACTGTACCCAGCTAATATGCCAAAGCAATTTATGACTGATCTAATTTCTGTCAATGCAAGGCATGTATAGAAATGAATGTTTCTAAAATTAAACATGTAATACTGACCAACTGTTTATGGTATATAGCAATACATATATGGCCAGTTAAGGTGAAATTAAAGGATAAATGTGCTTTTTTAGTGAATATTTGTAAGAATAATGTTATGGAAAAAAGCTCAGTGGTAAATTGTATTACTTGTAACACAATAGGTGTAATTTATGACCATATGGGCTCTGTGCAATGTGCAAAAAAATGGGTGCAATGTGCCTGTTTTTTGTACTTTGCACAGTACATTCTGCTATTTCAGAACTGCTGCAGATTTCTGTGCTTCAGCCTTGCAACTTCCTCCTTAGATAGAGTGTTGTCTGTTGCTTGGCAGCACTTTGTTCAAAACAGGAAAGTGGGGCAAGTAGACATCTCTCCAGTATTGAACTGGGGTGTCCGGGGCCCACCAGGGCTGCCACTTTTGGGTGCCCCCCACCTGCAAGGTCCTCAGTATGGCAAAGCCGACATCACACTACCCTGTGCACTTGTTGGCAGATCAGGGATTGGGGTGGCAGTGCCCACAGGTACTGACAGGGAGTGGACCTGGGTTGGTGGGGCCCACCATATTATTTCCTAGTGTCCCGCTGGCCAAGTCCAGTGTAAATTACTCCTAATTTTTTTCTTATGGATGGAGTTATAACAAGTGAGCCAGAGTGAAGCTCTGCTGTATACAGTATGGGTGTTATCTACTAAACTCCGAATGCAAAAATCCCAAAAAATTAGTAATTTTTTTATAGAATCCGACTTTTAAAAAAATCACAAATTTTTCAGAATTTATTAAACCCTGAGGATGGAAAAGTCCGAATCTGAAAATCCGGCATCTCAGACCTGTCGAGGTTGCGTATAAATCAATGGGAGAAGTCCAATGATTTTTTGATGTGTGGTGGGTTTCGTGCAATACCCCGAAGTTTTCAGAGTTTTTGGGTGAAAAATCCAGAAAAAAACGTGAAAATCGGATGGAAAAATCCAAAAAAAATCTTGAAAATTTGATTTTTTTTCCCCGTAAAGCAAATTTTCGGGAAAATGTAATAATAAATAAGCATAAAAAACCCGAGCAGATTTGTGAAAATATTGAGATAAATTTGGACTTTGATAAATAACCCCTTATGATTAGTTCCCATAAAATTGCCAAAACCATGGAATATACTGATAGATGCCATTATATATGGCTTGACTCTCACAAATGTTTAGGTGCTGTCTTTTGAACATAGGCATACATATTGATATGAGGGGGCATCTAATTAGCTCTTTATTCACAAATGTAAGATGAGGACCAGGAGGGGGAATTTATATAGGCATCTCCCGCTCCCTACCCATCCCCTAACTTGTGAGTCAGTAGAGGCCCTGTCTGTACTGCCAGCCCTATGGCAGGCAATAAGGATGGGACTTGTCTGTGTCGCTTAAAGGAACAGTAACACCAAAAAATGAAAATGTCTTAAAGTAATGAAAATATAATTTACTGTTGCTCTGTGCTAGTACAACTGATGTGTTTACTATAGAAACAAAACTATAGTTTATATAAACAAGGTGTTGTGTAGCTATGGGGGCAGCCATTCAAGCACAGGATACATAGTAGATAACAGATAAAGAATCCCATTGTATACTACAGAGATAATCTGTTATCTGCTGTGTTGGTGTTACTGTTGCTTTAACTCAACGTTTTCTTGCGCCCCTTAGTGTTCTAGCCCTTTTGCCCCAGGGAAAAGAAAGTGATAATATTTCAAGCTAGGGTAAATTCTGCCTATTTTCTTTGTTTCTCTTCATTGTTATTACTTGGTGCAAGAGTTTAATGGGATGTTCCTGTAGTCCATTTTCTATGATCTGTATTGGGTGATCTAATAGATGAATCTTCTTGATCATTTATAAACTATAGGATAGATATTTTAACCAAATTAGAGCAGCGGCTTAATGGTTAAAAAGAATGAGAACAATATTTTGGAGCCCATTCTTTAAATTGAATTAACAGTTTTGCACATAAAGATGTTTTTGTACATCCTTGGGAGAAGCACTTTATCTTGTTTTGTATCCCACACTATTTCTAATAGAGATTTCAAATTAGTTGCATTTATTTACACAAGACAGGAGTTTGGCAACGTCAGTTTCTGAAAATGTGAGGGGAAAAAAGCAAAACTTTAGTAAATTTCTCTATTAAACACATATCTAATTGAAAGAGACTTGTTCCTTCCAGTGACATTTTGATCTACGACTTTCATTTTGCAGATCCCCAAGTAATAGCATTAAATGACTATACCAATCAACTTACAATCCCAAAAACGTCAGCTTTCATGTTTTTTGTACCTCATTGAATGTTAGTGATCAAGGGTTAGTTTGTGTGATGGCAAATGAAATGAAAGTAATATGCAAAGTAAAGTTGAAAGTGTTTGTTGATGGTCTTGGAACCAAAAAAACAATTAAAAAATGCATGCAATTAAATTATCATGTTAGCTATTCTAATCAAGACTGGATAACTGGGGCTTATTAACTAACAGTGATTTGGTGATATTGATCACAAAAGATGATTTAAAGAATAGGCAGCGCTTGTCCCCTGTGCTCGGAAGGGAAATTATTGAAATAGAGAAAAGGGTGATTAAGCTGATAAAGGGAAAGGAGGGTCTCAGTCATGAAGGAAGTCTGACCAAGTTCCGATTGTTAACGCTGGAAAAGAGATGCTTGGTGGGAGAATATGATAACAATGTATAAATATAAGAGGACCATAAAATAAGCTCTTTTGGGGAAATGAAATAAAGTCATATATGGAGAAACATTTGCATAAATATGAACAAAAATTTGTATTTCACACTATAGTGTTCTTCATCCTTTATTACATTGTGAATTTTAACCGCACCTATAGCAGTTTTAAAAACCTACTTAAAGGTAACATAATACTATTACTTTTTCAGTGCAATTTGCACTATAGCATGCACAATCGTTTCTCTTCTAGAAGTGGATATAGTTTGCTAAATACTTTATCGCAAAAGCTATATTACATTTTTAAAGAAAAATTATACTACTATTTTATTATTTAAAGGAAACAATTTTGCAAAAATTAGAAATGATTCACGTTTCCTGTATTTATTCTACAACATTGCTTTATATTACATTAATATACCCAACTCTGATCGTTATGGGCTTTTTTTGCCTTTCTCTGGATCAACTAGAAGTTAAATAGGTTTCATGTTGCAGTTTTATATATAATACTGTATAATGTATTTTCTGGAAATATCCTATTGACACAGTCGCCAACATTTGCAAGCATCTCTGCGCAGGTTTTTTGTCCAACAAAAAAATATTACATTCCCCCATAAAAATCGACCCTTGATAAATGGGCCTCTTAGAGTGTTAATCAGGAGCTGAGTAGGAGAAAAGGTGGTGACGTTAAAAGGAATAGAATAGATGCCAGTGTAGAATAATACAGATCTTTCGAATGATCCACCTTCATGTACAAATTCATATCATAAATACATGATAATAGCAGTGATGAAAATGTAGAGGCGTATGAGAATTTAATAGAAAGTTTTAATTCTTTGACACGCTCTTCTATAGGCTTTTAGTGAATAGAACATTATCAGTGCTGCTGAAATGTTGGCTTCTTAGATATTTTTCTTAAAAGAAATCTGACACACAACACTTTTTTAAAAAAGGCCAAGATTATAGGAACTATTTGAATTGATTTTTGCAAAAACTATTTATTGTATTGAGCACAGGGCCAAACTACTTTCCCTGCATGACCACAATGTGTTTCAGAACCATTAAGAGGTATAAATGGCTTTAAAGAGTAACAACAGAGGCAGCCTGGGTTCCCTTCTGATGCCTCTAAAACTCGGTAATCTTCTCTACTCTGTTGGATAACAACACACTCAGCAGTGGCCATCCATTATACTAGAGTAGCAAGCTTCAGTTCTCTTTACCATTGCCATCTTTAAATAAATTACACTTTTCCTCTCTGTACCATACACTGCTCTGAGGCTATATTTGAAAGCAATATAGCGAGATTATTAAGCAGAACTATGACCCCCAGTGGAAATTGTGGATTAATAGACTAGGGCTATTAATCCTTGTGACTTTAATGGGCAGATCAGGGGTCGAATTTCGAAGTAATGGGAGTTTTTTTGAACCCCCATAACTTCGAAATTCAAATAAATCAAAAAAGACCAACCAAAATTTATTTAAAAAGGTTTTTTGGGGGGTGATTAGACTGTATTAGATCATTCAAATCGAAGTTTGAATTCGATTCGAAGTATTTAAAAAAAATAAAAATAAAAAACGTTGACTTTTTTTGGGGGGAAGTCCACCAATTGACTCCATATAGGTTATAGGGGGTCCCTCAATTTGGCAGGTTTTAGATGGCAAAAGGTCGAAGTTTTAAAGAGACAGTACATGTTAAATTTCGATATTTGAATTTGGACTATTCCTTAGTCGAAGTACACAAAAATAGCTCGAAATTTGAATTTTTTACTTTAAATTTTCACTTCGACCCTTGATAGATCTGCCCCTAAATGTTTATGCCCTAAGTCTAGGGCTTTGAAGACAATATGCTTTTATTATACCACCTGTTTTTGTATAGTCACTTCATAATGGTGTTTTGTGTATATTGTGGACAGTAGCATCATATCTCATTATCTTCTTGGCTAGTGCCGGTCTGTTATTCTCAAAAGTCAGATTTTCCAAGCAGTTGCAGTTGCAAACTTTGCTTGCTGTTTTTGCGATACTCCTGCCCTTGCTTCTTGCTTTCTGTTCCTTACTTGCCTGTTTTCTACTATTTTCAGTCTGTTCTTGGGCTTCCTGAGAACTGTACATGACTCCAAAGACATATCTGACCACATAGAAATTACACTGACCATACATATAGTTGTTTTCATTTTAAAGGAATTTGGGTTGCTAAGTGTTTCAATGTTCACTAACCCTCCCAACTCTCCATCTCACCAATCTTCTTGGCTTCTACCAGCAGACTTTGTCATCCTTAGCTGAGCTGGCAATTCTTTTCCCTGTAACTCTTGTTAAATTATACTACATTCCCAACCTTTTATATCTTGGGTGGCATTTAATAACATTATCACACTCAAGTTACATGGATTAGTAGGTCATTGCATATGCCAAGTAAAGGGCATATTTGCATGCCTGCATCAGCTCTGTCTTTACACATCTTGTATAATTTGACCAAACCTCTTTGAATTGAATAAAAAGTCAACCTTGCAACCTAGTTTGTTTTATTAGCATTGCCTAAAGGGTAACCAGGTAATCTTAACCATGACTACTAGACATGAAGTCAAAAATACAGCACAAAAGAGCAGTACCCATGCCTACCAGAAGATATTTTTATTTAGTTGACTGTGACCTAGCTAGAATATTCATCCTATACATGTTGATTTGATCATGTGGGTGACATTTCAAGCAGAACCAGATTGAGAGAGGCCCGTTACTACTCATCAGGGACTAAGTAGCATAAAGGCAGGTGAAGTATAAGGGGATAAAATAAATGCCAACACTAAATAAGAGAGCCCTTTCAATTCATTCTACTTTTTGTACAATTTCACATCATATCAATAAATGATAACAGGAAAGCTGAAAGTGAAGATAGAGGTGTTTGAGAAATAGAAATACAGTTTGAATTATTTGGCTCTGAGTTCTTTAGCCTTTTTGTGCTGGTCTTTAGTTTTGCTGAATGCAAGTGGCCAATTTTAAATATCGTCTTGGGTTGACACATTTTATGTAAAAAAAAAAAAAAATCAGCTTTCCATTTTATTTATTTTTTCCTTTTGAACTTCCATCCTGGTTATTAAAATTGTCTGAAATAATCAGTCAGACCATTATTTCTGGAAAAAAATACTGGTTCTTTAGCTTCCTTCTCAATTACTAACATTGACATCAAGCATCATTTCTATCAGCTAAACTGGTAAAATAATGTCTAGATGGCAACACTAATATCTGCATATCTCCAAAGCAAAGTCTGGTGCTACATAAAAAATATATCATTTATTGTGGAGATGTGTGATGTGTTATGCTTATACTGATTATTAGATGCAGGGTAAACTGGTTAAATATTTTAGTCAAAAGATAACAGTCATTTACTCATATAACATTTTCAATTTACAACCCAATAAAATTCAAGATTCTCTGCAAGTAGCCCTGACTCGGAAAGTAATAATGTGTTAATTTACATCAGGTAGACAGCAATGGGAGGAAATTAGACAGACGATGGGATTTAGTTATTTTTCATTAGCACTTGGACTTTGATAAAGGAGAACAGAAAAGAGCTGCTTGACCTTTAAGTGCTTAAATTATTAAAGAGCAAATAGATTTGAGGTCTGGTTACTTGCAAATCTAATTTGTCTTGTGGTGAAAAGATGAAAAGACTTTTTGGGTTTGAAATTGCTCCGGTCAACTTTCTGCACAGATGTATCTCAAGGCAAATAAATGGCTGGTGTTTTAACTGTAATATTCAGTTTGTACATTTGAAGGAGAATGCAAATATATTAAATCAAACAAGAAAAAAAACTATTGTAACCTGGTAAATGTAAAGCATCTTGTCTGTGCTCCAGGTTATTTATCTATTGCTCAAATCTAAGATGAATTCACCAGTTTTTATAGGGCTTAATTAGTGTGCTTATTGCCATAAAGTTGTGTATTATCAGTGTAATACGCTGAGCTCTGCCCCATAAGCAGCACTTGTTTTTGGGACAGAGCTTAGTTTTCAAAGTGTGTTTGGTTCTTCCATTTATCTTTCCATTTCATGTTCATCACTTCCCTTAAAGGGATACTGTCATGGGAAAAAACATTTTTTTCAAAATGAATCAGTTAATAGTGCTGCTCCAGCAGAATTCTGCACTGAAATCCATTTCTCAAAAGAGCAAACAGATTTTTTTATATTCAATTTTGAAATCTGACATGGGACTAGACATATTGTCAATTTCCCAGCTGCCCCAAGTCACATGACTTGTGCTCTGATAAACTTCAATCACTCTTTACTGCTTTACTGCAAGTTGGAGTGATATCACCCCCCCTCCCTTTTCCCCCCAACAGCCAAACAAAAGAACAATGGGAAGGTAACCAGATAACAGCTCCCTAACACAAGATTACAGCTGCCTGGTAGATCTATGAATAACACTCAATAGTAAAAACCCATGTCCCACTGAGACTCCTTCAGTTACATTGAGAAGGAAAAACAGCAGCCTGCCGGAAAGCATTTCTCTCCTAAAGTGCAGGCACAAGTCACATGACTGGGGGCAGCTGGGAAATTGACAAAATGTCTAGCCCCATGTCAGATTTCAAAATTGAATATAAAAAAATCTGTTTGTTCTTTTGAGAAATGGATTTCAGTGCAGAAGTCTGCTGGAGTAGCACTATTAACTGGTGCGTTTTGAAAAAAACATGTTTTCCAATGACAGGATCCCTTTAACATATATTGATGAGGATAGGTACACTTGCACATACAGTACTTACAGGGAGTGCTGATGTGCCCACTAAGTCTTTACTGATGAAATACCCTAAAGTGCCCATATTAAAGGGTTGTTTCACCTTAAGGTTAACGTTTAGTATGTTATAGTATTATATATTGTAAGCAACTTTTCAAGTGGTCTTCGTTATTTATTTAGTGTTAATGAGTCTTACAGTACCCATATTTGAAGCCGTTAACATATTGGACTACTCCTCTGTTAGATTCCCTGTAAACATTTGGAGACAAAGAGTTTAATTCTGTATCCCTCTCAAAATCAAAAAAAGATTCACTTTCATGATAGAAAAATTTTATTTATCAAAACTGATATGCCTATTCACACTGATGCGTTTAAGGAGTGTGTTTGCTTTTTATCATATTCATTTCCAGTGGGTGTCGGCAAACATCTTTCCAAATTGTTAACACCCAATGCAAACCTTTTGCAAGGAGTAACTATTCATACAATTGTTTTCTGTGCTGGAACAATTTGTTCCCCACACAGGATATAAATAACTGTTGTTAACTTATTTTTACGAACAATACACATCGGTACCTCTCATAAAAAGTTCATGATAGATAATAAATCAGCCCCTATGTTATAAAGAACCTGCATTTCTTCTGGGTTTTTTTAATAATTATAAATTATACCCAGAAGAAATGCAGGTTCTGTTCAAGCACAAATTGGAACTTAAATACATTTTGAAGCTAACTGTGCTATCAAATGTGCTTGCATTTCTTAGGCTTTTAATACCATGAAATAAATGTCTTTTTGGCATGTCTTTATAGTTTTAGGCCTATAGTATTATGTCAAAACTAGTTAATTTAAATTTGAATAACTAAGGTAGGTATGTTCCTTGAATCTAATGAAGCGCTCTGTTCCGTATAAACATCATATGGCTACATTGGTGTTTGGTGAATTGTAACACACAGGTTTTTCCCAACCTACATTACAGAATGCTCAATTTGAATTAGTCCATTGTGATGTGCAGATGTTTGTTTGGGTGGTGTGAATGTATGTAGAAATTCAAGTGCATAAAATATTCATTGATTAAAGGTGGCCATACACTGTAAGATTTGGCTAGGTTGCCAAACAAGGGAATCTTCCCTACGACTGGCCCTCCTTGGGTGGGCGATTTTGTGGTAATACAATGAAGTGTATACGAAAAGTTGGACCGAGGACTGCATCAATGGGTCGTTGTGGTCCTCGACCCGACAGAAAAATCAAGTCTCCCTGATCGAGATTTGGCCAATTTTTGAACCCAGGTACCTGCTACTTGGATTTTGTATTGTTTTGTTGTTATGGAGAAAAAAAAAATTCTGTAACATCCAATGTTGCCCTAAAAGGCCCTTGTTTGGGTAAACTAAACTTTGGAGGATTTTGTCACTTTGGTCTGTGAAAGAAAGAGGTGGAATTAAGATGTTCTCCATCCCTGTAATACTGGCACCTGCCCTAGCTGGTGATTTATTGACTATGCTGGTAGATTACCAACCAGGTAGCAATGCATTCCAAAGTCAAATAGGCACCTAAGTTTGTCTGGATGCAGTAATACATAGCAGCCAATCAGCAGATATTCATCTTATTGGTTGCTATGTTATCGCACCTGGGCAAACCTAGTGCCTTTTTTTCAAATGAGGGTTCACTTCTTATGCAACAGAAAACAGTACAGCTCTTATCAGTCCTTTTTTTAAAGGGCATGTAAAGTCAAAAAATAAAATCCGGTTTTTACTTTTTTTTTTATGAAAAAGAAACCTATCTCCAATATACTTTCTTTAAAAAATGTGTACCATTGTGTACAGTTTTTATAAGAAACCTGACTGTATGCAGTGAACTTATCCCTTCATTTACTGCTGTGGATAGGAATTGTCAGACGGTCCCTAAATGCTCTGCAGGGAAACAATCATACTTATGAACAGCAGGGGGAGCCCTCACCTTACTTCCCAGCCTTGCAGAACCCAAGCAGCTTTGTTTGTTTCCCTGTAGAGCAGTCAGCGACTATGTACTGATTTTATTTTTGCCTTTACATCGGGACAAAGATCATGGAGCCAGATTTAAACAGATAAACTGGGATTCTATTTGGAGGATTATTTTGCTGCAGCCACTGGTTCTGCAGAGTTGGAGAAAGTTTGTATTAAACAATACAAAAACTATAAAGTCGACATAAGATTACATGACAACACAGGACCCAGACCACACTGAGCATGTGCACAGTCTTGGCATAGATGTTGAACAAAGTTACAAGATGGTGACCCCCTGTGGCCAACTTTGAAAGCATACATCATTTATTTGATTAGGCTTGTTGTGCAGTAAGTTCATGTTTAGTATACAAAATAGAGCATTTTTAGCCTTATTCTATTTTAGACTTTACTTCCCCTTTAAACAAAATGTTAAAAAGAAAGTTAAATTAGGTGATCATCATATCTTTTTAACTTGCAAGACCAGGTATGCTCAGCTGTTAATATAGCTTTCTCCATGCTCTGCCTTTTATTTCTTCTACTACAAATTATTACTTACGTGGCTGCTTGAAGTCACCAGGGCAACTCAAGAATGACTTTTTAGATCCTAAGTTGTTTTATGGCCTTTTTGTAGGAAAATAAATAAAGAGCTTCATCATGTTGGACTGAAATGTTAAAGTGTTTCTTGTCTGAAGAGAACAATTTCTCTCCTAATACTGGATTGTAAAACCTGATTAAATGTTCATTTGAAACATGCATTACATGATTTAATGCATTTCCCGAGCAGCGTTTTCAATTTAATTTTTTTTCCTGTTCGAGTACCTAGGATAATTACTTTTCCCCCTGTGCAAGTACCTAAGATAATTACTTTTCACCTGAAATAGTTTCCAAGAGACATTCTGCATCTGTATTGTTCTTTTAAGGCTCTTCCAAAGTTGGCTACAATAACCTAATGAGATGTATAATAACAAACCAAAGATGCACTGTGTTTATTTTGTGTCCACTTAACTACGGCAGTCTCTCGCTATACGTTATAGACTGCTATAGTAGATTATTTATTCATATCTTACATACATTGTTCAAACGTATATTTCTAATAGAATGAATTAAATCACTTTAAAAAATAGTTTATTGAACAACCATTTAACTGAATAATTTCTGTGAGATTTATTATTTGCTTAATATAAGAAATGGTACAAAAATAATCATAAAATATAAAAGGTATTAGACATCATCTCAGAGTTAAACCGTATAACCTGTAGAAAATGAGCTTCAGCTTGGGCCTTGTGTTCAGCATGGAATTCCTTCTGACTTCTAATTATTTTAGCCTTTCAGCTTTAGAAATAATTTTTCTTTTGTCCTATGTGTACCGATTCACAGACCCTTTATGTCATTAGAACAGGGATACAGTACCATTATATGCCAATAGATGCACATGGGAAATGTCCCCCACTCATATCTTAGGCTTTTTGGGTGAGAACCAAAATGCAGAAAATGGAATGAAATCAGAGAATTAATCCAGTAGTTATGGCATGAGCACTTGCAGTACCACGTTCCTCAACTCTGCCCCCACCTTTCCTACCCATGTGATACATATGCTCACACATCATAATAGCATTTTAACTCTTCCAAACCTGGGGCAGAAAGAGTACCATAGCACTATGCTTATGTTCTGCCTCAAATCATTAAGCATGGTATTCCAAAACCTTCTTTACTGATATACAGCAAAGTTTAGGATCAATTATCAATGCATTACAGTGTGCAAAGTGCAATTCTTGGATTAAAATTACCATGATTTTTAACCTGTAATGCAGAACCTGTAATTCAGCCAGCACTGCTCCCTGCTCTGCTGCCGTGTGTTCTACTGTGGAACGTCCATTTTTAATTATTAGGAGCAAAGTTAGTAGCGCAGGGAGCAGGAGAAGCTTTGGCTGGGGGAGAGGCGAGTGGCTGGTGGGCCTTCAGTGGCTGGGTGGTGGACCCTTGAACCAGGTTCACAGTGGGCCCTATGTACTTCATCCAACATAAATGGATATATGAATATACAGTATATGCATCTTGTTGACCGCAAGAAAAAAACACATATGTTAAAAGGGCTCACTTATATAGGCATTCTTTTTAAGTCCATTATCATTTTTTAAGCATAGCCTGCCACTGCCCAAATATTTGTGCTCACCCTCCCGGCACAAGATATTTCAGTATGGGATGATAAATTACATTAAAGTGTTGTAAATGCTTGTAGGAACAGGCTGGATATCCTAATCTGTGATAAACTATTAAAGGGTGTTTTCTGCTAAATAAAAACATATTGATTTTAAAGTGCAATGCAGTGCCCTGAATAATCCTCCTTTATAAATTACAAATTCTTTTGGGTCATTTGGCTGCTAGAATATCTGAGAACCCCCCTAACTAGCTAATAGAGCCAATCATAATCAGCCTTAGACAAAAGGTGACTGGATACTATTTCATAGAAGCAATAGTGGCAGGCCCCCTGGTATGCAGAAGATACTTGTGATTATTCCACTTAAAGAAGTGCTGCAAGTATTGGCAAAAAGAGGGAGCACCATCTTTATATAGGGGTCATGTACTCTCTGCACTGAATGTAGTTCTGGCAAAACACATCCCATGTACTGTAGCCCTACCACTCATTAAAAAATACTCTGGAAAAGCTATGTGTTTACTTTCATCTGGATGTGACTGATTAGTGCAGAGATGTGTTTCTGTAAAGTATGAAAATATAACTTTTTTGTCATTTCTTTCAGTGTTTATCAGATCGTGGTTGAAGAAGAACGCCCTCGAAGAACCAAAAAGACGACAGAAATGTCAAAGTGTTATCCGATCCCCATCCACTATCACAACTCTTCACTGCTGAACTCCCAATACTATTTTGCTGCAGAATTCCTACCCAGCAGCCTGTTGTACTCCCTGTTATTCACCATCGGTGATAATAAAACCTACAACGGTTACTGGAACACTCCGCTTCTTCCGCATAAAAGCTACAGTATTTATTATCAAGCAGCTAGCAGAGCAAATGGGGTAAGACTTCTAACAGGTGTTGCTTTTGTCAGTTCCAGACAGTAGTGAGTAAAGTTAAATGATGTTCTCTGCTGGGCACCATGTATGTGTTAGTTTGCTCACAGGATAATAAGCAAAGGTTGAAATTAGCAGACTTTGTCACCTACTGAGTTGTGAATTGGTGTTATTTTCCTACAGAAACAATCTAACCAAGACACAGAGGGAGCCAAATGATGAGATTGTCGATTCCTTTCTGCTAATTTAATTAAAACGTGTTCAGAGAGTCATGTTTTCGGCATCTTTTCTAGATTTTCTTAAAGGGTAAACATATAAATAGGCCTTTTCATTTCCAATGTGTTTGTTGCAATACGTGTAATTCAGTGGTGCAGACTGGTGAAAGCAATTCATGGCCAGTTTAGTTTGCATTGATTTACAGATTTGGGAATCACACTGATGTGGCTACAAATCAATTCAAATTGGCTGCGATCCCCCAATGAATCAAAAGGGAGTCAGTGAATTGAATTGATTTGTCCTTAGAGCGTCTAAAGTAAATCTCTAAATCTCAATGGGACAACATTAAAATAATCATAAAACATTATAGGGAACACTTGTGTATTGCATCTACTTTCTACACCTAGCTCTTACCTTAAATGACCTTTTTACTTATTGTCCACATTTAATCAGAGATAATTACAAAATTCACAGGACATCTAGCAAATGTAGTTTAGCAGCCGCTAACTCATTCCAGTTTCTCAGGCGCACTACAGATCCTGATAAGGTATGGCTGTTTGCTGACAGCTTGGAAATGTTTCTGCCAGATTCCATAATGGCTCTTACTGCGCAGCATACTGACAATGAAGGATTCCGAAACCCCATTGATTTAACTTTACTTCATTTCTCTGACATGTATTTTGCATTGTAATTCACTCATTGATTTTAAAAAATAAAGTTTTTCAAGGTCGGTCTGTTTCACCATTGTGTTCAAGCATGGAGCAGCACAAATAAGCCATTGGGTCTGTATTTATAGGGGATACTTGGTTTTATTTTGACATTGTATGTTGTTATAGTTTAACATAAAATGTACCAGCTGACCATAAAAACATATAAATACTCTTAGGGGCTGATTTACTACAATTTGAAATGTGGAAACCATATATATTCACAGAAGTCCAAACTTGTCCACATTTATTCCCACTTTCCTAACTGTATTATGATCAAAATTGAAAAGATGCCACAAATAACTATTGTTGATACACTCACCAAGTAAAAATTACTATTGCAGCTAATCTATTGGTAATAAAATGCCTCCGTAGCTTTCTTTCTTTTTTAATTACAACTGATATGCACAGATAACATCATAAGAAATACAGTTTTCTATGATATTCTCTACATGTATGGAAGCCCACCAATCCTGACTAATATCCTTATGCAATGGATTGTTGAGTTGAAAGGCAGCCATAGCTTGCACAGCCCTACATTTCAGTTCAATAAACTAACATCCATGCTTATACATAAGGAAGGTTTTATGTTATGCTTCAAAGTAGTATTGTCCATGGAAGGGCATCAACCATCCTGAATGCTTGAGCCATGCCTTTACAAGAAAACATATAAAGATTATTAATACAAAAAGCAAATAGTTTGCCATCAACATGGACTCAAGTACAAGGCACAGACAATAAGCCCAAATCAATTATTAATTGAAATAGTTTTACTACAGGCAATTGTCAGCTTTTAAAATATTCTGGATAATAGAGTCCAAAAATAATGTAAGGGCATTCTGAAGCAGTGAGTTTTGCATGTTGTAATTATAGTTCCACATAATGGATTGCAAATAACTAACCTAATTTTCTTTCTCTGTACCAGGAAACCAAGATAGACTGTGTCAGGATAGCCACCAAAGGTATGCTTAAAACAACTGTTAATTCTGAGTATTTTACATTAATGTCCTATACCATATTGTTTATGCACTTGTGCTTTATTTTTAAATAAATTCATATACAAAGTGCTTTTTTTTAAGTGTAAAGAGGCCAGAATGCTCAGTGTGAGCCCTCATTTAATGCATTTGTCAGCATGATGCCCCATAAAGGAGAGCTCCTGCTTTAAATTCAACCACATTTCCTTTATAGATCTGATTTGTTAGGCGGATATAAAGATACAGGCTCCGCGGACAACACTTTAACTCATGTCAAAATGCTTTTTCAGATTGTGTCACTTTCTTTAAGAAACTGAGCTTTCTAAACCTTTATCGCTGATATTTATAAATCTGGGTTGAGACAAAATGTAGCAAATGCAATTTAGCATTGTGCTATTTGTTCATGTTCTTCATCCAATACATTTATTTGGTTTACTGAATTAAGACCATATAGGGTACAATCATTATGGAGTATAGTACATGCTTATTTTATTTACTCTGATTCATAAATTCACATTAATGTGTTTATTTACAGAAAGTCTAAGATAACATTTTAAATTCCCAGTCAATACACAAATCTTATGGAAAACCAATTAGCTAATTCGTAATATTATACTGATACCTGTTTGTGCAGCATTGTAATAGCAATTTTCCCCCTGAACACATCCCTTTAGCTAATTTCTCTGCATTTCTGGCAGGGGTAATCCATCTTGACAAGGGAATTGTGTTTGAAGTTTACTTATCCTTATGAAGCATACTTTACTTTTTGTTTTGGGGATTCACTTCAAAGTTCCCTTCTGTGCTTAGCTTTTGACCTGCCGTGTCCAAGTCTATTACATCTCAAATCATTGTAAGTGTGCACAATACTTAAGGAAAGTTGCAGCTGGCCTCTTTGCCACTGCAATAGCATATCCGTGCTTTGTGTGCAGTTTAAAAAGGAATTATCTATGAATGTGCTACATGATAGAGATAGAAGATGAACAAGGGAATTCTTATTTCTAAGATAAAAAGAGATGTGATACCCGATGGAATGTCTATTGAAAATAAGGTTATAAATAAGCCAATGTATAGACACAAAGTAAAGGAAATCTGGAACATCTGAGAGCAGATAATACAAGAATTTAGGCAGGGTTGATCCAGTATGTGACAGTTGCTGAAATACAACTTAATAACCAGTGACATGGGCAGGATTTAGGTTATTACTATTTTCTAAGCAGGCTGATGAGGCCTGAGGCAGATGCTACAGGTCACAGATACCAGATTGCGCTCTCAACGCTTAAAAACACTTGACATGGGAGGCAAACTCACAATAGCTAATAAATACATATTTTTAATGAAGTTCACTAATACCTATGGGCACATCACAGCTGTTTCTCAGGTTTAGAATTTCTTAAGGATTTACATAGGGAAGAGCTGTGCAAAAGTTGTCATGAAAGTTGTCCATTATTTTTAACATAGAGACATTAATGGGTTTTCTGATCACATATAACAATTTTTGCTCATATCTTAAGTCACAGACTGGGAAATAAAAATGTAAATTATAAGCACGTTTTTCCATGAATCATTTTATTTATGTACTGCTTGGGGAGAGTAAAGAAAAAAAAAGGCAAACCTCTAACAGGATAAGTAACTGTTGTGTGTCTTTGCTCTGCAGGATGTTATTGATTGCACAAGTATGCAAATATAAACTGTCTAATGGGCGTTTTCATATTTCCAGTCATAAAATATTTTTTTTACATTTTTGTATTATTTTAGTGCAAAAATCTCCCGGACACTTCTAAACAATATTATTTAGCCCTTTAGTGGCCTTTAGTTTGTGACTGGGTTGGAAACTTATCTTTCAAGGCACACTGTGTAGCAGAAGGGAGAAAAGGCTTCACTTTATGATAGTCCAATTGTAATATCTGCATGTTTTAGTTGCAGTGTACCTTTACAGCAGAGAGGCAGGCTGATTAGGAGGCTGGAACAGGAAGTAAGAGGAAAAGTATGAAAGACCATTAAGCACACAATGATTGATGCAGATATAAACCCAGTGACCAGCTTAATTTAATACAAGACAATAAACATGGGCAGTATCTTTCACAAGACCCATGATGGGGTTGTGCTTGAAAAGGCATTCATATAAAATGTGCTCCATCTGTTGATTTGTATGGATGTTTTTGAAGGCAAATGGATTGTGAGAGGCTGTTAGTTTTGGAGGAAAAAGGGTTATTCCTGATCTGGTAAAATTAACACATGCTTGAAAGCATGCAGGACTTATAAAATATAATGGGGAGATCACATTAAAATAATTGGGTGGGTCCTGAAATGATTCTTATTTTTAGCAGCTTGTCACTGGCTAACCAATTTGTAATTAAGCTGCTTAAACTCACTTATCTGGCATTTTGGAAAATGTTTAGAGCATCAGTGTACCAAAACACAGCCTACATCCATTACCTGTCTTGAAGTGACATTAGCTACTCTATCTGTGATTATACAGTAGTGGATGGTTTGGAGATGTATTGTTTTATTGACACTGCAAAGAGTTCCATCAATTGAAATGGCATCACTAATGACAAAACAATGTAATAATATTTTTAAAGGGGGAGAAGTAAAAAAAAACAGTGGGTGAAATGGCATGTGAGTGTGACCACCATCCATCCCATCCATGCTTATGTGTGTTGGGCTTGACATAATAAATGCATGGAAGTGGATTGAAAAAAGGCAAAAGCAACCACTGTTTAAATAAGGTGCCAACTTTTAACAATGGTTTAAGATATTAATTGATACAATATGTGCAATACGAAAAGTTATGCCTTTGTGCAAACAAATTTGCCTTTTTGAATTTAATATAGCTTTTGCGAACCCAGAAACTGTTTAGAAACCACTTCCGACAGGGGAAGAAGGTTTGCGAATTTTATAGTTTGCGACAATGCCCAGTGAATGGTATAAAACTTCTTACTGAAAAAGTTATGTTTTGCTCCAAAAGATTCAACTATACACCACCTAAAACCTGCCGAATTACTGTATAAGTCAATGGGAGAGGTGCAAAAAACTTGGATCAATTTTGGACAATTCACAATTCGAATTTGAGAGTTTTGACCATAAAAAAAATTAAAAATTTGAATTTGAATTATCAATTCAACCCTTAATACATCACCTAACTGTGATATCAATAAAGCACTTCTTATTATGGTTATAATGATCAATAGATTTTATTGAACTTAACTCTGGTCTTTAAAAAGCTCATTAACACCTAGATGATATGGAGTTAATTGATGTTTTTGCATTAGATGGATTCAATTTGCTGTAGCTGCTGCCTATTTGCAATCGAGTGTTCATCGCTGAGATTGGTGGTTGCCTTTTGCATAGTGAGTGCAGGAAATCTCCAGTACACACTTGGGGGCAAATTCACTAAGCATCTAACGCTAGCGCAAATTCGCCAGTGTGAAGTCATTTTGTTACTTCGCTGATTTACTAACGGGTGCTGGCATAAATCCGCTAGCGAAGTGGACCTACTCTAGCGCTACTTTACACCCTTACGCCAGGCGAAGTTGCGCTATGGCGAAGGGACGTTACTACACTAATTCACTAACTTGCGCATTTTACTGAGCGTTACCTCTTGCACCAGACTTGCCTTCGCCACCTCAGACCAGGCAAAGTGCAATAGAGTAGATAGGGCTTGCTTCAAAATAAGTCCCAAAAATTGCTGGGTCTTTTACTTTTTTATGGATGATAGGCTGAAAAAGATCAACAATTTTTTTGAGGGTACCCTCATCCCCCCCCTACATTTCCTAACATATGGCACCTAAACTATACAGTGGGCACATGTATAGGGCAAAATAACAACTCTATTTTATTTTATGAAGCTTTCCCAGGCTTGTGTAGTGTAATGTATTTGTTGCTACATATACGTCCATTGTACTTTAACTTGGCACCGTATGCAAATTAGGCATCGTCGCTTTGATTGACAAATTAACGCTAGCGCAACTTCGCTACCTTTCGCCTCCCTGAGCGCAACTTCAGATTTAAGAGAATTAGCGGCACCCTGGCCAAAATTCGCCTGGTGAAGTGCGGCGAAGGCGTCCCTATCGTATTTTCACTTAGTGAATTTGCCCCTTGATAGGGAACTACAAACTTAAGGCAGCAGTGATACAAAAGGAAGAACTGAAACGTGTTGCAGAACTCCTAAAAGCAATGATTGCAATACATTTCCATACAGATATCTGTCCTGTTATTCAGAATGCTGAGGACCTGGGGTTTTCTTAATAAGGGGGTGTTTCTGTAATTTGGATCGTCATACTGCTAAAAATCATGTAAACATTCAACCCAATTGGATTGTTTTGTCTCCAATAAGGACCTTAATGGTCCAATAGACCATTTTTGCTTCCAGTAAGAATTAATTATATCTTAGTTTGGTTCAAGTACAAGATACTATTTTATTATTACAGAGAGAGAGGAAATAACTTAAAAAATTTGATTATTTAGATAAAATGGTGTCTACGGAAGACAGCCTTGATGTAATTCTGGATAATGGGTGTCCGGATAACAGATCCTATACCTGTATTATATTTCTATCCTTTATGCTCCCTTCAAGACAATCATCCCATTAATTACTTACCTGTGAAGATAATTAATAAAAATCCCTTTTGATAAATATCTAAATTCATTTGTGTTTGAATGTAGCAGCAGTATAGTTTGTTTATTTGCATTTTATTTCAATCAAGAGAATAATCTGCTTGAGCGTGACTATCATGGGCACGCAGCTAAAATCTACCTGAATGGAAAAAAAAAAAAAGTACTTTTGTCTTTGAAATAAATGGCTAGTTTTCTTTCTTTTCTTTTTCTGGTGTGGTATGTGAGAGCTGATGAAAAGTGCTCTCCCTCAATCTGTTCCAGGCTGGTCGTTCAGATGCTGTTCATTGCAGCACGATTGGTAGGATGAGCTTCCATTTGTGTTACAGAAGCCCCAAGAGGCAACTTTGGGAATAGAACTGAATTAATTTGAAATGTATAATGTATTACATAGATGAGATTAAAAAGCAACAGCAAGGCAAACGTTTATTGTGTCATGACTTGTCCCAGAATACAAATCACAGCATTCAGATATCAAAGCTATGTGCTCCCCCCCCCCCCAATTATTTATCCCTATCAAAAGTGTTGCTTTTCTTTGCCTGGCACAGACCAAACAAAATGGAACTCACCCACTTGATCTGGACGTAGAACCCCATGCCCTTGCACTGACTTTGCACATCATAAATATTTATTTCAACAAAGAGTAAAATGCCATTAAGATATTTAGATCACTTAGTGGTAACTCAAAGGCATCCGGTAGCATCACTTTATTTGAACATTGCAGAGGGATATTTCAAAATATTATGCAGCAGCAGTTTTGAGTTTAATTGTCTACAGATGGTAGATGATCTATTTCCCTCGCTTGTTGCCACATTTCTAATAGCACCCAGGCTGTTCTATGTAAATGAAGAGTCTTTCTGGAGAAGTCTGTCCTTAATGTTCTTGTGCATCTTAACTGCATCACTTCCCAGATGTTATATCTGACCTTTTTGATGATTATTACTATTTATTCCTAAAGCAAACAATGGCAGCTGCTATCACATGATTCTAGAGTTAACTCTTAGAGCTAAAGGGAATTTTAAGCCCATTTCTTAGGAAAACTAGTGGACAGGGAAGTTATTGTGACGCTTACTTTATGTTCAAACCAGGAACTTATAGAGCAGACAAATGAAGGCAATTTTCCTCCAGGCAATAAAATTAAGTAAAAATGTTTATTATGTCACATATACTGTATATAACCTTACGTGTTTCGTGTTACAATCTACAAAAATGCTCCCATTTTTATTGTTGTTTTTAATCAGTACAGTCCTGATGTGAGAGCTAGTAGAATACGTTTTGCTGTAAAGTGGGCATAGATTTGCGTAAATACTAGGAATAAGTAACAGAGTTGGCTTTGCTAGGTCAAAATGGCTTATTACACAAAAGTGTAAAGTAAACAGCTCATAAACATTTATTTATACAAATTTTTACCCACAATGCAGGGTTTCTTTCCCCTAATAGTAGATGCATGCTGTTTGACAATGCAGGCACAAATTACAAACCACTTTGTTAATCTATTTGCATTTATTTAAATGTAGATTGAATAACAGCATTAGTATGTCAATAGACACAAGCCAGTTGTATGTTGTATGTGAGTGCTGATATATATATATATATATATATATATACTATAGAGAGAGAGTGAAAGAGAGAGAGGCTCAATGTTATTTTATTATGTTATTTTTCTTAGATGTCGTTATATATGCTCTCTCGACTATAAACCAACTTGCTGAGAAGTACTTGTCTGTCATTTCATCACTATTCTCTGTCATGTCTTTGTTCCTTCTCTTTTGGGACCAGTTGGGACCAGGATCCATTTCACCAGTTAGGCTATGGCCTCGTTCTGTTTTCAGAGGAAGATATTAATCACGCTGGCAACATTTTAAGCTCTCTAAGCAAATGTCAAGTGGGCTATTTGAAAATATATTGTGCAATATAGCCATGCCTATAAATGGTCATTTGCACTAATCTTACCTATCAGTCAATGGGCTAGTTGAATGGATGACCATTAAAAGGTATAGACCCAAATATGTTTAAGACCCCACAATATGCTATAGGGTTTATCACACGACATGAATTATAATTTGGTCAATTAACTATGGTGTTATGACACCATCATTAAATCATACATAGTGATTATTCAGAAGCTCAACACATGATGCAATAGTCATTCGGTTAATTGATTAAGCTTTATAACCTAAGGTCAAAGGTGTAGCCCAACTTAATACTAATGAAAGAGATAGTGAGGGGAGAAAGTATTTAACAGTGTTAACACATTAAAAGGGACAGTTCAAACAAAAATTGAAAAAAAATGTGGGTAATACAGTAGTTTCAAAAACATTTGCTCCATTCTGCAGATCAATGGCAAAGTATAGGTTACCGTTGCCAAATATATTATTTTATCCCCCCCACCCCCATTGTCTTACATATATGAGCAAGCATGAAAGGTATACCTTTGTAATGATGGAATGGGTGGTGTTTTGCTTGAGATGGTAAACACTGACAGTCTTCTTGTCCGCCTTGCTTCAGTCTGGCTTTTCTTCTCCTCATGCATGCTGACCTGGACATCTTCCTTTGCCTTAGCTGCGATAATCGTGACTCAGCTTACAACACCATACATTCGCATCGCCCCTGCTGCAGGCGACGACCAACTAACAGGTCAGACATTCAACTACACACAAGCCATTTCCATTTCCTCCTCTCTCATATCACTCTCATCCTTCATCCCAACACTTGCTAGTTTATTGCTATGTGGGTGTGTCCTTTTTACATTTTCATGGCCTTTATATTTTATAGGTTAAGTGCTGCACATTCATTCCATAGATATCAGTGTAACTCACTGCATGTACCCTTTGTGAACAGTGTGGGATGTTTCATTTTTTTTCAGCTGCTCTTTTTATCCTTTTAGGGAAATGGTTGTCCCCTAGTTGATCTGCTGTTTAATATTTATTTTGGATAGATGGGAAGACTTTAGTTAGTCTATTCTAAATACCATCTAGTGTTTCATTATGTATAATCCTTACTGAGCAACACGAATTCCCCATATTACACACTACAAGATACTTACCTGTTGTCTAGTGTATATATCTTCTTTTAAGAAAGCATGAATAGAGTCTTGCTCATCTGGAAGACCTCCTTAAAGTTGGACTTAAGTAGTGAGTGTAGATTACATGTATAATATTTCATAACGGAATAAAAAAAATACAATCCATTGGATGCATGAGTTGATGTTAGCTCTTCAGGGACTGTTTTCTTGAATAGGTTATACTCTTAACCCAAATGTCATAATGGGTGGCACATGTCTGGTGCATTGTTGTGTTATGTCCCATTTAATTGCAAAGCTCTCCAACTCTCCAAATGTTTCTGCAGTGTGCAGTGAACTTTTATTTTATTCCTCTAATTTCACAAATTAGGCACCATAAAATGAATGTAGAATTAAAGCAATGAATTCCTATGAAATTGGGCTTGTAATGTCATCCAAATCAGTCTGCATTTTGGACATATTTCCATTGCAGAGCTCACAGAACGCAAGAAATATATTTCTTGTGAAAACAATTCATTATCTGCCTTTTGCAGACAACGTGTTTGGACAGTGACAAATAATTTGGGAGTTGGTCACTGTATGTGATATGATATGGAAAAATATCCGGATTCTTGGAATTTAACTGTCTCAGCATTTCCCAAGATTCAACAGTTAATTTAATTTATATCGTCAGTGAGCTTTAGTTACAAATCAGTACAAGTGCAAAACGTAGAAAGTAAAACAGGTATTGGGAGATCATGATTATGTATTGGTTCTCATGCTGGTGATGCTACTGCATTCCCCTTAAGGACTACTTTATGTTACATATTTATGTTATACATATACTATAATATAATGATTTAGTTTTATTTATGTTGAATTTGGCTAGGAAATGTAGGACTGGGTTGCACAGACCTTTGAGGTAGAGAACTATGCACATTTGTTATTAGAAATAATGCATCTACCCAACCACTTTCAGCTCTCTATACGTAATGTATTTTTTATTTGGGTGCATGTAGTTCCAGGAAGTACTTTTACTATCTTGTGATGATGTGGCACTGTAATACCAGTCTGTAAGGGGTAATCTACTGCTAATATTGCTAACTGATCTTTGCTGAATTAAATACCTGACTGGGGCCGTCGCCTCCCCTGAAGTTGTCATATCCTTAAAGATTGAAATTCAGTGTAAATGAACATAAACGTGTCTGTAAATCTTGAAAGGAAAGAGGATACAGGACCCTTATTCACTTATTAAAATTTCACTTCCTGGAGATGAAGAGGTATTATTTACTCAACTGAGATTTATTAAATAAAGAAAACCCCTTCTCTCCACCGCTTACCCCAATGTTAGTGTTGCTCACTTATCAACTGCTGGAAGCAAATAAATGTGAATGGAATAATAGTTGCTTCCAGCAGTTGATCAGTGAGCAATGCTAACATTGGGGTAAGCGGTGGAGAGAAGGGGTTTTTACTATTTTTCTTTATTTAATAAATATGTGTCTAAAAATCTGTCAGGTCCTTTTTCGTTCTGCTTCTTTGGTTGTTTGACACCATTGCCTATTTTGGTTGTAGCTAGAGGCTTTACCCAAACCCTTCTGCTGTGTGTTAAAATGTGCCTGCTGAGGATGAAGGGGCTAATTCTCTCATTATCTTTAAAAGGACTGCAAATTAAAAAAATATATAATATTAAAATATATATAAAATAAAGCATGATAATTTCCTGTTAAAAAGAAATTTAGTTTTAATTAAATTTTTCTACAGTTCCCCTTAAAAGGAAACAAATTGGCAGCCAGTAAATGAATGATGACAAAAGTGTTGCCAGCTCAAAGATGTGCTTGTTGTGTTGATTGCACTTTGAATATGCCAACCTTTTGTTGTGTCTATTTTGTGGTTGTTTCAGTCTTGATTAAAATGTAAAGGCGCTTTTATTATGTTTCAAAATTGCACTTTTACAGAATCTCTCTCCAATCTGTCCCACACATTTCGTATATGCTTTGCCACTCATTTGCACCATAGCATTTCTACACATATTCTCAACAGTCAATTTCCACTGTTCTATCCCACACATTTTCAGCAATTTACAAATGTATAATGCATTTCAATGTATTCTTTTTCCTGAATTGATAACATCATCTTACAGTGTAACATTTTTGGTACAGTACAACAGCTATAAAGATGGATTTACCTGTATCAGGATACATATATGATCCCACACCATGGGGAGGCTGTTGATCATAGCGTTGTTTATATACACACAATAATGGCACCATTTTACTGATTTTGGCTAAGCACAATAATAAAAAATCACTCCAATTATCAAAAGCTTCCTCTTAAGAAAACTAGCGTTAACGCCCTTGCTCAACATGTGTTCAATAATTAGGACATGTGCTGCACATAGGCATAATGTTTTTTGTTATTTCTTGACCTAAACAGGGAATGTTGATTCTAGTGAGGTATATAATTACATACCAGTGCACAGATAAGCCCCTGTTAATGCCTGTTAATGAAACAGTCACAACAAAGGGTGAATGGTTTTGATATGATAATATATAGGACATGGGCATATTTTGCATGAGATTGCTTCTAAAATGATTTTGATTACTTTATTACTCAGCTGCTGTTTTCTTAGTTTCCAGCATCATTCGATTTCTTTGTTACTTTCCTACCTGCTCCTGATCTCCCAGTTAAACAATGATTCCTCATACTGTTCTAATATATACTGTATAATAACAGCATCCTGCTTACCCAATGATAAGTAAAGCCGCCTCCCAATGATAAACGAAAGTTATATCAGAAACCCTTACATGGCCTTTTCCTTTTTGAATTTTGCCCCTAATCTCCCGAGTCCAGAAAGATCTTTAATTTTTTTTTTTACTGTTGTCATTTGTACTTTATGTAGTATGATTATTACCTAAGGCCTCACAGATATTTCCTCAGGGCTAAACAATTACATTTTTAAATCATAGCATTTCAGTAGTAAAGGAGGTGAAAAGACAACTTGAAGATTTTAGAGCAAGAAAGAGTGTGTTTCTTATCAACAAGGAAAAAGACAGTAAATATAGATTATGGCTCTAAACTGTGCTTAGAGGTGTTGCATTCGAAGAGTATTATAGTTGCTGGATCCATTATAAGTACAGTAACAAATCATGCAGGGTTACTCTATAGGTGCATTTTGAGTCTTCTTATTTTTTTTCTAGCTGTGGGACAGATGGCTTTTATTACAGGCAATCGAGTATGTTTTTCATAACTTGAAGGTGACTTCTACAAAATGCCACTTACTGTCTCACTGTAAACAAATACTAGCCAAGTAGGGATAAAACATATTTTCTCTTTTATTGTTTGAACCATGAAATTGTTATCTAATAACTGCAAAACACTTCATACTTATAACAAACACTCTTTTGAATATGTAATCAAGAAACCCATTGTATACTCTCAAACAAAAGTTTTCTGTTAACGTGTTTCCTTAAGAAAGTTTATTGCTCCCTAGACTTGGAATATATACTTTACCAAAACTGGAGGGTGTAGCAGGTCTTGGATTTTCTTCAGCTTTTATGGAAGATCAAAAAGGGAGTAGGGACTAAGATTTTGAAAGACTTGATCAAACTGCAATAGAGTAAGTTGGCAGAGAAGGAATAGACAGAACTAATATCAGATAGGTCATGACAAGTATTGATTGTGATGAAACTGAGATAGCTAGGGCTGAAGAGGAGAAAGAGTGCTGAGAGTGGTAAGGATCTTGATTAATGGTATAGAACATGACAGAGGTGTGCTAATGCTAAAACAATGACACAACAAATATCTACTGTAGTCAAGACTTATTTTACAAAAAGTCTTATTTTACATCATGACAAAGCATAGGGCATTTAGTGGGTAAACCAATGAAGAGCATTAAATGCCACAAACTAGCAACAACAACAGATTAGGCTTCATCAAAATAAAACTGCCAATTGACAAATAAACTAACATCAAAATATAGACCTGCCTTTTATATCCATTAGTACAGTAGTGAGTCAAGCACGCAGTTATTCATGGTTGTTCTTCATAACTTACATTTATCTGTAGTTGTTCAGGGCAGTAGCACATGGGAGGTTTTGTCTGGCATAGTCCTCTGAAGAAGAGCCACATATTATTCTATCTAACAGGAAACATACTGCCTTTGACAGATATTTGTGTCAGTAGATGATATTAACTGCCTACTATTTTATTGTGCAAAGTGAGGAAATATTAAACTTGGATTTAGCTCACAGAAACAATTGATTTGCTATGCTTACAAAAACTATACATTAGTGAGAAAAGTATTTATCAATAGAGACTTAGTTGCATGATCATATTTATGGCACAACATGATACATTTCATAGCACAAACTCTTGTCAGTGCACAGCAGAACACTGAAGTGCAACTTGGGCTTCTTTGTCGAAACATGTTTGATGTCACCACAAAGCCATAAAGCTCTACGTGTGTTGTTGGTGCACAGTTTTGGAGAGAAATTAGAAAAGAAGAGCCTTCTTTAATGAAGAAGGGTGAGCTTATTGCTTAAGGGGAAAGTTTGATTTAATACTATTATATAAATAGGGATTCCACCTTCAGTTTTTAGTTTGGCTGTCAAGCACCAATTTCTCATATGGTTACTATAGCTTCAGGAGAAATTCTGTTATGCTCAGTACGTGTACATACCCGGTCTCCCATATCCATCTTTTTTGCTGCTACCTCTTTATCTAAATTACCTGCTTCTAAACCACTCTCCTCCCTGTCATAATGGAAGTCCCCATCCTTTTTTTTCTTGCTTGCCTCCTCTTCATCATAGATTTACATTCATCAGGACAGAGACCTATTCCAGCTACAATTCCATGTGCATTTACATCTATTATCATTGTTTTGTTTAATTAACTGTAGTGCTATATTAATAAATACAATGCAATGTGAACTGAATCAAGTGGTTTCTCTGGTAAGATACTTAATTGTCTGGCCTGATGGACAACTGGGCTAGCATTGGTATGGTGTTTTTGGCTTGTCTGAAAATATATATAACCCTGTTCTTCATAGCTATCTGTCCAACTAGTCAGTGGTCCATTCAGTTAGTTCTGTTCATTTTGGACATTCACATTTATCTTCAAATAATAAAGTTGTCAAGCAAATAGCCTGTGGGACCATCAGTTAGGCATCCAAAAATGTCTTCCATGTGTGGGTAGCCTTTGAGATTTGAAGAGTAATGATAGAATGGTCAAATGGTACACTGTAGTAGAGATAGCTAGACAGATAAATAGAAAACAAATGGAAATTAAGTTTTGTATAACTATACAAACTGCACTTCACTTGTTAAATAGTAACATTTTGGTTATAGAGCTTAATCCATGTTTATGTTTATGATATAAGGTTGTTGGTAGGAAGCATGGAAAGGCACTAAAAAGAGGTAATTGGGATTTTCAAAATAAAATCGTGTTTCTGAAACCATCTGTCTGCTTAATGGCATCCCACATGATGAGTACTGTCACATTCTGATTAAAAAAAATTGGAAGCGTAGGAATAAAACAGGTCCGAGGAGGGATTGGGTTTAGTGAATTGAACATTGAGTTTCGTATATTCTTCATCTTGAACTCATTTAGGGGAGGAAATGGATATTTCATCAGACATCGATTTGACATTCCATCACATTATACAGTAAACATTATAAACAGAGCATTAGAAAAATAAGGAATCTCAGGGAGCTAAGACAGTTGCTGCTGCAAGGCACCAGTTATCTCATTTAAACAGATATTAAATGTGGGTGCCAATGGTGTGATCATCAGCTGCTTCCCACTTTGTGAATAAATTGCTTAGAAGGAGTCTTTTGACTACCAGATGTGACCTAGATTTAAATTTCCAAAGGCAAAAAATAGGCTATTGTGTTGAAAAACAATCGCTAGTAAAATGCATGGTGAATGAGCTTATCAGAGTTTTCCAGGTGTTTGAGTTAATATGTTATGGAATTACTGCTTCACTTAAGAAACATAATTAAGGATAACACTGCAGCAAATCAAGTTTGGGTAAAGGCATAGGGTAGTTATTATGTTGTGAGCAAGGATTTGTTCCCATTACAAAAGAAAGAACAGAGAATAATGAAATGTACTGGAAGATATATCATACAGTACTCTTAAAATGGTTAAATTATGTATGTTTTATACACAACCACTTACTATACCTTACATAGATTTGAAGAAAAATAAGTGTAATCACTTTTCTGTCATTGCACATAAAAGCTTTTTAATATAAGTGGTATCTTATAGATAGGGCTTAAATGTGGTAGAACTTTACTGTTTAACATGGAGGCCATTGTTAAATATATCGGAAATGTGCGTGGTGGCTATTTAAGTATGAAAAGATAGACATTTTAAGAGATGTGTGCTTTTTTTCTTATATGTGTGTCATTTACCCTTTAGGAGCGGCAACAAGCAAACCGGATGCAGAACCAGAAAGCCAATCTGACCACACAGTCAAAATCACTGGAGGAATAGCGGGAATCCTCCTGTTTGTCATAATATTCCTTGGAGTCGTCTTAGTCATGAAGAAGAGGTGAGTGAGGGGTGTTGACCTTTGAACACTTACAATGCAGAACTGTAGAATCAAGGCCAAGCACACATACAGAATCATCTAATCTCAATAAACTTTGAAAAGAGTCAAATGTAGTAAAAGCAGCATAAAGTGAATTATGAGCTAAGCAAACTATGAAACAATGGCCAGAGGAAAACAATATGGTGGCCAGACAGATTCATATAGGACTACATGTCAAGCTTAATTTCACAAATTTCTCTTAACAGAGAACTATATCCTGCTGTTGCTTATATATTGCTCTATCTTGGTCAGGGCCACAAGCTGGCATTTAATGAAGTACAAAAACAGTGATTTTGGCGTTTGATGATGTTCTGTATGTCAGTTTTTCCTGTATCAGATGTGTCTTTAACTTCTCAATGAACATTATAGGAATTTGCTAAATAAGTTGAACTTTGTGTTTTCATATGTTAATTCAAAACAGTAAACATATGTTGTGCTTTGACCTGAATATAGATGGCTGACCTTTGGAGCATTATTATTATTAGACTATTTATATAGTATTAACATATTTTGCAGTTCTTTACATTGATAAGTGTCAGTAGATCACTAAGGGCCCTATCACACACAGAGACAAACTATTCTCAGTTTTATCTTATCTTTGTCTTTAACGTTCCTGTATATTTTTGGAATAGGGGTAAATGGGACCTAAGACTCCAGCTCAATATGACTGAATGACAGCTTGAAGCATGCTTTAATGGCCTCAGTTTTCACCCATGGCAAAGTTATTATTTTTAAATATATTTTTTTAACAGTAAAAATATTTTACATACATTCGAGAAGTGCAGTGCTTGCTGCTCCTACTTTGCTTCTTGAATCTCTTTACTGAAGCCAATCAGTAAAAAACATGTGCAAGCTAATTACAATTGGCTGTTGAGGAAGAGAAGGTTAAACTATTGCAGGAAAGAGAAGTTTTACAGGGAAGATATCCCAGGGAGAAGAAAAGTATTGATAAATTACAGGGTGGAGTTGGGGAGTTCATGTTCTAATCCATAACAGGAGTGTTATGGTCCATTGCAGGAGGCAGAGGCAGGGAAGATGAATTGTGAAAAGCTATTCTATTACAGTACTGTTAATGGTTGGGGAGTCGTTTTGACTCATCCTCTGCATTCTTGCGCCTTCTGGGTTACACTTGGCTCAGGTCAATTGAAAATTAGCCTTTTCAAGAAGCAAAGATTGGTGTTCTCAGCCATTTCAAGATTATGGAAGTCATCTATAGGGTACAAAGTATATAAAAATTATCTTTTTTCCTCGCAATGGAACATCATTGGATTCATTTATTGTTGCCCCACACAGAACTACAAGAGCACTACGTGCAAAACTGCCCTTGTATCTGGTGCACTAAATTAGTTCTGCTCTGCCAGAATATAAATCTGTTGCAAGGTGCAGTAAATGGTTGCCTGTGGCAATAAAATTACTCTCCTGTGCCTTGCATCCCCTGGCCATTGACCTGTAATCTACAGTTATGTTATAGATACACTTGGCATGGGACTAATGTGGGAAAAGATTCTGCTCCAGAAAATCTTGGCTTCTTATCTTCCTAGTAGGACTTTTTTACTTAATTTGTGCTGCAACTTTTCTATTTTTAAGGAAACTATGTCATCTAGGAGAGCCACTGACTGCAAAGGCATGTACCAAATAAATATAGATAAATATGGAGGTATATCTAATAAATGTAAAGTCACCATATTTTCCCAGTTGTGGCGCAGTTGTGTTTATAATTGAAAAGCTCTTGAAGCTTCAGTCATTCCTTGATCAAAGTCTGTGCCAAGAACATTCACTATATTAATTTACAATACTTACATGATCAGTTGTGTTTGCTTGTTTGCTTGAACAAAGGCTTTGTTTTATAATTTGTCCGATAGTTTTTATTGCTACATTCTTCTACACCTCTTTGATGGTTATACATGGATAGGCAGTACCACATACCCTACAGATGGAGCACAGCTGATTTTTTGTGGCACTATGACATTTTTTATAAATGCACTCCCAATAAACACAATTGCATTTATGTTAGTGTGGAGTGCAGTGATTTATCAAATATAGGTATAAACAGCCCTGCTATTTTCAAAATAAACACAATAAGTCTATACAACAAGAGCAATGAATTTGGGGTGTAACATTCTAGGAGTCCTATATAGTATTGCGCCCATCATTGTGCCTAGTGTTACACCTACTTTTAATCAATGGCTGGTTATATCTTCTTTAATATTTTACATCTTACATGAATATGCTGATGGGCAAACAAAAGGTTACATTTTTTGCAGACTTTTCATCTGTATTAAGTTATTTCAATTAAGACATTTAATCCATATCCTAAGAATAAAATCTGTTTAGTACATTACATGTTGCTTTGAACTCTATGATAAATCTTTCCGGTGTGCGTTATGTGCTTTTTCATCAGTTTTCCTACACCTATTTATCTCAATTACCATTTATGTAGCACTTAATATAATCCTCCCCCCCAAACAAGTTGTTTTGATAAATGATATTTAATATAGCATCCTGAATTACTATATTTTCATACATATATTGCAAAAGCATTTGTACTAATTAGAGGAATAGCATTTTCTAACTTGAATTGCTTTGCTGACCTTTTCATTTTCATGTTGGCTGTGTAGATTTGATTGATGCAATTTATCTCATATAACTACAACAGGTGAATGTCAGGAAAACAGGAAAGTGGAAAATTTAAAAAATTAGTTAGTAGAAAGAAAAAAAACCTGACAGCTGGGTTTAGGGCTAAATACAGGATATAAATCAATTATTGTGGCAAAAATAACAGGGTAGATAGACTGTAGGGACCAAGGCATTCATATTTATTCAACTAGATCAATTTATTTCCCTTCTGTTTAGATATTTTGCATAATTTCTCATCTCTTTTAGTTGCAGTAAAAAAAGCTGATATATTTATCATTTATTGCTACTAACAAATACTGAACATGCACTTCATATGAAAAAAACAGCAGCAGTGTTGAAAATAATAATCCAGTGTGCGTGTTTTTAAATTGTTGAGATGGATTTGGCACTCAACATTCAAAGCAGCTTAAAGCTGTGGGCTTGTTTAGTAAATGGCAGATCTAAAGCCATCTCTGCTTTTGAAGACAGGCACCAAAAGCAGCCAACCAAATTATTTAGCCAACTATAGCATAAGGATAAACTTGGCATCAATACATGCTTTGAAACTGTCATATAGTTATTGTCATGGAAAGAGATAAAATACATTTCAACATGAAAAGGTATTAATTAGAACTGTTTGCTCTTTTCCTTAGTATTTCCAGTTAAACCCGTGCATTTTCTTTTACAATGCTGATTATTAATGGAAACATTTTTTTCAGCATTTCAAATCCAAAATTTCATTAGCAAGACTGAGATTCATTAGAATCCTAAGGAAGAAAAAAAAGATTAGAAAAAGTCATGCCTGTTTGGCTGGTATTTGGCAAAACCCATTCAATGGAGCGGTGGAAGAACTAATGGGGAGGTCTGACTGGTGCTAGGGTAGGGACACATTAAACACATTGGTAGGGACACGTTAAACACATTGGTTGTCCCCTAGTAATTGTGGGACAAATATTCTGTGATTGAATCATTGGCATGCATTTGCCTTGTGTTTTTATAAAGGATTTTAGTCCACCCATCGAATCCCACAATTACAAGGCCACATAGACCAGCCTGAATGATGATATGGGTCCATTGGTGCATGTTTTTCCCTAAACTCGCATTGGCACAAAACATGCAATTATGGCCTTAATCTAGGTATGATATTAATCCTCAGGGACCAATGAATTTAAATTGTTGTCATTTACAGATCCTATTATCTAGTAGTTTGTTATATAGTAAAGGGTCAATATGATCTCCCTGTGAGCACCTTTAGTTTATTTAAAAGAACCAGTGCATCAACTGAAATCCATTTATGGTAAACTTAATTATAAAAATATTAGAATTTCCTCATCTCAGTCCCTTGACTGATATAAGCACATAAGATAACGTTTTAGGCCAGACTGCAACCTATGCTTGGACTGTAACAGTTACACATAAACAGAAAACTTATTGTAAATTCAAGAATGGAAATTTGGCATCTGAGAATTTTAGGAGTTCTGTCAATTCTGTATTTGACAAAACTCAGTGGCACTCTTTTATTAATGGAGCATCAGGTACTTTGAGCATAGCTCTAGTACAAAGTAACACTTTTTACCTGTATATAAAACAATTTGCCCTGAATATTGAGAATAAAATTCCTCACTTGTGCACAATGGGTTGCACTTCTGTAGAAGCATCCCCTGAATATTAATCTAGTGAACCAGCCCCCAAAGGATTTCTCTACACATTGGCAGCCTTGGCATTGTAGAGTGCAAATAGGTTCTGTTTTTCTCCAGCATTTTATTGTTTATTACACCCATACTGGCAAATATGAGATAGTATTGCAGATCTCTTCCCATTTTATTGGAGTCATAGTTGGTTTAAACACTACGGGGCAAATTCATGAAGCGCCGAAAATAGTTTCGCCAGGGCGCCACTAATTCACTAATGGCACGAATTTGCAGCAAATTTCCGCGTTTCGCCGCCATCGAAAAAATTTGCGAATCTCCCGTGAAAATTTTCCTGCGTCAATATTCAATTTTCATGATTTTTTCATGGAAATGTTCGAATTTCAACGTTTTTTAGTGAAAACATTAAAATTTCACGATTTTTGCATGAAATCCTTCAAATTTCACGATTTTTAAGTGAAATCCTTCAAATTTCACGATTTTTTTAGTGAAAACCTTCAAATTTCACGATTTTTGAGTGAAAGCCTTTAAATTTCACGATTTTTGAGTGAAATCCTTAACATTCATAATTTTTTTGTGAAATCCTTCAAATTTCACTATTTTTTTTAGTGAAAACCTTCAAATTTCACGATTTTTTGCGGGAAATTCGCTAACTTTTCGGAAAAGCGAAACGGGAGAAATTCGCTCATCACTATTCACTAAAATCCGAAGTTGCACTCAAGGAGGCAAAAGGTAGCGAAGTTGCGCTAGCGTTAATTCATCAAGCAAAGCAAAGTTAAGATAGCGATGCCTAATTTGCATACGGCGCTAACTTAAAGTACAATGGTCGTATATGTAGCAGCAAATACATTACAATACACAAGCCTGGGAAAGCTTCATAAAATAAAATAAAGTTGTTATTTTTCCCTACACATGTGCCCACTGTATAGTTTAGGTGCCATATGTTAGGAAATGTAGGGGAAGGAGGGTACCCCAAAAAAATTTACGATCTTTTTCAGCCTATCACCCTCAAAAAGTAAAAGACGCCAGCGTTTTTTGGGACTTAGAAAAAATTTCAACTTCATTTGAAGCAAGTCCTATCTACTCTATTGCACTTTGTCTGGTCTGAGCTGACGAAGGCAAGTCTAGCGCAAGAGGTAACGTTCAGTAAAATGCGCAAGTTAGTGAATTAGCGTAGTTACGTCCCTTCGCCATAGCGCAAATTCGCCAGGCGTAATGGTGCAAAGTAGCGCTAGAGTTGGTCGATTTCTCTAGCGAATTCAGCCAGCACCTGTTAGTGACTAGACACGTCATGGTTTAGTTAAAGAGCTCCAGGAAGATACCTGTTTGTGCTTTTAAAGATGCTTGGCAATAAAGACTTTTTTTATTCAAACACTACCCGTGGTTGTTAAAGGCTCCCGTCTATCTATTATCACTTTGGACGTTATCATTGTGTCTGGAGCGGAGTCCAGTCGGCGGGAGGCCACCACGAGGGTAGATGCAAACCAACCACATGTAAGTAACCTGAATACCCGTTAGTAAATAGGCAAAGTAACAAAATGACGTCACACTGACGAATTTGCGCTAGCGTTAGCTGATTCGCGCTTTAGTGAATTCGCCCCTACATCGTTATTGCTCAAATTGTAGACGGTCACACTTATGAATAGCAGTAGTACCATTGGTCAAACCTACAGGAAATCCCATTGACTATGAAAAAAGGATATTTAACATGTCACTATAGTGATACTCATAAGTGTTAGGTCAGTGGTGCATGTTCTCTTCCAATATTTGCGCACAAAGTCATGAGTTATTTATCTTTCACTGACTTTAATGCTTATTGATTTACAACTGTCTCCCCTCTTTGCTAGCTACAATAGGTCCATTGTCATTGTGACCCTAACCTAAAATATAGGATGAGACAATGCCACAGCCATTAACTTGATACACTTGATATTAGTGTGTAATAGAAAGCAAATCTTTAGGACCTTTTCCCCTTTGATGGAAAGCTGTAACCATTACATTGTCAATGTACTGTATATGGTCATTAATGTGATGTGGTGCATGTTATGTCTTAGAAGTAATTTGCTTTCCGAATCTGTCATTCATGCCACCTGATCTGTTCTCGTTCATCTTGATTTTTCATACATTAATATCTGGCTTTTCTTTCCTTCCATTTCATCTTTTTTCTACCACTGCCTAAACCCTTGCTTCATCATGACAGAAGAAGCTATAACTCCTACACTTACTACCTGTAAGTAATTCTTTGTGCCTAAGTAGTAACATGCTTTCTGCCATATTTTCCATGCATGAGTATTGAATGCCAGTAATGCCCGTCTGTATGTTTACTTTCATGCTGGATTTGAGTGAATTGTGTGCAAGTAATAATAGCCTTTATTTTATGCCTCTTCTGTCACAAAAATGGAATGTTACAATAAAATATAAAAAGGCTTAAATCAAGCATAGGGAACATTGTATGCTCCTGCAGAATAACAACTCGCAGCATTCTGGGGAGGTGGATTACTGGGAGTAGTAGTCTTGAAAAAGCCCTGCTCTAATTTATATATATATATATATATATATATATATATATATATATATATATATATATATATATATATATATATATATATATAATATATATATATATATTTCATTGTTTAATGAAGATAATGCCAGTGCTGCTACATTTACCATAATAAATGAAAATTCCCTTATTATAGGATTTGCTTCTATTATTTTTTAAGGTCCCAGAGATTAGGTTTTATGTCCCAGTTGAGCGAAAATAATTTTGACTGGGACCATTTTCATTGTATGACAATGGTGTATTCTGATCTGAGCACTGATTCAATGTGCCAAGCAGATCTGAGCTGTTCAGATGATTGAATTAATCATAGCAAGGATCAAGATGAATCCGAAACTCTCATCTTGACTTATGTCTGCTGTCCAAAACATATGCTGTCATCTGAGACATAAACCAAAGAGAGTGGCCTTGTGGAAATGTGCAAGATTAAAATCAGCTCCCAGTAAAAATATGTCAAGCATTACACTAGGAACATTTAACTAGAAAACAAAGGAGAATTAATGGTAGATGTAAACGTTGTTCTCTCTGGCAATTATAGCATCAGATTACCACTGAGCATTTCATTAACAGTCCGTACTAATGGCTCTATGGAAGCGTATGAATGTACATGTGCATTTCACGCAGTTCATCGGTAGATCTCAAGGAGAGTGTGTATTATTTACATGATTCATTTCCATGTTCACCAGTTCAGTAGTTTCTCTATTATTTAATCCTGTGCTCAAATGAATTCAAATTAATGCACCGTGTGTAAAAAAAGAACATTTTTCTAAGATTTACATGCTTGAAGCTGTGAATTATTCATCTTTAATGCCTGCAACACAATTGCCACTTATTTCCGTAGGTGTTACTGGAGAATGATCTCGTTTGGAAATTAGCATAATTACTACAGTGTGCCCGTATTACTATTTTAACACCAAACATATCATTGTCTTCTGTTTATAAATGTGTAGCTGCACTTGTATCTATAAAGATAAAAAGGTTTGGTGGCTATGCATTGCAATTGCTTTAGCCACACTCCTTATTTGCTCCTTTATATTCCAATGTGCTGCCTTAACTCCTCGTATGAGATCATGTGAACAAAATATGTAAAATCAATCTACAAGGGTTGTGCTGATTCTTTTTAACTCAGCCTGGTAACTTGCATTTATTTGAAGTGGCCCTGATTTTGCAACTTGTCTGCTAAACTTTCTCTAGCTTTAACTGAATAAACTATAGGTAGAATAGGCTGTACAGGAAAATATCACATATTTAGATAGCAAAAATGTATAGTAATATATATACTCCTATAATATTACAATGCTGGTCTAGCTTCTTCATCCCTATCTTTGATAAGTCCTGATAGTGTGCTAACTTCTATTGCAGGTTATAATTGTTTGTCTATCAATATCAGCACCTAGATTCAATTTTTTTGCCCTTTTAATGCTATCTGATTTTTTCTATATTGCACAATTGAAATAAGTAGCACAAATAACAACTTATTATTACTAATGATGAAGCCAGACATTGGCATTTTTTAAAATCCATTTATATATTGGGCCACCGGAGGTTGTGCTAGTGATAGCAATCAAACATATTGGATATATAAAAAAAATGTTCTGGGAGTACTAACATTTAATTGTAATGCATATTCTTATATCAGGGCAATTTGTAATGTGTTTTTAGACTTGTAAACTGTAAAGGAAATGAGCCCTTGTCAATAGCAAGTTGGTCGCTCCAGTTCTTGATGTACCTAAAGTTTATATAGTAGGGAAGGGTATACATGAACATATTTGTAATTCTCTTAACTTTAAAGAGCCAAGAGAATGGTATCCCTTGCCTTCCATTAGATACAGTATATCATGAGCCTAACTTACATTCAGTGGAAGGTGCACACTGTCAGTTGTTAATCTTTGATTAGAAGGCTATTAGTATCAGAGAAGGTGGGAAAACATACAGCAGGCAGAATAACTGCAAATAAGTTTTTATTTTATGTCCACACGACATGTTTCGGGCTGCAAAGGCCCTTTCTCAATGTGTAACTTACATTTCTATGGGTCACCAAAATTATCCTTTTAATTTCTACTTCCAAACAATAAACTGTAGAAGATTTTTGATCCAACTGCTTGAATTGGCTGTAAAAATTATAATGCTAAACCTTAATGCCTTTAGATTTTCTCAAAACAACTAGTCAATGTAAGCCACACAGTATAAAAGAAAGTCACTTTTCAGTAATCCTCAGATGTTGGTGCAACCAAGATGCAAAGCCATTTTCCTCATTGGTGCATTTATGCAGCTGTCCTGGACCACAGTGTAGCTGGATTGCATACACAGTATTCCCAAAACACCTATGGATTTTATTAAAGGGCAAATTCTTCTTTGCAACATGCATTTGGGAGTTTAGAACATGTCATGACTGGATGACTTTAAAACCTTTTAAGAATACCTTAGAGAAGGCAGTGCCTATCAAGTGTTTGGTTTGATTTAAAGTTGCTTTGATCAAGAACGCATCATTAAACTTCAAATGTACACTACAACATATGCAGTGTTAATTACTATTAATTATAAATCCTGTAGATGAAGTACTAACATAAAATGTAGATAATACATATATTCACTGCAAACCCTATTTATCCTATCGATTGAAGTATAGGAAAAAGTAAGGGTCTACTACCTTTTCGTTTTTAAACCGATTCTGTCATGATTTCTATGGTGTAGTTTTTATTTCTAAATTACACTGTTTATACTGCAAATAATTCACTCATGTAAAATGTAATTCCTAACCCAACAAGTGTATTTTTTTTAGTTGTAATATTGGTGTGTAAGCAGCCATCTCAGTTCATTTTGCCTGGCCATGTTTTCTATTGAGTGCTGTTCTTACATTTTATGTGCCAGGGTGCTGGTATCTGGTTACCTTCCCATTGTTCTGCTGATGGGCTGCTGGGGGGGGCAGTGCAGCAGTAAAGAGTGACTGAAGAACATGTGACTGGGGGCACCTGGGAAACTAACAAAATGTGTAGCCCCATGTCAGATTTCAAAATTAATTATTAAAAAAAATCAGTTGGCTCTTTTGAAAAGCAGATTTCAGATCATAAGTCCGCTGTAGTAGCAATATTAACTGATTCATTTTTTAAAAAAAGTTTTCCCATGATGCACTGGCATAACTATAGAGGACCCAGCAGGTTGTGGGGGGGGGGGCAGGGAAGAGGTGTGCCCAGATCGCAGGGTCTTTTTCCTCCATAGCGCTCAAATTCTCCACCGCTTTCTTCTTTTAAGAAGAGCGAGCATGCAAGGGGGTTGCAGGCAGGCGCAATCGGGATCACCTATGCGTGCCAGGCCCTCTGAAAATTTTTCAGCCGGGGGACCCAGTACGCTCTTGTTAGGCCCCTGCCAGAATGATCATTTTGTAGTGTTGATTCATATTACAAAATCTTGCATTTTTGTAATATTTACCTATGCCTATCCAATTATTGGGTTCAGTAGAATATCTGTTGAGGAGGCAGTTGTTAAACATTCCCTTCACTACACTTATGCAAAGTAGCAAGAGTAAAGCTAAGCAGAGTCAGGCAGCACAACATCAAGCCAGTAGGATTAAAGCTATGCAAATGCACGAGTAAGAGATGGTGCATGCGTAGTAGTGTTTGAAGTCAGTACTGCCCTGACTCCTTCCAATTTTTATTCGAACCACCTACTGTGTTATCCTAATTCAATGATGTTAGATGCAGCTGCAGGTTCTCTAATATATACAGACAGGCAGCTTAGTTGCAGTCGGATATTCATACAATGCTGTGATTGGATGCATCTGGTTAAATACATAATTATGCAGTACTGGTAGTCATATCTGCATTTCCTTAGTTGCTATCAGTTCCTCTGAATCTTTTTTTTAAGTTGTCAGAAGTGACTGGGGATGAAAAAATTGTAGCATGGAAATTCTTGTTTATGTAAATCCATGCAAGCTTAACTTATTTACTAATAAACAGCCGGTATATTTTACACTTTTGTTTCGTTTATTTGATCTCAATGTAATTACTTTGGACTGGGGGAGAGCAGAGCCTTGATAACGTCAGTGAATTTCAGTATCATTCTAATTTATGTAGAAATTACTTTGAGACCGTTCTCACTATTCTTTCAGACACACATTTTCTGTTTTCGTATTACAATCTTTAAACCCAAGGCTCTTCTTGATTTATTCTAATTACATCATAAACCACATTTTAAGAACTGTATAAAAATATACCAAAGTAATTTTCTCCTTCTATTTTACTAGATTAAAAGCATAGGCAATGAATGTGGAAGTATTGTATTTTCGTAGAACCTTTCGTATTTATAAAATCCCTACCTGCCTTCACATTAAGATTGTTATTTGTTATTCTAGTTTAATTATCATTTCATGCAGTTATAAGATTTACTGATTTAGGCTGTTGGGTCTACTTAAATGTAGGGAACATTTACTAAAACATTTTACTAAAAACTCATCACCATTGTAACACTCCCTAAAACAGTCCGTTTTGCTCATCATAGCTCTGCAGTATGGGCATTCAGAACTTAATTACATGTGCATATTTATTTGGTCACCCCATACCAACTAGCCACTGGCGTAACTACCGGGGGAGCAGGGGGTGCGATTTGGCCAGGGCCCGCACCCCCTCAGGACCCCCCGGCAGCTTGCATGCCACTGACTTCTTCAGTGTTTCCGGGCGTACGGAGGGGGGCGGGGCCGGCTGCATGTCCCGCGCCAGGGTCAGCCCCCCTCTAGTTACTGCAACTAGCAGATCATCAGGGCCTATAAAGATACAACAAGAGAGTACCACAACTGATGCAGTCATTGCCTGAATTAATTTTCAGCCACATATCAGTTGGGCAGGCTCATCTGAGGTCACCATACATGAGTTTATAAGATACTAACTTGGTTGGGAGGGGATAGCATCTTTTATCTGTCCATCTATGGCGAATCATCCATAGAAATGCTAATTCAGTCCCTCTTGTTGTTACCCAACACATTGTGATTATCATGACATTTTTGCAATCCGAAGGTCAAATATATATATATATAATATAATTATTTATTATATATTAATATATAATTATATATATAATATATATTATTATAAAATTATAATACTATTATATATTATGATAATAAATATAATATTGATTTACGACACTTTTGACAATGATAGTAGAGAAGCAAAAAGAGAAAGTAAGCTATAAAGAGAGACAACTGTGTTTCACTTGATGAACCTCTTTCATAATTTAGGTCAAACTTTAAATAGTGGAGGCCTATTTATTAAGGTTCGAATTTTAGTGGTTTTAGAGGTTTTTGGACCCAACTAAACTCACTTTCTCTAAAGCTATGAATGTCATGACTGTTATTAATAGATCCAAATAAAAAAGTATCAATGGTAAATAATGCTGAACAAAAAGAAAATATACCATATTTTGACCAGTTTCCATTGACAAAAATACTGAAAGTATTTCCCACTAAGGGTGATTTCTTTATTCCCAGCTTCCTCAGCCTTAGGCCTAATGAGATGAGTGTGCCCTCTTGAGGATCTATAAAATGTGTTAAATGGCCGTATGTGAAATTTCCCTTGATGCAGAAATGGAAACAAATAAATCTTTTTTTTAAAAATAAAGCTGTAAAATTCATATTTGCTGCACTTAAAGTAATATTTTCTCATGTACAGGGAACTAAACTTGTGAAATTCACTTAAAAATAATAGCGTCTATTTTTCTATTTTCTATGAGTTGCTTGCAGTCTTGGGTACCATTTCTAGCTTAATGGAGTGAAAACACCCATGGCAAACATAAACATTTCTGTACAATAGAAGCACACATGCTCTTACAGAAGCTCTTAAGACTGCTGAAATGTCCTTTAAAAGACACCATAAATATATTACATATTCTTTGTGAAAACAATTTTGTCATACATCAGCAGGTAAAGTATAAAAATGTCAGCGGCAATGTTGAAATTAGACCAGAGACATTATTTCAGCTGACTTAAAAGTAGGCCAAGTAGCAAAAGAAATGTAGAAAAAGATAGAAGTTTTTTTGGCGTCTGCAAAAAAAATATATTATAGTAATCTTAAAGAACATTTGCAGCTTCTACCTGAGCAGAGGTACAGTAATAACTTGGAAGTGCATTTGAAAGGGTTTTGAGAGAAAAATTGTGTGCTCTTTTACTGCAGGGTACAACATTTCACAAAGGTGTCTACACTCTTCTTTTCATTTGCATGGCATGCCAGTTTGTTGGTTAGCCAGCTTAGATGTATGTGGCACAAGCTCCTAGGCGCAGAGACTCAAGCAAGAAAATTAACCCTATTAATTGTCATTCTTTCAAAGGCCCTTCTTGTGTTTTTTCTCTTGACTCAGTTGCACCCTACAGCTCATTCAAAATTAATGGTCATAGATGCAATTGGAATCAAAGTGGAATTGGATGTTTTATCATTTTTACAGCTTTTATTTTCTGGATTTGGTTGTGTAGACAAGCAAAACCACTGGATCAATTAATCTATCAATCTATGGATGACAGCATGATCAACACAAAAACAGAAACTAATTTTAGGGTAGTGGCTCGCAGGGAGATTTCTGGTATTCTCTCTACTATTTTTCCTCTTGACCTTAGATTGTCCAAAATTGGCATCTATTGCCGTGTATAAGGATGTCAGGTCTGGCCATTGGTGAGTGACTGGCAGGTAGGAGCCTGTATGCTCAGTAACCTGGGTTACACCCATTACTGGCTAGGTAATAACTGGAAGACATTTTTAGGTGAAAATAGCTTTAATGGGCAGATAAGGTAAATAACAAAATTGAAAGAAGTGCAAATCAAAAAACAGTAGTCCAAATACAGGCCTGTGTTGAGGCTAGAGTCAGGCAAAAGCAGAGTCCCGTAACAGGCTGGATGATTAGGGCTGGAGAAAGACAGGCAGAGGGTCTGGATAGATGGCAGGTAAGCAAAGTCAAGGAACAAGTCGCCAGTCAAACAAGGGAATCCACAGGGAAGTGAATCAGGCAATGGATGAGGACTGGGGAACAGAAACAAAGAACCGGGCAGGGAACAAGGAATCAGGTATGTATCAGGTAGGGACATAGGAATCGCAGAAATATATACTAAATGAGGCTCAGAAGCTTTGATGATCAATCAACTGTGAGTTGCAGGGAACAGGCTTATAAAGACCCATTATTGATAAATTGAGTCATCAAAAGTCATCCAAAGCAGCATCTCAATAGTGACACCATTTTTATTCATTTAGCTATAATGTTTCTATACTTATGGCATTTACGTCATATTATAGTGTATTGGAAACACTATGTAGAGCACTTTACCTTACACTATCCCTCTACTGCCTTCAAACTGCTTTCTTTTCAAACACTATGATGGGAACATGTATTTAGTTGTTAATGACATTGTAAACATTTTTGCAATCACATTCTTCAAAATGCTTAGCATACCAGTCACATTACATTATTATGCATAGGCTGATTTTATAGCCAACCCAAAAAAAAACTGTAGAATAAAGATTATATGCTCAAATTGTATCATTCTTCCATACATCTACAATTTTCCTTATAACATTAGTATTAGAATAGCTGTTTACAACTTTTAGTGATCATCAATGTATATACCAAATCAGGCAGTCTCCTAAAACAAAGAATAGGTATGCTTTTAAATGAATATTTTTCCCAGCTGATTTCAGAAACGATTCAAAGAGCCATTCATCTAGCTACCTGTGTAGTATAATACATGCATTGCTTGTGTGGCAATTTAGATTTTATTTTTTTAAAGCCTGCCGTTTTTTAAATAGATTGAGTTATGCTTTCTCAGTGAAGTTTAATGAAATATTGAACCAAGTAAGTTGGCTGCCTGATGAAGCTGGTTACTGCGAGAAAGGAATTTAATGTTCCTTATAAACAAATATTAAGGCTCAGACAGGGACCCGAGTTTATGTTTGCTTTTCATATTACAGGAAAAACAGTTAGAGCACTGAATTGCCATAAAAATAGAGTTACATTTTTATTTTTACTGGCCACACTTGGACAAGCAGATCGTTCCATGCCCGTTTTGTCTAAGGTCTATGTGTGGTTGCCACATGAGCTTGTTATGATGGTGATGACACATAAAAAGGACAATATAACAGCCCAACAGCCCCAAACACATTATTAGTCAACTTGCAGCAGGATGCAATTTTCGACAATGCAGCATGATTTTTTTCCCACAAAGCAGCATTTTCCCCCACAATTCCAATGTAATTGCAATCGCACGGTGGAGTTGCATCTGACGCAATTGAGGCTAATGTGTCAAAACATGGTACAAATTGGCCAGATTTGTGCAATTTCCTGCACTTTGTGTAAAAGCGATTCTTTAGAAATCTGCTGAACCTTTTGACACAGCTCATAAAGGGAACTCTAGAATTACTGTCAAGTTTGTGGTGTAGCTGCAGGGTTGCATGTGTCTATAGGTTCTGTAGAGTGTTACCAAGCACAACTTTAGACAGAGGCCTATTTACCATATAGGGCCTGTGCCTATGGCGGCAGCTTAGATGCTTATATGGTAAAAAAAAACTTTCCAGAGTAAAAACCCTACTTCCCCTGCTGCAGATGCTTTCCTGTTAAATCCAGTAGCAGAGGTGGGGGTCCATCTACCATCACTACCATGACATCACTGAGGAGGTTTTAACAAAATCCAAATTTATCTCATATTTTATTAAAAAACCATGACTAAACTCCCATGCTTGACTTATTTATTGATCATTGTATCTGAACAAAGCCAGTAGTCCATTGGATGATATATGGCAATTGTAACATATGCTTGTGATTGGTTTTACTAAGGGGAGGGACTACATGTGCTAGTACTTAAGGAACAGAGCAAGAGAGACTAGTTGGATTCTGCCTATGACTAAGTGCTGGGTAAGCATGAAACGCGTTAGAGGGGATACTATCCATGTCTTTTAACTATTGATGTGAATAAAATATATTTTTTTACCTACTAGCATGCCTTGGAGAAATTATTGAGTTTATGGTTTTACCTCTGTTTGGTCACTAGAGGTCTCCGGCATGCTTACCAGTAATATATATTGATTCTGCTCCCAATTTGATTCTAATAGTAAACTCCCATGCTTGACTTATTTATTGATAAAATAACCCAAATTAATTGGATTAATGTAATCAAATTTTCTGGGCTTTTTTCCCTTTTGCTTGATTTTTTCAAATTTTTGGGTTAAACCCAGCGCAGACCACAATAACTTCAAATTGAGGTGCCTCTACCATTGACTTACAGTATACAGGACTACGACAGGTCTGAGATAGCGGATTTTCAGATTCAGGCTTTTTGCAGTATCATGGTATAATAAATCTCGAAAAATCTGAGGTTTTTTTTCCATGAAAAATGAGAGTTTTTGCCCCAAAAAACCCGACCCGATAAATTTAAGGTTGTCATGTGGGATACCTGCAGGTCCAGTGCCTAGGGCAGCGCCAGACCTGAATATGCTACTAAAGTTGGCCTAAGATGCACAGATAATATCATACGAAGCAAATTTTCGTACGATATTCGATTCATGTATGGTGGGAAAAGAGCCGACCGATAGCAGAAAACTTGGATATCAGTCGGCTCATCGATCGGGATGGACAGAGATTTTGAAGTCATCCACACATCGGCCATTGTTGTGCTGAATCATCAGATACAGTTGGAATTCTATTGTTTCTACCTTTATATATGATGATTCAGCTCTACATGTGTGTGTATTGAAACTAACAATCTTTCTTGGAAAGATCTTTTACAAGAAAGAACGTAATTGCTACGTCTATGGCCACCTTAACTGTTGGGAAGTTCAAGTAGCGCCATTGTATGCAAGTACCTTTAATGAATGACATCAGTTCATAACTGCACCCACTGTTTATGCGACTACAACTGTGGTTGTGATTGTAAATTAGTTGTATGGCAGGCAGCAAGAACAGGGCTACGCTGTGCCCACCAACATTGAGCTCTGCACCTTGTGTCATATTTCTTCGCAACCAAACCCTGGACAAAAAGGCTTTTTAAATCAATACTTAAGAGATGTACCCCTTTTCAAGATAAGTAGCATCAGTAATTTATATATTATTAACATTGGCATCCGTGATTTTTTTAAATGACTGTTTTGCTAACTGCCGCATTACAACTTTAGCTTTAGCCCAATCAATAGAGACCATCAGAGACAGTATATTCATAAGTATTTAAAGGGTGTAATGAGCTGAGATATGCTAGTGGGATATGCTAGTGGCACATTAAGGAGTCATTTCATGGATCAACTGGCTTTAATTCAATAATTGAAGTCAGTGGCATAACTAGATATTACTGGGCCCACAGCAAATTATTTTTTTAGGCCGCCAAAATGTTTAGAGGTTGACTTGTTTTACCAATATTTATTGAAACTGTATATGAATTAGGGCCTCATGGGGCCCCTATATCTTCTGGGCCCCCTGCAGCCACAGGGTCTGCTTCCTGTATATTTACACCTCTGATTGAAGGTTAAGGCCTCTCATTTTTGGTTTTAAGGCAATTCTATGCATATAACATGAGGCATGTGAATTCCCTCTGTTTTAAGAACAATGTCACTGCATGTCTTGCTCTTTTGCACCATTTAGCCCTTCTCAACCTAACTCAACCCCTTTAGACTAGAAGAAAAGAACTTTCATTTGAAGCAACGTAGGGGGTTCTTCACAGTCAGGTCAGTGAGGTTGTGGAATGCACTGCCGGGTGATGTTGTGATGGCTGATTCAGTTAATGCATTTAAGAATGGCTTGGATGATTTTTTGGAAAGACATAATATCAAAGGCTATTGTGATACTAAACTCTATAGTTAATATAGGTATGGTATATAGAATTTGTATGAAAGTAGTGAGGGGTGTGTGTATGGATGCTGGGTTTTCATTTGGAGGGGTTGGACTTGATGGACTTTGTCTTTTTTCAACCCGATTGAACTATGTAACTATGTAACTATGATAGTTGCTCTTCTGTCCGTAGTACAGATAGCCATATTTAGTATTTTAGGCTACTAATACATTAGCATGCTTTTTTGAAGTAAAAATAATAATTTTTAGATATAAAATATTTGAAGTTACTAGCCTTGGATAACATAGACAGTATAATATTAATGAATTGCTAAGTACAGTATTAGCATTGTATTAGCATGGCTAAGTATTTTAATGAAACTCTCTAATCCTTAATCCCCTGTGCACCTAATGATATCCAGACCTGAGTATTATTATTTACCTAAAGAGAATTGTTCTTTCTAGATTACAGTTAATCTGCTTTATAGAAACATCTGCCTTCATTCCTCCCTAAATCTTGTTTGCCTTGTTTTGCTATCTTGTTTCTCTTCATGTCTTCATTTATTCGTTTTTCAATATTGAATCAGATCCTTGGTATTTACTCTTTTACACAATTCAGGCTGGTGGTGATTTCAGTAGTAGCAAGTTTTAGATGTCCCATTGGACAATATATAAACATGTTTCATTATTGCCTGAAATTTATTTTTTCCACATCTTGCCTGAACACTAAGTTTTTTCATGCCTTGGTAGTTAACCTTTCACCTCTTTACTCTGGAGCTCTCCCGGTCATTAGAATATTTAGGGGGACATCTATCATTGTTAATACTCTGAGTGATGTGTTATAGAACTGTGAAATTGATTCCATACGTGAATACGCAAAGGCGCTATCCCTTTACTGGGATTGGCCATTTAAAATAGTTCTACCTTTTTTCTGCATGGAGAAATTCTTGTAAGATTTACTTTGAAACAAAAATGTAATCCTGAACCATGAAACAACAAAGTGCAAAAGCTAGGAGTTTTTCATTCTTACACATTCTTGTACATAGAAATGCACATAATATTCGCAATTTGTGATTTTTGCCATATTTAAAAAGCTCTTATAGACATTCGCGTGTGAAAAAAATATTGAAATACTGTTTGCACACTCTTATTCAGCTTTATAAATATAACCATGTGCAGGACAAATATATTGACTGTGCTGACCAATCTGCCCTGCGCAGAGTTTATAAATGAGCCCCACTAAGTGTGCCCAGGAGCATTAACCCATAACAACCAATTAGCAGGTAGCATTTACCGGTCACCTGTTTCAAGGCAAAGATTCTATTGGTTGCTATGGGTTACTGCACCTGGGCAAACTTAGTGTCTTTAAAGGGGCAGGAAACCTCGTCGGCGCTAACCCCCCTCCCCCCTCCCATGTATTGCCCCCCCTCCCTCCTCCCCCCTGGCCTACCCCTCCCGCTGGGCAAATGCCCCTAACTTGTTACTTACCCTTCTGCGCAGGTCCAGTCCAGGGAGTTCACAGGCGACATCTTCTTCCACGCGATCTTCTTCCTCCTTTGACCGGCGTTTTGGCGCATGCGCAGTAGGAGCATTTCGCCGGTACGGATCTACTGCGCATGCACCAAAAGTCACGCGCATGCGCAGTAGATCGTACCGGCGAAATGATCATACTGCACATGCGCCGGTCAAAGGAGGAAGAAGATCGCGTGGAAGAAGATGTCGCCTGTGAACTCCCTGGACTGGACCTGCGCAGAAGGGTAAGTAACAAGTTAGGGGCATTTGCCCAGCGGGAGGGGTAGGCCAGGGGGGAGGAGGGAGGGGGGGCAATACACGGGAGGGGGGGTGGGGGGTTAGCGCCGAGGAGGTTTCCTTCCCCTTTAATTGCATATGGGGGTTAGAGTGTAAGCTAGCAAGATATATAACTATGTACAAGTCAAATATAGGTTTATAAAATAGGGTAGTGAATTATGACAATCAATAAAGGAAAAGCTTTCCAACCATCACCAGCATGTCCTACTCTCACTGTTTTAGGCCCATTTCTACAGAGGTAACATGACCCTTAATATTAACATATCCTTGGTAATGTTGCAGAACTGGGATATAATGGGAACTTTTCTACTGGAACCTTATGTTAAAGAAAAGGGGCAATTTATATTTTTTCAGACTGAGGCTGAGGCTCCTTATTTCACTTTATTCATTAGATACTACAGGCAAAGATGTATTTAAGAACAGGGCTCAATCCCCGCATATGTAGTAAATGGCACAACATTTGCACAGCAGCAGAAACCCATAGCAACCAATAAGATGTTTGTTATTAAACAGATGGCCAGTAAATGCTACCTGATGATTGGTTGCTATAAGTGAAGTGTAGTCAACTTTGTTCCTCTGTTTAAAGGAATACTCTTAGAGGCACTACTTTGACCCTCTTTATGAACTGCTCATATGGTTCTTCCACATGCTAAAGTAAATTAGGCCTAAAACACATTTTAAAAATTAATTTGAGCCCTTAAAGCTCGACATTCAGACAATATGGGGTTTAACACAGCCTCTTGTTTTACTGGCACCCACACAAACAAAGCATTTTATTGGCTGGTTTAATTTCGAATGACCCTTATTTTTAAATTCACAGCACTTGTCTCAAAATGATAGAATGCTGTATTGTTAGAATCCAACTCCTAATTTGCATAGTACATCAAGAAATACCTTAGTAGTAAGGCATGTCTATAACTGAATACCAAAAATAAAATGCACACAGTTACCCACAGACTTCAATGCATTTTGGTGAATTTTCAGCAAAGTGAAAGGGGTCAGATTCGCTCATTACTACTGCTAATTTTAAATTAGCTACATATTATGGTATGAGCATGTTTTCTTTGGATGGGTGGACAAATAACACTAGCAGAGCTTGGAACTTTTTATTACTTTCCTTCAAGTTATGTTGATAGTTATTTTATTCTGTCTGTTAAATGCTACAAGGTATTTGGATAGTAGAGATTTTGGGCGTGTACGTGATTAGGTATTATAATTATGAATACATTTCAATAATTCTTTTGTAGTTGTTTTGCTGCTTTTTTGTTTGTTTAGTGTGTAGGGACTCCTTCTTTAGCTCATACTAAGTATTGCTCCCTGAAGATTCATTTGTTTGATAGCAGCATTTCCAATTCACTGCATGTTTAGGGCCTTTCAGTGCTGTTAAATATTTATATCCTATCCCATCATTGGGATCCTTGAAGTGGGTTAAAAAAAGTTTATTTTTATTAAATTCATTATTATTCTGTGTTTACATTGTCTTCTTTTCAATTATTCATTGTCTCCCATACTACATTTTTCTTTTCAGCTCTATGGGATTTTTTTTTTTTTTACAATATCTTGCTTCATATTTTTATTGTTAAACCTTATTTTGATCGCTGTCTGTATTACATTGCGATAGTATTTGGCTTAGTATAAAGTTATCAATTATTTAATGCCCCACATTTTTCCACAGCACACTCTAAAAGTAGCAACAACAAATACATAGAAATAGATTGCAGCAACTGGAGAGCCTCTCATGTGAGCTTGCAATCTAGAGGTGATATAGTAAAATAGCTGTGCACAAATGAGAGCTTGAGGCATTTAAGGCACACCATATGTAATTATGGAAGACATAGTTTCACGATTACGCCTATTTTGTCAATATTAGTATTTAACAGTACATTGGAATGAATCGTATTTATTAAATAACTATAATAAACTATATCTAGTGGAAAAGCTCCCACGGTCGCATTGGGTGCCTGAAATGTGTGATGGTCCGGTGAATGCTGAGAGTTATTAGCAAACAGATTTGAACTGAGAGAGCGGTTGAACTGTAAAGTTTGATGTAACCCAATAATCTGGTTAAAGAAATGGACGAAGATCCAGACCATGCCTAAAAATATGGCACTTATAGCATACAAACAACTTACATACAACTCACACTTACAAACAGTGGCTAAGTAACATACTGTGGTTTTCTAGACTTTTATTAACATTTATCTTTAATAAACCACCTGCCCCATTCCACTCTGGTGTGTGTTGTCTACTGCAGAGCACAGAAAGGTAAAAATAAATAATATGTTAAGACAAACATCTATCTTGTATTTAATAAGTAAATGTATATGTTTCAACTATTATACAAATTCATTAAGAACAAACATACAGACCCTATCTCGTATGTAACCCTAGGACTGCCTGTATAGTTCAATGAAAAATGAATCTCCTAACTCAATTCCAAATTTCCTCATGTATTTTGAACCAATGAATGTATGCCTAACCCTAGCGGAGCAACTGTTTGCACTCCATGATTAGTCATAGTTACACAATAACATATTTAATTTGGGCTTAAATAAAGGCAGCTGTTCATCCCTTTCAACCCATACGAATGATCCCCTAGCACAAATTAACAAATAAAGTGGCCAATTTACTACCATTCAGATTTCTTTTTTTTCACAAATCGCCTTTTCCTCTAAAAATGCCGTAGTGACGGCTTCGCCGTACTTTGCCAGGTGTAGTTTCGCCAGGGTTGCTCAAATTCACTAAAATCCGAAGTTGCGACCAGGGAGGTGAAAGGTAGCGAAGTTGCGCTAGAGTTAATTCGTCAAGGAAAGTGAAGTTGCGCTAGCGATGCCTAATTTGCATACGGCGCCAAGTTAAAGTACAATGGACGTATATGTAGCAGCAAATATATTACACTACACAAGCCTGGGAAAACTTCATAAAGTTGTTGTTATTTTGCCCTATTTATTTTGCACTATACATGTGCCCCAAGGTCCTATAGAAGTCAGGGGGAGCTGCACTGATCCTATTGGATTTTTTTTAGCCATTTAGACTTTTAGAGGTTTTCAGATTTTGTCTGAAAAAAATAGAAATTTTAGAGGTTTTAAAGATATCCGTACCCAATTGTAGCTTATTTATTAATAAAATAACACAAATTGCTTGAATTTTTCAAGTTTTTGCCTGAAAAAGTCAGATTTTTGGGCTAATCCCTGATCAGACTACGAAAACTTCAAATTGAGATAGGTGCTTCTCCTATTGACTTATACAGGACCTAGACAGTTCTGAGATGGTGGATTTTCGGATTCTGGCTTTTTTTTGCTCCGTCATTCCAGGGGATAATAAATCTCCAAAAAATCGAGTTTTTTTTCCTCTAAAAATCCAACTTTCTAGTAAAATACAAACTCAAATTTTTTGAGATTTTAACATTTGGATTTTTCTAAATAACCCCCTTAGTGTTCTTTCCATTTGTACTTTTTTCTTTGGATCTTTCAATAATAACTTTCATGGCATTCGTGGTTTTAGAGAAATAGAGTTTAATAATGGTTTCAAAAAGCTCTAATACCACTAAAATTAAACCTCTAAATAAATGGGCCTCCAAATGGAGTTTTTTCCTGACCAAGAAGCCCCTCATTAAGGCAATAATCCAGGCAACATTATTTTTTTATTTGCTCAAGTCATACCCTTTTTTATTTAAGCAAGTACTTTATTTGCTTTAGAATACACTGACTGACATTGCCTAATGCTGCAAAGTCTGTTATCTGTAAAAAACCTAAATCCTTCTTAACTAAGTAGGGCCCTGAGATATTTCCATTTTGTTTATACCTAGATTTGTTTTACTCTTGCCATGCATTTTTCATTTTCAATGAACACATGCTTTTTTGTATGCTCTGTTGCCTCCTAGTACCCAATAGAAGTTTCAGCTGACCCAGCTAACTTGAATGCCTTAAATGGACATTTTTTATTTGTAACCTCAAGGCTAACCTTTTTATCAGAACATAATGGTTTTGTTTGCTACGTCATTCCTTGCTTGTAACTGTAATATGCAGAGAAGTATATTTGTTAAATGGCTTTTTAGCCGTTGCATTTGCCTTCTGTATTTAACCCTGTGAAAAAAATCCCAATTTTATTTATATATATATATATATATATATATATATATATATATATATATATATATATATATATATATATATATATATATATATATATATATATATATATATATATATATATAGAAATCCATCCATAGAGAGCAGCGCACACTGGAATTTTTTAAAAAGATTTAATTTATTTATCAAATATTAAAAATGTATATTACATGTATCGACGTTTCGGTCCTGGTCTGGGACCGTTCTCAAGATACCACATGTGTATAAGACTAGGGTATTTATACCCTCCTCTTTCCCCAAACAGGAAGTGAAATCACCAACACACATCACAAATGACATAGGAAATCTGTCTCACCTTACTTTTAGGGACAGTGATAAAGAAACATATTTACACATTTGTATCAAATCACACCTCGTGTTGCTGAAACAGCTATCAAACATTGTAGTATTTGTCATTCTAATGTCATATCAACAAAAAAGCAAAAAAGCAAAAAACATGGCAAAGTCGTATTGATTATAAATATCATCTCTGGTTAAGAAAACAGGTCAGGGACAACTGTTCATTAAGACCGTTTGGTGCCATAGTATTCAGTTTTTTTATCCAAAAACATTCTCTTTGCAAGAGTAGTTTAGACCTATCTCCACCTCTCCGAGGAGGGGGTATATGGTCGATGCCAATATATTTAAAAGTAGGTAACCGATGTCCCATCTCCAAAAAATGTTTGGCAACAGGTTTAGTAGTACAGTTGTCCCTGAAAGCCGTGCTAATGGCCGAACGATGGCCATCCATCCGGAGCCTCAGAGTCAGATCAGTCTTGCCCACATATGAAAGACCGCACGGACAGGTAATTAAGTAAATAACGTGAGTTGTAGTGCAAGTAATATGTGATCTGATAGCAAAGCGTCTCCCCGTGTGGGGGTGTGTGAAGCTATGACTCGGACTCATATACCGACAGGATGTGCAGGTTGGACATCTAAAGCATCCCATCTTCCTGTTGGCCAACCATCCCTTCTGTACCTGTTGATAACTCAAAATAGGATCAGTCTTAACTAAGAGATTGTGCAAGTTCACACCTTTCTTATAAGCCATCAGAGGGGGACTGTTGATAACTGATTTCAATCCATTGTCAGCCTGTAAGATATTCCAATTTCGATGTACCACTTTTTTGATTTGTCCAGAAACCCCAGAGAAATGTGAGGAAAAGACAACCCTATTGACAACTGGATCTTTCTTAGCACTTACCAATACCTTCCTTTTGGCCTTAAAGAGAGCCTGTTTGAGCAATCTACGGGGATACCCCCTAACCAGAAATCTGTCCTCCATTTCTTTAAGTTGGACAGCTCTGGTGTCATCAGATGAATTGTTTCGTAAAACTCTACAAAATTGCGAAATAGGGAGAGAGATTTTCATGGTTTCAGGATGTTGACTATTAAACTGTAACAAAGTATTGCGATCAGTGACTTTTCTATACAAGGAATATTCAAACTTGTCCCCATTACGCCTGATTTTCACATCCAAAAATTGTACACTATCAGAGCTGGTGGTGGCCGTAAATTTCACAGGTCCGCACAAAGAATTTAAATGGGTAACCATGGACATGAAGGATACAGTACTTCACTGCCCTTCCAAAATATCAATATATCGTCTATATAGCGTCTGAAAAATAAAAGACTGGTCCCATAGTCAGGCATGATGTTGTTTTGCTCAAATTGATGCATAAAAAGATTAGCATATGCAGGTGCCATGGCAGCACCCATTGCGGTACCTGACACCTGCATATAAAAATTGTGTTCGAATCTGAAATAGTTTAATGTAAGGCACATGTGTAGTAGCTGCATAACACATTCAATATTTGGTCCTGTGTATGGATCATATTGTATAATTGATCGCCGGACAGCCTCCTCCCCCAAACCATGGGGAATGCAAGTGTATAAATTAACAACGTCCATACTGGCCAACGTGATGGTTTCGTCCGGATCAACCCTGAAAACATCTATAAGACTTAATAAATGTGGGGTATCCCTCAAATAAGTAGGGGTGGCTTGGACTATAGGTTGCAATACATTGTCTATAAATATCCCGACAGGGTGGAGGAGACTGTCTCTACTAGAAACGATCGGACGTCCAGGGGGAGCTACAGGATTTTTATGCACCTTGGGCAAGGTGTATAAAACCGGACACTTTGGAAAATCCATGGTTAAAAAAGATCTAAGCTCCTCAGATATATAACCGCTCTCAAAAGAGAATTTAATGTATTGATCCACCTGTTTTTTAAATTGATTCACAGGATCCCCATTGAGTAACCTATACACATGACCATCAGAGAGTTGTCGTGCAATTTCATTGCGGTAATCCACATAATTGAGTAATACAATACCCCCGCCTTTATCAGCGGGGCGTATCACAATATTATTATCACTAGACAAGGATTTGATAGCCGCATTTTCAGCTTTAGTTAAGTTACTCGAGGATACCTGTGAAGCGATTATCGGTCCCACCTCATTATCAACACTTTGCTTAAACAGTCTAATAGCCTGATTGGTCACTGGCGGATTGAATAAACTCTTTAGTTTCAAATTAGTCATGGGAGCTACAGACGAACAATCCCTATAAATATCCTTCACACTTAACAATCTGCAAAATTTGAAAAAGTCAATGTCCCAGTCGAACTGTTTCTGGGCAGAAGTCGGAACAAAAGTCAGACCCTTCTTTAGGAGGCTGATTTCCCCCTCAGATAAAGAATGTTGGGACAGGTTAAAAATTGGAATTTCTAGATCTTGCGATTTTTTCCTTTTTTGGCCTCTCCTCGTACGGCACTTCTTGTATTGCCCCGTCCTATAGGTCGTCTGCCCGAATCCACCGGGGTATTGGCCAAAAAAGGAGGATCATCATGCATATCAATCGCTTCCCGTGTAGTAGATATAGAATGTACATTACCCACTGCTGTTTCGTTCGGTTCGGAGTCGCCTGAACTGGCATCAACGGAGTTTAAAGGACGTGTAAGTTTAACTCGTTTGCGCCATCGTGGACGCTGGCTTCCAAAGGCCCCGTCCTTCTCACCTGTAAGCCACCGATAAACTCGAAAGCCGGTATAGTCTTCGTTCATGCGACGAAGCTTCTCCCTCTTGAAGCGTAATAGCTCCTGTTTATATTTCTCCACCTGCATCCTAGCGCGAGTGAAAGGTTCACGCGTCTCGGCAGACTGCGCTGCTACTCCATGTTGAATTTCAAAAGCGAACCGGATGAAACAGCAGTGGGTAATGTACATTCTATATCTACTACACGGGAAGCGATTGATATGCATGATGATCCTCCTGTTTTGGCCAATACCCCGGTGGATTCGGGCAGACCACCTATAGGACGGGGCAATACAAGAAGTGCCGTACGAGGAGAGGCCAAAAAAGGAAAAAATCGCAAGATCTAGAAATTCCAATTTTTAACCTGTCCCAACATTCTTTATCTGAGGGGGAAATCAGCCTCCTAAAGAAGGGTCTGACTTTTGTTCCGACTTCTGCCCAGAAACAGTTCGACTGGGACATTGACTTTTTCAAATTTTGCAGATTGTTAAGTTTGAAGGATATTTATAGGGATTGTTCGTCTGTAGCTCCCATGACTAATTTGAAACTAAAGAGTTTATTCAATCCGCCAGTGACCAATCAGGCTATTAGACTGTTTAAGCAAAGTGTTGATAATGAGGTGGGACCGATAATCGCTTCACAGGTATCCTCGAGTAACTTAACTAAAGCTGAAAATGCGGCTATCAAATCCTTGTCTAGTGATAATAATATTGTGATACGCCCCGCTGATAAAGGCGGGGGTATTGTATTACTCAATTATGTGGATTACCGCAATGAAATTGCACGACAACTCTCTGATGGTCATGTGTATAGGTTACTCAATGGGGATCCTGTGAATCAATTTAAAAAACAGGTGGATCAATACATTAAATTCTCTTTTGAGAGCGGTTATATATCTGAGGAGCTTAGATCTTTTTTAACCATGGATTTTCCAAAGTGTCCGGTTTTATACACCTTGCCCAAGGTGCATAAAAATGCTGTAGCTCCCCCTGGACGTCCGATCGTTTCTAGTAGAGACAGTCTCCTCCACCCTGTCGGGATATTTATAGACAATGTATTGCAACCTATAGTCCAAGCCACCCCTACTTATTTGAGGGATACCCCACATTTATTAAGTCTTATAGATGTTTTCAGGGTTGATCCGGACGAAACCATCACGTTGGCCAGTATGGACGTTGTTAATTTATACACTTGCATTCCCCATGGTTTGGGGGAGGAGGCTGTCCGGCGATCAATTATACAATATGATCCATACACAGGACCAAATATTGAATGTGTTATGCAGCTACTACACATGTGCCTTACATTAAACTATTTCAGATTCGAACACAATTTTTATATGCAGGTGTCAGGTACCGCAATGGGTGCTGCCATGGCACCTGCATATGCTAATCTTTTTATGCATCAATTTGAGCAAAACAACATCATGCCTGACTATGGGACCAGTCTTTTATTTTTCAGACGCTATATAGACGATATATTGATATTTTGGAAGGGCAGTGAAGTATCCTTCATGTCCATGGTTACCCATTTAAATTCTTTGTGCGGACCTGTGAAATTTACGGCCACCACCAGCTCTGATAGTGTACAATTTTTGGATGTGAAAATCAGGCGTAATGGGGACAAGTTTGAATATTCCTTGTATAGAAAAGTCACTGATCGCAATACTTTGTTACAGTTTAATAGTCAACATCCTGAAACCATGAAAATCTCTCTCCCTATTTCGCAATTTTGTAGAGTTTTACGAAACAATTCATCTGATGACACCAGAGCTGTCCAACTTAAAGAAATGGAGGACAGATTTCTGGTTAGGGGGTATCCCCGTAGATTGCTCAAACAGGCTCTCTTTAAGGCCAAAAGGAAGGTATTGGTAAGTGCTAAGAAAGATCCAGTTGTCAATAGGGTTGTCTTTTCCTCACATTTCTCTGGGGTTTCTGGACAAATCAAAAAAGTGGTACATCGAAATTGGAATATCTTACAGGCTGACAATGGATTGAAATCAGTTATCAACAGTCCCCCTCTGATGGCTTATAAGAAAGGTGTGAACTTGCACAATCTCTTAGTTAAGACTGATCCTATTTTGAGTTATCAACAGGTACAGAAGGGATGGTTGGCCAACAGGAAGATGGGATGCTTTAGATGTCCAACCTGCACATCCTGTCGGTATATGAGTCCGAGTCATAGCTTCACACACCCCCACACGGGGAGACGCTTTGCTATCAGATCACATATTACTTGCACTACAACTCACGTTATTTACTTAATTACCTGTCCGTGCGGTCTTTCATATGTGGGCAAGACTGATCTGACTCTGAGGCTCCGGATGGATGGCCATCGTTCGGCCATTAGCACGGCTTTCAGGGACAACTGTACTACTAAACCTGTTGCCAAACATTTTTTGGAGATGGGACATCGGTTACCTACTTTTAAATATATTGGCATCGACCATATACCCCCTCCTCGGAGAGGTGGAGATAGGTCTAAACTACTCTTGCAAAGAGAATGTTTTTGGATAAAAAAACTGAATACTATGGCACCAAACGGTCTTAATGAACAGTTGTCCCTGACCTGTTTTCTTAACCAGAGATGATATTTATAATCAATACGACTTTGCCATGTTTTTTGCTTTTTTGTTGATATGACATTAGAATGACAAATACTACAATGTTTGATAGCTGTTTCAGCAACACGAGGTGCGATTTGATACAAATGTGTAAATATGTTTCTTTATCACTGTCCCTAAAAGTAAGGTGAGACAGATGAGCAACTTTGTTGCGAATTATGAATGAACAGCACTTTACAAATTGTTTGCCATTTCCTATGTCATTTGTGATGTGTGTTGGTGATTTCACTTCCTGTTTGGGGAAAGAGGAGGGTATAAATACCCTAGTCTTATACACATGTGGTATCTTGAGAACGGTCCCAGACCAGGACCGAAACGTCGATACATGTAATATACATTTTTAATATTTGATAAATAAATTAAATCTTTTTAAAAAATTCCAGTGTGCGCTGCTCTCTATGGATGGATTTCTGAATATTTGACATGGCAGCAGCACCTGGTATTTGATTTTTTGAAGGTGTGCGAGAGACCCACTCTGTCTTTTTATATATATATATATATATATATATATATATATATATATATATATATATATATATATATATATATATATATATATATATATATAGTCAACGGAAAAGCCAGCACTCTCGATAAATGGTTTAAATTGCCTGGGTGCAGTGTCCAAACTTTCAATGTACAAACAGCAAAAAGGGTCCGCACTCTCAGGTCTTAAAAATGTAAAAAAGTTTTATTGTTAATGCCAGACTAACGTTTCGGCCTCCTCCGAGGCCTTTTCCCTTTGAGAAAGGCCTCGGAGGAGGCCGAAACGTTAGTCTGGCATTAACAATAAAACTTTTTTACATTTTTAAGACCTGAGAGTGCGGACCCTTTTTGCTGTTTATATATATATATATATATATATATATATATATAGAAAATCCAAAAATTAGGATGCACACAGGTGTTCCATCAAAAAGTTAAAAAACTTACATTTTATTTAGTACATTTAAAAAAGCAGGTCGACGTTTCGGTCTGTATCTAAGACCATTTTCAAGACCATAAACTGCTTAGTAAAATGTTACAGATATAAATAGTTAAAACAACATAGCACTCATCCACTCACAAGCACTCATGCAGAAAAGCCCTTATATTGGCATAGTTTGCTCATTTAAAATGCAGTGTCATAATCACTTCCGTATTTATGCATCACAGTCTTAAAATAGACCAGATTTTGATCACTTTTCCATGAATGCTCACCTACATAAGTGCTAGAGATAAAAGGGGTAATTTATGACCTGCAAGTGCAGTTGTTGTCATGCAACTTTAGGCAAAGTCATTACATGTAAACACGTCATTGTTTAAGAGAACTTCTACTAAAGCTTTGCACCTCTTGTTATGCTTCTAGCTTTCAAGTCATTTATGGCAGCCATTCATTACAGGTTTTCCATATGCCTGAGAGTGGTGCACGCTGTGCTTTGTGCTGGATCTGCAATCCACTTGTATTATAATAATCCATTGAATGCATTTTTACACTCACAGAGCAGCAAATTCCAGAATATATATTAACACTGGGATTCCAGATTTTGCATGGCCCGGAGTTCTTTCTAGGCTTATATAATGACACTGATATATGGGTCTTGATTAAGAATTGATGAATATTCTGGAATTCTCAAATGAAAATTCATTCTTATTACTTTGCTATTTAAGAATACATAAATTCTTAACAGGAGACAGTTTGTCTTTGTCAGTGCTCAGACATAGAAAAAGGCTCAGTTAAAATAATTTATAACGGATGAGTAACAACCCATTTGTTACATAGACAATAAACAACGCATGAGTGTGGGCAATCCTCTGATTTTAGATTAGGTAATGCAAACATTTCTGATCGCTAAAGGGAAGTAAAAAAAAGTCAGTACCATAATGAAAAACAAGGTAATTTGTACAGGAGATTATAATGAAATGTAAAATGCAAATGTAGAGAGAAAAGACAAAGTACTAAGCAGACATCCAGAATGAGGCATACTTCTAGATGAGGGCGTTGTCATCTAATCTTGGTGATTCAATTCAGTTAAATTCTGGAGAATGAGAACAAAGATTTTTTTTATCAGTATAGTAATAGGTGCAATAAAATAGGAAAGACATAAACTGTTGTATATTTAATATACATAAAAATGTAGGATCGGATAAAGCACTCCTGGGATTTTTAAAAATTCAAATTTTTATTCCATATTAATCATGTTAATGAACGTTTCGGCTGCTGTCTAGAGCCTTTGTCAAGATATATATATATTTGCCACTGAAATGTATTTATGGTATCTTAATTACCATCAAGTTTAAGGTACTGTTTCATTATAACAATGGAGTCTATGGGAGATGGTTGTCCTATATTTTGAAGCTTTCTGGATATCAGGTTTCTGGATCTATCAACAATGCAAAAATAATAAATGGTACAGAGCGGAATGAGTGGATAATAAATTCTTCGACCATAGGATGAATCCCCCCATTTCAATAGTCTGATGATCCAACTGTGCCTTCCTGTTATCCCTCCCAGCCATTTTAATGGTAAACATTACATCATTAAAATCAGACTTGCATTTTCAAAAAGGAGACGATGGCAAGTTTCAGAACAATATTGTTCAAGTCTATTTTTATGCCAAGTAAACTTTTACTGTTGCTTTTCAAAAACAAGACTTTGCTTCCACAGCATGCCTGCTAACTTGAGGTTTTAATTAAGGTTATATGTAGCTATTTGAAAGGAACAGAATCAAATTGATTGCAAATAAAGGCGAGCATTTGTTTTTGAGACAGACTTTGGAGGAAAGGCAATCTTGGCGCCTCTTTGTGAATTAGTAAATCCAGAATCACTTTCCATTAGAAATATAGGTCAGTGCCATTTATCTCCAGCCTGACAGTATTTGTATGTAAATTGTTTCATTATTGTGGCTCGAGTTATTTTGGCTAGGGCAGTTTGCTGTCATAATCACATGGTGGCATAATTAATGCAGATTCTGGAAAAAGCAAATAATGATAAATAATGCACTAGCTTTCCTGAAGTGAACAGCATGGAGGCTAAAGCTGTTAAGAAATGGCATTGATCAAAGTGGCTTCTGTGCATGATTCTTTTAATAGACTATAGAAAATGCATGATTGCTGTTATTAGTAAAGTGACAACCCATTCCTCCTTGCAGAAAACTTAGGGATATTTTCAGACATTGTGTTGTAGAGAAGCTCCAACAGTGCCATTCCCCCTATAAAGGCCAGTGTAAATCAACTTCTTGACCAATTAGCTTTTAGCTGTGCTGTAATAAAACAGTACATTGCAATTGGTGTTCAAATGGTTTATGTAGCTTTAAAGGAGAATTCAACCTAAAGTTAAAAAAACCCTACTCCCTACCCTACATAGACCAGAAGTGTCTGAAGATGGCGCCTGTAAACTCCGATGCCTGAATCTGCACTGAGGGGCAAGTAAAACATTAGGGTAATTTGCCCGGGGTAACACTTAGTCTGGAGGGAGGAGGGAGGGGGGTCTGGAATTGTAGGGGTAGGGGGGAATGTTTTTTTTTTTAACTTTACGGTTGAATTCTCCTTTAAGACATAAGCAACATGGACACTCTGACCATCCAGATATAACGTCTAGTTGTTCTGTTACGCCACCAACGGGAAAGATATGATGATGTAGTAAACCACCTTCTCGCTTCAGTTATTTTCCCTTTTGTTATTAATCAATATGTATGATTTGAGCTTGATTTTTGTGTTGAACATACTGGTCAATTGTTACATATTATATGAATTAATATAATACATGTTCCATCTGTTCATTATGTATTGTAACATGCTATAAGATGTACATGTCTATCATTTTCTGATATTCTTTTGTCTGTAACAAACGACAACTTCTTTTCTTTTTTTCTTTTTGGAAAAATAATAAAAATTTATTGAAAACAAAGACATAAGCAACATGTTGCTCACCAACCCATCGGATGCTGCTCCCAGTGGCATTAAAGCAGGTGTTTATTTTTGAATTTCTGATTTAGAGACAAGTTTTGGTTGCATAAAAACCAGGTGTACTGCCAAACAAAGCCTCCTGTTGTCTGACAGTTAACAAATGGCCAATCACAGCACTTTTTTTTGCACCACACAGGAACATTTTTATGCTTGTGTTGCTTGCTTTTTTATCTCAATGTGGCTCAGTGGAAAAAATGTTGGAGACCCCAGCATTAAGGCACGGTGATACATGTTACTGAAAGACCACTTATCCAATAAAACACAGTTTCTATGACAATAAAATATATACAGGCAAAATATAAGATAGCTTAAGACAACATGATCTAATTAATCTAGATCAGAACGTCTCAGAATCATCACAGGGCACCCTTTGAGTTGAGAGAGTGAGATATCTTTTAAATAATCAAAGAACCTTCTTCTTACGATCAGTCACTGTTTACTGAAACACAAATTTGCATTTGAGAATATTTTGCATTTAGACCCACACCAAAACTGGCATAAGACCTTGTGCTCCTATATTGGGATGTATTTTCTGACTTCTCGCATAAATTACAGAACATTTTCTTCATGTCACCTTAGCCTCATGAAACCAGTTTGCCCGTATTCAGATTCTCAGAATATTTAATACCAGAATTGATAAGAGATGTTCAGATACAATGTAGAACACATGGTTCCCTTGCAATTGTTATACAGAATGATGTTTAGCAACTGTATACCGCTTAGAACAATTGCAGGCAACGTAATGCAGTTGTTACATACTCAAATCTGCATATTTTTCTACACTTTTTGTTATACCTGTCAGTGTAGATGTACTTCACAATTCCATACTAAGCAGTTAAACCCCATGCTTAGTGCTGCGCCTCCCACTGTCTGATTCAACATTTTTCTTGCTTGATTGTTACTTGTTAGTTCCGGCGAGACCACATAGAAACAAATTACTTTCCTTTGATTGCTCGGGGAGAACTGCAAAAGACGTATGCTGTAACCTGATATAAAAATTGCAAAATGGCTTCAGAATATCTAGACTACTTTGAAAAAAATCATATGATTGAAAACAGTTTCATGGCATAAGTTGCTCATTCAATCACTGCTATTTATAATACAAATCAAACTAAAATCATATCAGAAATAGCGCTTTACTTTTTTTTATGTATCATTGATCATTCGGTATATTACTATTAAATAAACAGATTACATTTTAATATAGGTGACGTATGTACTGTATGCTTCAGATTAGGGTTGCACCGAATCCATTATTTTGGATTCGACCAAACCCCCGAATCCTTTGTGAAAGATTCGGCCGAATACCGAACCGAATCCGAACCCTAATTTGCATATGCAAATTAAGGGTGGGAAGGGGAAAAAAATTGTACTTCCTTGTTTTGTGACAAAAAGCGATTTCCCTCCCCACTCCTAATTTGCATATGCAAATTAGGGTTCGAATTCGGTTCGGCCGGGCAGAAGGATTCGGTCGAATCTGAATCCTGCTGAAAAAGGCCGAATCCTGGCCGAATCCCGAACCGAATCCTGGATTCGGTGCATCCCTACTTCAGATAGGGCAGAATTTATGCAAAATAGGCAAAAAGGTATGTTTTTTACCCCCCAAAGATAAAACAATACCCACCTGCTTATCAAAGCTTATTTTCCTCACATATGTGCATGATACACATACACAATAAGACATATTTATGACTCTAAGGGGCCTATTTACTAACATTCGGATTTAAATTTTTTTCCTGAATTGTATTTTCCTTGAAAAATTAATTTATTTCTATAAAACTCTAAAAACTGTAATACAAAACTTCGGCAAGTAAAAGCAGTCGCGGTCCCATAGAAGTCAATGGGAGCTGTGCTGATCCTATTGCACCTTTTTTTTTAACCATTCCGAAGTTTTTCACTAGTAATTGTCTGAAAACTTCAATTTTTAGAGGTATAAGGATATTCGTATTTTTAACACATCATTCAGTGGTTTTTCCGTTCGTACTTTTTTTATTCGGATGTTTAATAACTTTCATGGCATTTGTGGTTTAAGAGAAACAAAGTTTAATTGCGGTTTCAAAAAATGTTAATACCACTAAAATTCGACCTTTAATAATTGGGTCTCCCCACTTTGATGTACTAAAGTTACTGTACTAGTTCTTTAGCTGTTGGTACACTTTGAATTGACAGGTCATGCAAGAGGCATAACACAATGATCTTCTAAGCCTTCTTGTGGTCATTAATACCACCTAAAGTTGGCCATACCTGGGCCGATAAAAGCTACCGACAGACCAATGGGCTTCCCTGATCGATATCTGTCCGAAAGTCAGACATCTTATCACTTTGAGAAAGGATAGATTGCTTTCTGAAATGTTATAAACAGTAATTAGTGATGGGCGAATTGGTGGAGTTTCACTACGTCTAAAAATTAGCGAATTTCCCGCAAAATGGCAAAAAAAGTAAGCTGTAATGACACACACTCCGGTTCTTTTATTTCAATGTCTATTGACCGTGAAAGAAAAGAACCGTGTCGTTACAGCTTACTTCTACAATTCAACCTTGACACAACACCCGGAAGTGGATAATATTTGGATAGCTTGTGCTTGTTCTGTATACATACAGAATCCGTTATGTGGAAAGTTCCAAATTACTGCAAAGCCATCACTTATAAACTCCATTGTAATCAAATAATTCAATTTTCTGTAATAAATAAAACAGTACCTTGTACTTGATCCCAACTTAGAAATAATAATAAGTATTGGAAGCAAAGCCAGACTATTGGGTTTATGTAATATTTAAAAGATTTTTTAGTAGACTTAAGGTATGAAGATCAAATTACAAAAAGATCTGTTATCCGGATAACGCCAGGCCCTGGGCATTCCGCATAATATGTCCCATACCTGTATATATGTAAGAATATGCTTCTACACTGAAGCAATGTAGAAGATATATTTGAACATATACTTTATCGCTGATTGGATTCTAATGAAAAGCATTCGTTTTTTCCTAATAAAAAAGAACCTCCTGTCTCCTAAGTTCTATTTTTAATTGTTCATTTTGATTGTCACAAATATATTTAGTGTCCTGTCAAGAAATATGGAAACTGCATTGATCCCTTTAAAATACAAATGAACTTCAGTAATGAAAAAGGGCTGCTATCCATGCTAGCACTTCAGAAACAATTAACTTCTAATTAATCACTGGCTAACAGGATTTTAGAAATTGTTCCTTCAAGTCAGCTTTGGTTAATAGTCAAGGTTCTGTTGTTTTTTTTAATAATATTATTGCACAGTCTCCATATTGTTAATGCTTGACTTGTCTGAAAGATAAAATAATATCCTGGTTACTCCTACGATTTGCATTCACTGGAGGTCATTTATAAACTTCGGGCAGATTGGTTTGCACAGTGAATATATTTGCCCTGCACATTTATATAGCTGAATAAGGGCTCTTACAGACGAGCGTTTTTACCTGTGCTCCCCTGCGTTCCGTTTTTCTGCGTTCAGCCGCAGGGGAGCGCAGGGATAGACGCATTACATTTTTTCCAATGGGGCTGTACTCACATAGGCGCGTGTAGGCGCCGAACGCAGGTTGAGACGCAACATACTGCATTTTTACTGCGTTCGGCGCCTACACGCACCTGTGTGAGTACAGCCCCATTGGAAAAAATGTAATGTGTCTATCCCTGCGCTCCCCTGCGGCTGAACGCAGAAAAACGGAACGCAGGGGAGCGCAGGTAAAAATGCTCGTCTGTAAGAGCCCTAAGAGTGTGCAAAAAGAATTGTGAAATTTTTTTCACAATGCGAACGTCTATAAGAGCTTTTTAAATATGTCAAAAATCGCAAACTGCGAATATTTATGTGCACACTCTGCGTTTGAATTATGCCACAACTTTGGTGGTGGAGAAAATAATCAGTTTTGCAAATTGCAAATTTAAGTTACTGTCAACGCTATTTTCACGCACAGCAACCTCGCACAGTGGGCGCACTTACGCAACCACCCATCTCATTTGCGAAAATTTATTCCCAATGTGAGTTCACAAAAATCGGAAAGAGCAATATATTAGCGTTCAGGAAAAAGCATGGGCAATACAACCATTTGCAAATAATATACGACGAGCAAACCTTATAAATTACACCCACTGGGGGTCATTTATAAGCTTCGCGCACGGCAGATTGGTTCAGAAAGTGAATATATTTGCCCTGTGCATGGTTATATTTATAAAGCTGAATAAGTGTGGTGCAAACGGAATGGCGATTTTTTTTTTCACAATGCGAATGTCTATAAGAGCTTTTTAAATATGTCAAAAATCGCAAATTGCGAATATTTATGCGCACACTATGCGCACACTCCCTTTATTTTCTTGAAACTATTATGAAAGTACTAGTAACATGAGTTGGGGCAGCAGGGTGGTTGGACTTTCTCATATTTGACTTATCACATTTCACATCATATTTTTTACATAGTGCTGGTTATGATTCCCTGAAGATATCTGGCACATTATTTGTGACTTCTAGATATCTTCATTTTAGTCTAAAGTAGTAAAGGTATGGAACCTGTTATCCAGAATGTTCGGCGTCAGGGGTTTTCTGGAAAAGGGATCTTTCCGTAATTTAGATCTATATACCTTAAATCTACTAAAAAGTAATTTAAACATACATTAAACCCAACAGGATTGATTTACCTCCTGTAAGGATGAATTATATCTTAGTTTGGAGCAAGTACAAGGTACTGTTTTAATAAATAGAATCTGAATGATTTGTTTAAAATGGAGTATATGGGAGATGGCCTTCCCATAATTTGGAAATGGGTTTCCGGATAATGGATCCCATACCTAATACTAAAATGCCCACTATACAGTACAAGAGTCCTTTTAAAATAGTTTAAATATTATAATAATACATTATTTGAATATTAATCAAATTAGTTAAAAATAATGTTTTCATATTAATTTAGTGCAACATCAACCTTCTAATTTAGAACCTATGTTGCAATCATTGATGCACATAATTAGCAATTAGTTATGGAAGTGTATGAAAGAGCAACATACAGTATATTGTGCACTTGTGGTCACAGAGATTCACAAGCTTGAACTGTTATGTTTGTACCCTTGGTAACAGTATTTATAGGTTCTAAGTATTAATATGTATTCCCTTTCTCTGTATTTTGCGTTTTGAATCTAAAGACAATATTCATTTTTGTGATGTGTTGCTATGTGTTGTTGCATTTTGATATGTTTCCGGCTTATTCATATCAGCCTTATAAAATCCTACGCACTTAAGTCAATGGACATGTTTTTTTCTAACCTCATTTTTCTCTGGTGTTTTTTTCACATAAAGCTTTCGCTGCATTATCGAGAAAAAATTGCAATGGCAACATTTTTAATTTCACTGTGTTTCCATGCTTGGTAATTAAAGACACCCAGTTTGCCCATGCACTAACCTGTAGCAGGTAGCACTTACTAGTCAAGTGTTTAAAGGGATTGTTCAGTGTAAAAACACTACTTTTTTAACCACATTCTTTCTATATTTAAAAAAGTATAATGCACTGGCACACTCTGGGGCACATTTACTAAAGGGTGAAGGTGAAAATTTGGTGTATTTTCACCAAAAATGAAGATTTCCACATTGCCAACATTGGTAATTTACTAAAAGGAGAATACACCAAGTTTTGGAGAATTAAAGGAGAACTAAACCCTAAAAATTAATATGGTTTAAAATGCCATATTTTATATACTGAACTTATTGCACCAGCCTAAAGTTTCAGCTTGTCAATAGCAGCAATGATCCAGGACTTCAAACTTGTCACAGGGGGTCACCATCTTGGAAAGTGTCTGTGACACTCACATGCTCAGTGGGCTCTGAGCAGCTGTTGAGAAGCTAAACTTAGGGGTTGTCGCAAATTATTATGCAGAAAATTAGGTTGGCCTGTAATAGAAGCTGATGCTACAGGGCTGAATAAAATTCTGTTTAGGGTTGCCACCTGGCCGGTATTTTACCGTCCTGGCCAGTAAAAATTATGCTTGAGCCCAATGTTATTAATAGGAAAAAAAGATAAATATATAGGAAGGCCGGTATTTTTTTCCAGAAAAGGTGGCAACCCTAATTCTGATGCTAGTTGCACTGGTTTCTGTGCTGCCATGTAGTAATTATCTGTATTAATTACTAATCAGCCTTATATTGTGACATTTCTATTCTATGTGTACTGTTTATTGTGAGTGGGTCCCTAAGCTCAGTAAGTGACAGCAGCACAGAGCATGTGCAGTGAATCAGCAGAAAGATGGGGAGCTACTGGGGCATCAGATCTTTACTGCTAAAGGGCTGTGGTTGCCTTGGGCTGGTACAGAAGCACAAATGTACAACACATTAACGTACTACACATAATGTACAACATTTCTAGCTACTTCTTTAGTTATGCATTAGTTCTCCTTTAACTTCGCAGTGACGAAAATCCTCTTTGCATTGGTGTAAATTCACCTCTCTTCTCCAGGTGAACTTTCTCCAGTGAAAAATCTCCAATTCACATTCCAAGAGCACAAGTACATTTTCTCCAGATTCAGACTGGCGAACTTCCATTGTAAAGATATAATATACCTTCTCAGCAGAACCTTAAAGGTGTAGTTCACCTTTAAGTTAACTTTAAGCATATTATACAATGATATTATACAATGACCTATTCTTTTTCATACTTCATATAAAGTATTTACCTTCATGTTTTCCAACTTTTTAATAGTTCTAGCTCTTTTTCCAAATCTCTGTGAGGCTACAATTTTATTTTATTACTTCTCTTTCTGGTAAGGCCCTCTCCTATTAATTTTGCTAGAAGTCAGTCAAACCACAGCCTCATTGCATCAGTAATTTGGAGCGAAACAGCAGTAAAGAGTGATTGAAGTTTATCAGAGCACAAGTCACATGACTTGGGGCAGCTGGGAAATTGACAATATGTCGAGCCCCATGTCAGATTTCAAAATTGAATATAAAAAAATCTGTTTGCTCTTTTGAGAAACGGATTTCAGTGAAGAATTCTGCTGGAGCAGCATTATTAACTGATTCATTTAGAATTTTTTTTTTTCCATGACAGTATCCCTTTAATGATGCATTCATTATAACATCCCATTCATCTATATGTCACATATTAATTTTGGCATGACATTGATAACAAACAATATGTTATACATAAGTCTGAATTATTATTTATTTATTATACCAGCAGCATAACTAGAGGGGGGCGGGCCCTGGCGCGGGACGTGCAGCTGGGCCCCGCCCCCTCCGTACACCCGGAAACGGCTGCATTTACAGCCGCATTTAGGCAAAAACACAATGGTGCGCGAGCTGCCGGGGGGGCCTGAGGGGGTGCGGGCCCTGGCCCAATCGCACTCCCTGCTCCCCCTGTAGTTACGCCACTGTAGTATACTGAAAATGATTGGCTATCTTTTTTGGCATGTGCAGTTTACTTCTACACTTTCCATTATATTTTCTCTTAAATAATATTAAGGGACTCTCTGTTCATTATGTTTTAATCAGACGTCATTTATAAAAAAAACAGGTAGAAATGATGATTCTTATTTTTCAATTGAGGCTTATTAACAAGAGCCTATGAATGTTTGATGCTATAAAGTTTACAGACTAAGCTCTAAAAGTCCTAGCATCTGCAAAATTTTAAGAAGATTGTCAGGAAGAAATTTTCTCTGCAAGAAAATTTACAGGCTTATATTTTTCACTTCTACCAGTTTTTTTTTTCTTTTCAAAAAGAAATGTGGCATACTGGAAGTTCTCGCATCCACTGGAAAAGTTTTCTAACAATTATAATTGACAGGAATAAACAGCAGAACTTTTGTATAATTATTGTGTTTTTTCTTTCTTATAATTCATAGGCAAATTTTCTGTTTGCATTTATTAAAACAATGTGCCTTGTGTTGCATGAAATATGAACTAAAATGTATATTCACCAATAGCATGCAGGGGTTTGCAGTTCAGAGTAATGATCATTGTATTATGGGGACATTGAAAACAATTAAAAAAATATTTTCATTTGCCGAATACAAACAGCACTGATCTTTGAGAACTACTGTGAGATAAGTTTTTGCTTGGTGAAGTACAGGAACTATTCCACAATTTCCCCTAATTGCTACCAGAACTTTACATGGATTTTTGTATGGCGTAAAAACAATTTGCAGTTGCATTTTTGGTATTCCTTGCCAACTCAGCTTTTTAGTTGAACAATAACCATTTATATACAATGTGGAGACACATCTGGACAACTTCTAAGTCCAATGTCACTTGACATTGCCCCTGAAGAAGATGTTGTCACAGAGAAACGCGTAGGGCAGCATAGGTGGACGGTGGGGGACCTAGCCCCTGTCCGCTCCCCGCGTAGACAGGCAGAATAGGGCACAGGGGGGTGGGGCTGGCTGAAAGGGAAAAGGGCACTTACCTGTATAACCCATAGCTACTAGTGCAAACTTGTATGCACACTCGGGCACACTCTAGCATTAAGCAATATTTGCCTGACGATTCCTTCATCTTCCACCTTCATGTTTTTAAGGCAAAGGTCCTGCACTGCCCACAGGAATGTGGAGCAGTGAGTCTGTAGTAATTTTCTTTTCTTTGGTTTGCTGTGTAGGCATGGCCCAATGTTTTGATTATTAGTTTTAATCGATACCATTAAAGGTGAAGTTTTAAATGTTTCACTAGCCATTTACTCATATTAGACTTTATAGCTCTGCCCGAACTGGTTTGCATAAGGGAGGGAGGAGGGGTTGACTGCAAATTAAACCTCAAAACTCCTTTCCTCCATTTTCTCTTGTTTCTGTATATATATTCAAACCTGCGGGCCACGCAACCACTGTACGTCACTAATTGATGCTCTAACTCCCTTATTTATCCAATGTCACTTACCAAAATCACCCAAATCCTCCCATGCCTGCAGTGAGTGACATAAATGGCATCCACCTGTAGCTACTCCCATAGGCAAATTTTTACTTGTGATGTGCAGATTAGGAAAAACTCAACCCACACCCGACCCTAAGCCACACCCACACCTAACCCTCAAAATCCTGTCATTGTTCGACCCACACCCAACCCTAACCTGTGTCTTCTTGCTCTGTACTCTACTTTTGTGTACACCTCTGGTTAAAAGACAGGCAATCTTCAGTAACAGTTGAGAAGTGTACATCTCCAGTCTGACCCACTCCCAACACACTGGTTTCAGGTCAACCTATACATCACTATTTTCGACCCGTAATTGAGCACTTAAAATTTTGGGGCCAAAATTCTCTCCAGGTTCACATAACAGGCAGATGCCATTCATATCACGCTCTACAGACACAAGTGTAGACGGTATGTTTTGGTGTTTTCTTCAATGCAGGGCACTTACCCCAATCACATTTACCGCTGCGGAGTGCTGATCAAGGCATTCAGGAGTCTGGCATATTTAATATCAATTTTTCGCCTTTATTCTTGCGCTTTAAAAGTTACAGAGGAGGGGATTTACATCTAACGTGTTTCGTGTAAAAAGACTTGACACTTCATCAGAAAGAAATTTTGTACAAAAAAAGTAAGCCCATTGAGGGGAGTCCAGTATTCCATGGAATATGGGGTCAATCGATTTACTGTTCAGCGTTTATTAAACATAGCTTTATTTAGAAAACAATGGTGTCTATCCTACAACCAGATTCCTATTATTAAACATCCAACTTAACTTATACAGTAGTTAAATATCATTATCAGATGTCCTCAGTCTTGAACTGAATCTACGCGGCTGGTCCACCTCTTGTGATGTCCCTGTGGGCACTGATTCCTATGCACGTTAGAGGATTAATATTAGGTAGAGAAGGTCAACTAAAACAATTGCCAGAGGGAAGCACCAACATCTGCTCTACATTATAACCTTGGAATAAGCTGTCTATGTCAGCTCATGGTATCAAAACTTAATGACAAACTGTAATAAAACCGTGCATGAGCTGTTTTTGATATACTCAAAATGAATCATCTTCTTTGCTGGAAGTGAAATGAAAGTAGCTTTTCTCTGTTGAGGTGATTTCAGACTCCTTTGTCTTATTTTAAACTGCTGTTACAATTGGCTTTGTTGTGTAACTGTTTATTCCTGCCTTTGTGACTTTTCTTTGCTGTTCAGTTTCTACCCCCCTAGCAGAATAACTATCATTACAGCCCACCTCTTACTGTTCTTTACAGTTTTGTCAATAGCAATCTACCTAAATCTGACATCTTTGATTGGTAGGCCCTCTCAACATTTTTGGAGGCATTCATCCATTTCTTTGTATGTACTGAATAGCATGCTGAGGTGAATTGCATCTTGACATTTAAAGTGAAATAGGCTTGTTTTCTTTTCCAAATCCCTGTAGTTGTTTAGTAAAATACTATAGTGGCTATATATATAAATGGTAGCAAATAAATATATATAAATGGTAGCATTAGTTTGAAGACACACCAGCACTAAGAGTAACGAAAAATTGTACCCTGAAATCATTTAAAGCTTTCTAAAAAAATTTTAATGAATAGAAATCTGAAAAAGGTACAATAACCACCTGTAAACCTGTGTTAGTTTTACTGTAATAGGAAGAACAACTTACATGGAACAGATGAGCAGAGACATTAAGGGGCAAATTCATCAAGGGTCGAATATCGAGGGTTAATTAACCCTCAATATTCGACTGGGAATGAAAATCCTTCAACTTCGAATATCGAAGTCGAAGGATTTTGCGCAAATACTGCGATCGAACGATCGAAGGAATAATCGTTCGACCGAACGATTAAATCCTTCGAATCGAACGATTCGAAGGATTTCAATCCAACGATAGAAGGATTATCCTTCGACCAAAAAAACTTAGCCAAGCCTATGGGGACCTTCCCCATAGGCTAACATTGGGTTCGGTAGCTTTTAGGTGGCGAACTAGGGAGGGGTCGAAGTTTTTTCTTAAAGAGACAGTACTTTGACTATCGAATGGTCGAATAGTCGAACGATTTTTAGTTCGAATCATTTGATTCGAAGTCGTAGTCGAAGGTCGAAGTAGCCCATTCGATGGTCGAAGTAGCCAAAAAAACACTTCAAAATTCGAAGTTTTTTTACTTCGTATCCTTCACTCGAAGTTAATGAATTGGCCCCTAATTGTAAATGATCATTTCTTTAAATAAAACAGGGTTTTAAATATGGACTGTTTATATGTATAACGCCGTGTTTGAGGGTACAGTTTTCCTTTAAGTAGAAAACGGTACCCTCAAACAAGTCGTTATAAATATAAACAGTTCATATGTAAAACCCTGCTTTATTTAAATAAATGATCATTTATAGCGGCATGTGCCATTGGGCAGCCCTAAATAGGATCTTTCTGCTTCCAAACCTCCTGTTAAATTTGCATCTGCATTATTTCTGGTCAGGTGATCTCTGATGCGGCACATAGACCATCAAGAAATGGTGGCTTAAAGGAAGAGGTGTAAAAGGGCAATATTTACTTAGATATATATTCCAGTTATCCATATCAGTTGTCTAAGTATTCATTCTGGGGATATAGCGTTCCTTTAGTAAATAATATGTTCATGTGATCGAGTTCACTTATTTAGTGATACATCTCACAACTGCCTCAAGCTTTCTGGTTAGAAGTTTAACATAGATTTTGTAAACCACATTACTCCATGACTTTTTCCCAATATCTTTCACCCTCCTTACTCGCCCAACAGTTCTTACTCACCCAGCAGTTACAAATTATTTCACTTAATCTCCTATCACTCTCTGTAGATCATTGTCACTTATATTGCTACATTTCAGCATTCAACATTTATATCAGAACATGGATGGATAGGGTTATTTAGCTCAGCTCTATTTGGGATTGCAGGCCCGGGACTTTCACACAAACTAGGAACAATGGGATGGAGTAGCTATGGAAGGAGAACAGAGAATGAAAATGGTGTGTTTGAGTAAAGAACTGGAGGGAGGGCAATGTTATAATGTTTATATGTTGCTGTGGATGAGACGGGGATCAGAGTAGAGATTTTAATGAGTTTGTTAGCATTATGGAATTGGACAAGGAAGAGGACAAGGAAAGGTATAGGTGCACTGGCAGCATTATGGACAGAAGAGTGGGCCTGTTGTAGAGAAATGATTCAGGGCTGTGGAAGGGTTGTGGAGTGGCCTGGTGAATAGAGAAAATTGGGATCAGGAGAAGGGTGATATTGTATAGATGTTGAAATAAATGTGAGCATGTTAATCTTTTGATTGGTTGTTTCTATGACTAGCGGTTTGCGATTTTGTAAATTCAGTTGGCCGTGGACACTTCGAAAAAGCTTCAACCTTGCTTTGACTCATTATATAATGAAGCTAAAAAAGAGTATGCTTTTTCTTAAATAAGGTAAAGGGAAAAAATAATACGAGGCTTTCAGAAAAGGTATTTGATCCTACTAATATTTTTGTCACTTCCCATTATTATTTTTTTTCATTTAATGTTTCCTTCAGCAAAGAACTAACAAGCTAATAAATACAATATTGATTTCCCTTATACAGGATATGGTATTGCCTGAATCCATAAAGATTCTTGCCATGTCATTCTTAATTTTGCAACATATGGTTTTAATAATGGAAGATATACTAGGCAACTTATCTGACTCATCTCATTAAAAGATGTGCCGTTCAGTGGCATAAGCACTTAAAATGTTTGCGTTTATCTTCTCAGTCTGAGGAATAATATTGTGCTAATTAACTCAACAGATAGTGGCTGTTGCAATGACCTGCCTGTCTTATCACTATGTGTTCTATCTCTCTCTATTCTGCCATTTTCAATGGAGGAATTAATCTTTATTATAGCTAACGTAAAAGAAGCTCTTTCACCAATTAACCTACTGCACTAGACAAGGTACCGACACATTTTAACTCTTGATTATACTCCATTAGATCAGGTCTGGACTGGGAGTCAAACTAGGCCTGGCATTCCAAGTATAGAGAGGAGATAATACAAATAATAATGCAAATTAATTGCATGAATATAAGTTTTATGGACAATGGAATTCTACATTTGCATCCTACAACATTCTAAATGTATAATATACTTTATGCACACTTCTAATTAGTGGAATATTTTGTCAAGTACAATTAGCCTACGGTAATCACATATATTTAATTGGAGTTTGGTTAAAATATGTTCTACCTACTATGTACAGACATTCATTCACAAATGATATATAGCTTCTGGTTAAAGGTGTCCTCCACCACTTAGGCAATTCTAAGAAACGTTTAGCTGTTTAGATGTGACATACATTGGAGAGAAGGTAATCTATACTGGCAGACCTGTACAGGACTGGAAGCCATCTTGGTAAATCGTGGAAGATGTAGAGAGGCCTCTGTCTATATGAGAACATGACAGCTGTGTAAGCTGCCAGCTGCATATGAGAAAGTGGAATAGAAAATGGATCCCAATTTAACTCCACATTTGTCGGAGTGGATACATGCGTCAGTTTATCGGTATCTGTTCAACAATTTCATTTGCTTTAAATGGATATCAGTGCTCTTGTCAGCTTAGCATCAGTGCTAAGTGCTAACACCGATTCGAACCATTAAGCCCTGATAAAAATACTCATACAGATTTATCTCGTGATAAGTTGGCCCTGCAAACGTAATTGCCATACAGTTGGTAAGGTACTGTCTCTGTTTCTGCTGAAGATACTGAATTGCTCCATGAACGTCATTTTGACTTTGTGGAATAAACTGACTTGAATACATTTAGGGACTGGGTGTAAATGAGGTTCAATGTTGAAAAATGTAAGGTTATGAACTTGGCCTAGTTATTCTACATGAAACTGTGGTGATTCCTCCTAATGTGAGGGTTATTGTGGATAGTATCATTTGCAGCTCTGGGCAGCATTTATTCAGTGTCTAGTAAGGCAAATAAAGTAATAAATAAAGGGCATTGATTTGTGGAACAATGGATTTGTTTACACTGGAAAAGTGGCACTTGGGTGGAGACAGATAAGTAGCTGCAGGATCAGAATTTTCCTTGCAAGAATAATTTGTGTCTTTTAATTAATGAAAGAAAGACACATCTCCATCAACCTTTAATTTCTATAATCATTACTTCATTATAAAAAGTCTGAGAAAATCAGAAATAGAGACCTTGTTAAAACGGAACTAAGCTCTCTAATTACATACGGGTGTATTCCATTTGGCCCTGGTGCCTTGTTCACATTATTTTTGAGTAAACCTTTATGTACCAAATCTTCTGTCAGACACTCACTTGATTGAAAATTCAAATTAAATTTCCGAGATTTATCATACTCTGGCCTCTAAGAATTTGCATTTGACTATTTGCCACCTGAAACCTGCAGAATTACTATATAAGTCAAGGGGAGAGGTCCAGGGATCAATTTGGTGATGTTTGTAGCCTTCCTGACATTTCGAGTTTTTTTCAGAGAAAAAACTCGAATCGAGTTTGGTCGAATTCTATTCAAGTTTTCGAGTCTGTAAAGTTCATCCGAGTTTTAAATATTCAATTTCAAGTACTGTACAATCGAATTCATGTGAGTTGAAAAAAACTCACATGAATTTATAATTCGACCCTTGATAAATGTGCCTCCCCATGTAGCTCTGTCCCCTCTGACTTGTAGTTTTAAATGCCTTCCACTTCTTTCCTATTAACTAACTTACGCCTAACACTCCTGCATTTACTTTTTAAGGGAGTCAACTGAGAACAGGAATTGTTTAATATCTTTTTAAACAACTTTTTGTTTAAACAACTTTTGAGACAACTTTCTGTTCTGTTTATTTAGCGGAAACCACCCCAATCTATGCTCTGAAGTGTTGATCTTAAAGGGATTGTGACATGATTTTTATGGTTTACGTTTTATTTCTAAATTACACTCTTTACATTGCAAATCATTCACTGAACCATTTAAAATGTAATTCTTTAACCAACAAATGTATTTTATTTAGCTGTAATATTGGTGTAGCTAACCCAATAGCAGCTACCTGACACCAATGCTGAAGGATTTGCTTGCATTGTTAGCCCCAACTAGTGGTAGACATGAGAATAGCGCCAAAGCAGGAAAACCAGAATTCTGATGACGCAGCATTATTAACCGATGCAATTGAAAAAGGCAAGTTTTCCCGTGACTAGTATAGGTAACCTAAAAGGTCATTTCCCATGACATTATCCCTTTAAGGAACTAAAATTTGCTTTTCTGAAATGTAAAATCTTTAATGCCCCAGTGTAAATTAGATTTTTTGCAACAACCATTAAATGAGATAACATGATGTTCACTACTAAGGGCCCAATTTAGATTTAAAATGTAAAATCTTTCTAGCTATCTTATATATTGGTACCTAGTACCTAATATAACTAGTTCTTGGCTACATAGCAGTATTTTCCTTTTTTCTAAATGAAATACAACCTTCCTAAATAATTCAAGTTCAAGTAATTTGCTTGCCAATTAGAAAATCTCACTAGCTTGAGGGATAAAATATGTTCTCCACTGAGGGAACACTAAGAATATACTAAGACAAATGGAGACAGAGATGTCATATATTAATGAGGCTTCACATGGGGAAAATTGGACCCATGCTTTAGGGCCATCATGGTAGCTGTAAATTTATCACTGATGTGGAATCTGCCACATGGTGAATGGTAGGGAAAATTAAATGTGTAGCATCTGACAATAGAATGCTATTAAATCAAAATTAATGTCTAATGATTCTATGTTTTTTTTAATTCTAGATAGTAGTTGTTTAAAATAAGCTTATCAAATGCCCTTTATGACTGTTGTTTTATCTTACAGGGTTGTGTTTTTTTTTGTCTGAGATAAAAATCTTTTTACTTGAGGCCTTTCATTGGCCATGGAGAAATCATTGACTGGACTGAAGTGATATGGGTCTTTAATGACTTCCTTATCCATTGCTGTATGAGTTTTCATGGCAGATCAGACCAGTGCAACTTGACTGCCCATGTGAGAGGGTCGGATAGGGCACAAACCTGTTAGGTGGCCGAATTACACTTTGTCATGTTTTAACTTTTCCAGTCTTACAACCAACATACTCCCCTTGAGAGGTCGCTTATTTATATCTTCCATCACTGCCTCTGGGTGGAACACCATTTGCACCATCTGTGCTCTGCAGACGTTATTCAACCTCCGCTCTAAAGTTGCACACAATTTGAATCAAAATGCAAGTTCAACATGGACATGTGTCCATGTTGACTCAGTGCATGGTGGCAATTATGCTGAAGATATGAGAACATTTTTATATTATGTGGAAAAAAAACACGTGATTAATGTCTAAAATTGCATTTTGCACACTGCACATTTGTTGTAAATGACATACGTGTCTTCTATTGTTTTTATGAAAACTGATCTTGATATTTTTGGAGCAAGCTATGGCATTGTGTGAACAGGATTCAGAAGAGACCAGATGTCATTTAATTTGGCTTTTGTTTAATTTCTGCAAGCTGCAGCATGGTATCAACCGGTAGTCATGTTCTGTGAAGAAGAGTGACCTTTTTCATAGAAAAACACTGACATTCTACTATTAAATTAACTCTTTATTTTTGATACTATAAGAGAAATTTAGAAAGTATACCTTGTAGTAACTTAACTGGAAGCAAAAGAGAACCATTGAAATTATAAAATTCTAGTAACTATGAGTGGATGTTTTAGAAATCCATTGACTTTGTATTATTCTTCTTACAGTTGCTCGTGTATTTAATGATTTATTTGTGAGATCCTCAGCCTACCATTTTTTTCTGGCTACAAACGACACACTCATGCTGTGAGTCACTGACAGATTTCATCTGCTCTAACTGCCTGATTCCAGAATGGTTCAGCAATTTTCAAGTCACTACTGACAAACAGTATGGTTGGGTTGTTTTCAGTGGAAAAAAAATGTTAGGTTAGAGAAGCATATCTAACTAAACCATTTGTATCTCAAAAAGAGAAGTTTAATACTAAAACCTGGTATTATTATTATCCAGCCACTAAGTTTAGGTGCATGTTTGTATCAGTTTTATTGTAGCATGTTACTCTTTACCTATGTAAATTATGTATACCAAGAACTAGACAGCCATTTCTGGAACTGCTCCTTGCCGTGCAAGAATACATCTCTTTCACTTAATACCTTGGCAAGGTTAATAGCATTTATAGATTTTCCTGTGTTTTGAGATGCTGTTGGGAGAATAGACGTGCTGGTCTGATGTGTTGTAAAATGAGCCAGTTTATCTTTAGTGTAGCTTGCAATCACTGAGGAGAGCTTCTTTCCTCTGGGATCCAAGTGTAACATAACTAAAGCAGATTGAAGCTGGCAGTGACTAATGAAGTCTTCTGAAGGAGTCAAGTAAGTCAGTGGGTTGCCACACAGCATGTGCTACAAAGAGAGAGAGAGAGAGCAACAACAATAATAATGTATTTATTTATACTTTATAAATCTTTATTAACTTTTCCAATCTCCCAAAATGACCAGCAGTATACTTTTAGGTAGGAATGATCATGATCTAAAGTTAAAGAAAAAACATAGTTCTTGTGGTATGTAGGTGGTATGTAGCAAAGAAAAACAACTTTAAGAACATTGGTTGTCTTACTGAGATACCATGATTCCATTATTCATTTTCTTCTTAACTAGTTCTGCCATCATCCTCATCAGTCTACGCTCTATTCTATTCTATTAGTGAGCATAGGAAGTAATGTGTATATTAGCCTCTATTATTTCCTTTGCAATAATGATGTATCTTTATCAGTACAAACAAACCTGTAATATTGAGAAATAATAGGTTTCACATTTACTGTACTTGTAGATTTGGTACTTACCAAGTTTATGCAAAACTTTCTGTCTGTAAAAAATACTTTTGTTGAGTTAAATATTGGCTAGCACTATGTAGATACAGTAGAGATGGAGTAAACCATTACCTTATGTGCATTTGATGTTTATGGTTTACCATTCCTTTTAGTTGGAAAAGGGGTGTAACAGAGATCAAATCAGCTACATTTGTATTCCTAATATATTCATGTGTGTATGATTATTATACAAAAACGACAGCTTTCTAATTACATTTGTTCAACTTGATATATATAATAAAAGGCTTATATGGATCTATTAAAACTTCCAGCGTTAGGCAACTTCCAAATCACGTAAGGTCCAAGTGGATTTCTTGCTCCCCCTAGAAAGCAGAAATGGCTACTACTTTTACAGCGAACCAACCAACTACTTTGCACACCCAACAGATTGTAGAAAGGCTTAGTCAATGGTAAGGCAGAAAGATAAAATAGAACCCTATGAGTTAGCATTAAGCTAGAGATGCTGTAGGATGTTTAAAACTCATTTTAGTGAGTGAGTAGGACTTGACCTTAGGGCAGGGTCAGACGTGGTGTTTTTACGTTGCATTTTTAAAAACGTATAGCCAAGTGTAAATACGCACAAAACGAAGCCCTATTGAAAACAATGGAATATGCACTATAGCAATTCCCACAGGGCGCTTGTGTGCCAACATTTGATACAAGATGCCAGTATTTGCAATTTTTAGCAGAAACGCCAATACGCCAAAGAAACCCCATATTATTGAACTCTATGGGATCCACAGGTTTGGAAATACTCTTTGCTGAACTATACACTGCATATTTTCAACATTGCGAGCAAACTGTCGCAAGATGGATTTCGCATATACGTATTTATGTGACATAATTATGTTGCATATTGAAGAGCAGCACAGCTACATTCTGCATGTAAATTGTTTTACACTTTGCTTTTTTTCGCAAAACTTTACTAAAATTCTGGAATTGTGGAGTGGCATTGTGGGGAATGAGAAAAAACAGAAGTGCTTATTGGGAAAAGAACACTACAGGCTGAAAAACACATATTATCATTCGTGCCTGGTTTCATTGGCGTATTTATGCACGACCACGCATTTTTAAAAACGCCACATGTGACATTGCCCTTAATGCACCCAGAAGATCTTGTGCAGATATATTGAGTCTGACCATTAATTGAATATGATATGTCTTTTGTCTGCTATCAACGTATTGCTTCTAAATATCTATATTATTCTATAAACTATAATGTTGAAGTTTTGCCAAAGCGTTAATAGTGCTTATCTGGAAAAGAGTGATTGTTATACAACAGACACCCTCAGATTTGGAAAAATATCTTACTATAATTGCAAATGACTCACAAAGCAACACAATGGTGCTAATATCAGTATTGTCAAACACATCTAGAAGAAGAGTTAAACTATTAGCTTCCTGGTGCTAGACTTTTCCTTTCACTTCACTGTAAGGCTGTTTTATCAGTGGGGTTCTGCACCATATGGAAGACTGGCAGAGCTAAACGGAATTAGCTAGATGAATGGGGAGATACTACTACAGACACAGACAATTAGTTTATAACTGTCTATTAACTTCTGCTCATTTCTTTGAATAAACAACAGACTAACCCCCTCCAAGTCATAGAGACCTGCAATACATTACACAGCATCACATCACAGGGAGTGGTAAATGTAGCTGTACCATTTTTAATTGTATGATAGCATAATCTGTGTCAACAGTACAAAGGAGCGGAATAAAAAGACTTCCATGTGGGATAATTTGTCACAGGAGGCTACAGTTTCCTAATGATGAAATAGGTACAGTTAGTGACATTTATTTTAACAGCCATACATTACATGTAAGATACAGGCCCTTCTGATACTCAGTTTAAAGGAAAACTATACCCCTCAAACAATGTAGGTCTCTATAAAGATATATTGCTTAAAACAGCTCATATGTAAAACCCTACTTCATGTAAATAAACTATTTTCATAATAATATACTTTTTTAGTAGTATGTGCCATCGGGTGGTCATAAAAAGAAAATTGCCATTTTAAAAAATAAGGACAGCCCCGTGGGATTGTATGATTCACCATGCACACAAACATACCAAGCAAACTATACTTGTTAGGTCACATGAGCCAATTAACAGACAGAGTTCTGTGTTTTGCTTCCACACTTCTTCCTGTTACAGTTACAGTTGTAGTATGTCTGGTCAGGTGATCTCTGAGAAAGCACAGAGACCATCAAGAAATGGTGGTTCAAGGCAAGAGATGAAAAAGGTCAATATTTACTTAAATATACATATATCGGTATGGCAAGATTCTTTAATATGCCACTTAATTTGATATAAACTGTATCAAGTATTCATTTGGGGGTATAATATTCCTTTAAATAGCTCTTTGCTCAAAGAAATGCCTTTTATTCATGAAATAAGCAATGAGAGGGCCACTTTTACTCAGATCTAGCCTACTATTGATATAATGACAGACTCAATGTGGTGCCTTATATTTTCATTATAAACCCCATTTAAGCCATTCCACTGATCCAAAAGGGAGCAGTGGCAAATTGCAAGGATTGCATTGGATATTGTACGGCTGCACAAAATGGAAAACACAGTGAGTATGGCACATCTGCCCAGCCGTCACATAAAAAGGTGGCTGGTTGTGTTTTTAAACAACTGTCATTCAGGTGTGACATCCTGGATTCAGTCTAATCCTAGTTATAGTGACAGCAACTTGACATAGTACAGATAAATTGTTTTTATTCCAGAGAAGTAGATTATGGATACGTTTCAATGAAAGAGTTGGCAAACAGTTAATGATATGAAGAGTATAACAGATTGATAATTACAGCTGAGAACTCCCACATATATCATGTATTTGCTCTAATTTAACAGTTCCTGGAGAAATTAATCATTGACGAAGATATAAAGCCTTTATTATATTTTACAAAGAGCACTCAGATGATTCCATTTCAGCAGTAGATTAATTTCAGCTAGTAGAAAATAGGAAAGATACTTGGAAATGGAGGCAATATGCAATTCTAGCGTTCGTGTGAACAGTTCCAGTGAGGAAATGTGTTACTTCCTGAGCAAAATTCTTAGGGGCAGATGTAGTCTAATTTGCACAATTGCAAAAGAAATTGCTAACATTCGCACAACACAAGCATTTTTTTTACAACTGCACAAATATTGATTTAAAAATTTCCTTTTGAGCTAGATAAAACAAAACTAAACTGCAGTCTCTGGTAAAAAATAAAAACTCCATCGCAAATAAATTTGCATTTTCTCATAAATTTCTAAAAATAGAAACATGAACTTGCTTGCATGCTGAAGATACACCTCTCATTGACTTCTGTGGCATCTAAAATCTTCAATTTTCCATTTGAATCATGAATCACAATCAACTGGATTTAGCCTTAAGAGTGCTTCCACAACCCCTAAATTTCGTATATTGTATTAGCCCTGAAGCTGTGGCTTAGCTTCCTGTGGTTTTTAATAGCACCCCATACCCACCCCCTTTATACTAATGGTGGTCCTATGCTTTTAAATATGGGCGTTGGTTTGTGCAATCTCTCTCTCTTAAAAGCCCTTATGGGCGGGGGAGGATTTAGCCTTCAGACTGAAACCAATATTCAACACACATTGAATACAGGTAATGCTATTATGCAGAGAACCAAGCCTTTTTATACTATGACCTGAGATAAATAAGTTAGGGACCGCCATATGGGGTTTACCTTGATGTGGTATGGTGGCTTTTCAACTTTATGATCATAACTTTGTAACTAAAAACCCCTGTTTTGTAAACACATGCACTTGCATTTATACTGAATTACTTATGAGACAGGGGCCCAGGGAAGTGCATTGTAAGTAGCACTTCCCTTATACTTAAATATACCTGGATTTAGCCTTAAGAGTGCTTCCACAACCCCTAAATTTCATGAATCACAATCAAGCTTATCTTTTTTTATTATGGTGAATGGTAGTAAAAACTTGAATATTAAAAAAATCTGCACCTTATTGTAGAATCTAAATGCTATCATTGTATGAAAAAAAATATTTAAAGCAAAAAATTATCCAAAAAGTCTCAAGCTGGCCAATCATAGGTTGATTTTTGGGATATCCATCTGATTTGGCCATGCTTCAGTTTAAAATACATGCACTTGCATATTTTATTGAATTACTTTGATATGGGACCAAGGAATGTGCTTTGATTAACTGGCCAGGTCAGTAGCTCATCCGTTGTATTTAAACATATAATGTATCCTCAGGAGTGCACCCACAACCCCTTTTTTTTGTCTTCCATATATGACATTTTGCTGGAGATGAAACTAAGAAGCAGTTCACTGCCCATTCCTACATAGTCTCTTTATATTATGGAGACCTCCTCTATCTTTTTGGGTGAGAGTGTTTAGTAGGAAGTTATATGTATATATATATATATACATGCTCATCATGCCAATAATGTCCAATCATAAAAATAAAATAAAACTTATAAGCATTCTATAAGTTTTTTCTGTTTCATGGTCCAAATATTGGTACACAAAATATTGTTTTGTACAATAGAAATCATCAATGTCAGACATTTGTATGGAGAAATCATTTATTATTCAGAAAATATGGGTTTGTGACATGCCTGATATTTGTTGTCTTTTTCTGCTTAAGGAAATTAGCAAAGAAGCGGAAAGAAACTTTGAGCAATACGCGGCAGGAAATGACAGTGATGGTGAATTCAATGGATAAAAGCTATACTGAGCAAGGCACCAACTGTGATGAAGCTTTTTCCTTCATGGACACACACAATCTAAATGGCAGATGTAAGTTCAAAATGATTTAAGACTCAGCCCTCTGTTTTCTTTTTACTAATGTGTGGTGGAAGAAGCATTCGAAGTGACTCAGAGTGACTTTAAAGATTTTTCCATCTCATTAACCAATCAATTTAATGGACAAAGTAGTCACTTACGAAAAATCAGTGTGTACCGTGCTGTGCTTTAAATCACATTGCATATTGTAATGAGCAGCTACTGATGCAGCCAATGCATTCTCTAAATAGCCAGAACAAGCTTTCCTTTCTTCTTTGTCATGCCACAGAATACAGCTGGGAGCTAGAAGCACTTTTATTCCATCACAGAGACTGAATAATTCTTCTCAACTTTGGTGGCATTTGCCTTTATAAAGCCTTAGAAATATGTGACACTTCCTTTATTGTTAGCCTTTATTTGATTTAATCTTGAATATATATATATATTTCAGAAAGTAAACAATGCATGATTGCCTTTAGTCTGTGCTTTTTAAAGTTTGGCCTGAAGCAGCAAAGTTGTCATCCGCAAACAGGATATTATGCTTAGCTGCCTCAGTCAAGAAACAGGGAGAATAATGGTGTGCAGCCCAATTCCACCGTTTATGAACTATTTACTGTGTTCATAAAAGTATGCAACTGTGGGCATTTGTGAGCATGCCTGAGCTCAGTTGTTTTCATTCTGCACTATAGTTATTTGTGGATGAATGCCAAGAACAGTATGTAAATAATGTGTGGAGCATTGAGAAAAGCCTGTCAGGTGCAAGGGATTCTTCTTAATGAAGAATGGCTAGTATGTATGTATATCTTTATAGATGGATACTTTTATATGTTGTGCTGTAAAAGTTTTACAATGCAGTAGAACAAACAGAAGGTAATATGCATTGCCATACTAAATATAAACAGTTGCACAGATTAATGCCAGATTTTGAGAGATGCAGGAGGAGGGAGGTAATTTGCTGGCACAATTAATAATTAAATAAATAATTATATTCATGATGGCTGGGCATTGGCTTATCAGTGTATAGACTGGACCAGATATTGTTCTAGTACTCCAAGAGGTAGAAATAGTTTTAAAGAGACTGTGTGAGTTCCTTACTTGTTCCATATGGATCAAGGAAGGGTATGATTTACACAGGAAGGAACATGGAGATAAACAGATGTAGCTGAGAGCAGGAGAATATAAGATGCAGAGTATAAGGCAGAATGTAGGAGGAAGCACTGGGAAACCATTTAGTGGCAGTTTGTAATAGTATAAACAGGATAGGAAAGGGTATGAATAAGTGCTTTATTAGATACTTGAGATATAAATGTACAGACAGTCAATAAAAGGGGAAGAATCAGCTGTGTGTTGTGTGCAAAGACTTTTAGTTGCATTTTAGTAGAGGTTCGGTTTAAAATGACATTGCTCCATCCATGATGGGATAGCTAGGAGGTAGTTAAAGATCCTGGTCTGAATATCTACCTTGTTGTCTGAATATATCTGTATATTGTCTGCAAATATATTTACTGCCAAATAAATGCATGAATTCTCCCAAAGGCCCTTGAATTGAATAAGAGCTGGTATAGTGGGAGAAACACAGTGTTTAAGTAATAAGTGGAACATAGACACAAGAGAACAAGGACAAGAGAAGATGAGCAATTTCAGATTCAGCTACAAGATCACAGAAATCTATGAAGTTGGGAACTGGTTTAGGAAGACTGAGATTGAGTTAATGCCCAGAGAGATGGCAACCTGCCAGTGGATGGAATTTACATGGCAGATTTATCATTTGTCAGGCTGTTGAATCCTGAAGGTTTCCCAAATTTATCAACACTCCCCTGACTGTCAGGGAAACATTTCCTGACAGCCAGGAAAGGGCTTTAAGTAATTGCCACATATTTTCTAAATATATATGTTTCGGTTTGTCATATAAAGCCATCCAGCTAGTAGGTACATGGTTAATTTTGGAATAAAAGCATAATGGATGTGATTTGTAAATGTGTATGGATGTACCATAGTTATCTTGCTTAGCCTGGAAGAGGGCAGGATTTAGACTCAGGAGAAGTTTATAGGGGAGAAAGTTAGTTATGTACAGGATTTCCTCCATAAAAATCTTGGAGATTGAGGAGAGAGTACAGGAACTGTGCTTGAAGATTAAGCCTATCATGGGGTAATGATCATGACTTCACTGGGTTTATAAAGGAACATAAAAGTCAATGGCAGAGGACATAATTAAATTATAGAGACTGACAAGTGAATCAGAATCAAAGGAAGACTACATTAGTTGTAGCAGATAAGACATAATCTTGCAAGGAGCAGGGGTTATCTTCATAATTTACAATAGCCAGAGAACCAGTGAACCAGGGGTATGTCAGGTCAGTGGGTATATTCCTTTTAAAGAGCAGGCATTAAATTCATTTTCAAAGTGGTGTGATCATAATGCAGTGTCTTTTATTCCACTATTGATATCACGTCATTGCCACCTCCTTGTTATAGAGATGCCCTCTATGTCTTATAGGCTGTTACAGGGCTTTTTATTGCAGAATGAATACAGATATACTATATAACATAGGAACAATAATAGTCTGTGTAATAATAGTAACAATCAAAATTGTACCTAAAGGTTTTAATGGGTTTAGAACTTCTAATCTAGGTACCATCCCTTTTAGTTGTGTCAGATTGGACTCCTATTATGGCAATCCTCTGCACACAGCACCGGAGCTGCTCAAAATCCCAGCAGCAACAGTTATTTAGTAGTGCAAAATATGCAATGCCCAAGACATCTTCCATTTATATAGTCCATAATTTTACATTATTTCAGTAGACAAATTGTTGCAACTGGGCATGTTTTGTTTTGTCCTTTGCGAGTGACATCACTACTGTTTACACTCACTTCTCAAAATACTTGTCAAAACAATTGTGGTGAATACCAGTAAACTTGTTCCACTTCTACACATTGGCCTCTGGCTGCATTGTTTAAAACGTATACAAAAACCATTTAATCTAGACTAACACTATTCTTTTCATGATATCCTTAACACATTCCTGCCTTGCTTCTGCGCATGGAAAATCATCATCATTTATCATCATTTATTTATATAGCGCTGTCAAGATACGCAGTGCTTAAAATGCTTCTGTCACTCATTTACAATGTTTTGATCGAGCAACTGGCTCTTCCAAACTTATTTAAGACAACAGATAAGTCTTATTTTCCTTCAATATTGGTACTAAGAGCACTTAGACAATGCAGCCAAGTATTCATGGAGTGCCGGTCATCGCTAATTTCATCAATACTACTTATAGGGCCTCAATATGAGTAATTCTTGCATTGTTTTATGAAAGCATGTACAGTATATATGCAATCTTTGGCTATGTCTGAATGGAAATGGCCCCAGTTACATGATGAGTGGTGTTCATGGCACATTAGGGTGTAAGATGAGTTGACGGCATAATAGGGTAGGAGATGATGGAGAAGACTATCCAGTGGCAGCTAAACTACCAGCTGAGTTAGTGACATCTTAGTGCATTGCTCCATTAGATAAATAAGACAAATACAGTAAGGCTCATTAATTGCTAATACTTGCATTCATTAAATGCATTAATTGTTAAGTAGAGACATGCAAAGTGTTGGAGTGTTAACGAGTCACAAATAGGGTTGATTAGGTCTGGGTAAATTGTTGTGGCAATATAAAATGTTCTGATAGACTGCCATAGATCTAGCCATACTTCAGCTACACAACTCCTGTCTTCTGAGGCACTGTGCAGACAATGTAGGCGGGTTGCCTGCCAACTTGCATCTTGCCCACTTGCATCTTGCCCACCCATCTGCCAAAAATATTCTAGATTAGTGATGCATTAAAAAATGGAAAATGTGACTGCTACAAATCATAGTTCACAATGAACAATTTTCTTCAATTCCGCCTGACCGCTTGTGAATATATGATGGGATGATGGGGCACTTTATTTGCAAAAGTGCCAATACTTCAAGAATATGTGTAGTGTAATCTGTTTGCAGGTTTTTTTTGTCATCTATTCTTGATATATCCGACAAGCAAAACTATGCATGTGTAAGTGTTATTTATGTTGGAAAGGATGGGGCCCCCACCATGCAGCAGTGTAGTGTATTAACAAGGCATAGTTTTTTAGTATATTGCCTTGGGCAAAAATAATTGTTTTAGAGTGTTTGTACCGTCAAAATTGTATTTTTAGTGTACATAGCTTGGCTTTATTTATTTCATTTTTATTGTACTTGGTGCAATCCTTTATTGTAATGGAAGCAATATATTCTACAGGTGGAATGGAGAATTCTGGAATGTGCATTCTGTGCAATATTTTCAACTTGGCTTCCCCCCCCCCAACATAATCTCAGTCTTTACAAATACAGTCTTTAATTGCAAACCCAATTCCATGTTTTGTTTCATTTACAGCTGTATCTTCACCATCCTCCTTCACAATGAAAACGAATACACTAAGTACAACAGTGCCCAACTCCTACTATCCAGGTCAGTTAATTCCTACTCATATGTATGTGGCCTACCGATGAGATCACATGTGTTTAAATGACATGCCTAAAGTATTATATGTAGAGTTAACAATAGAGCAAGTTGTGAAATGCTTGTGTCATTTATCTTTTATGTTCTCTCTCTTTGTCTTTTTTCTGATGGGACCTGCTAATGATGCATGGCAGATCCATTTGTGCCAACTGCAATCTTAGGTGAGATCATTTCCCTTCATAAAAGTTTACTGTACAAATGAATAGAATAGTCAGTGATAGCCGAAGAAACTTCCCCCATTCATCCTGTGTTCTTCACAAAACAGTGACTGTAGTCTTATACATGCTAAGAGATGACAATTATTGAAGAACGTATTGCCATGTTCATTAACTGGTGCTACTGGGATTGTTTTGTATTTTGGTGGGAGTTGCATAACTTTACCGAGCATTTGGCCACTATTGTCCTCAGAACCGTATTCTAAAAACTGTTTGTGGGGTGGTTGTTTGCACTGTGATTGCATGTCACAATACAAAAATAGTATCTTCAAATTATTTGTGTGTAAATACGTGTGTCTAAACTTCATAATGCTGTCTTTTAATTTGCAAGCTAAATGTGTGTTGGCCAGAGAATTCCAGAACCGTCTCTGTAGAATGGGGGGAGCTCTCTGTGCCCTAATGGTATGGGTGAAAGAGTTAAAGGAATGATGTTTTTTTTTTCCCTTTTAAACTTGCATAATAGTGTGTGTGATAAATACAATTCATATGACAAAAGCATTACATAATGAGTGCTTTCTTCCTCATTGAAAATTATTATATTTTCTAATATTATTCACGTTTGGTCTTCAATGGAGATGCATTCATAATATATAAAATGTAAAAACAAAACAAACAAAAATACAGAATACAGTCTGTTGGAAATACACTATATTTGACTATAAACTACCTATGTGTAACTGAGGTAATCTCACCCCTCTGGCACAACTGATGGAATATTTTATTGAGTATGAACCTGACACCATTTATAGCTGTGTAGCTGAATATGTATTTAACAGATTGATTTTCTGTCTAGTTTTTTTGCCATCAGGACTTTAAAAATTGTAAAAACTAGCAAAATACTATGTAACCAAGTTGGCATATATAATTGAATAATTCCATTTAGATGGTAAGGGAATAGCATGAGTTTCTGCTATGAAGAACCTTCTTAAATGTGTCATTGTAGCTGGGACAATGTTATTTGTGGCCCAAAACACCTTTCTTGTAAATAAATATTTAGAAATAACCTCATTTTAAAATCACACTATAAAAGACCTATGTGGGTGTTTGTTGGTGCAGTTAGTGACATTGCAAAAGAGCTAATCGCTTTACTAAAAAAAATAATAAACATGAAATAAAACCAACAGGATTATTTTGCCACCAATATGGATTCATGTGGCTTAGTTACCATCAAGTATAAGGTACTGTTTTATTACTGTAGGGAAACAGGAAATCATTTTGAAAGCTTTTAGAGCTATTCAGAGCTTTCTGGATAATGGGTTTCAGAATAAGAGTTCCCATACAGTACCTGTTCATATTGGGTTTTTTTCTTGTATATTGTTTATTTGATATACGGAAGTGCTGGCCCTGGACTGAATTACATATACATTGAGTGAATTTTTATACTTTCTGTTCTTGGTGTTGCTTTTATAAAATAATATTTACTTGCTCCATAAATTCAAGGAGTTTTGTTATCAATTTAAATTGATATTGATACATTGCTTTTAAATACCCCTAATTATAATCATGTTAAGCACTGCGTTATCATTTTACTTGGCAGTCAAGTTGAGGCCCCTCCCAACAATACCAAATGTCTCCCCCCCCCCTTTATTAAAATAACACACTGGACTACATACATTTTTTGTGACAAAAGAGCACAGTTTTTTTATTAAAAGAATTAACGAGAATAACCAATATATGAACATTAACATCCATAAAGTGTAGGGCCATTGAAAACACTACATCCAACATTTAACAATAACTTCCTGGCCCTGTCATTTCCCAGTCCCTGGCTGACTCCCCCATGGACAATCTTTCTTCTTGTCTTGTCTATTCATCATCAATTAAATGGGTTGTTCATCTTTAAATTAAGTATGAAGCAATTGGACTTCATATTTTATTATCTGGTTTCTAGGGTCCAAATCAGCCTAGTAACCAAGCAGTTGTGGTAGTAAGGGTAGGACTACACGGATGTTTTCAGCGTCAAATCACATGCGACGGAAATAAGGTAAGAGATAGAAATGTCGGATAGAGTTGCAACGTGCATCGTCTGCCTCTGACAGTCACGTCGCGTCGGATCAACGCTGCGACTTAATCCGACAATGCATTCACTTACCTTATTTCCGTTGCATGCAATTTGATGCTGGAATTTTGTCGCAGAATGCCGGATCGCGCCGAAAACCTCCATGTAGTCCTACCCTTAAAGACTGGAATATGAATAGGAAAGGCTTAAATAGAAAGATGTAAGAAATGTAGCAATAAATATAAAATTGTAGCCCCATTTGAAATCGGGAATGAGTCATAAAAGAAAGGTTAATAATTAAAAAACTATAACAACTATAACAAAATGAAGATCAGTTGAAAAGTGGCTAAGAATTTCTCATTGTATAACATACTAAAAGTGAAGGTAAAGGTAAACTGCCCCTTTAAAGGATTAAACATATTCCTTAAACTACAAGAAACACAGATATTATATACTCTTTTTTAGCAATCTATGCTAACTGTCTGGGATTTGCTGGGATAGTATCCGCAAGCAGGTACTAAGTAGGGACCTAAAACATTTTAAAATGTTGGCACGTATGCTATGGTAGTCAGTCTGAGAGGTTTTGACTGTTCAGGCAGTCTAAAGTAAAAATTGGGAATAGGAGAAATGGGGCTTTTAACAAAAGGTAAATAAATATGCATTCAATGTCTAATATTTTTCATTTCAAATATGAAAATAGAAAATAAGGTATAGTGACCCTTTAAGGAACAAAATGTTTAAATAGCAAAGAAAGTCTTTGTATTTTGATTCTATTTTTAACAGAATTATTATATATAAATTATTATAGAATTAGGCTCCTATTTAGCCATTTTAAACAAATTTGCTTTTATGCCATGTCCGTTACAAATAAGAAAACACTGAAAAATAAATATTGTTCTTCACATTCTCTTAATTCAACCATGCCATTATTGTTTGTACATGAGTTTTCCATATCAAGCAGACATAGGAGTAACCCTTGTGGAATGAAGAGCCACAGATAAACTGTACTGTACATTTTTGAGATTTAATTTAAGGATTATAGTAAAGCTTTTAGATGAAACCACAGGTTTTATTTAGTCCCCCTTTTATCACTGTTCATTATTGAACACATTGAAAATAAGATTGCCATAAATGTTGATTAAGAGAGTCATAAGAAGCTTCCTCACTGCAGTGGAGAGGTTCAGATAAGATTATAGAATATAAGGGCTATTGCACACGGGGAGATAGCCACGCGTTTGCGGTCGCGGCGACAAAGCGCCGCGCCAGTCGCCGCGACCGGCGCAGGCGACAGTTTTGTATGGGCGCCTATGTAAAAACGCCTGTGCTAACCACACGAGGCGATGCGCTTTTCAACAGTCGCCTGAAAATGCCTCGCCAGGCTTTTTCAGGCGACTGTTGAAAAGCGCATCGCCTCGTGTGGTTAGCACAGGCGTTTTTACATAGGCGCCCATACAAAACTGTCGCCTGCGCCGGTCGCGGCGACTGGCGCGGCGCTTTGTCGCCGCGACCGCAAACGCGTGGCTATCTCCCCGTGTGGACTAGCCCTAAGAAGATATTGGGTTATACAAAGTCTTTAGAGCTGATGATATTTCATACTATAAACTCCCACAGAACCAGTTACATAATTTCCTTGCTACCATTTTAAAAGGGATCCAAATACTCAAACTAATGTTTCTTATTATATTGAAATAAAATGTAGCCGTATGCAATTTTGCCATATAATTGCTATTAAAAACAGCATCTGTTCTTTGATCCCTTGCCTTATGTGTTCATTAAAACCCATGCATAATTCTGTGTATATAAAATGGCAGTCTAGCTTAAGCCAAAAGGATTGTTATACCCCAAAATGTTCATGCTTTATTTTACTTTAATCAGTCTTAGAGTGACCCCTTTTGTTGCCAGGTGACTCAAATGCAAATTATGAAGTTATGTATTTATAAGTGATCTGTCCATATTGGGAAATACTGCTGGAAAAGAACTATGGGTAATAATACTCCCTCATTGGACTTTGGCATTTTGTCTTGACCTTTCTCAAGGAATAGTTACTGAGACAGTGCTGAAAGAAGGCTTTTCAGAATAGCCAGCTATGATTATGATGGGATAATCACCTATATGTCCCTTAGCTATGGTCATACACATTCCTTAAAGGCAAACTCAAAAAACCCCCACATGCCATTTCTCTGAGTTCTACTGATTGGCCAAATATTGTTACCAAAAATCCACACCAAACATTTTTCTCTGGGAGAATTGGTAGGACATAATCTGCTTTAAAAGGTTCACAGTGTTCTCATTGAGACGAGTTCTATCTTATTAATTTCTTGATGTACAGTAGCTAGGATATATTAAAATGAACCTTTCATCCAAACATACAAAGCTGTATAGTTAGGGCCCATTCACATTCTCACAGTTCGAGTGAGAATAGAGGAAAAATAGTTCGATTTTCGAATGTTTTTTTTGGCTACTTCGACCATGGAATTGGCTACTTCGACCTTTGACTACGACCTTCGACTTTGAATCGAATGATTCGAACTAAAAATCGTTCGACCATTCGATAGTCAAAGTACTGTCTCTTTAAGAAAAAACTTCGACCCCCTAGTTCGTCACCTAAAAGCTACTGAAGTCAATGTTAGCCTATGGGGAAGTTCCAAGTTTTTTCTGATCGAAGGATAATCCTTCGATCGATGGATTAAAATCCTTAGAATCGTTCGATTCGAAGACTTCTACTTCAACTTCGATATTCAAAGTCGAAGGATTAATTAACCCTCGATATTCGACCCTTAATACATCTGCCCCTAAAAGTCCTTTTCAAATTAAACATAAAACGATTTTTTAAATTAAAACTTCCACAACTGTTATAAACTCATTTAAACATTTCACCTGTCAATCATATATTGCCTTTCCTGCCTTTATGCCTCAGCCACCGTTAGGCTTGTCATCTGGCCGGTATTTTACCGGCCCGGCTACTAAAAATTATGGTTTATTCCAATGTTATTAAAGGGGGAAAAAAGATAAATATATAGGAAGGCCGGTTGCAACCCTAGGCACAGTCCTTACTTTCACTTTCATTTCTGCACTTCCTAGATGTCACTGCCCTCCTCACATGCCCCCTTCCACCCCACTGTCTATAAATGCATAGCCTGTGTATGGGCATGTGCATCAACTCCTTCTTTCTGGCACAGACATTAGATTTGGAGATAATGCAGAGCTTGCCTTGATAACAGTATCCATATAGCTCTACTTGTGGATTTGAAAAGAATGAAGGAAACAAGGGTTTAAACATGTATATAATGTAAGTAAAGTTTATTTTGATTGACTGACATAATAAAATAAGATTTGGAATTATTTCTAAGGTAACAGGTAATCTTTAATATACAGGTGCCCCATATTACTTAATCAGGGTCTATAGTTACTCTGTTTTGGCATGTATGGTTGATGTTGTTACATTTTCTGTAATGGCTCCCACATCGTCCCAAAGCGCTAAGGGGCAGGGCCATCGTCTGCTAGTGGTTGTATTCTATTACAATATTTTTACAATATTTTCCTTTTTATTGTAGTATCTAGTTTCTTTTATGGCATTGTACAGATGAAGACATATGTGCACAGTTGCTTTTCATATTTTCTATACTAATATACCATATTTTTGTATTGTAATTAATATTCTTCATAGCAGAAAAAGACATCTGAAGTGCTAATGTTATCAAAGTATTAAATAATTTTTAAAAAAGATGCTATCTCCTGAAAATATGGTTAAATAAGAGAGATTTCAAAATAAGCAAATTGTATCCCATAATTGTATCGGTTGGATGGATAACCACAAATGGGCAAGGCCCTGATAAGCCACATTTTCAATGACGGAAAAGGCTCTGAATTTAATATTTTTCTATACTGACTTTCAATATTTATCAATGTAAAATAATGTTATTTATGTATATAATTTATGTGCAGATGTTAGACATTTATTTCAAATGTTGCATGTTACTTATTTCTGAATATTTCCACTGATTTTTTGATTTTTATACATTTTAAAATGTACTTTAATTGTTAACATTTTGTATAGAAGGGTTTTCTGGGGATCCATTTTTATGTTACTTATTTTATTTTTTATTTTTTTATTGGAATGTTCTGTTTTTCGATGCATTCTGGTCATGGCATTTTTAATTTTCTGTAGAAAATCTGGAATACCAGGACCAGAATGGGAGTTTGAAAACCAGGACTGGACCAGAATCTCATGAGGATATGGAGTTAGGTTGGATATACTGTGATACAAATATTTGATGGATCATTTGACAATTAAAAATAAACAGATAAAATTACATGATGTATTTTTGTCCTTTGTGTCTTGAGCTTTTACTACATAGCATATAAACTTAATTAACGCTTCATAGATCTAGATTTTCACTTTACACGAATGTGCATGGAATCCCTTGATAAGACTTTATCTGAAGTTGTCTTTAAACCATATTATCATCTTCTTTGATAATTCAAAATACATTAGAACTGTAATGTGTAAGTCTTGAGTACATAAAATATTATCAAATAGTACAGATAGTATGAAATAGTATAGAGCTTGTTAAACAGTTCTCACTTGCACTGCTATATACAATAATAAGCAATCAAATTGTAATATTTTCCCATTAAAACTAAATTTTCAATATATATACTTGGCAGATTATTAGTGGACACGTGTTCTGAAATACATCTAACTTTATGACCAATCAGAAACACACTGCCTTTGTTTACATTTGATTGTGTAGCCTGGCCTCTCTTTTTTTGATTTTGACCTCAATCAGGAGCCACAGTGTTGATAATGAATACATTTTAATTGTTATGCCCTGTCTCATTTTTTTCCTACTCTTTTCCCTCCTGATTTGTATCTTCTTAAAAGTGCCAATTAATGGTAAGTTTCCCTTCTCACCCTCTGAAGAGGCAATCTGTGGGGAGGGGGGGAGGTCTAGTAAGACTTGCACCCAATGCATTATTTAAGCTCTCTAAAAGAGTGAAGGATTATGGGTGTCACACTAGTTTCCGCAAGCTCTGTTGGTTCAGTTTTGTCTTGGTTTGCATGTCATTTTTGTTCCATTTTGTATCCTGTTTAGCATTTGCTGTAAACTGTCCAGTTCTGGTTCTCTGCGTGCAATTGATTGAACTTACATCATAAACCATAATCTTCATTCCCTGTGCAAAGTACTGCATGTAACCTAAATATCCGCTGTGTTTTTCCACCTATCATATTTGTATTAGATGGTTTGTTCACAAAAAAAGTCAAGAATTGTTCATTTGTTCCTCACTGGCCGTGGAAAGGTTTCTTTTCCAGTAGAAAGCTATACCTTCTTAAAATAATTCCTGATTTGAAATAATTCCCTAAGATGCATTGTTTTGAATAATAATCACAATTTTTTATTTTCATTCAGTTTTCCATTTTTTCTTCTTCTCTGTTATTTTATGCCCAAACCAGTTCCTTTTTTCATTTATGTTTGATTCACTTACGCTTTAATGACTCATATATATATATATATATATATAACCTGCTGCTCATTTTGATTTCATATAGACGAAAACCACACGAACAGTGAAACAAGCAGTCTAGCCCAGCCTCACACGTACAAGAAGCGGGATCCAGTTGATATTCCATACCAAACAGGGCAGCTTCATCCAGCCATCCGTGTAGCTGACTTACTGCAGCACATCACACAGATGAAATGCGCTGAAGGCTATGGATTCAAAGAAGAATATGAAGTGAGTATGATATGAGGGACCTGAAAGCAGAGCACAGTATGCTGGCAGTAGAGAGACAGCTGCCGCGAAAGGTATAATGCAATAGGAACTTCAAATGTCTTTTTCATCTCCTGCAATTTCCAAATAGAACTTTCAATATTTTATTTTGAACATTCATTATTAATATTTTAGCTTTAGCTACACAGCTACATAACAGGTTTGAAGACTTGACACCACCACCTTTCATCTCATTTCCAACTGACAGGTTATGAACTTTGAAGATGTATAAAACGTAATTTTTATTTTTTCTGTATTGTTCTTTGCTTATTCATTGGACAACTAGTTTTATGGTATGGTAGTCACGTTGCCTTTGTGCTACCAAAATAAATAGTAAATAACAAATAATCTGTTTTACAGAGGTGTCTGCAAAATACCACTTTAAGTAAGAAAATATACAGTAAAGATACAACCACTTGTTTCACAAACCTGAAACGTAGGTAAATGACTAAGGGTATGAAAACATATGTTTATGTAAAAAAAAGAACAGCATACACCTGTATACCTGTTTGTTTTGCAAGGGTAAGTCCTAGTTTTCAATGAAGATCTATTGGATGCAAGGAATATTGCATGCAAACCAAGATTTAAGGGTCAGAGTTACAGTGATCCTTTTGTATTATTACAGGGACATCAAAGTTCTGAGGAGATAGTGTGGCCCTTTCTCCATAAACACTGACCTTCTTATATGCAATGATTGTGATGTCTGCAGGTCTCTCTATTTGACTTTTTTGTATTTTTTGTCATCCGATTGTGTTGCTCCTTAGGTGTCAGTGTTTCTGTATCTGAAAGCAAGTGATGGGACTCACACCTTGCTTCCCCAAATTAAAATCTCTATTCCCACTTTATACCCCATCCACCCTACATCCCTCGAACATATGCCCTGGACATTCCACACTGTGTTTTTCAGGGCCCATTTGTGATTGAGACAGTCTAACCCCTTTAGCTATGCCTCTGCTTTGGATGGAGATGGTTGGGTAGGCCTTATCAGTTGACAGGTGTGAGGTTATCAAACTCACTGTGACACTCCTGTGACTAACCAGTAACGAGTTGGAATAGGAGGAGTGGAATTGAGGATTGCAGTGTATCATTTAACTTGCCAATAAAATAATAATCAGTTACTTGTAAAATCAGGTTGCTGATTGTCAGGGCTTTGAAACCAACATGAAAGTGGGATTGTAGTTCTGAAAATAATGCTACTTTGCATGGTGGCTGATCCCTTGGGGAGATACTTACTGATAGTTTGCTTGCTTGATAACCAATTGTACACACTGATTAACATCTATGCCCCTAATGAAAACCAGTTGCAATTCCTACGTAAAACACTGACACATCTTCTGCAATTTAGGAAGGGCAAATGTGTTGTGGCATGGGACTTTAACCTTGCCCCGGACCCCTCTATAGATATCTATAGAACTACCTCCCAATCTGTAAATAGGCAACAATTGACACAAGCCAAAAAATTCAGGGACCTGCTTCATAGTTTCGCCCTTATTGATGTATGGAGAGCTCAGCATCCGTTAGAAAAGGATTTTATGTATCACTCCCCCAGATTTTTAACCCACACGAGAATTGATCTTTTTCTCCTAGATCCCCAGACCACGGCACAAACCACTAAATCTTGGATAGGAATCCAGTCCTGGTCCGACCATGCTCCACTTGGAATTGATATAGGATTTTTTCCTTCTAGGAGAACTCTAACTCCTTGGAGGTTGAATGACTCCCTTTTAACCCACCCGGACATTTCGGAACACCTAAAATCTTCTCTGAACTCGTATTTTCAGACAAATGTGACTCCAGATGTTGATTGTCAAACAATATGGCTTGCTCATAAAGCTACAATGAGGGGAGAAATTATATCTCAAGCTGCCAACCTTCGGAAGCAGCGAGACGGCAAAATTCGCATGATTCAGCAGGTCATTACAGATTTAGAACATGCTTATTATTCTCAACCCACCTTAGAATTGGCCAACAAAATTCAAACACAAAAAGCGGAGTTACAAAAATTGCTCCTTATCAAAACGGAATTTCGGTTAAAGCTCCTCAAACATTTCTACTACACGAAAAGTAATAAAGCTGACAAATTACTGGCTTCCCAATTAAGACAAAGACAAGCCCACACCAGAATACAATTTTTAAAGGACCAACAGCATAAAATTACGGATCCACGTAAAATAGCCAATCATTTTGCCTCTTATTACTCCTCTCTGTATAATTTATCCCACTCACGGGAAGAACCCCAACCCACACGGGATGCAATACTAACGTATTTGGATTCTTTACCGATCCCACGGCCCTCGGAGATTCAATGTGAACAACTTAACGCCCCTATCACCAAAGAGGAAGTCACCCACTCTATAAAATTATTAAAGCTCGGTAAAGCCCCGGGGCCAGACGGCTACACTAATTCCTACTATAAAGTTTACGCTGACATTCTAACTCCCCATTTATTGCGTTTATTTCGGTCTATTATGGACACAGGTCAAATTAAACCAGAATTTCTCCAGGCACATATCTCCACCATTCCCAAACCAGGTAAAGCACCAGATCAATGTCAAAACTACAGGCCTATGCCCTGTTGAATACAGACCTCAAACTTTATTCCAAAATCCTAGCACTCCGTCTGAATAAAGTTTTACCGTATCTTATACAATACGATCAGGTGGGATTTGTGCCTGGACGACAGGCTCCGGACAATACCAGACGGCTTCATAACCTCCTACATATAATTAAAAGGGGAAAGATTCCAGCTTTAATCCTCTCACTTGATGCGGAGAAGGCGTTTGACAGGATCCACTGGGGATACATGATGAACACCCTCACTAAATTTGGTCTAGGGCAAAATTATTTGAGAGCCATAACTCTGCTTTATTCTAACCCGTCTGCTAAGGTCTTAGCTTCGGGGATTCTGTCAGACGCCTTCACTGTTTCTAACGGCACTAGACAGGGGTGTCCGTTGTCCCCTTTAATCTTTGCCTTAATGGTAGAGCCTTTAGCCATCAAGATACGGCAAAATCAAGACATTCGAGGGGTCCCCACACTGTCTGGATGTCACACCATCGGTCTGTTCGCAGATGATATTATATTAACCTTGACCAATCCACATATCACTCTACCTAATGTCCTGCGTGAGCTACATTCCTTTTATTTAATATCCTGGTATAAAATAAACTCCCAAAAAACTCAGGCATTACCCATTAATATCCCTACGCAGGTAAAGCACCAACTCCAAAGTAATTACTCATTTGAATGGAGAGACACTTACCTTAAGTATTTAGGAATTGCTCTTACTAAAGACCCTGAACTGCTATTCAAGTATAACTATGTCCCTCTCCAGAAGTCTATTCAAGAGAGCTACTCTAAGTGGACACCTCTGTACATTTCTTGGGTGGGTAGAATAAATGCTGCCAAAATGTCTATCCTACCAAAAATGTTGTATTTCTTTCGGACTATACAGATTGCCCTCCCTTCGTACTATATTAAATCATTGCAAAAACAGATGAATGTGTTCATATGGGCAGGAAAGAAACCGCGTACTGCGGCTAAAGTATTACAACAACCGGCTGCAGCGGGGGGATTGGGGCTTCCAAATATCAATAGCTATTACAGAGCGGCATTACTGGACACGGCCATGAAAATGCATAGTCCAGCCTTTTGCAGACAATGATTAGATCTGGAAACAGCAGAATCACTCGCTACTACTATCCCCCTTCTATTGTGGACTCCACCGAATCTTAGGCCTAAGCGAACTTTAGCCCTGCCCACGACTGAGTTGATAATGAGAACTTGGGACAAGGAAAGAGCAAAGTTGGACCCTGGTAAAGTTATCTCTCCCAGGACTCCATTATTGAGTCTTCAATTTTTTTTGCAGGACTTACCTATACAATCGTGGGCGACTAAAGGACTGCATCTAGTTAGAGATTTTTATAGTATAACCAAATACATGCCATTTCAAGAACTCCAGACTAAATACCAACTTGCAGACACTGATAGATATACCCACACGAGAATAACACACCTGTTGCTATCACACATACCTAACTATAAAAGTTGCCCGCTACAATCCAACTTTGAGCGACTTACGGCCTCAGGATGGTCCTCAAGAGGAACTCTTTCTAACGCCTACAAACTTTTGGTCATGGACCCTCCGGACTACAAATATCCCTACATGTTAAAATGGGAACGAGACCTAAACTTATCCTTCACTGTGGATCAGTGGCACGAAGCAATGCAGATATTATCTGGGACAACCAGGTGTACGAACCATATTGAATCTTATAAGAAATTGCTATACAGATGGCATATGACCCCAATGCGACTACACAAGATATCGCCTACTCACTCGCAGTTATGTTGGAGAAACTGTGGGGACACTGGAACCTTACTACATTTATGGTGGGACTGTACACTCTCCCAACAATTATGGAAGTCGGTATTCCGTTTAATATCTAAAGACCTCCACATAATTATTCCTTTTGAGCCACAGGTGGCACTCCTACTGCTGTTTCCAGATCAAATCCCCAGACCTACTAAGAAATTGCTCTTTCATTTATTTAACTCTGCCACGACTTTAATAGCTAGATATTGGAAGCCAGGGGGCCCCATCCAATTAGAACAACTTATTGCTGCTGTTGATGTTAGAGCGGCTATGGAACACATGGCGGCTCGTAATGAACACAGAATGTCAAAATATGAGGAAATCTGGTCACCATGGCTATCCTACAGGCAAGGGCAAACTTCCACCCTGTGATATTGTCACTATATTATGATATCTGTATTCACTTCTGGTCTTGACCCTTCAATACTACATTGTGACTGAATGCTGTCTGGGTTAGGCTCTAATTATATTTGTATAATTTTATACTTTTTTATCTGAATGCCTTTTTTTTGGATCTACTTTCTTTTTCTTTTCTTACATTATTCTTTCTATTTTTGTTGTTAATGCCAATAGAGGTCTCTTCTTATGAGTGTATCTGCACCTTGAACTACAGAATACTGTATCTACTTACTATGGTGACCTTACTTTTCAGAGTGTGTATAAGGTCTAATACATGTGTACTGTGTTATTCTGTTTTTCACTGATATCCTCTAATAAAGAGAAGTTACAAAAAAAAAAATAATAATGCTACTTGCTAGTGCCTGAAGATTTCCACCCACACAGTCCTACCTATTGCACTGTCCTTTATCCAGCAATACAAATAAGCAGCTCAGAAGGGAGTAGCAGGCACAGTGATAGTATGTGATGTAAATAGGCCAGCATAACAGTTATTTCCAGTTTGTAACATGCTGCTGTTACATTAAATTGCTCAAAAATGAAAATTACTTTTTTTTTCAAAATGTTGTTTAAATGCATACCTCCCAACATTTTGGAAATAGAAAGAGGGACAAAAATATTTGCCCATTTTGTGGCCACACTTCCTAATTACCATGTTCATTTTAGAAAATTTGGCAGGTTATGAAAGTTTGAACACATTTCTGAGGTTTTTATGTGTTATTACAGTTTTGCTAATGAAGGTGAAATGCCCTTTAAGCTGCAAGTCACAGTTTCCCCAAGAGACCTGCGTATCTTAAATTATTACAATTGCTTCTTTGCTTAACTTGTTAAAATTTAAACTTTAAAATTGTTACAAATGTATCGAAGTGCACCTGACACTTATTCTGGGCTACCTGCTAAAAGTTTTTGAAACGTTGTATCTTTTTTCTGGCACTTCAGTGCAGGAGATTTCAATAACAATCTAGGAATGCATTTTAAGCTGTCAAAATCGAGACTGTCCCGCGGAAAACTGGACAGTTGGGAGGTATGCAAATGTACAATTGCATTCAGACACCTCAACAGTATGATCATGTGCTAACCCAGTGCAGGGTGTTGCAGAACTAGAAGATTGCACAAATAGATGCCAGACTACAGGGTAGAAGTCAGCTATATTCCTAGATGTTCTCTGCTCCTCCCCTTTATATCTGTGTCCATAAAGTTTCCTATTACTCCCCCCAGTGGCTATTAAAATGAACATTTAACATTTTCACAGTAATGGATGGAACAACATTACAGATCACTACAAAAATATAATTTTGTTTTTAAAAGGGTGAGAAATAAAGTAAAAAGGAATGCAATAATTTGCAAATCAGTTAAATCATATATGTAACTGCAAATAGTACAATGTTTCCTACTGGGTTGCATCACCTCTTCTTTTAATAACACTCTGTAAACATTTGGGAACTGAGGAGAGCAGTTGCTGTAGCTTTGAAAGAGAAATGCTGTCCCATTCTTACCAGGATTTCAGCTTTTCAGTTTGGGGTCTCCTTTGTAGCATTTTACATTTCTTAAAGTAACAAATGTTTTCAGTGGGTGAAAGTTCTGGACTGCAGACAGGCCATTATTTTACTATGGAGCCAAGCTGTTGTAATAGGTGTAGAGTGAGGTTTGACTTGGTCTTGCTGAAAAAACCAAGACCTTCCCTTAAAAAGTAGTACTCTGGATTACAGCATCTGTTGCTCCTAAACCTGTATTTATCATTCAGCATTAATAGTGCCTTCCTAGTTGTCAAGTATTCCTGAGCCCATGCAGAAATTTCCCCTACAGAATAGAGTCTGTTTGAAATGCAGGACTGCCCGAGGATTCAAAGATTGCAGCCATCCATTATTGGCTTGCCCTTTGTGTACAGAGATTTCTCCTGATTCTTCAAATATTTTAATGATCTTATCTACTGTAAGTGAGGAAATCCCCAAATTCTTACATTTTACATTGAAGAATGTTTTACTTGCAGTCATTGAGTGGTGTATCCCTCTCTATCTTCCCTTCTCTCTGAAATCCACTCTTTTTATACCCAATCATGTTTCTGACCTATTGCCAATTGTTGAGATCTTCAACTGGGTTTTTTATGCATTACGCAACTTTTGTTGCACCAGCTTTTTTGAAATGTGTTGCTGGCATATATTTTTCAGAAAACAGTAAAGTTTCTCAGTTTTAACATTTGCTATGTTGTCTATGTAATATTTGCAATTAAATATAATATAATTTAGATGATTTGCAAAGCATCCCATTCACCTTTCATTTACGTTGTACACAGTGTCCCAAGGTTTTTTTTGAAAACAGGGTTGTTTTCAAATTACATGACCATAATAAAATATTGATTAAATTACATCTAAGATTCTCAGGGCTAAAAATCAATTGGGAAAAATCAATTGACACCAATATCAACCCCGACTTATTTCCTCCCACCCCGCTAGTCTGGGTGGACTCGTTCAAATACCTTGACATTGTGGTACATAGGAATTTAGATGCCTATATACCCTCGAATCTTGAACCGATCCTTTCCACTATGAAAGATAAACTGAAAGTGTGCGCTAACCTACCTATCTCTATCTGGGGCAGAATCAATCTTCTAAAAATTATATTTCTCCCTAAATTCCTCTACATCTTTCACAATTCTCCTGTTCCCACCCCCGCTCCTTCTTTGCCTCTCTTGATACCGCCCAAACCGTTTCTCTGGGCAAACAAGCCCCCTAGGTTTGCTAGAGCCAAACTGGGGGCTTCTGTTGCCGAAGGGGGATTGGGACTCCCAAATTGGTATTTTTATTCATTAGCAGCTCAGATCTACTATATACATTGGTGGTTTAATCCACTTTGGCAAGCTCAACAGAGTCACTTTCATATATCACATTTCGCAAATCTCCTGATCTACACGTAACCCACTCAGTTATAATCACCCCATACAAAGCGTGGATGGCAGCACTCAAAGTTTGCCACCTAGCATCACCTCTCCTGTCGCCTCAGTTACCTCTATGGGGGAATTCCTTCCTCCCGCATCTGCAGCACATAGCGGAGTACAAAATATGGCCACAATGGGGTTTACGTACACTTGGGGACTTGGTTAGGGAAGGAGTGGTACGCCCCCTCAGGTATGCATTCTATGTGTGATAGATGACGTCACCCCGAGGACGGTCAGAAGAATACTTTTCCGTACATTACTATTCTATGCCAGGAAATGTATCCTCCTGAATTGGATGTCTCCCCAATCCCCCACTTTTAATGGCTGGTTGAACTTGTTAAAAACAGGACTCAAACATACTAAATGCTTATGCTGTACTGTCATAACTACAAAAAGACGAAACCACGCATGATATAATGTCTGTTTGTTTCTTGTTATAAAATGCAAAATAAAAACCTTTTTAAAAAAAAAATTAAAAATCTAAGATGATAAAAAATGTAAAACTATTAATTGTGTGTGGTAATAGCACTAAATGATTAACTATAAGAATGCTGAGCAAATTAATTTGAATTATGTATTCCTAAATTTAAATTGCAGGTTGAAAATGCATGCGAAAACGCAGAGGATTGGCATCTTCTCTGTTTTGGCTAAGGAATGTGAGATTGGGGTCAGATAAAATGGATCTGATTAATCTGTTTTCAGAAAAGCCATTAATTGCTGTTATATTATTTATGAGCAGCAGAGTGAGCCCAATCCTAGCATAACATAAGGTTTTATAAATTAACATTTACTTACTTCATTATTTTGTAATTACTTGTATGCATGTATGCATGCATTTATTAATATATATCGTATAAATGGCTACTTGTGCCATAAAGTAGAATATCACAGTCGTCAAGTTTATCTCTGTTAAAGAGATAAGATGAAAGGGATCCCTGTCCTGCTCAGAATCTATATTTGACCGTCACTAAAAGCCATTGGTTGGTAGACAATAAACTATTCCCATTAATAATGAAATCTCCTTTTCTAAATAGTGCTTAAATACTTTGTTTTAAATGTTGCATGGTAATATTAGTGAATCATCTCTGAGTAATTTTACATAAAACCTCAAGAACCATGGTGCTGTCATTTACTCTATAGCAAGAATATTGTTCAGTAGTCCAAAGCATCGCTAAATATGCTTTATCCCTAACAGGAAAATATAACCCCCTTCCAAAAATAAAAAAATATGACATTCAAGAACCATTTTCAACCTTCTTTTGGCTGGCAGAGTAAAGCAACCCCACCCTCACTATCTTCCAATATGAAGTGATGGATTATGGAACGTGAATTCCCAATGCTTTCCAGAGAACCTGTAAACCACCCACTGTGGAACATAGAGAGGCTTCAAGTCCCAGAATACAAAATTTCACAGAGGACTTAAGGTGGCCATACACGGGCTGATAAAAGCTGCCGACAGACCGAGTCGGCAGGTTATTGGCCTGTGTATGGGGCCCCCCGAGGGGCTTCCCCGATCGTGATCTGGCCGAAAGTCGGCCAGATCTCGATCGGATGGGACCACCCGTTCCCATTCGTTAGGATCCGATCGTTGGGCCCTAGGGCCCATGATCGGATCAGCCTGATATTGCTCACCTCAAGGTGGGCATATCAGGGAGAGATCCGCTCATTTGGTGACATCGCCAAACGAGCGGATCTCTCCGTGTATGGCCAGCTTAAGGAGAGGGAGATGTCCTATAGGTGAAGAAAAATGTCCCTGCAAGCAGAGGCACATCATCATGGTTTCCCTTAAGTCTGTGTAAGAAACAAAATAGATAGTGTCCATATACCTTTTGAATTATCTCATGTTAGAAAGGGAAGATATATTTTCCCTTTTAAGGGGTAATGGTGTTGACAGTTGGTCAGTCAGAATGCAGAGAGATCTCAACCTTTGATCCATCTAGTTATGTGATTAATGCCTTGCTTCTTTGAAGAATATGAACACAAGAACATCATTTTACTTAGTATTCATGTAAACAATTGGGTGATATCGTTTTTTAAAGGATGAACGCCCTTTGAAGAAGATTATAGGAATAGATCTTTGTTTTAATTCATCATGTGCTACAAGTATAAATCCCGTTTGTTTGTTCTGTGGCGTGGGCTTCATCAGAGTAGTGTATATTTGTTAAAGTGCTAATGTCAATAATTTATAGATAGTTAATATAACACATTGTTCTGCAAAGTAAGGTCTAGTGTCTTTAAAATGGCAGAAGTTTTCTGTTGATGAGGGGAATAGGAATATAGGGGCAGATTCCATAAAAGAAGAAGTGATTAACGCTAATGAAAATTCGCCAGCGTGGCGTCCTTTCGGAATTACACCGATTTCCTAACAGGCGCAGAGTGATAGCCAACAAAGGTCCGTAAAAACTTTTTGGGTAACCGAGTTCCCCCCTCAATTTTCTAACATATGGAACATAAACTATACAGTGGGCTCATGTGTAGGACATTATAACAACTCTATTTTATTTATTAAGGTTCCCTGGACTTGTGTAATGTAATGTATTTGCTGCAACATATACGTCCATGTAACTTTATCATTTCCCGCTGTATGCAAATTAGGCAACGCTAGCGCATCTTCGATTTGGTTGCCAAAGTAATGCTAGCAAAAATTTACCAGTGTTTGACGCCCTGGACGCAACTTCGTACTTTAGTAAATTAGTGTTGTCCTAGGGAATTTACGCCTGGCGAAGTGTTGTGATGGCTGCGAAGCCGTCGCTGCTGAATTTTCACCGGTTAGGGAATTTGCCCCATTGGATTTATATGTAGAATTGAACAAATAAGGATATGACTCCTTTGTCATAATTATCGTGATATTCCTTTTGTCAATGATTGAAGTGTTCACTGCAAGTGAGCTTAAAACACCTGTTCCATTATCATTCTTTAAGGAAGCGGAGCTGAATCTAAGGAGATATTTCTAAGCACTAATGAATTAAGCCCCAGGCATTTACAGAATAAATGATTTACTTTTGCTTTTTTTGTCTTTTGATCTTGCATGGACCATTGTAGTGGAATAGAGATAAGGTAGGATTAGAGACAAAACTGTCAAAGCAAAAGTTTGCCAGGAGTTGAAGATATATTCTTACCCTGGCACCATTTGATTTTTTTTTTCTGTATGCAGTTCACTTGTGAAAAATAAGTCAAAAGCAGAATTCCAAATACTTGTGTACAAAGATAAAACAGTAATGAGGATCACTGTTAGTACAGGTATGGGACATGTTATCCAGAATGCTCGGGACCTGGGGTTTTCCGGATAATGGATCTTTCCGTAATTTGGATCTTCATACCTTAAGTTTACTAGAAAATCATGTAAACATTAAATAAACCCAATAGGCTGGTTTTGCGTCTATTAATTATACAGTATCTCAGTTTGGATCGAGTACAAGGACCCTTTTTATTATTACAGAGATAACGGAAATCATTTTTAAAAATTTGGATTATAGAGATAAAATGAGAGACGGCCTTTCCATAATTCCGAGCTTTCTGGATAAAGGGTTTCCGGATAATGGATCCCTAACTGTATTATAGGTTATTCTGGAAAAAAATCTAAATACTAATCTAAATACACACTATACCAGATGAACACATGGAATCAGGGCCATCTTAGCAAACTGCAAAACAGGCATTTGCCCAGGGTTTTAGACTTCAATAAAGCAGCAGTAAATAGGCCTGCTGTTTGATATCAAGTATCATTGACCTGTTCCACCTACTTATGAGGGTAAATAATTTTGAGCTTCAAATTCACAAAAGTTATTTGAAATGGGTGACCTAATGAGGCAAACATCTGCTCCTATAAATATATTCTTTTAAGCTGCAGCTGATGCATGCACCCTTTATAGGGAAGCTATTTTTTATAGACAACTTTATTGAAGGCTTAAGGGTAAAATAAGTGACTATACATGTGCCCCTTTCTCTGTTTCTATAAAAAAAAAACAATATTAGCCTACAGTATGTCATGTGTGAGGAAGGCAAATACAAGATTCCTCTGCACTCAACCCATTATCAATATATTTAAGACAGAGACATTTTGTGCATACTGCTACTGAAAAATGCCTTACCCTTTAAACAAAACAGGGATTGTTTGTCCATATATTGCAATATATTTAAGCTGGCCAACTACGTCAAAGTCATCCCATATCTGGCCAGTCCTATGCTCAATTTTCATCTGATTCATTAAGAATTCTATGGTTTAAAGGGATACTGTCATGGGAAAAAAACATTTTTTCAAAATAAATCAGTTAATAGTCCTGCTCCAGCAGAATTCTGCACTGAAATCCATTTCTCAAAAGAGCAAACAGATTTTTTTATATTCAATTTTGAAATCTGACATGGGGCTAGACATATTGTCAATTTCCCAGCTGCCCCAAGTCATGTGACTTGTGCTCTGATGAACTTCAATCGCTCTTTACTGCTGTACTGCAAGTTGGAGTGATATCACCCCCTCCCTTTTCTCCCCCAGCAGCCAAACAAAAGAACAATGGGAAGGTAACCAGATAGCAGCTCCCTAACACAAGATAACAGCTGCCTGGTAGATCTAAGAACAGCACTCAATAGTAAAAACCCATGTCCCACTGAGACACATTCAGTTACATTGAGAAGGAAAAACAGCAGCCTGCCAGAAAGCATTTCTCTGCTAAAGTGCAGGCACAAGTCACATGACCAGGGGCAGCTGGGAAATTGACAAAATGTCTAGCCCCATGTCAGATTTCAAAATTGAATATAAAAAAATCTGTTTGCTCTTTTGAGAAATGGATTTCAGTGCAGAATTCTACTGGAGCAGCACTATTAACTGATTCATTTTGAAAAAAACATTTTTTCCCATGACAGTATCCCTTTACTTGGCTGCCCTTTTATTAGACACCAGTGGGATCACCTGACTATAACTGGGAAGGGTGGGAGCTACAACATGGAGCTGGTCACTGCTCCTGTATAAACTATAACAAACAAGGGAAAGTTGTGCTCACCACTAGTTTTTAAAAACATTAGGCGGGGGTGCAATGAGGGTGTGACCACAAAAAACCCATTATCAATATATTTAAGACAGCGACATTTTGTGCATACTGCTACTGAAAAATGCCTTACCCTTTAAACAAAACAGGGATTGTTTGTCCATATATTGCAATATATTTAAGCTGGCCAACTACGTCAAAGTCATCCCATATCCCATTGTTTATGTGTGAGGAAGGGCCTCAGTGTACTGAGCTGAGCAAAATAGGATATGTGTAATATAAGATTACAGAGATTATTATTTCCAATTTGAGAAGAAAGCATTTGAGGTTATATGAAACCTGTGCTGAATTTTGCATATAAACCATCTTAACTGTCATCTATCTTCAATCACAGTCATGAATTTTACCTCCAAGTGTTGTTATGAAGGAATAAAACTTGATTTCTCTCTCAGGTAAAATTACCTTTCAAAATGAATTCGAAAAGTGTAAAATACATCACTTACTAAACTAATCACTTCAAAAAAAAATGAGCATTGGTATAGTGTAAATCTAATTAGGCAAGACTATACCATTTTATAGAGAACCATTTTATTTTATAAGGATACTCTCATCATTGAATTACCCACTTTTAATAAATATTACAGGTATAAGATCCATTATTTGAAAACCTATTGTCCAGAAAGCTCCAAGTTAGGGGATGGCCATCTCCTATAGACTCCATTTTAATTAAATGATTCAAACTTTAAAAAGCAATTTCCTTTTTCTCTGTAATAATAACAGTAGCTTGTACTTGATCCCAACTAAGATATCATTAATCCTTACTGGAAGCAAAACAATGCTGTTGGGTTTAATTAATGTTTCTATTATTTTTAGTAGATTCAAATTATGGAAAGATCCCTTATTGGGAAACCCCAAGGTACAAGAATTCCAGATAACAGGTCCCATACCTGTAATATATAAATATTAGTGATGGGTGAATAAATTTGCGGAAATGCAGCAAAAATTCACCAGCAAAAATCTGCAGCGTCAACAAAATATGGACGTGCATCGGAATAGTCGCTCACGTCAAAACTGTCGCAAGTCAACAATATTTGGACGCCCATTGACTTTAACGCGGATGTCGAAACTGACACAGGTGTCAAAATGCGGGTTTCGCAAATTTTCCGACCGTTTCTCGGGAAATTCAGCAAGGAATCCCTTGGAGAATTAAAGTTGGTGATGTTTGTTCTCATGGAAACCACATCAATATGTTTTTATTACAGAGAAAATCAATAGTTTTTTTAAAAATGTATTTATATATTTCGATAAAATAGAGTCTTTGGGAGACTCTTTGCTTAATTCAGAGCTTTTTGGATATTGGGTTTCCGGATAACGGAACCCATACCAACAAACCGAAAAAAAAATCTCTCTGTATATGCAGAAAAAAGGATATAATTATGTATTTACAGATTTGATTCCTGTACAGTCTGGTCTGTGTTGTGGCTTTTTATTTATCTAACCACTTCTTCATTTTAACATTGTTAAGAGCAGTGAGTGAGAAAAAAATTAGGCGTCACTTTAAGTAACCTCTTCAATTGTTGTATATTTTATTATTTCCCATTAAGCGGACATGAAAAACCTTTCTTCATTCTGTAGCATCTTAAATTATGCAAATGCCTTTGAATGTAATTATAATGCACCCGTTGTTAATTATAAATACAGCCTTTATTTTCATATAGATCGTATTTATGCCATTTGAATAATTAAGCATTCATGCTCATTGCCAGCTTCATGAGACAAACTATAATTCTTGTCTGTTTACTTGCACATAGACAGGGTCTTTAGTTTACTGCCGTGTTTAGTAGATACCATGTGTATTCTCACAGTCCAACAGGATAAATGGACTCCTTTGTTTAATACACATTCACAGATTGGAGATATAAATCTTTGGTATGATAAGATTATATGTTAATAGTGGTAGTTGGCTTTTTTTTCTTAAATCAACTAAGACTATCTTGTCAGTTCCGATCTTTTTAACTCTTGGATTAAGCCAATTTATTACTACTGACGAGAAAGAGGTTTAAATATTTGTAGTTGGAGCATGAATGTGCATATGGCTCCCTGGGTGTACAGTGTAATACCCATATGGAACATAAACCGTTAAGGTGTTTCACATAATGTACCGAGGTTTTGGCCTCATCTCAAGACTATTAGCAAAGTGTGAATCTTGATGAAGCCCTTGCATTTAGCCACCCTAGATTCCTTTGATTTTACTGCGGAAGAAACTTGGCATTCAAGTCTAGGTTTACTAAGGGGCTGATTCACTATGGGTCGAATATCGAGGGTTAATTAACCCTCGATATTCGACTAGGAATTGAAATCCTTCGACTTCGAATATCGAAGTCGAAGGATTTAGCGCAAATTCTGCGATCGTATGATCGAAGGATAATTCCTTCGATCGAACGATAAATTCCTTCGAACCGAACGATTCGAAGGATTTAAATCCAACGATGGAAGGAATATCCTTCGATCAAAAAAAGGTAGGCAAGCCTATGGGGACCTTCCCCATAGGCTAACATTGACTTCGGTAGCTTTTAGCTGCCGAAGTAGGGGGTCGAAGTTTTTTTTAAAGAGACTATACTTCGACTATCGAATGGTCGAATAGTCAAACGATTTTTAGTTCAAATCCTTCGATTCGAAGTCGTAGTCGAAGGTCGAAGTAGCCCAAAAAAACCTTCGAAATTCGAAGTTTTTTTACTTCGAATCCTTCACTCGAAGTTAGTGAATCAGCCCCTAAGTGTGTAATGAGCATTTGCCATGGGCCAAGTACAAAATACATTATGTTGATTAATACTGTACTTGTTTTACAAGTATATTTTATCTAATAGATGCCAATTGCATGTCAGTTGCATTAGCACTCACTGCAGCCACTGTCTAGAAAAAAAGTCTTTCCATAATTTGAATCTCCATACTAAGGGGCATAGTTATCAAGGGTCAAATTTAGAGTTTATGGGAGTTTAAAAAAACTCCAAAAAAATTACCAATAGAAATTTATTAAAAAATTTGAATATTTTACATTCGGATTAATAGGATCAACCTGCAAACTTGACTTGAATTTGAATCGAATTTGATTTGAGTTTGTTCACAAAAAAAAAGTCCAACAAACGACTCCATAGACTATAACACCAATTCGGCAGGTTTTAGATGGCGAATAGTCAAATTTGAATTCAAGGAATTCAAGGGAGAGTACATGATAAATTTCGAAATTCGAATTTTGATTTTTTTTTTTTTAACTCAAATCAAATTTGGACTATTCCCTAGTCGAACTACACAAAATAAACTCAAAATTCGAATTTAAAAATTCGAATTTTCAGTTCAACCCTTGATAGATCTGCCCCTTTTTCTTCGCGAAAGATTCAGCTGAATACCGAACCAAAATCGAATCCTAATTTGCATATGCAAATTAGGGATGGGAAGGGGAAAATTGTACTTCCTTGTTTTGAGACAAAAGGTCACGCAATTTCCCTCCCTGCCCCTAATTTGCATATGTAAATTAGGATCCGGATTTCTGATTTTGTGTGTTAAGTTCTCTACTATAAGACTTTTCAAGTGTTTCCATTAAAAATGTGCAGTTTTATCATCAATTATAATTGTTATTCTTAGACACTGATTGTATAGCGATCTATACATGGATATGTGTTATGCATGGGGGTAGCCTGAGTCACAGGAAGAATGTACAAGATTCTCTAGGGAATTTTGTCCAGTATGCCCTTTATAGCTGCCCTTAATTAGTCAGGATTGTACTTCAACAACAACTGAAGGGGCAAGGTGTAATAGAACAGAACCTCGTCCACTGTTATTTTCACATGTTCATGTGTGAGTTTTGTTCTGCACATAGGCATAGAGAACAGCTTGCACCTTCCATTGGTACAGACATAAGGGCTCTGTGTATGGGCCCTAAGGGGTATTTAAGGGCAATGAAATATTAAAACCCATTATTGTTGAAGAAAAGAAGAAGCTTCTTGGCTGCCCCAAAGTGAAATTATCAACTAATAGTTATTGTTTGATTCTTCTTTTAAAAGATTCTACCGTTAAGTTTAGCGCATATGGAAGACAAGTGGAAGATCAACTGCTAACCAATCATCTCTTTCTATTATTTAAAACAAAGAAGTCACAACAATTTGCTTGCAACCTTGAAATTAGTGCTCTCTTTTTCTATGTGCCACATCGTTTAGTCTATCTATCCTTTTTTCAGACTTTCTTTGAAGGACAGTCGGCACCATGGGAGTCGGCAAAGAAAGATGAGAACAGAATGAAGAACAGATATGGGAATATCATTGCCTGTAAGTGTTGACAGTATGATAGTGGCTCTACATAACATTCTTTTACAGTAGCTACTAAGATAAAATTGACCATGAAATTCTTTCAGCATGCATTTGGAGGACAATTATGGTTTAAATCCCACAAGCAACATTGTGTTTGCATAATGAATACTGAAGCCTGCAAATTAGATCCAGATTAACCCTTTTAAATCCGGATGCAGAATGCACTTGGCCTCTGCGGAGCTATTGCTGCTAATTTTGCTGTCTACAAATGTACTGAACAGCGAATAATTATCCACACATTTATCTTAGGTTGAGAACTTTCGTCTCTGAGAGATTTAAGCTTGAAATTAAAGATTTCATTTACACAGGCAAATTCATAACCTTTATAAATGTGAAACATCAGTAGATCGTTCAAGTAGAAAAGGTTACATATTTTTCACCTGTTAAATAAATCATCGAAGCCCAAAGAGCAGGTGTATTTTTAAAACAGCTGCCTTTTGCAGTCGGCTATACCCCCAGCTTGCACATTGAGCTAATTTCCAGCTTTCTGCAGATAATCAGTTAAGGAAAAAAATCTCCAGTAAGTCAAGTAAAGCACCAGCGGAATGCTTTCTGAATCCATAACAAACACACCTAAGGTGCAGTGAATGAAATAGCAGGCATGGGCAGCTTTATATTGTCTTTATTGTTTATTTGATATTTTTCATTGGCTGAAACAATTTTCACTAAATAGCATGGGAATTCCAACACGTCAGATCATATACAAGCTAAACTGATATATATATATATATATATATATATATATATATATATATATATATAGAAATCGCACACCGTTTCTTTCGTCATAATTTTTTTAGAAAAGGTAATTAACATTACATCAACGTTTCGGTTCATAGTTTAGAACCTTTCTCAAGATGCCATACTTTATGGATTTGGCAATCTATACACAGCCCCCGGTGAATGATTACATAACGAAGTGTGCGGAGTTTTACGGTGTGTGTATATATATATATATATATATATATACATACATTCCTCTAATTAGCAGTCTGGGCTATTGCCTCATTGGTCACATTTCACTCTTAAACTTGAGTATATTTGGACAAATAATTATGACTTTTTTGCAGCCACCCCACCTAATGATTGGCCATTAACTGAATGAGGATTTGATGCAATAAACCATTCAGGAAGCACTTTATAGCAGGGTTCCTGAACCTTTTTAACACTTGAGAAACTTTCAGATGTAAAAAAGGTTGGAGAACAACATAAGTATGCAAAAAGTTCCTTGGGTGCCAAATATGGGCTGTGATTGGCTGTTGGTGGTCTCTATGTAGACTGACAGCCTACAGAAAGTTCTGATTTTTATGCAATTAAACTTAGTTGGAATTCAAATTAAGTACCCGATTTGAAGCCATTGGGAGCAACTTCCAATAGGTTGGTGAGCAACATGTTGCTCATGAGTTTGGGGATCACTGCCTTATAGGAATGCTGCTGATAAATACAAATAAGACTGTTTAGTTTGCTGTGCATTGTCACTATGAGATATTTCAGTCAGGCTTCTGATGCCACCTTTGTCAACGGAATTACATTTAATTAGCTTTTTATTTTTTTAAGCAAAGAAAAGAGGTGCTATCCCAAATTGGTTCCAGAAAGGTGCATTTTGTAATAATCAGCAAGCAGACAAATCTTTTGGGATTTCATGCAGTTATGATTTAGCTAATTCCCTTCTCAATTTCTCTGTAATTGGACTACTGATGAAGAGCAATCACAATTGTTTTACTGTTTCCTTGTTGGATTTACATCTAAATTTGCAAATGAAATCTTTGTGGAATGGAGATTTAGAATACACATTTAATACAATTTTCTTTTACTTGTTTACACAAACATTTTTAAATTTTCGCCAACAAAGCTCCTGAACTCAACTTTAGTCACAAGAATAATTTTGTTTACAACACCATGAAGAGCTTCTGTTCTAATAGGGATTTACCAGGAAGTAGTCTTATATATTGATTTGTTTTTTTTTAAGTAAGGCTTTTGCTGTGCAATATTGCCAACTTCTAGTTTACATTCTGTTTCCCAAGTGAGTTCATGTGACAGTTACATAACATTTAAACAATATTTAATGGAGAACTATGCACCCTTATCAATCATGACACCAGTACAAAGAAGCTGCCAAAGCTAAATTTTGTTTGTGGCATACACAGCAGCCAAGGATGTTGCTAATTTAGTTAGAATACAACAGTCTTCATTTGTGTGATTTTAAAACCTTCTACTTTATTTGAATTAAACATGTTTTAAAAACATTAAGGGCACACAGATCGCATACATGTTAATACTAAATAATTCATCCTATTTCAAGTGACATGTGAGGGAAGCTTTGATCAAACGCCTAGTAGGGTTGGGATTGGGAATTTCCATCTGTGCATTAGACTAATTTCTTTTTCCTGTGCTTACAGGTATTTACATTACAGTTAGTTGCTACGTGCATAGGAAAATACTTTCACTCTCCCTTTAACTCAGTAGCTGTCAGAATCTTTAAAGGGATACTGTCATGGGAAAACATGTTTTTTTCAAAACGCATCAGTTAATAGAGCTACTCAAGCAGAATTCTGCACTGAAATCCATTTCTCAAAAGAGCAAACAGATTTTTTTATATTCAATTTTGAAATCTGACATGGGGCTAGACATTTTGTCAATTTCCCAGCTGCCCCCAGTCATATGACTTGTGCCTGCACTTTAGGAGAGAAATGCTTTCTGGCAGGCGGCTGTTTTTCCTTTTCATTGTAACTGAATGTGTCTCAGTGGGACATGGGTTTTTACTATTGAGTGCTGTTGTTACATCTACCAGGCAGCTGTTATCTTGTGTTAGGGAGCTGTTATCTGGTTACCTTCCTATTGTTCTTTTGTTTGGCTGCTGGGGGGAAAAGGGAGGGGGTGAATTACTCCAACTTGCAGTACAGCAGTAAAGAGTGATTGAAGTTTATCAGAGCACAAGTCACATGACTTGGGGCAGCTGGGAAATTGACAATATGTCTAGCCCCATGTCAAATTTCAAAATTGAATATAAAAAAATCTGTTCTTTTGAGAAATGGATTTCAGTGCAGAATTCTGCTGGAGCAGCACTATTAACTGATATATTTTGAAAAAATGTTTTTTCCCATGACAGTATCCCTTTAAGTTCAAGCCAAACCATTGATGGTAAAGCCTATGGTTGGGTGCCCTTAGGTCCTAACAACGTTATAGATAACGTATAGGAAAACATTGGCCATTGTTAAAAAAATGTATAGGATGGTATTTACCCTAATTGCTGACCTTTCAAGTGTAACCAGGAAATCCCATTGGGAAAGTGTTCTCTAACTGCAGAGATATCCTCTATGCCCCTTAGTGTTTTTAGTATGCCCCTTAAAGTTCTTGTTCTTCTGACCTCTGTTCTTATTCCAGGGAATAGTAAATGCCCCCTACTGTGTTAACATAATCTAACTATTGCGTGACTGTTGATACCCATCTTCAGGGCTTTTAAATACTACATCAGACCAAACTTTAAATACTTAACAGTTTATAATTACCTCTGATTTAGCTTGCACTAAAATACATTGTATTTAACATAAGCTGCCCTTTTTATTAAATTTTGCAAACTCAACTGTGTTTCAGATGACCATTCTCGTGTGAGACTCCAAAGCACTGAAGAAGAAGCCAGCTCAGACTATATCAATGGAAACTTTGTTGACGTATGTACACTTCTTGAAGCAGACTTTGCACACTTAGCTGTTTGTATTTAAATGCATGTTGTCATAAAATGTGTTTCCTTCTAGCTAAAGAAAGGGGCATGTTCAACATGAGTTCAATGAATAGGGATTGTGCTAAAAATTCTATATGCTTCTTGTTTTAATCAAGAAAAAAATGTGATTTTTGAGTTAAACAGGAAACCTGGAAAATTTAAGCTACTCCATGTTTGGTTCTTGTGAGTCAGATAATAAGATTATCAATATACAACACCTTCCCTTCCCCTTTATGTTATGTTATGGGGAGTCCATTATGCAGGATTATCTGTGTTCTGGTAATCTAAATATCGACCAAGCAAGGACCAAACATAGAAAAGCTCCACTTGCCCTGAGGAAATAATAATTAAAGATTTTTCCTGATTAAAACAATAGGCAAAAGTATGTTTAGAACAAACGGAATTGATTGACCTCATAGCCATGTGCCCCTTCCCTGGCACTTATTAACTACTGGCCCTCTCCCCCACCACTGCTTACTTAGCAATGGCTCCTATTCTCAACAATTTTTCCCGGCAAATGGTTACTACTTATTTTGCATCTGAGGCAAGTACCTTTGCTACCTACCTTTGATCCATCCCTGTTTAGAAGGATGGGAAAGACTTTGCCAACAGCAGATGCTGGTAGTGACTGGAAAAAGCTAGTGTTCCCAAAAGGTCACTGTCTCCACCACATCTACCACAGATAGAACATCTCCCATTCCTTAAAACGAAGGCAGGGTTATCTTGACTGTGTCAGAGTTTTCTCTGAGAGCACCAGGACAACCCAATCAACTCTAAACTCATATAAATATAGATCTAAACACTGATACTATTGTTTGTAATGAAAGGAGTGGCTTCTTTGATGGCAGTATCACATTCCATGCAGGGATAGACAAACTTCTCTGTTCCAGTTGTTGCAATTCTACCGTCTCCCTGCCAACACAGCCTGCAGGGCGATAACATAAGTTGAAGTTCCTCTACAGCTTGGCGTCTGACAGTTGCTTGTCATTGTACAGATACAAACCAATGAGCACACTGGGTGAATCAGTGTTAGATATCTTTATGAACAAGTTGCAGACGATTTTAGGAGCACAAATGTTTTAAGTTTATTTGACTCCTGATGATTCAGTGGATCAAGTAAATGTTATTTCCTTTTCCTGTCAACAGTTTGCCATAATGATTCATTAAACAGAAAGCTGCTTGCATATTAATGTGACAAAACTATTCAATTTCTAGTGCTGTGATTTGCAATCTCTTGTCATTTCTGCACTTTTAAGTTCCCTTCAAAGGAGAGTGCAGCTGTTAACCAGTGCTTTTAATGCAAGTAAGCCATTTCATTAAATATGCAATATGCATTTAATTATTGAATAGCACTCCTTTGTTCATACTGCATCATGTTAACTTAATGTTTTACATTAGAATGAGCCATTTTACATAGGATTCGTTTGTGGATAAGCTTTTTAAAGTGTAATTGAAAATAATGTGTTGTAGAATGTGTATACATTTATTGGGTATTTTAATTCATCAGGCAGTTATTAATAATTCTGATGCATTAAGATATCCAGTTCTGGTTTTTCATAAAAATTCACATTATAGGGAAAAGATAAGTTTTTACATAAATGAGATGTGCAGGTATAGGATCTGTTATCCAAAAAGTCGTTAAACAGGAAGCTCTGAAATTCAGGAAGGCCATCTCACATAGACATCATTTTAATAAAATAACTCCTTTTCTCTGTAGTAATAAAACAGTATTAAAATGATTTGCTTAAAAAGGAATCTATAGGAGATGCCCTTCTTATAATTTGGAGTTTTCTGGATGACCGGTTTGTAGATAAGGGCTCCTACACATGTATTAGTATGTTGGATAACAGTAAAATGGGTGTCTGCAGAAGGGAACAAGGATTCAATTCCCCCACCCTGACTTCTCCAGCTAGTTCCAAGAAATTGTTTGTAAATTTAAATCCCAACAACACAAACCGTTTTCTTTACATTTCTCACTCCAAGGTAAGTGTTATTTAGGTTATCTACTGCATTATCATGAAAGGATTCCTTTTCAGTGGGATGCTATATTGGCCAAATTTCCCCCCACTGGAAACTTTTCTGTGGACACCCATGAGTGCCAATGTGTTTATTGTGTTATCTTCAACTATTTAATTTTACACAGTGACTTACAGTATTTATCCACTATTTTGACATATAATGTACAACAGGGATATTTCTATGACACATGGTTGTTTCATGGCTTGAGGTCATATATAAACAAAAAAGCAAATTTGTACCATGACCGTAACACATGGCAACCAATCAGATGTTAGATTCTTTTTTCTACTTACAACTATCTAAAACAGGTTAATGATTATTTGCAGGGCCAGATTTATACACAGGGTGCTCTTGGCCAGGACCAGTCATCGACCCCCCTTCCTCCCTTCCCACCTCCTCCATTCATATGTGCACGTACGCATGTGCAAGTCTTATCTCGTTGGGTCTGGAGCATGGGGATTGGGGATTGGTGCAGAGGAGATTTAAAGAGCTAGCAAATCTCCTGCATGTCCCCAGTGTTTCTGAACCCATTGTGATGCAGTAGGGTGGCATTCAGCCCCTAAAATTCTGCCACCCTAGCCCATTGCAGCCTTTCCCCAAACCCTGGGCTGATTATTTACAATAACATACTGTTCAGGTGAAAATTCGCCCAGTGCTTATAAATTAGTCCTATAGTGTCTATTAACATTCATTGGCTAGTCTCTCTGAGGGACAACCCACTGGTTTCCAAACTGATTCACCCCCCAATGCATATTTTCTGGATAAGCACAGAAGAGCAAATCAGGAACAGTTCTGAAACACTGGTCTATCCAGCTACTGAGTGACCTGAGCTCTATGTTGTTATACAGGCTAGTATAAAGACAAGCCAAAGAGTATAAGAGATATATGTTTCCCCTGCCCTCCCAGCTGTAAAGACCCTAGAGTTTAGGGTCAAGAAACCAAATATAAAAAAACAATACAATAAAAATTAATACATCCAAGTAAAAATATACAGATTAAATTATAATAGTCTCCTGTGTATAAAATGATCACATCACTCATTTAATCAGTAACACTTAGGAAAATTAAATAATCTGTTAGAAAAATGTATCTGCATACATATGAGTGACCCTTACTCTCTGTGTTCATGGTAACTGGGGGTGATATCATCAGCTTACTTTAAAGGATATGAACAAAACCAACTTTTCCAAAAATATCATATTTTCCTTAATTTAAATGTATAATCCCTTTGCACTATACAGCTATGGGACCTGGGGTATGGGACCTGGGGCTTTCCTGATAAGGTATCTTTCTGTAATTTGGATCTTCATATATTAGTCTGCTAGAATATCATGTACCATTAAGGGGCAGATTTACTAAGGGTCGAAGTAAATTTGCAAATTTAAAAAGTTCGAATTTTGAACTAATTTTTGGGTACTTCGTCCATCGAATAGGCCTAAATTCGACTTTGATTCGAAATAAAAAAGTTCGACTTCGAAAATCGAAATTCTATCTCTTTAAAAAAGTTCAACTTCGACACTTCGCCATCTTAAACCTGCCGAATTGCTATGTTAGCGTATGGGGACCTCCTAGAACCCATAGCCAACATTTGGCTAAGTCTTTAGAAGTCGAAGGAAAATCGTTCGTGCGATCGATCGATGAAAATCGTTCGATTAGAAGGATTTCATTGTTCGATTCGAAGGACTTCATTGTTCGATTCGAAGGACTTCATTGTACGATCAACGTTTTTAGTTCGACCAAAAACGGCCAAATTCGATAAAAAAACTTCGACATTCGAAGTTGAAGTTATCCAATTCGATGGTCGAATTTTTTTCCACTTCAAAATTGACCCTTGATAAATCTGCCCCTAAATAACCCCAATAGGCTGGTTCTGCTTCCAATAAGGATTAATTATATCTAAGTTTGGATCAAGTACAAGCTACTGTTTTATTATTACAGAGAAAAAGGAAATCATTATTTAAAATGTGAATTATTTGGATAAAATAGATTCTATGGGATACAGCCTTTCCTTAATTCAGAGCTTTCTAGATAATGGGTTTCCGGATAACAGATCCCATACCTGTACTGAATTTAGCCTGAAGACACTGTGGCGTCCATTTACATAAAGTTTGTTAAAGCTGCCTATAACTCATTGCTCATTATAATAATTTTGGCACTACATGAAGAATTATGCATCAATCCTCTATTTCCTATTAGATGAGTGCATTATTAGAATACATGCCATTTATTTGTGTATTTATTTTATAAGCAAGTTATTAAGATTTTATTTCAGGACAGGTTTTATTTCTCTAATTTTAAAACCGGCAGTGATTTCTATGATTATTATGCAAGAATTAAAACTGTAGCAATGATGGCTTAGTTTGGCTATATTATAATTCTGCAGGAGCTCAGGATAATATGTACTTGGCAAATCAAATATTGAAAGAAAATGTAGTAGTCCCCACAGAATCATTATATAATTACCATACCATTGTTATGTTGTCTCTAAATGTTTTAATGCTGTGTGGTATTTAAAGGATGCTTTCAAACTAGGCACTGTTAAAATGATATATACAAAGCAATTTTTACACAGCATGTGCAAATAAAAATTGGTCCATAGCATTGCTATAGCTTTTAAACAAAGATGGTATAGGAAGTTTTGTGTAAAGTTTTCTGTACAGTTATGACTTGTGTTTTTTTCACATTTAAAGCATATAAAGTTGAAAAAATAACACTTTGTCATGTATGAATTCAAATACACTGTGATAGGTACAAAAATATAATTTTTCACCCACTGTGCAGCATTTCCCACCATTATTCCATTGTAATGGCAGGTGCTTTCTAAAACTTTGTGCTGCAACTTGCAAGAGTTTTCCCAATGCAGGTGCAATGCAAGTTTTTCTTGCCACTACAGATATGGGATCCATTATCCAGAAAGCTCTGAATTACAGGAAGGCCATCTTCCATAGACTCCATTTTGAACAAATAATGAAAATGTTAGAACATGATTTCTTTTTTTGTCTGTAATAATAAAACAGTACTTTGTATGTGATCCCAGCTAAGATGTAATGCCTCCTTATTGGAGGCAAAACAATCCTATTAGTTTTATTTAACGTTTAAATGATTTTTAGCAGATTTAAGTCATAAGGATTCAAATTAAAGAGGGATCCCTTATCTGGAAAACCCTGTTCTGGCATGCCAATGGACCCTATGTGAATCCAAATCAGTAGGTTGTGTAGGCGCAACACACTAATAGAAACCTGGAAGTAAAAGTCATGAACTGGAACAACCATTTACTTTTAATTAGGGAACGGCCAACATAGCATTTTAATGCTAGGAACTTTTTAATATTCCCATGTTCTTGGTCTGATTAGCCATTAACTTTACTTGCTTATTAAATGGTCATAAAGAAATCACTTCACCATTCTTCTGAACTGATTACTGATCCACTGTACAACGTATCTTAAGCATAAACTTAATTTCCAATACACTGGAGCAAGAGTTCTTTGAGATGTCTGATCTTGGAACTTCAAACTGTTGAAATCACTGATTATTACCTTCAAATAAAGTTTACCCTTATTCTGCTTATGACACCCACAAACAATAAAAACAAATATAGCAAAACCATTGCATGTGTCATTACCTTTAAACTGAAGTCCAGTAGAAATGCTCTGCATGAAAAGATCAAAGACATGCTGCACACCTCATTGGTTTCTCTGACAAAGTGCCAAGCAACTCTCTTTGATATGGCAACCATATTTATTCATCTCAGGTAAAAAAAACAAAAAGGAACTGACTTTTTAGACTGAAATATTTTTCTACTTCTTGGCTAGATGGGGTAGAGCAAGATAACCAGCAATCCCAGTATATTGTCTGACTCTTAACTGCAGGAAACCATACTAAAAGCTGCTCTGATGCTCTAGAGATATAAATATTCAGATTTCTTTCAGCTACTTAGTAAAAAGGAGTCATAGGATATTGCACTTTACATTTTATTCTTTTGACATTTTAGATTAAGCTCCTGGTTATATACAGAACGAAAGAGCAAGTGTTGTTGATTTACAGCCCCTGAAATGTTTTACCAGAGCATTATTTAAATGGAGGATTTAAAGGCTGGATCTGGCCCTCAAATGAATTTTTATGGCCCACGGTTTGCTCAAAAGCTTCAAAAAACTTCTTTAGCTATTATTTAAGATAATCTACACATATCATATGAAAAACTAGTTTCTCAAAGTAATTTAAAGGGGTGGTTCACCTTTACACTTTTTATATTATAGAATGGCCAATTCTAGGGGGCAGATTTATCAAGGGTCGAAGTGAATTAGAGGGAATTTTCGAAGTAAAAAAATTAGTAATTTTTTGGATACTTCGACCATCGAATAGGATACTACGGGGCACATTTACTAAGCTCGAGTGAAGGATTCAAAGTAAAAAAACTTTGAATTTCGAAGTATTTTTTTGGGTACTTCGACCATCGAATAGGCTACTACGACCTTCGACTACGACTTCGGTTCGAACTAAAAATCGTTCAACTATTCGACCATTCGATAGTCGAAGTACTGTCTCTTTAAAAAAAACTTCGACTACATACTGCAGCAGTTTAAACCTATCAAGGTACAATGTTAGCCTATGGGGACCTTCCCCATCAGTTTTTTTGATTGAGGAAAAATCCTTCGAATTTCATTTCATTTTTCCTTCAATCGATCGTAGGATTTGCGGTAAATCCTTTTAATTCGATATTCGACCCTTAGTAAATGTGCTCGAAGTAAAATTGTTCAAATATTCGACCATTCGATAATCAAAGTACTGTCTCTTTAAAAAAAACTTTGATTTCAATAATTTACCAAATTAAACCTGTCCAAGTGCTATGTTAGTCTATGGGAACCTTCTAGAGCATTTTCCAAAGTTTTTGGAAGTTGAAGTAAAATCATTCGATCAATCGCTGAAATCCTTCGAATTGTCCGATTCGATTTTACTTCGACCGCAGGATACTCAAATTCGCTGAAAAAAACTTCGAATTTGATATTCGAAGTAGAAGTATTTCAATTCGATGGTCGAATTTCAAAGTATTTTTAACCTCGAAATTTGACCCTTGATAAATCTGCCCCTAGACTTTTTTTTATTCGCCTTCATTTTTTTATTTTTTGAATTATTTTCCACCTTCCTCCAGCTTTCAAATAAGGGTCACTGGCCCCCATCTAAAAAACAAATGCTCTATAAAGCTACAAATGTTTTGTTATTGCTACTTTTTATTACTCATCTTTCTATTCAGGCCCTCCCCTATTTATATTTTATTCTCTTATTCAAATCAATGCTTGGTTGCTAGGTTAATTTGGACCCTAGCAACCAGATTGCTGAAATTGCCAACTGGAGAGCTGCTGGATGCAAAGCTATGAAAAGCTAAATAACTCAAAAACCACAAATAATAAAAAATTATAGCCAATTGCAAATTGTCTCAGAATATCACTCTCTACATCATACCAAAAATTAATTCAAAGGTGAACAACCCCTTTAAATATCATCATGGTCATTTTTTTAGAACAGAATTCAGTTATGTAGACAAAAGTAGTAGAGCAATATCAAGGGGCAGATTTATCAAGGGTCGTCGTATTCCAAAGTAAAAAATACTTCGAAATTCGACCATTCAATTAAAATACTTCGAATTTGGATATCGAATTCAAACTTTTTTTTTCCATTGAATTTGGGTATTCTACGGTCAAAGTAAAATAGTTTGATCGAACGATTAAATCCTTCGAATTGAATGATTTGAACTATTTTATCATATGATCGAACGATTTTACTTTGACTTCCAAAAACTTAGAAAAATTATGTAGAAGGTCCCCATAGGCTAACATAGCACTTCGGCAGGTTTCATTTGGCAAAGTATTGAAGTCAAAGTTTTTTTAAAGAGACAGTACATAGATTGGTCGAATGGTCGAATATTCAAACGATTTTTACTTCAAACCGAATTCAAAGTAAATTCGAAGTCGTAGTATCCTATTCGATGGTCGAAGTATCTAAAAAATTACTTTGAATTTCGAATTTCTTTACTTCGAAAATTCCCTCAAATTTACTTTGACCCTTCATAAATCTGCCCCTAAGTTTGCATTATTGTTTTTCAGATGCACATTTAAATTGCGATGCAGAATCATAAAACATTTCACATTTGATGGAGCTCATACAAAATGATATAGCACACGAGCTATGCCTGGTGTATCCCATGACTTCTTTCTCAGCAAACAGGATCCTTTAAAAAAAAAAAACCAGCAGCAGCTTAATTGCAGTCTGTTAAAATGCACGTGCAGTCATTGAATGCTCACAAAGTATTCCAGGCACATCACTTGTGCACACAGCCCCTAAGCTAATTTGTACTTGTTTCAATTATGTTTAATTGTTGGATCGGTTTTTCATTTTCACACTTTTGGAGTAATTTTGGAAAGCCTCATGATAAGGAGAGCTGTAATTAATGCAATTCTTTTTTTCATTGCTGTAAACATCTTTATGATGGCTGTTTAAGTGCCTGCATGCATCTATTGTGGAGCCTCACATCGATCAGAATGTGCATAATGAGACGGGCCCCTGGCAGCCAGGAAAGTTAGGGCCTCCACCTAGAGCTGTCAGTTTGAGGTTGCACATCCCTGATGAATATATATTAAGGGCTCTTACTCACTGGCGTTCTGACCTGCGCTCCCCTGCGTTCCGTTTTTTGGCGTTTAGCCGCAGGGGAGCGCAGGAATAGACGCATGTCATTATTTCAAATGGGGCTGTACTCACTCAGGCGCGTGTAGGCGCCGAACGCAGGTTGAGACGCAACATGCTGCATTTTTCCTGCGTTCGGCGCCTACACGCACCTGAGTGAGTACAACCCCATTTGAAATAATGACATGCGTCTATTCCTGCGCAAGTCAGAACGCCAGTGAGTAAGAGCCCTTAATATCTATGTTAAATTGTTAAACAATATAATATATAGTTTGCAGCCCTGTATTATAGTCTGGTGCCTAGACACCAAAGCTCAGCATATCACCATGCAGTCCAATTGGAACATGTGCACATATTGGTATCCTACTGTGTATCTGACAGCACAGACATTCAGGTACAGGTATGAGACCTGTAATCCAGAATGCTCGGGAACTTGGACTTTCCGGATACTTTCAGTAATTTGGATTTTTTTTTTTTAAATCATAAATTTTTATTGAAGCTTTTTCAGTAAAAAAATAAAGGAGGGGGTACAGAAAAGAAAAAGGGAAGCAGTGGCGTAACTAGATATTACTGGGCCCCACAGCAGATTATTTCTCAGGTTCCCAGGTTGACCAGTTTTACCTATATTTATTTAAATTATATATCAATTAGGACCTCACAGGCCCCTATACCTCCTGGGCCCCCCTGCAGCCGCAGGGTCTGCTTCCTCTATAGTTACGCCCCTGAAGGGAAGGTTTAAGGCACATCATTATTATACAGCCAAACATCCATATATTTAACTGTAATTTTTACATCGCATTTTCTTATATGCACACATTACACCTTTATAAAGCAGAGCCTACAATTAGCTTATATTCATCTGTTCGTAATTTGGATCTTAATACATTAAGTCTACAAGAAAATCATTTAAAAATGAAATAAACCCAATAGGCTGGTTTCCCTCCAATAAGGATTAATTATATCTTAGTTTGGATCAAGTACAATGTACTGTTTTATAATTGCAGACAAAAAGAAAATCATTTTTAAAAATCTGGATTATTTGGATATAATGGAGTCTTTGGTAGACGGACATTCCATAATTCGGAGCTTTCTGGATAATGGGTTTCCAGATAATGGATCCCATACCTGTACCCTCCCAAGCTCTGTAGAATTAATCTGCAAGTTTCCAGCGGGGGAGGGATTTTTTTCAGCAAATTTAAAGCTCTTGCTCTAGACAAGGGCCTTGCGTGACTAAATGGTAAATGTGACCCTAATGGTTTGTAATAGTTTGTACTTTACCAAGTGGTTCCAGATAGTGATGGGCACATTTATTTGCCAGGTGTGAAACTTCCGTCTTTCATCGTCGGCGAATAAATTAGCGAAATTGGTGCAAAAACTCCCTGCAACTTTTTTTTGATGCCGGCGACAATTTCCAATGCCGCGACAATTCCGACATTTAAAGCACGCCCATTGATTTTAATGTGTGTTAAATTGTCGCCAGCGTCGGAATTGTGTCCAGCGTCATGAGGCCCGCATGAAAACTGTTTTGCGTATTTAACATCAATTTGCGAATTACATGGGCAATGCGTACATATTTCAGAGGAACGGGACAAAATCGTCCATCAATAGTCCCAGATTCAATTCTAGAAGACAACTCTTCCTCTTAATTCAATATTGCAGATATTCCTATAGACTTCCATGAAGCTTTCACCTGATAAACCATGAGATAATATTTTGTCATTGAACTGAATCTGGCCAAACAACAGGAATCATTTACAATCACTAGCATGAACTCATAATTCCATCAAATAGTGCCCTATTCCAATCTTTCCTGTACAGGTATGGGATCCGTTATCTGGAAACCCATTATCTAGAAAGCTTCAAATTACGGAAAGGGTGTTTCCAATAGAATAAAACAGAAGCTTGTACTTGATCCAAATTAAGATATAATTAATCCTTATTGGAAGCAAAACCAGCCTATTGGGTTTATTTAATGTTTACATGATTTTATAGTAGACTTAAGATATGGAGATCCAAATTACAAAAATATCCATTATCCGGAAAACCCCCAGGTATCGAGTATTCTGGATAACAGGTCTCATACCTGTACTTGCACCAAAATGTTGGTTACTTCCATTTCACTGCATACTGTACATGAGTCACGAGGTTAAAAGTACAGGTCACAGAAGCAAGTTGGGCATATACACTAGGTGCATTTTGCACCTATATACTCAACCACACATCTACCATGTGCATCACTGTGAGATCTTATTTAATTCACATCCATACTAAGGGCTCTTACTCACACAGACGCGTGTAGGCGCCGAACGCAGGTTGAGACGCAACATGCTGCATTTTTCCTGCGTTCGGCGCCTACACGCGCCTGTGTGAGTACAGCCCCATTGGAAAAAATGTAATGCGTCTATCCCTGCGCTCCCCTGCGGCTGAACGCAGAAAAACGGAACGCAGGGGAGCGCAGGTAAAAACGCTCATCTGTAAGAGCCCTTAAACATGGTCACAATGCTAATTTGCATCCTCGTTAGTATATTGCACATGAATTGCAACTGGAATTCTGGGACATAATGCTGCATCTTGGGTAAAAGCCATTGTAGATTGCATGCAAATTGTGTATCTTACACACTGCAGTTATTCTGAAAATAAGTCATAGTATGTAGATTTGGGCTACTGGATATAGTTTATCATATTTAGCTATTGTTTTTGGCTCTCAAATCAGATGCCTTTTTTCCTGTGTTCACGTGGGACTACTTACTTTATTTGTTCCAGAGTTATTAATATTTGTGTGCATTAGTTTGCATATTGATATACTGCATGTGGTTAATTAGCAGCAAAGCTTCGTACTACAAATGAGCGGGTATCTTTAGGACAGCAGGTGGTGAATCGCTTTTAAGAATACAAAAATTAGCAGTGTGTTGTGTCTCTAAAGGATGCTGAACACTTAACATTCCTCTCATGTCCCCATTGCTTGGCTGAGATCTCACAGAGCGAGAGGGAAGCATGAAACCGACAGAGAATGCACAGTCTCTCTCCCTCTAGTGTCTCCCGCTACGACAAGTTCTTCTGTGGCTGCCGACTTGTCAGCTCTTCCTGATCTTCCATGAGTCACACAGAGATTTAGCATCATCAATCTTCCTGCAAAAAGCTGACTTTTACATTCTATTCCTATTATTGGCTACAGCTCCTGTTTAATGATGCCTTGATAACCTGGGCTTTAGGCCAGGGATCTCCAACTACAGATAGAGAAAACTTTATTTCGACATCACACAGTTCACAGCACAACTGTGTTAAATGAAGTGACATGATGAGCTATTGTAAGGGAAATTCAGATTGCTCTTACTATAGTCATCCACTACCTGTTGCTCAACTACAAGAACCAATGACATCTGTAGGTAGATGGTTACATTTAAGCAATCCATCCAATCGACTGATCCTTGCTTATTAGCTGTATTAGTGTCTAATGCTCTGATTCCTCAAAGATTTCACTGCTGTTGTGTCTAGTTTAACAAATTGGGTTCAATTGTGTCATGTTCCGGTGTCTTTTTTTCTAGCTGATACCTTTTTCCCAATTTTCTCACTTCCTAAGCTTCTCTAAGCCTCTAAAGATGAGAAATCCATTCGCCTGCAGCTCTGTAATTCCACTTTAGATTGTCTCATGATGTCAGATAGCAATGTGTGCCACCGGAACGAGTTGAATGTGATACAAATAATTGTTGGGGGATACAAGGGTTATACTTACAGAATATATCTTGCTGATTCTGTTTCACTTTTTTTCTGGTTTTAGGGTTATCATAGGCCAAATTACTATATTGCTACCCAAGGTAAGTCAATTATTCTATCCTATCCTACCAGCATTGAAAGTGTTAATGATTCCGCTGAAATATTACCCTATCTGCACCCTGCAACAATGGATTCTACTCTCTTCTTCAGTTGCTATAAAACGGTGGAGGAATTGACCACTTTTGAGGTGCATAGGTACATGCATTTGAGCTCTCCCAATTCATACAGTTCATAAAGACACCCCTGATCTGCAGAGTGATGTCAGTTGTAATCAATGCCACCCCATATATATAAGTAGATGTTTTGAATCTAAATCATGCCCTGCCATTTATCAATTCATCTTTTCAAGAAGCTAAATCCTTAGTATTACAAAGATTCATCTTTTATAATAGTTTCAGTAACTCGTGAGCTCTTCTTAATTTGCACCCAACCCCCAACCTACCTTCAGATGTACAGTATGCTTATACACAAGTACTGTACATTCCTATATATAATTCCTATAACAGTTGATTCCAAATTAGCCTTCTGCATGGAAATAGCACCATGGTCTTTTTCGTTGTTAGTGATGATGCCCTGAGCGTCACTTCAACATAAGTGTGTTTGCTTTTTTTATACATTAGTGATTATTGTATAAAATGCATGTACAGATATGGGATCCAATATCTAGAAACCCATTATCCACAAATCTCCGAATTACGGAAAGGCCGCCTCCCATAGACCCATTTTCTGTGTAATAATAAAACAGTACCTTGTACTTGAGCTAAACTAATATATAATTAATCCTTATTGGACGCAAAACCAGCCTATTGGGTTTATTTAATGTTTAAATGATTTTCTAGTAGACTTACGGTATGAAGATCCAAACTACAGAAAGATCCGTTATCCAGAAAACCCCCAAGTCCCGAGCAACAGGTCCCATATCTGTATCAATATTTTCATTTTGAGATATGTCTAAATCAAACCAGTGTTGTTTAAAGGCTTTTAAAATGGATTGTCAATTATTTTGAATTGCAGTTGAAAGTGAACAACCATGTCAGTAATGGAGATACTTTGACAGACCTTCATGTCTTTGGTTGCTTAGCTATTGGGTAATGAGAGTTGCTGTCTAACGGCTACTGGGAGGTCACAAGTTAAAACATTCATGTTCTGCCGCATATTAACGCAGATTTTATGTACTTGCACTTTTGAATTTAAAACGCACACTTTATTAAGTAAAGTATATTTCAAAGTGATGTCTCCGCTGGCATGTTTATAATTTCATTTTGGCAGAAAGCGATACCCAGAGTGCAAGAGGATTATTTACTGTATGCAGGGATGTTGACAGAACGCAGTCATTGCTAAGAAGAGGCAGCAAGATTGAAAATGTATAAAATGTGATTATCCTATCACTGCAGGAGAGGATTATTCTTAGATTGCTCCATAATATGAAAGCATCAGTATGCCTGCAGGAAAGATAAACCATGAAAAACGTGATGTAGCCTTCTGACTTGTGTGAAAATAGAAATGCTTGCCAAATAACCACATGCACTGTCATTAATGGCTACCAAACAAGCCAGTCAATGGAAAGTCAGGCATGCATTTTTCCAGGGCAAATGTTCATCAAGAACCTAGACCAACCCAATTTGCACGGATTCCTTTGGCATTTGGGCCATATACTTTCCACTTGGAAGCAAAAATGAAATAATAAAATATCAAGGCTTATTTTATAGATCACTCCATCTAATATTTCTGCCTGTAGGTATAGCATTCTCTCTTTTTTTTTAGTGTTTTTCAACTCTACCTATTATTTTCAAACTAAGTATATATATATACAGTGTCTTATTTTATGTTAGAAATATAATCCTGTGAGCTGACTTTTTTTTTCAATAACCCAATTAGTTTACATGAGTCAGTATCATGTTAACTTGTAGGGGCGATTTGAAGTAAAAATCGTTCGACCATTTGATAATCGAAGTTCTGTCTCTTTAAAAAAAAAACTTTGACTTCATACTTCGCCAGATTAAAGCTACCGAAGTCCAATGTTAGCCTACAGGGACCTTCCCCAGCACTTTTCTACGTTTTTTTGGTTGAATAAAAATCCTTCGATTGATCGCTTAAAATCGTTCGAATCGATATTCAAATTCGAAGGATTTTACTTCGAGGGTCGAATTCGAGGGTTTCTAAACCCTCGAAATTCGACCCTTGATAAATCTGCCCTGTAGTGTCCTAGTCTAGTCAAAAGTTAATTGGCGAGGGTATCGACATTTAACAAAATTACTGTACTAACTTAGGGGTTTATTTAAAGGTCGAGTTTTAGAGGTTTGTGAGGATTTTTTATACCTTGAATGAACTTATAACTCGAATGTTTTCTGATTTAAGAAAAAACTCAAATGAGTGAATTTGGGGTGAAATCCCTGAAAACTCGAATCAATCGAGTTTTCGAAGAAAAAGACCTTGAATCGCTCTAAATTAATCAAGCTTTTGAGTGAAACCCACCGAGAAAACCCAACACAATAAAGGCTATTAAAGTCTTCAGATAAGGGACCTCTGCCATTGACTTCTATATGACCTCGGCAGGTGTTAGCTGATTCGAGCTACAGTATTTCCAATTTCGGTGTATAATAAATCTAAAAAAAATGGAGTTTTTGAAAAATAAAAATCCAAAGATATAATGTAGCCATAACAATACATTTGTAGCCTCACAGAACATTTTCTTTTTAGAGGGGACAGTGACCCCTCTTATGAGAGTGAGAAGAAGAAGGAAAATGATGCAAAAACTATTAAGAATAAAAAATGAAGACCAATTGAAAAGTTGCTTAGAGTTAGCCATCTGTGTTCTATAAGTTAACTGAAAGGTTAACCAGTCCTTTAAAAGCCAAGATAAATAGTACCTCTGTATTCATTATCTTAAAACATTTTTAGTTTATTAAAAAAACATGTGCTTAAATCTAAAAGCACCAAATTAAGAAAGAGCTTGGAACATTCGATGATGCTGCATATTGTATTGCCATATATCTTTTCTCTGTCTTATTTCAGTCACATATTTTAATGCGCCTGTCACTTTGTGTTGCTAATGAGCTGTATAGAACTGCAAGAGCATTGCTTATTTGCATAATTCATGAATAGGTATTTTTACCTTGTTTTGCCATTTTTTATTTTCTATATGTATTGTTGTGAAGCTCCTCTGTTCAAAAGGGGACTATTCTGAGATTTGGATAAAATTTAGATATAAAATGTAGACATTTTCATTATCAACTTCTTTTTTGCTGCATGATCCAGTTTCATTGTAACACATTTCCATGGCTATGTGGCTAACAATAGATTGCCAGATCAGGATTATAAATATTATATGACGTAGAGGGATAAGGAGCTGCTACTTGCCATTGGCTTTTGGATAAGCAGTCTAATATCCCCCACAGAAAACAATAAAACCAACTAGTAGCAAGTATAAAGCAGCTGTTCTCCAGTCTAGTTAACACTGCTGACATTGACTACCTGATTGTAGACCAATTCAGAGTCCATCAAATAAACTGAATGTGATATTGCATCATGAACATAGATCATGCAATGCATTTAGAAATAAGAAGTTATTAGATATAATACACAAGAGCCATGAATATCCTGTAAATTATATCCTTATAAAGGTGCTTCGGCCTTCGGCCTTGAGTTTTTAAGTGGTCATAGAACTCCTCAGTAACTTATAAAATCCTTATATTTTACTTAATTCACTATATAATGATGATATAATATTTGTTTTACATGATCAGAGCAGTATGGTGCAATTTGCACTACATACATGCAACTAATGTGGCTTGAATTAGACTTTATACATATTATTGAATTTTTTCTTTCCAGAATAACTCCCTTTAAAGGAGAACTAAACCCTAAAAATGAATGTGGCTTAAGATAGCATATTTTATATACTGAACCTATTGCACCAGCCTAAAGTTTCAGCTTGTCAATAGCAGCAATGATCCAGGACTTCAAACTTGTCACAGGGGGTCACCATCTTGGAAAGTGTCTGTGACACTCACATGCTCAGTGGGCTCTGAGCAGCTGTTGAGAAGCTAAGCTTAGGGGTCGTCACAAATGATCAAGCAGAAAATGAGGTTGGTCTGTAATATAAGCTGATGCTACAGGGCTGATTATTAAATTCTGATGCTAATTGCACTGGTTTCTGTGCTGCCATGTAGTCATTATCTGTATTAATTACTAATCGGCCTTATATTGTGACATTTCTATTCTATGTGTACTGTATATTGTGAGTCCCTAAGCTCAGTAAGTGACAGCAGCACAGAGCATGTCCAGGGTGAATCAAATTGAAAAAAAAGTGCTTTAAATAATCAGGAGCATTTATTTAGGCAGCACATCTGGAAATAATAATGATGCCCCTTTCATCAATGAATAAGTTGAACTTTTTACATCATACCTTGCGTGTATATTGATATCTGGTTGGTATAAATCACATTTGTTAAACCTTTTCACGCACTAGTGATTCCGGTACACTTTGTATGCAGAGTAATTTGCACCTTAGGATTCTGTTCTCAGTTCAACTTCCCTGTGCTCATGTGGCAACAAAATTCAATGTTCTGACGGCTTTATGTGTCTCCAGCAAAGCTTAATTTCCACCGAGAAAGAAAGAAAACATTTCATAATAATATATCTCTGTTTAACTTGATGTTACTACTTTGGAAATGCCACGCATCCATCTTTAAGCAATCTGCACGAGCCAAAAAAGATAATTATTCTTTGCATGAAAATCACATTTGAGCAGTCAGTTTTTTAAGCTCTGCAGAATTAGAATGATTGAGATTTAATTGTTCACATAGTCTTCTTCAGCTGCATGCGAGCTATCAAGTGTTAATTAGCAAATGTAATTGAAGGCAGCCAAGACGTGGCAAGTGTAATGATTTTGTAATAGACAACAAATATGGTTTGAGCACATTTGCTTGATTTTTGGAAAATTGCTGTATGGTTTTTACTGTATTTACTTGACATATACTGAACAGCATTATAAGTGAATTTTTAAGCTTTTATAAGACTCATCTAGAAAAGTGATACTCTACAACAGCACAGGCTATTGTACATGTAACCTTCAAAATTCCCAATCCTGATTTTAAATTGCAGCTGTATGCTGTAACCCCATATAACACATGTTTTTCTTGTATTTCTTGGAAATATTTCAAAATAGTTTTCCTGTTTTTATAAACATATGGAATGTTGTGCTCTTCATTACTTATATGTTGTATTTTAACACAGTTTATTAGCGGCAGATGGTATTTGCAGTCAAAGATATGGCACTGTACCATGGGTATAATAACATGGGCAGAAGACCAAGTGGCTACTGGGCAACACACAATGATATTTCTTTTCTAAAAGAGGTTAGCTTCCCAACATCTTGAGGCAACCTTAAACAAACAGTAACACCAAAAAATGAAAGTGTTTTATAGTAATGAAAATATCATGTACTGTTGCCTTGCCTTGGTAAAATGGATCTGTTTGCTTCAGAAACACTACTATAGTTCATATAAACAAGCTGCTGTGTAGCAATTGTGGAAATTGAAAAAAGGCTTTATGGCACAGGTTGAATAGTGGATAACAGATAACATTATGTTCTACAGAGCTTATCTGCTGTGTAACCTGAGCCATTTCTTATTTGAATGGCTGCCCCTATTGCTACACAGCATCTTTTTTATGTAAACAATAGTAGTGTTTCTGAAGCAATTTTACCAGTGCAGGACAGTGCTGCATTATATTGGTATTACTTTAAAACACTTTCATTTTTTGATGTCACTGTTCCTTTAACAGGTTTTTGGATTTTTTTGCTTATAAATAGCCTTTAGATGCTGTTGGTGGACACTGGTTAAGATGAAACAACTAGATAAGTTGCCAAGCCACATGCGCTAAAGATACTAAACTGATAATCCAACATCTGCTCAGGATCCAAGCAGACTGTATTTGATTCCTACGTTCCACAGCTATATCAAATTAATGTTACAAACGTATGATTCAAAGCCAAACCAATAGGTCAAGCTCTAGGGTAGAGTTGCAGTCTCAAGAGGCAAGTGAAGAGTAGTCACTTCTCTAAATAACGCTTACTCATTGGAATAAAAGCTTCATATAGATCTATTGATTGATATGTATACTGAATTTAACATGGGACCAATTATATTATCTCATGTTTTGAATCAAACTAGAATGGCATCTTTGTGATTGCTTCAAATGTATATACCAGTTTAAAATGACAGAGCAAGTAAAACGTTTCTAAATGATTTACTCCCCCCTTCCAGTGTTTATCATGTGACTGCAAATGCTTCCCATTGCCTTATTAGTCGTAATATTTGGGCAGGGGATCAAAGATTTAATTGAGGGATTGTTTAAAACTTATCATATAATTCAATCCATTATATTCTTTTATTTTAACTAACACCTACATGAGCAATGAGCGAAATTGACCCATTTTGTTTTGATGAAAAATTAGAAAAAATGCCAAAATTAATGCATTTTAGTCAATGGAAAAGATAAATTATGTTGCAGTTAAGGTGTTTTTGTTTAGCTCTGTAGTGGCATATACGTTGCTGGAACTTGTTAGAGAACAACAGGGTAGGGCAATATATATGAAGACACAAACACTTTGATGACCAAACACCATTTTAGAAAAGTTTAAATAATTTATACGGGCACTTTTGATGTGAGAATAGGAATCTTGCTTGCTTGATTAGACTATGGTGGTGTGCTCCAGTGCCAGGAGGATTTTTGTGGTGGCACCAGAAAATCTACATATGCAAAAAATATCTCACTTTCTAGTAACTTTCTAGCAGTCATCTCCAATATACTGTATGACCGATAGTGTGCTTTAGAAACTAAATAACAACACAATCTAATGCTATATAAAATAACTATAATTTGTCATCATACAGAGACACTTGTCAACCCGTAACCTCCATATACCTTAAGAAGGCTGGAAAAAATATGTAAACCAAAATGTCAAACTTGTTAAAATGTCCGATGTGTATTGTGTACTGTATGATTGTGTCATATATTTATAGTTTTAGCAATGCATTAAAGAAATTAATTTAGAAAGCAATATTTTAATGGCAAGGCAGACCAATAGGTCATTCTCAGAAGTTAAGTGGCAATCCCACAGGACATAAACATTAAAAATGACCAAACTCCCATGGCTGATTTTAGCTTCTGTAGCTTTTTATTTAAAAAACTCGAAAATCGTACCAATTTTTCTAGTTTTTCCCGAATCGCTAGATTTTTTCTAGATTTTTCCCCAAAACCTGACCATGATAGCAGACCATGATAATTTCTAATTGGGATAGGCCTCTCCCATTAACTTATACAGGACCGCAATAGGTTAAAGATGGGTAATTTTCGAATACTGACTTTTTGCAGCATTAGGGTATATAATACATCTCAAATAAATTGCGTTTTTCCCCCCTCAATTCAAGTTTTAGTGAAAAGAACTCGATTTTTTTTGAGATTTCACAATATGACCTTTAATAAATAACCCCCTAAGAGTGGCTTCTTTAAATAGCATGGTAAGTGCATGCTAATGCATAAAAAATCTGCCCCCATATTTAACAAGGAACCAGTTATTGCATCTTATCTTTTAAGTCACAGTGGAAACGCACACAATCAGTTTAACGTTTATTATATAATGAACACAACCCAAAGAAATCCTTGGAAATACTGGCAACGCTCAATCACAACATTCTGCGGGCCCATTCAAGGTACAGTGCAAAGTACAAAATTGCTTCCATTCAAAAAGTAATTTCATGCTACATTATACTTTCATAAGGTACAAAGCACAGGGTGCCCAGATACAAAGGAGTCTGCGTTGAGGAGATGTTACTTCCAGGAATCCCTTTGCAAGTTACACCTACAAATGCAACTGACGTTCACCTAAGGAATGACAAGCTTGCTCAGTTTCCAGCTCCACAAGCATCAACCTACATTGATGTAGGTTCAGCACAGAGCTAAATGGCATCCTGTTTTAGTTTAATAATTATGCCAATTCCATTTCTACATGGTGCAAGGAAGATATTGTGGATTTTGCCAGTTACTTGCAATTTATATGTTTAAGATTATTTAAATGGGCTTAGATACATTTAACACATTTAGAAGTTATTATAAGTTTTGAAATTTCCCCCCCCAACCCTGACAAAAAATGCCTAAAATGAATTGTAGGTTTTAGAGGTGATTATTATCTGTGGGAATATTAAGTGCATATGTTCTACAGATGAGTTCCTCAGTGATTTTCACCTCTACCAAAGGTTTATTTAGAAAACTGAATGGGCCAGGGATCATAACGACAAGTGCAGTGGGGAATTATTCATCCATATAAAGCTATGAATGACTTGTCTGTCTAAAATAAGCTATAAACTCTGATGAAATCACCCAAAAACTCTGAAATCTTCGGGGTATTGCACGAAACCCAGCGCACATCAAAAAATCATTGGGACTTCTCCCATTGATTTATATGCAACCTCAAACGGTCTGAGATGCCAGATTTTCAGATTCTGAGTCAGATTTTATATAAAAAAAAAATCCACAAATTTTTCATGATTTTTGCATTCATAGTTTAGTAAATAACCCCAGTAATGTGACATATCTGAACTGAGGGGGTTTTATCTGTTGTTCTGAAAAAAAAAAAACTTTTATGAAACTTCTGACATTCAGCAATACTGTTGAGTCATTTTTCAAAGGTGTCATTTGGCCTTTAGCCCCCACAACAGCAAGCAGGTCTCACCTGGGAATGGCTCTCTCTTTATCAACGTAATTGATACACAGCCATTGCAGAAATCCTTATAAATGATATGTTTGCAGATGAATAAGTCTTACCCTGTTGTTAATGATATGACATATTTTTAACTTTTTGGGCAAACATTTCTAAAGAAATTATTAGAAACCCTACCCTACAATGTGCTGATGATTCATTTCCCAAGGACAATTCAGAATTCTATTTATTCACTGACACATAATTAAATATAAACAATGTTGAGGTTTTATCTTGCCACTTGGGGTAATACTGCCAACTCACTATGCATAAACTAAACATGTGTTGGTACAACATGTGTTGAACCAAATATATAATAAATATGCATGTGGGTAAGGCAAGCTATCAAAACTAATGTTTCTAGAAGGCCATTGGAATGCTGAGCATAGGAGACCCCTTTTGGAAATGTAGTAGAATAGAATACAGGTATCAGACCTTTTGTGACATGGGGTTTTCCAGAAAAGTGATCCTTCTGTAATTTGTATTTCTATACCTTAAGTCTAGTTAAACCCGACAGAATTATTTTGCTGGGATCAAGTACAGGGTACTGTTTTATTATTAGAGAGAAAAATGAAATGATTTTTAAAAATGTGAATTATTTGCTTACATGGAAGCAAATGGGAGCTCACTGATTTTGAAGTGCAGCTTTTGGTGTCTTTTCCCAATGGGTGGAACCCTGCACCACTCCTCCTTTACAAACTCTACTCTTTACTAAGCTTGAGTGAATAGTTCGAATCAAAAAATATTCCAATTTCGAAGTAATTTTTTGGGTACTTTGACCATCGAATTGGTCAAATTCGATCGAATTCGATTGAATCAAATGATTCGAACCATTCGAAGTAAAAATTGTTCGACTATTCGACCATTCGATAATAGAAGTACTCTCCTTTTTAAAAAAACTTCAACTTCATACTTCGCCAAATTAAAGTAACCAAGTCCAATGTTAGCCTATGGTGACCTTCCACAGCACTTTTTTTTTGGTCAAATAAAAATCCTTCGATCGATCGCTTAAAATCGTTTGATCGAACCTTTTGCGCTAACATCCTTCGAATTTGATATTCGAATTCAAATGATTTTACTTCGAGGGTCGAATTCGAGGGTTTTTCAACCCTCGAAATTTGACCCTTGATAAATCTGCCCCTAGTTGTATAAAAAAGTCAGTCCCCATTCATGTATAAAGGAAAATATTCCAAAAGCAACATAGTAAGCAATGCGATCATACTTTATTTTCCATTTAAGGGGAAAATACAGTAACATAATGCTACTTAATAATGGGCTATACATTTCACCCAGCAGGAATATACAGTAGCTATTGCTTAGAGTAGCTAGTATCTTGGGGATGATTACTGGAGGGCAAACTCTTTTGTGTCCTGGGGACAATTGCTCAAGTTCTGGCACTGGAGTGAGCCGGTTCATTCTAAAATGGACTTTTAATAATGTCCAGTTTTCTAAAGGGAAATGCCTTTATGCGGTTGAATCAGTGCTTAGTCTCTGCAGCATGTTCATTGTTAAATGGCATTGTTGGAGGGATACTGAGGATGAACAGTGTTTAATAATAGCTATTTAATACCAAGGGATAGAGGCTCATTGTTGCTGGGGACTAGTGTGAGGACTGGATAGTTAGATATACAGATAAAAGCAAATAATAGCACTTCCATAAAGCATACACTGGCACAGAGCACAGCAGTCATTTTGTGGCTACAGATAGACACGGATTACTGGAGTCTACTAAGAGAAATTGTTGCTCAAAGATATCTGGTAGTTAAAAAGACATATTCAGCAAAATGCTGGGCACTCTAAAGGTCGTGACCAAACAGCTCTAGTTCTATCTGCAGATATTATTTCCCATTGTGTAAGAACATTAAAAAAATAAATAAAAGCATTTCCTCCGTTCCCATTTCTGAAACTGTGGCGCTGTATTGAATTAATAGTTGTAAACTGCTTGGGACTGTTTTTAGTGCTAGGGGAGTGCTCTGCTTCTACCAAGGGAAAGGGTGGGTCAGAGTTGGCAGAAAACAGTGATGAGTCAGTAGCTGAATGATGCGAGAGCATGTAATGCAAGTGGAATAGTTTATGGAAGTAAAAATCTAAAAAGGGCAGGTGAAGAAACATTAAATTCAGGTCATCTTCTCCGCAACAATGGTCACGTCTTATCAGCTGTGAAATAGCCGGCCACTTATCTACTTTACTTCACTTTTCATGCTGTCATGGCAAAATAAAGGTCCACGGATGGAGCACTGCTTATAAGCTCACTTTGCTATTTTTTATTTAGCTTGCACTTGTGATGTCCCTTGTGCTAGTTATGGGTTATTATTGTTTTACTTTTTAATCCTTGTCATACTATGGCTATGCTAAAAACAAGATACTACTATTAGGAATTACTGATTTAGCTTTTATTCGTTGTTACTCCATTTAATCATTAGAGACATCTAGCTCAGGGTTGCCAGTTGGGAATGCGCATTTCATGTATTGTCCAGGTGGTGCTTTTAAATAGATCTTGCCTTTATAGAGATACTTGTTAAACAAAAATAATCAAACTAATGCATTTACAAATATGTTTCATTTGAATGTTGCCCTGAGACAGAGGGGAATCAAACTGTAGTCCTGCACAAAGGAACCATAGCCTATAAAGCAGTGATCCCCAACCAGTAGCTCGTGAGCAACATGTTGCTCTCCAACCCCTTGGATGTTGCTCCCAGTGGCCTCAAAGCAGGTGATTATTTTTGAATTCCAGGCTTGAAGGCAAGTTTTGGGTGTAAAAAAACCAGGTGCACTGCCAAACAGAGTCTCAATGTAGGTTGATAATCTACATAGGGGCTACCAAATGGCCAATCACAGCACTTATTTGGCACCCCGAGAACATATTTCATGCTAGTGTTGCTCCCCAACTCCTTTTACTTCTGAATGTTGCTCACAGGTTCAAAAGGTTGGGGATCCCTGCTTTAAAGAATCCAGACCTTACTCACTTGGCTGTTAATAGTATAATGAAAATAATCAGATGCGTCATTCAAGATACAGGTATGTGACCTGTTATCCTGAATGCTCAGGACCTGGGGTTTTCCAGATAAATGGTCTTTATGTAATTTGGATCTCCATACCGTCAGTCTGATTAACATTAGTGATGAGTAAATTTTTTCGCCAGCCATGGATTCTCTGTGAAACTGCAAATATTGTTTGTGAACCTGTTGCAAAAATTTGCCACGAAAAAATTTGCAGCGACCAAAATGTCGCAGAGACCAAAAGGTTGCCATAAGAAAACACACCCTTTACCTTTAAAGTATTTAGACAAAAAAGTTGCAGAGACAAAAATAGTTGCGACAAGAAAAAATTCCCATTGACTTTAATGCATTTTGAGTGAGAAAAATTGTTGTGCACATAAAAAATTGTCATGCGTAAAATAAATTTTGACACCCATTGACTTCAATGCGCATTTTTTACCGTTTCGTTAATTTTTTTGCAGTTTTGCTAATTTTTTGACAAAGCGAACCAGGACAGATTCACTCATCACTACTTAACATGCATGAAGCCCAACAGAATTGTTTTGCAGTGTTGTTAATAAGGATTAATTATATCTTAGTTGGGAATCAAGTACAAGGTACTGTTTTATTATTAGTGAGAAAACGGAAATCCATTTTTAAAAATGTGAATTATTTTATTAAAATTGAGTCTATGGAAAATGGCCTTCCCATATTTCGGAGCTTGGATAACAGGTTTCCGTTCCAGCAGGAGGTGGAACTGGCAGATGGACCAGTAGAGTTTTCAAAAAAGCTGCCCCGAACACAACTTTTTTTTGGCACATTAATTTTTTATATTTAGAGCAGTATAATGAACTGACACATTCTTGAGTCTATGGAAAATGGCCTTCCCATATTTCGGAGCTTGGATAACAGGTTTCCGTTCCAGCAGGAGGTGGAACTGGCAGATGGACCAGTAGAGTTTTCAAAAAAGCTGCCCCGAACACAACTTTTTTTTTGGCACATTAATTTTTTATATTTAGAGCAGTATAATGAACTGACACATTCTTGTTTTTTTTACAAAATATATTCGCTTTAAGGACTTCAAGAGGTCGGCACTCCTCTGACACATTAGTTATTGTCCCAGAATATACCCCAATATGAAGAGTTTGCAAAAGTAAAGCATAATGAAAACCTTCAACCACAGTCCAGTGTTAAAGGGGACACAATCGGGGGAATGTAATTAAAGTCGCAAAGCATAAAACAATTCGCACCAATAAAAATCCACATCTCGCAATGTAATATTGTTCCTTAAACTGTTATTGCATTGCGAATTGTAATTGCGCACTCTTAAGACGTAGTGATGGGTGAATTTGGTGCGTTTTGCTGAAAAACTTCACAAATTTCCCACGAAATTCTCAAAATGTCGAAAAATTTGCTGGCGAAAATGCGGCGGCGTCCGTTGTCCTTTTTTTTTACGCTGTTGAATTTTTGTGGCGGTTTCGCGAATTACGGGAATTCGCCGCAAATTCCCGCCTGGCAAATGAATCCGCCCATCACTATTAAGAAGTGCTTGAAGGTGTCATAATCTTGTGGAGCAAACATAACCACTTTTTCAGTTATTACATTGACTGTGAATTAGCGCAAACTATAAAATTCGCAAACGGTCTTCCACTATCGGAAGTGGTTGCTAAACAGTTTCCGGTTTCGCACAAGCTATAATAAATTCGCACAAAGCAAAATTTGTTCGCACAAAGACATAACTTTTCGCATTGCGAATAGTTTTTCCATTACCGACTTTTATTACATTCCCCCGAATGTGTTTTAAAAAAATCCTCTGAATTGTAGCCAATGTTTAATAAACCTGTTTCATAAATACAGGTATGGGATCTGATATCCAAAAACCCCTTATCTAGAAAACTCTGAATTGCGGAAAGGCCATCTCCGTTAGACTCCATTTTATCCAAATTATCCAAATTTTTAAAAATGATTTCCTTTTTCTCTGAAATAAAGAAACAGTACCTTGTAATTAATCCAACTAAAATATAATTAATCCTTATTGGAAGCAAAACCAACCTATTGGGTTTGTTTAGTGTTTACATGATTTTCTAGTAGACAAAGGGGCTGATTCATTAAGGGTCGAATATCGAGGGTTAATTAACCCTCGATATTCGACTAGGATTTAGCGCAAATACTGCGATCGTACGATCGAAGGATTATTCCTTCGATCGAACGATTAAATCCTTCGAACCGAACAATTCGAAGGATTTTAATCCAACGATCGAAGGAATATCCTTCGATCAAAAAAACTTAGGAAAGCCTATGGGGGACCTTCCCCATAGGCTAACATTGACTTCGGTAGCTTTTAGCTGCCGAACTAGGGGGTCGAAGTTTTTTTCAAAGAGACAGTACTTCGACTATCGAATGGTCGAATGGTCGAATAGTCGAACGATTTTTAGTTCGAATCCTTCGATTCGAAGTTGTAGTCGTAGGTCGAAGTAGCCCATTCGATGGTCGAAGTAGCCCAAAAAATACTTCGAAATTCGAAGTTTTTTTACTTCGAATCCTTCACTCGAATTTAGTGAATCGGCCCCTTAGGGTCAGATTTACTAAGGGTCGAATTTCAAAGTTAAAAAAACTTCGAAATTCGACCCTCGATAGTCGAAATCGAAGGACTTTTAGCGTATTCTATCGGACGGTCGAATAGAAATTGTTCAAATCGATTAGAAAGATTTTTAGTGATCGATCGAAGGATTTCTATTCGACCCAAAAAAACGTAGGTCCACATAGGCTAACATTGCACTTCGGTAGCTTTAATTTGGCGAAGTATGAAGTCGAAGGTTTTTTTAAAGAGACAGTACTTCGATTTTCGAATGGTCAAATAGTTGAACGATTTTTACTTTGAATCGTTCGAATGGTCAAATATAGCCTATTCGATGTACCCAAAAATTTACTTCAAAATTCGAACTTTTTGACATTCGAACCATTCACTCGGGCTTAGTAAATCTGCCCCTTAATGTATGGAGATCCAAATTACAAAAAGATCTGTTATTGGGAAAATTCCAGATCTCGAGCATTCTGGAAATCACATACCAGTATTTTTAAATCAATATTTACTTCCATACTTTACAATTTTTTTGCCCAAACCTGACTTTTTTTTCCGAGCAGCTCTAATTGGCTGATTTCAGCATTAGTCAGCAATATGCAAAGCGCTACTGAGGAACAGATTGGAGTTTTTGCAGTAGGAAAAAATATTAGACAATGGAATATAGACCATTTATATTTCAAAAAGGGACAAAAAGATTCCTATTTGTCAAAAATCATTATTAAATGTGCAGGACAATGATATATTTAACTCTGTTTTGATATTTTTCTGTCTGGCAGAAGCAGAATACGCATTCTATCTGCTGTAATTACTTTAGATATATATTTATTACATTTATATATAGATACTGTATTGGGGACATATGCATCAATATTATATGTGTTTACCTTCATATTAAATGTACTGCACACCACAAGCTGTGGCTCAAAATCCTTTGATTAAAATGAAATTTTACCTTCACATTTTTTAAAGCCGGAATTTGCCAAGTTCTGACACCCCTGTGTCTTTTGAATGTGTGCACATTTTGCCTGTAGTTATAAAACAGATGAGTACAGAAAGCTTTGAATTGCTAATACAGTGTAGAACAGAACAGGCTGGCAGAGATATCAGGCTATCTCAGGAAAAGTAGCCGTGGTCATGGATTCAATAATTTCTCGCTTTTTCTTTATTATTTCATTTTTTTATTCTGCTTTACTTTCCTTCCTAATTCTTGCAAAGGACTTAATCTTAATATTGATCAATTAAAGGAAGTTTTGCACTATTAATTCAATAGTATGAAAAACGTTTTTTTTTTTATTTTCAAATCTGATTTTCTTAAATTGTTAACGTATTATAGCCACTATGTATTGCAGGGACAGGGGTTCCACCACGTCCCTGGGCCTCCAGCATCAAACCCCCCCTCCTCCATACCTCCCATACCTTGGAAATAAAAAGAGGGATAAAAAATTTGCAGCAAATGGCACGGCTAATTTTTTGACCACGCCCATTTTTGCCCACACCCCCTGATTACAAAATTAGGGGGTGTTCATTTTACAAAATTTGCCAGGTTATGAAAGTTTCAACATATTCCTGTGGGTTTTTTCAAGTTTTGCTAATGAAAGGTGAATTGCCCTTTAAGCTGTGAGTCTAACATTTCCCAAGGGACCTGTTATCTTGTTACAATTACTTATTTGCGTATCTCAAAATTGTTACAAAGTATCTTATCTGCACCTCCTGGCTGTTCTGGGCTCTCTGCCAAAAGCCAATTAAGTTTGAAACATTGTATCTTTTTTTATCTGTTCAGTGCAGAGAAAATTGGGATTTTACAGTACGAACCCGTGACTGCGGGATGAGCTGTCAAAATTGGGACTGTCCCGCTGAAAACTGGACAGTTGGGAGGTATACCCTCTGCCTGCATAATTTAGTTTATCTTGTTGCAGCCATGATCAAGGCTGGGGGATGGTAAGGGTGCAGCACCCAGGGAACAAGGCTGGGGGATGGTAAGGGTGCTGCACCCAGGGAACAAGGCTGGGGGATGGTAGGGGGGCAGCACCCAGGGAACAAGTCTGGTCAATGGAGTCCACCAGATTTTTTCCAAGTGTTCTGTTGGCACAGTCTGACTCTCACAATCATGGATAACTTAGCTAACAGGAAAACATGAGATATGAGCTTATGCTGAACTTATACTGACCCTGGCAGAGAAATAAACTATTGCCTGCTGACACTACAGTTTTATTAAGATTGTTACTTTTTAACATTTATCTTTCTGTACTGACTTTCTTCTATTCATATTCCAGTCTCTCATTTTAACCTCTACCTGGTAACTAGGATAAAGTAAACCCTAGTGACCAGAGAGAGTGGCTGAAATTCCAAACTGGAGAGCTGCTGAACCCAGAGTGAAATTGTTCAGAAACTACAAACAATATAAAATGAAAACCAATTGCAAATTGTTTCAGAATGTCATTCTAACTGAAAGTTATCGTTAACTACTCTTTTAGGGACTTTGCCACAAGGTATGAAAGCAAGTTGTAATGTCTAGTGATGAGCGAATCTGTTCCGTTTCGCTTCTGCAAAAATTTGCGAAATGGGGAAAATTTTGTGAAACACATTGAAGTCAATGGGCGTTTTTGTGCGCAACAAATTTTCTCGCTCCAAATGCATTACATTATGGAGACTTTTTTTTGTCCAAATGCATTCAAGTCAATGGGCGTTTTTTCTTATGGCGACTTTTTTTGACCTAATGCGTTAAAGTCATTGGCGTTTTTTTTAATGGCAACTTTTTCTGTCCTAATACATTAAAGTCATTGGCGTTTTTTCTTATGGTGACTTTTTTTGTCCTAATGCATTAAAGTCATTGGCGTTTTTTCTTATGGCGGATTTTTGTCATAATGCATTAAAGTTAATGGGTTTTTTTTTCTTATGGGAATTTTTTTCTGCAAATTTTTCTGAAGAGAATTTTCTCTGCAGTTTTGCAAAAAAAATTTGCACATGGTGAAATTTGGAATTTTGCCGCAAATCCATGGCTGGCGAATAAATTCGCTCATTACTAGTAAAGTCACAAACACACAGCTTTATACATTTTCTGTTCATTTTGCACCGTTATAACCCACAATTTTCCCCATATAATTTCACAAAATAATTTTATGAAGAGGCCCCTAAGTGTGGAAACATCTTGTGTATTCAGCTTTGCACTGCTTCTGATTCCCCTGAAAGGGGCCTCTCTAGTTAGTTGTCAATGGAGCAGGCATTTTTTAAGCTTTTGTTTATATTATATAGAAGGCAATGTATGAATGACCTGTTGCAATCAATTATTACAAATCTTGTTGCTATGTTAAAAAAAACAAGTTTTCATATTTTTCTGTTTCCCATTAATCTGTAATAATAATGCACAAATAATCTAATAAACAAATCCAGGCATGATTAGCCTTAGCAGCAGTTTGCTTATGTAAAATTTAAAAGTGAAGTGAAATGAGAAAGATTTAGTGCAAAACTTAACATTCAGTGCAGCAAGATTGGAACAAGCTCTCCAAGCTAGAATATTACATATATTGGAATTAAATATGTGTCATCGCTGAAATATTTTATCTATAATCATATTGCTCCCTATAATGCTTGAATTAGAAGCCTGCTGGAACCAGGACTTGCATGAGCTGTAAATCCTACGCTGGCCTTGAGACTTTATTGCATTTTAATTCACACAGAAGACAAACGATGCTGTAATCACTTATTCCAATGACAAGCCGGAATGTGAGAATAGTCAGTGTGAATGGTTCAAGAAATGCTTGAAAAGAAAAGCCACTGAGGGAATACATATGCTTTTATAAAGTAGCAAGACCTTTATTTAGCCTTACAAATACTCAACACTCGTCTAACAGCCAGCGCAGATTGCATGATCTAGGGCAGTTTAAATAAAAAGCAATGCTTTCTGCACAACAATTGATTTGATCCCAATGTTTTTTCTTTTTTTTGTGTGAAACAGATTGACGCACATCGCTTTGAGTGTAATTGCAGTTCTAGGCAGTCTTTACAATGAAAAGACCCATAAGGAGTGGTGTATGGTTATAGAGATATTCTTTCTTGTGATTGAAATTGGTATATATGATTTGCCTGTTGTTTGCAGCATTGTTCTGAAATTGTAAATATGACAGAAAGAAAAGCCGTTTCTCTGCAAGAGAAATGGGGGGGCTTAAAAGCGACTCTTTTGGATAATTAGTAGGCAAAATGCACATACTGTACATACTGGCATACATTCTCTTTTATTCCTCCTTGTCCTCTTAATTTAAATTGTAGGTTCCCATGCCTTGGACTGACTCAATAAACGTGGCAGATTTAACAAAAGCCATCTTTTGCATAATTTTTCTCTGTGTTATTACAGTTCCGGAACTGTCCTCCTATTTCTCCTCTTGATGGCAGTTCCCCTGTTATATAACTTCCTTCAGTTGTTTTCTCTCAAATTAGAAGCACAAGCATTAATATGTTCCTTATGTGTGCAACTATGGCTTTGGGGAATAGTGAACCTCACATAGTGGTAAATTTTAAGGGAATTTAGCGTAAATGTAAGTTTGGGTCTGTAGGCATTTAACACATTACATTAAAAGTAATTCCCATGCACAGGGCCGCCGTCAGGGGGGGACTAGGGGGAGAGTTGTCCGGGACCCCGTGATTTTTAGGTCTTAGCGGGGCCTGGCCACTGTACTCACGCTGTAGCCGGGCCCCCACTGCTTTCAGGAAGCTGCCGAATCGTGTGGGGAGGGCGAAGCTTCTTCTACACGTCTTTCCCCTCCCCAACTTCTAAATTATTGGTAGTTTCCCTAGAGCGCATGGTGATTGGATAAGCCTATCCAATCCATGTGTAGATCTACCGGGACTACTAAGCACTATAGCTCCGCCCACCCTACCCGATTCTGCAGCTCACTGAGAGCAGGGAGGGGGGAACTTAAAGTTTTTGTTTTTTTTTAGTTTATTGAACCCCTGGCCACCAATGATTTTTTTTATTATATTCTACGGGGGCCCCTGACCACCTAAGTTTTAGTAAAAATTTTATGGGGGCTCTCTGTCATCACTGTTTTTTTTAATTTATTGGGGGGCCCTGATCATTAAGATTTTTTTTTAACTTATAGGGGGGTCCCTGACCACCAATGATTTTTTTAACTTATGGGGGGGTCCCTGACTACCAATTATTATTTTTTAACTTATGGGGGGGCCCTGACCACACATGTTTTTTAGGGGGTGAGGCTTGGGGGCAGGATCTGGGGTGGGCGGGGACCAGGGGGGTCCAGAAAATGTTGCCGTATGGGGCCCCGTGATTTCTGATGGTAGCCCTGCCCATGCATGTACAATGGCGGTATGTAGATATATCTGTTGTACATTTCAAGATTTGGTGACCAGCCAAGCTCTCCAGCTTTTTAGATTCTAGAATCGTGGTGAAAAGGGCTGTGCAAAGAGAGGTGTCTGGCCTGGACCTCCTACAGAAAGTCAGGTAGATAGGAGGTATAAGAGCACAAGGGCAAGAGTAACATTTTATTTCAATATTGGCCAACTTGTGGTGCTTCTGCCTTCTTGTGGACCATCTTCAACTTAAGAGTTCTGTTTCAACAACAACTGAAGGAGCATAATTTAAAAAAAGTCTGCTTCAGACCAGGCCTTACAAAAGGGTAGTGTTGCTTAGAGAAAAAAATATTTGCTCTGCTTATTTAGCAATTGTTTGACAAGTGTTTGTAGGAAGGTAGGCCTATAACTGGATGACACAAGGTCTTCATCAGTAGAGTTGGTCATGGCCCACATACATGGTCCACTGTGGTCATTGTCAGGTCCAGTCTTTTTTTATTTTTATATTTAACGAAGATAAGCGAACAAATACAAAATCCTAATTTAAGATAAAATATACAGTACTACAGAAACAGTATGATATTGATTAGTTTGGTCCAATTTAGTGGGGAGACTGAATCAGCAATGATTATCTGATTGTGTATTGGTACATCAACATAAACATATTGTACCTAATTACTGTCTAGGCATATTTAATTACATAATTTATTCAATTCCCGACAGATATTTAGAGGAGATAGATCTTATCTGTACAGTATCTTATACAGTTGAGCTAAATAATATTATGTAAAAAAAGTCATACTGTTTATGAATTAGTGATGGTTTAATCTGACCCGTTCAGCTTCACCAAATATTTGCGAAATGGTCAAAATTCGCCAAAATTCATTGGAGTCTATGGGCTTTTCTTGATGTGGTGTGAGTATATGGACGTCATTTTTGCGGGAGAAATACTGCGAAAGATTTTGCTCATCACTGTTCATGATTAATGTTATTGGCTTTTGTACAGACAAATAATAATCAGACAGATTCTGTCCTTACTGTATATCCACATTGAGCCCTATAATGTGAATATTTTCCATTGCTAATATACATGGGCATTTCTATTGCATTGTTGTGGGCACAAGAATTAACCAAAAACTTCCAAGTTTAAAACTGAAGCCTCCCATTAGCTGCTTTTTCACAGTCTGTTGTGTGTTGCTCTGAACCTGGATACGGCCAGAACAGAGTGATGCTTGATTTATTGTGTTCATTACAAAATTCCGATAAGTTTTTTTCAGTAGCCACTTGTGTTCCCCTCCTGTTGGTGCTAATCTGATCTGCTCTGTTACCACACTCGTGCCTTAAGGCTGAATCCAGTGTGTCCATTCTTCGAAATGTGCTGCTACAGGATATTCATCCTATTTTACAGTTCAATTTTAAGCCTCTCAGAATGACATATTGCTCTGATGTTTCATGATTCTTCTTGTAGAGGCTTTATGTTTTTTATACTGCACATGACAGCCTATATGAGAATTTTTAACATTTAGGCAGCATATTAGCGGCTGAGATTCAATAATATTTTAATGAAAAACCTTTTAACTGATTGGGGCACAGAAAAGTGAGTTTTGGTTTTTTCACAATACCAGTTTGTGAATAACAGCACAATTGACTCTTGTGTGACCAGCTGTGTGTAATGTACAGGTATAGAACCTGAATCCAGAATGCTCAAGACCATGGGTTTTTCTTTCTGTAATTTGGATCTTCATACCTTGTGGGACATTCACTAAGATTCGTAGTTGCGCCAGGCGTAACTTTCGCCGCACTTCGCCAGGCGTAGTTTCGCAGCGCTTCGCAAATTCACTAAAATCCGAAGCGTAGCGTAAGGTTGCGAAGTTACACTAGCATTGATTCACTAAGCGAAGCGCAGCTAGCGATGGTTAATTTGCATACGGCGCCAAACTCAAATTTCAATGGAGGAATATGTAGCAGCACTACAAATGCCTGGGAAACCTTCAAAACATCAAATAAAATTTTTATTTTGCCCTACACATGTGCCCACTGTAGTTAAGTTGCCATGAGTTAGGAAATGTAGGGGGGAAGGAGGGGAGCACCAAAAAAATTGTAGATCTTTTTCAGCCTATCACCCATAATATAGAAAAAACGCCAGCTTTTTTTGGGACTTAGAAAAAATGTTAACTTTTTTTGAAGAAATCCCTATCTACTCTATTGCGCTTCGCCTGGTCTGAGGTGGCGAAGGAAGTTTAGCGTAAAAGGTAGCGTTCAGAACAATGTGCGCATTAGTGAATTTGCGTAGTTACGTCCGTTGCGCAAATTCGCCAGGGGTAAGGGTGCGAAGTTACACTAGCGAAGTTATGCCAGCGTCCGTTAGTGAATTTGCGAAGTAACAAAAATGCCCGACGCTAGCGAATTGACGCTAGCGTTAGGCGCTTCGGCGCATAGAAAATCATGTAGAAACAATAAATAAACCCAACATGCTTTGCTTTCAATAAGGATCAATTATATCTTAGTTTGGATCAAGTACAAGGTATTGTTTTATTAAAAAGGACATAATTTTTCACGTTTTGCATAATTTGGTATAAAATGAATCTTTGGGAGATGTTTTTTCCGTAATTTAGACCTTCCTGTATAATAGGTTTCTGGATAACCAATCACATACATGTATTGAAGTAATAAAGTGTCTCAATTCATTGCAATAGGCAAACATTTTACCTTACATGAAAGGGCAATATTTCTTTCTGGAAATGTGGAAACCTGAGTTGCTAAGGTGAACTTTAGGATGATGGGATGCTGCACACTTCCTAAGATCGTTGTGGGCTTTCCCACTAAAAGTAGAATGTTTGGAAATAAATAAGTCATCCTAGGAGTGAAGTCCCTAAACTGTAGGGCAGGCTAACCTAAGGGGGCTCAGCTTGAAGGCCATTTGCTTTTCTAGATACACCTGAAAGCCCAGCTTGACAGATCGTTAGGGTGAGATTTGGATACAATTGGCTAAATGGATGACTGATAAACCTATATCTTCCTATATCTGTACTCGTTTAATACCCTTGGGGGGGGGGCCCTGGCCAAAGGTTAGACCTTTAAGTGGGGCTTGAAATAAAAAGGTTTGACAATCACTTTCCTAAGGAAATTGAGTTGAGGAATGGCATACCAATAATTTTAAGAAAGTTTACATTTAAATAACATAATTTTCAATCACTCTTTACCTTTATAAATGAAGGAGAACGTTCTCCTTTTAAAAACTTTAAATTAAATGTACATTTCACAGAACTGCCTTTTATCTTCTGTCCTCCCATCTAAATGTAATTTAAGTTATAAGACAAACTACAAAAGCATAAATAAACCTTTCTATGATGCTGCTAAAATACAAATAACCTTTAAAACACTGTTCTTAAAGTTTTAACATTTGTCAAGAACAGTTTTGGCCTAGCTACTCATTTGCCCAAAATACAGAGCTCATAATATGATGCATTGTGTCTATTACAGTTCTCTTTCCGCCCTCATTGATTAGCCTTGACAACCATTCAGTTTAAGTTTCATTCTCTTACAAAGACCAATTCTAGAGTGAAGGGAATTGCAGTCAAACTGGAGTTTGATGGAAATGTACATTAGCTTGTCTTGAAATGTAATCATAAAAAGTCAATAGCATTTGAGAAATCAGTGTCATGGTGGCTGTAGGTGCCTTATCAATGTCTGTCGAAGTTGCTGAGGTATGAAGGTGACTGCAAACTTGTCTGTTTGTTAAACAATAAGGAGCATAAAGCTACACAAAAGTGATATAGTGATATAAACGGAGTGATTTACTCAACATCATTTATGACTGTATAGGGCACAGATTTGCTCTAGAAGCGAAAAAAATGAGACATCTTAGAAACAGTTGAGCTGATGGCAACAGTAGGCTCCTATTGGTTTTGTAACTTAGCAAAGTGACCATAATTCAAGTCTAATAATGCCTAAGAAAAGAAATCTTTTATCTTAGCAAACTGAAATGAGGTCTTTGTGCATACAGTGTAGAACAGATGGTGCTTGATAACAAAAAGTGTGATTGATTATTTAACTAGCATCATATTGACAGGATATAGGCAAATGGTCCCTTACCAGCCAGTTCCATTAAATTGCAACACTCTTTCTCAGCTGGACCCTCGCAGGGGTGTTGGTCAAGCCCTTAAACTTAGATACCAGCTGTTCTTAACCATAGAGATAATTTTATTAAATAACGGTAATTAAAGTGAGGTTCTTTTCTGAGTACACCTCAGTAACATGGGTCTTCCCTTGTGGAGGCCTATCAGGAATAAAAACCTTTCCAGCTGTGGTCCTTACACTAGGCCAGAGAGTACTGACTCTACACTACTTACTGCTCTTACTATACTGCTCTGTCTATCTCACAACTCATATGGGTGTGCTATGGCAAACGCTGGCTACCTGCACTTTTACCTTGTCCACGGGCCCCTGCTCAATCGTCAATCCACCCCATGTCCCATTTGTCTCTTTGTTATAAAAGAGAGTGAGTCATGTGCTCCTTCCCCTTATAAATAAAAGTAATAGGACCTAGTAATAGGACCTAGTCACAGAACCCTGGGGCCCACTGGTAAAATTGTAATTTTTATCACTTATTCACCAGAAAGTGTAGCACTCCTCAAGGTAGCATAAGGATGTACATTCATTTCTAGATGGAAATGTCAACTCATGCAAATGTTGTGGTTCTGTTTATTTATTTATTCTGGATACTAAATGAGAAGGTATAATAGTTTTGCTCTAAAGTAGTTGTAAAGTTAATTTTGTTCACCCTTTTAAATAAAGCTGGACCATTTGGTAGGAGCCACACATACAGAATAACCTTATGAGATGTTTCATGGTTACATTGGGTTAAAAACTGACCAATCCTATATTTTCAACTTTCTCCGGGTAAAACCATTCTAATTTTTACGATGTAGTACAGTATTTACATGGGAAATGGAAAACAGTGGGGAAAATGGTTTCAAATCAATAAATAATAATAGCTCTATATCTGGTTGGTGAAGCGAGTTACTGTTGCAGCTCATCAAAAGCTGAAGAGATATATTGTGCTTAAAATGAAAAATTTCTGGAACTATTGTCCTGGGGGAGGTCTGCATTGAACTTTTATATCAAGAAGGATACTGAACAATGACATTTTTGGTGGAGACCTAGATTGTTGCAGAGTGACACACTACTGCTCAACTCATGGACATTTTGTGAGTGCTACAGTTCAGTCTCCTTGAGACATACGCCACCTTATAGACTTTTTAATCATGTTTAAGGCATAACATGCTGTAGAATTATCCCCCTTAACCAAATGAATAAGAATTATAGTTAAATTGCAACTGTACTCATTGAACACGGACAATTTTCACCATAATTACCTTCCACTTGACTGACTGATCATTTAGTATACTTAAGAAGACAGGGGAAAGTAATAAGTGAACTTGATAAAGCTTATCATTGTCTGTGTCACAGAGAAATGCAGATTAATTTCCCTACAACTTTTAGGCTTTCATGCATCCAACTGCCATGAGTCTATATTCAAAAGGAAATGTTGCAATCTATGGGGGTTATTTACTAAACCTCGATTTTTTCCTGTCGGGTTGGGGAAGTATTAAAATTTTTCGAGATATATTATACCCTGATGTTGCAAAAAGCCAGAATCCAAAAACCCAGCATCTCAAACCTGTCGAGGTCATGTTTAAAGGAGAAGGAAAGGTTAAAACTAAGTAAGCCTTATCAGAAAGGTCCATCTAAATATACCAGTAAACCCCCAAAGTAGTGCTGCTCTGAGTCCCCTGTCAAAAGAAACACTGCATTTCTTTCCTTCTATTGTGTACTCATGGGCTTCTGTATCAGACTTCCTGCCTTCCCCCCACCCCTCCCTTCTCTGCTGTAATCTGAGCCCAGAGCAGGGAGAGACTCAGGCAGGAAGTGATGTCACACCATGTTAATACTGCAGCTCCTATCCTAAACAAACAGAGAGTTTCTAGAGCTTTTTACTCAGGTATGGTAAAACATTCTACAGAATAAATATAGCATTCAAGCTTGCACTATTGCAGCTAATCATTTGGCAATAAAATGCCTCCGTAGCTTTCCTTCTCCTATAAGTCAATGGCAGATGTCCCTATCCCAATTTGAAGATATTGTGGTCTGTGCTGGGTTTAGCCTGATAATCTGAAAAATTTGGGGGTTTTGGGCGATAACCTGAAAAAAAATAATAATTTGGGAATAAAGTCTGAAAAAAATCATACGATTCTGGTTTTCCCTCGATTTTATCGAGTTTTTCCATGATCCAATATTTTCGAGTTATTGTAATGATAAAGATCGTGGATGGGAGTTTAGCTTTGTTTAATAAAAAAAAAATTGATGAATTCGGATTTTAGTAAATAATCCCCTATGTGTAAACTTGAATGGAAACAAATCAGTACTATTGTTTGTAATAAAACAGGCATGATACACTTTATAAATTTAACCTGTACTTAGTCTTACATTGCTCTTCTTTGAACTTCAGAATTACTTGCTCTAAGGGTGATATTAAACAAAGTGAACTACAGAAATCCAAATGTTCAATTTATGTTTTTCTAGATTAATGGAATAATTTACTATATTTTTATACATTTGCAGGCCCAATGCAAGAAACAGTATATGATTTCTGGAGGATGGTATGGCATGAAAACACAGCCAGTATAGTCATGGTGACCAACCTGGTTGAAGTGGGCAGGGTAAGCAATATTTTTATTTGTAAAACTAAATAAGAGATGACATAGTGAAACATACAAACAGACTGAAGAAGGAGTAGGAATGATGGTTACCACTATGTAAAAAAAGACATTAAAAAAGTTAGGCACCTCCAAGTGATTGTATATACTTACCTCACACCCTGGGCCAGTGCTCCTATCAGCAGAAAGCTGCACTGGTCCGGGGTTCTTCCAGTGATTGGCTTCCAGCTTCTTTTTTCTTTGCGCGGGCATGTATTTGCAGCAGCGCGAAAGGCCGAACTTTGACAAAGAAGTTGGCTATTTCATTCTACTGCACATGCATTTGCCCCAGAAAATTTGAAGAAAGAAGAAGAAGGATGCTGATCTTCTGTGGTGCTCGCTGGAAGAACCCACAATTAAATTGGCACCTCCAATTAAATATGCCTTTCCTTCTTCTTTAATATATATGAAATATATATGGGGTTTTCCAGATTAGGGATCTTTACATAATTTGGATCTCCATATCTTAAGTCTGAAAAATCATTTAAGCATTAAATAAAACCAATATGATTTTGCCACCAATATGGATTCATGCAAGAGATGAAGATGGATTCATGAAGGAGATGACCTTTTGCTTAAAGGGCTTCCAAATAACAAATCCCATACCTGTTTCACTTTAAACAACAAAAACAATGCTGTTTCTTTTTAGCATAGACATTTCCCTCTTTGCTCCTACTAGATGGATGCTGGGAACTGTAGTTCAGAAACAGAGGAAGGCTACAGACTGAATATCCCTATTTTAGCTGTCTATAGGGTTTAATTTACAGATTCCCCTTAAACAAATAAGCACTGGTTCCGGGTGCCTTAGATTTTCCCTGCGGCAAAGTACCGCTGCCACTGCCTGTCACTGTCTGAAGCAATTGTTACAATGACAGGTCTTGTATATCCCTGTATGTTGCTACAAGGGACCCCTGTCAGTTTGCTGGCATCTACAGGGACAGTTGCTCTTGGTTTTCTTTTCAATTGGCAAGTGAATGCCCCCTAAAAAAATCTAAGCTAGCTTGCCTGACTTATAACTACTGGTTTAAAATTTGCTAATGCATTTGTTTTATTTATTTCCCAACTTTCATGTTTAGGCCGTATTAATGCCTTTTGTAATGTTCTGCTAACCCATCTGTCATCAACCATGCAATGTTATCTGCATGACTCTCAAAGGAGCCTCTGCACTGTTAATTTAAGCTAATGATTCCTAAACATGTTATGTCAGTTTTGAAAAGGCCTCATTAGACTGTGACTGTTTATTAACAACTTTAATGAAGCATTTCCAGCATTAACCCACACTTACCTTGCCTTGCACAGCCTTCATGATGGCTGGTAAAATCAATTCATTCTTGCTAAAGGCGTCTCTTGCACTGCTACAACTGAATTCCAAGTGTTGGCGAAATGACTGCTCACATTTTGTTTCTAGTGTCCTTATGAGCCCTTTCATCTGATTTTATACAGTATGGGGGTTATTTAACAAGCTCCGAATATCCGAACTCCGAATAATTCATAGTTTTCGGAGAAAAAAAAAAAACTACGAGATTTATTAAAGTCCGATGGTCTAAAAACTCTGAATCCGAAACCCCAGCATCTAAAAACACTCAAGGTCCTGTATAAGTCAATGGGGAAGGTTCCAGTGTCTGCACTGATGTCCGTATCGATATCCGATGATTTCAGGGTTTAGGGGCAGAAAACTCAGAATTTTTTTTTAGTTTTTGCAGAAAACACCGAACAATTTGGAGTTTTTAGGGAAAGCTCCAAAGTGTGCCCGACCCTATTTTTTGGGGCTTTTTTCTTCATAAATAAGGTCTATTCAGGAGTTCGGATTTGCTCGAAGTTTGATATTAGAAATACTGAGATAAATTCGGACCATGATAAATAACCCCCATAAATGATTTAGACTACATTCACATATAAAATGTATATCTAAAGGAAGCCCACCCAAGATAGGCCATTCCTGTGCTTATTGGGGGTTACATAAAATGCATCCTGAAAGCTTCCTCTTCAGGATAAATGTGTTCTGTGTGGTAGGGAGTGTTTTTTACAGTTAAATGGAACCTTATCTAGTATGTTTTAGATGGACATATTCTAATAAACATTTCAATTAGCCTTCATAAAATACTTTGTATGTTTTTTTTTTGTTAGCATTCCTATTCTACCTATTTTAAATCCTGCTGCTGGAAATGTTGTATGGATGCTGCATACAACCACAAAACAAATTCATTCAGGTTTCAGATTAATTATTAATCTTGTTTATGGTTGCCTGCCTGGTTTTTTTTTTAGGTCGTCTCTGGTAATTAAACCTCTACTTTCAGATAGCAGTTTACATTCTGAGCATGAGATTTGCAGACAAATAATGTAAAAAAAATTCAAAAACCACAAAAAGCAGAAGATGAAGACTAACTCTATGGGGTGCCGTTTGTCCCTAATACATTCTGTATACAAAACTATCCCCAATACACAGAATTAATGTCTGTTATGGTATATAAGTATTTGTGACCATACACAGATAAAAAATTTTTACAAAAGACTTATTTCTATTAAAGAATGAAAACAAAATCTGGTTAGTGCACAAAAGGATGTCATTATATCACAAACTCTATTCTGTACATTTTAACAAGCAATCTGTCTCACAAATGTATAATCTCCATGTAACAGACACACTTATGTGCAAAGTAATTTACAGAATAAATTATTTAAAAAAAACGTGGAAATAATATATAATAGTGTAAGTAACTAGTGCATGTCATGCTAGATTTGAATAACAAAATAGATATTTGTGATTTTATAGTACAGGATTCATTCTTTCCACAAAATGAAAGCTCAGTTTCACAAAACAGATAAAATATCCATTCTGTGAAGCAATACTGTCAATCACATTCCTGAACCAATAAGAACAAAGCTTATTGCCATATAACAAACAAGATGAGAAGTTGCCAGCTCTGCTCCACATGGCTGCATCATCCCTAAGGCATAGTATCTGACCTGCTATAGAGAGCGCTCTCTAATGTCCCCTCTGCTGCATAGTAACAAACATTTCCTAAAAGGACTGCTGTTAAACACTACGGGGCAAATTCACTAAGATGCGAAGTTGGCCAGGCGCAACTTCGCCGCGCTTCGACCGCACTTCGCCAGGCGTAGTTTCGCCAGTGCTTCGCAAATTCACTAAAATCCGAAGTTGCGCACAGGGGTAGTGTAAGTTGCGCTAGCGTTGTTTCGCTATATAAAGCGAAGTTGCGCTAGCGAAGGCTAATTTGCATACGGCGCGGAATTCAAATTTCAATGGAGGAACACGTATCTGCACTACAAATGCCTAGAAAACCTTCAAATCTGCAAATAAAAATTTTATTTTGCCCTACACATGTGCCCACTGTCTAGGTAAGTTGCCATGAGTCAGGAAATGTAGGGGGGAGGAAGGGGAGCCCCAAAAAATTTTCGATCTTTTTCAGCCTATCAGCCATCATGTAGAAAACACGCCAGCGTTTTTTGGGACTTAGAAAAAATGTTGACTTTTTTTTAAACAATCCCTATCTACTCTATTGCGCTTCGCCAGGTCTGAGGTGGCGAAGGAAGTCTAGCATAAAAGGTAGCGTTCACTACACTGCGCAAGTTAGTGAATTTGCGTAGTTTCGTCGCTAGCGAAGATTCGCCTGGCGTAAGGTTGCGAAGTAACACTAGCGAAACTACGCCAGCGTTCGTTAGTGAATTTGCGCAGTAGCGAAAATGCCAAACGCTAGCGAATTAACGATAGCGTTCGGCGCTTCGCGCCTTAGTGGATTTGCCCCTACAGGTTCATAATGTTTACAAATGGCTGAGAAATATAATGCTGCACTTATAATGATTGTAGAGAAAGAAAAGTATGCAAAACAAAAATATGATAATTTTAGGTGATATGGCTATTCTTATTGTAGTAACGGGCTTGTGTGGCCATTTTTGCCATTATCTTATGATTCACTACTGTTCCTGTTTCCCTCTTCCTGTCTAAGCTGAGAGCAATAATGGGACAGGCCACACCTACCTGCCATGTTGTAATAAATGTACCAGATGCAGGGGTGTAACTACAGAGGAAGCAGACCCTGCGGCTATAGGGGGGACCAGGAGGTATACGGGCCCCATGAGCCCCTAATTCATATACAGTTTCCATAAATATTGGTAAAACAAGTCAACCTCTAAACATTTTGGGGGCCTGGAAAATAATTTGCTGTGGGGCCCAGTAATATCCAGTTACACCACTGAGTCCAGAAGTTCCCGTGCTTGTCTGGCTGTTTTGCTTGAACTAACACAGCAGAATCATTTAATCCACTACCAGCCAGTTTATCAGACATCACACAGCAGCTTAATTCATCATTATAATTGGTCTAATATCCCTTCAATAATGTCTGACAAACTCTCATTTATAAGTTTTGTATAGCCACATATACCAGATTATATACCAATCCATTAAACCATATTTTATCACTATGGCAACTTTGTCAAAAGCAGTGTAACAGTTTGTGAGTGAGCAGAGACTACCCATGTGTCATTGTTTCCCATACTGATTAATCTGGCATATGTGGCTCAGTAAGACAGCTGAATGACCCACTGGCAGATGGAGTTCAGCAGCACAAAAATTCTGAACTCACTCTTAGTTATTTATTGAAACTGTATATGAATTAGGGTCTCATGGGGCCCCTATATCTCCTGGGCATATGCAAATTAGGATTCGGATTTGGTTCGGTATTAGGCTGAATCTTTCACTAAGGATTCGGGAGTTCGGCCGAATTCAAAATAGTGGATTCGGTGCATCCCTAATAGAAATAAGTCTTTTGTATATTTTTTTATCTGTGTATGGTCACAAATACTTATATACCATGAGATACATTAATTCTGTGTATTAGGGATAGTTTTGTATACAGAATGTATTTGGGACAAACGGCACCCCATATAACTCTAGATTATTTTAGAATAATGCTGCATCAAGTTAAAGGGGGAATTCATCCAAAGAATGAAAAAAACATCAAGGGGAGTATTTAACCATCACCGGTGATGTTGCCCATAGCAACCAATCAGACCTTTGCTTTTGTTTTCTGACTCGTAGGTGACTGTAATTGCTATGAGCAACATTACCGGTGATGTTTGTCTCCAATGTTAATAAATATGCCCCTTGGTGTAGAGTTTAGAGTTGTAGGAAATAAATTTATTATGCAAATCTGTGCTCTTTTCAGATGCACAATGTAATTTACAGTTAAACAGCTACCCCTCCGCTGAGATAGCGAGGAAAGAGCTGTAAAATTATCTCCAGGTCTGTGTCCACGTTCGTGATCTCATAACTATATCCCTTTTAAAGAATGTTATGAGCTAATACGGTCCTGTGTTGATGTTGTACCACTGCATCTCAAACTCCCTGTACACCACTATACTAATATAAAGAAAATGAATGATAGAGTAAATCAAACTGCTGTAACTTTGTTTGTTTCATTTATATTATTTAGTTATCTGCATTTTTGAAAAAATGAATTGGTATATTGCATGCATATTTTCTTGCACAATTTGTTAATACCTTATAGCACCATATGGTTCCATAATGCAAAACAGTAATCATTGCTATATGTTAGCCAAAAGAAGAAATGAGGATAATATGCGCAGCCATATTGTATGGTGCCAACACTTAAAAGTCCCCACTTGGCGAGATATCTTCCCAGACAGCTTTGTTGTAGGTCCAATTTGTCCCTTGCTCTTGTGCAGCTGCTCCTTCTTACATTCTCCAAACAGATTTTATTTTATAGCTAATAGCTGAACACAACAACACCAACACACAAAAAATAGGCTGCGCTCGTAAATGAATGGCAGATATGTAGATCACGTTCATACAGTGACAATTGAAACTCGTGGGTCTTCCCATTAGACTGCGGTGGGAATTACCGCACTGTGTTTTAATTAAACAAGAATAGATGCTCAATAAAGCAACTGCTGAAGAAATCATTTTCAGAGAAAATACAGAATCAGCTGCTTGCTGGGGTGATCAGCGTGTTGCTGAATCATTTTACAGAGAAGCTGCTTTCAGTGGCACTTGTTTTTGGGAATTACATGGGTGCTTTGGATATATAATAACCATGATGACTGCAGTTGTACTACTGACACATTTATAATATGAGAAAAACTGGTTTAACTGCACCTACAGATGTACTAACTAGATTACCAACAAAATGACCCTAGTTGCTGCTTGAAATGTTTTTCCCATAATTTGTATATTCATTTTTAAATGTAGCCTATTTGGGAATCTCCTGTGTCACTTATATTAGTTTTATTTTTATTTTAGTACATTGGGACTTATGCCCAAACAAGAGAGTGTATTCCTTAAACACTGAAATCAATTTACCTATTGCCTAAATGACAACATCTCCTGGCCTGTTCATATGGTGAATAATTTACCCCCTGTTGTAAAATATAAGGATATTATATTTGTAAAATATAAGGATATTATAAGTGACGGAGAAGTTCCATGACTATAAGCTTGAGGCCAAAGCCCAAGAACTTTTATGCAAGTAATGGAATTCAGACATGATTTCCAATATGCTCAATTTTTATCTAGGGGGGACATTATTTTTTATAAAACATACATCACTAAGCACAAAGTATAAATGATGACATCACTAAGCACGATTTATAAAAATATAATTTACAGCATATTATAGGCTCTTATAACCAAATCAATATCTCAAGAGTTTCCTTTCCTTTTTTTTATTTCTACTAACTGCCATGCCATTTAGCAGAACTGACCATCAGGTGGTGCTGTTTTTCAGTTTTATTATTTTAACAGTGTAAAAACTGACAATATCTTTAAAACTAGGAAAAAATAATTCATGTAAATTCATGTAAATTGCAAAAGTGGTTAGGTGAGAACTCTTCCCTTGTTTTCCCTTGAAATCTGTATAGTTCCCAAAAAAACTGTTATACACATACAAATTTTGTGATGCAGGATTGAGGTGGCTATAACTTATATGGGCCCAGGACAGGTATTTTAATAGGTTATTCTAAAAATAACTCTTTTATTTTTACCCCTAATGCTGAATTTCCTGGCAGGGTAAAAAGATATTGTATTATCTTTGCTATTAACCCCATGGCTCCCAGATACAATTTGGCTCTTCTAAGTGATCGGTTTTTATGGGAAGTTTCACACAATTTTTATTTGCTGCCTTGTCTTTCCTGAAACAGGTGAAGTGCTGTAAATATTGGCCAGATGATACCGAAATCTATAAAGACATTAAAGTGACTCTTATTGAAACTGAACTGCTTGCAGAATACGTAATAAGAACATTTGCTGTGGAAAAGGTATGACATCAAATGTCTGGAATTTCACTTGTTTTCTCCAACTCTGTCTGATGTTAAAGATAATTGAGAACTTGTCTTTTATTGTTATATCAAGTTACATAGCACCCATTTAAACATCAAATACGCTTGATCTCATTTGAATTCAATCAAATCTCATTTTAATCATACTACGTGTCTGATAAATTCCACTTGAACAGCAGATGGTTTCTTGGTAGGTAACAAAAACAAAAAATGGAAGATGTGCTGCAGTGGTCTGTCTGGGCTTGGTGGTTGCTCATCTCATGTCTGCTAGCAAGTGAACTAACTGGGTATAGGAAGATCGTTGGCTGCAGGAAGGTTAACATCCACATGATAGACAGGGAATAAATGAACATACACTTTAATAGATTGCCCTAAACCCTTACAAAGTATGAGTTTTACTTGGCTGAAATCAAATGCACTGCTTCAGAATTAGAATTGCAGTCAATGTTATTATAGGCTGAATATGTGATGACACTTCCTAGTGCATAAGCACAAACAGGATCATCTTGGTTTATTGAAAGAAGCAGCAGATTAGAGCCTGCTGAGCCTATAGTCAACATAAATAAGGAATAGGAACCTTTCCTGGCATAGTATCCACAATATACTATTTATAGCTTCTCTGTCAAAAGAACTTTTGCGAACATTTGTGAAAAGGATTCAGAATCCACAGTATATGGAAAAATCTGATAATGTGGCAACATGGAACTTTTAAATGTTTATGAATCAAATGGATTGGGGTGTCTCAGGGACAGCCTGCAAACTTAGAGCTCTTATGAACTACAGGTATAGATCTCACTGTCCTCAACTAATCACAGTTTGGTGACAAAGCTAAATGCTAGAATTGAAATGGTATGTGGCAAGAACTTAGAAAGATTGTGTTTAAGCAGAAGGCCCATCAGCAAGACCATCTGTTGCTCAAATCTGCTTCTGGTCGTGGGCTCTGCCACTCACAATTACAGATCACTCCACTAACGGATTGAAATGCACCCTGTTCTGTTAATTGTAACAAGATTAGATTTACAATGTAGTCAATACATAAAGTACATTTCAAAAACATAACATCCTTACTAAGTCCTTACTAAAGCTCTGTCTGCTCACCTTTACTTGCACCTCTGAAACAGGTTGGTTTTTCTTGAGCATTTGAGTAACCAATCAGTTGTTACTTCTTTTCAAGTGACGACGTTTTATCTTGACGTTCATCAAACACCTAACAGACTATTCCAACTTAAAAATAAACTTTAGCAGAAAGTACAACCTTCACAAGTTTGCAAATTGCCTTGAGTAGCATATGTTTGTATTGATTAGAGACGTGTGAAGGATTCCAGTTGGAGATGTTGCTTATTAAATGCTGCCTAGTTTCAGTTCATCTGTTAAACAGATGGAGCTCCATCCAATCTGATTATATATAATAGTAATATATTAAGATGTCTTATTTGCTGAGATTTATGATGGCTTCCTGGAATATTGTCTTTTTGGCAGGGAGCAAGATATTGCCAGAGACAGTGAGATTTTAGTTGATATTCATATGTTCCTTTTTGGCTGGAACAAGCTTTATTTATTTAACAGTATTTAAGCTTCAATATGTGGATTGTACTTCCAGTACGTGCTCTGTGACAACTCCCTATGAATAAATGAAAAAATAATGTAACTTATTAATGTTTTAAAGAATGCAAAGAGACCAGGAGTCCAGACCACACATGCTGCTCAAGAATAAGTTCACATGTGCATGGATGTGCAATTATCTGTATCCATAACTTGTGCACATTTCTATAATTTATTTTCTGTTACAAAGCAACACTTGTTTGCTTGTTTCTGGAGTCACCCCCAGTAAGATGTAATAATAAATATGGTGCAGACTTTCTTAGTGCAGGAACTTACATAAATCAGGCAACATTGATTCATCGTTCATTATGTAAACTTAATTCTTGATTGGTCGCTGTTACCAAAATGGTACTATTTCTGGATAACCATAATCTTTTTATGATTTCTATTTGTATATATGAGTATTAACTTTCAAATATTCTAGGCAGCAAAACAAAGGTTTTAGCCTTTCTTTATAGTGATGGGTGAATAAATTCGGCAGACAGAAATTTCCACATTTTCTCGGAAACGAATTAATTCGTAAAACTGCAGCGACAATTCACCCGTGAAAAATTGTCTTACATCAAAATTATTTTGATGCCCATTGACTTTTAGCATTTGGACCTAATAGTCGCTCATATAAAAATTCAAAAATGACGCGCAGCTAAATTAATTTGCCGCCCGTTGACTTCAATACGTTTCACATTTTTCGCCGTTTCACTAATTTCGACTTTCACTATTTCTTAACAATAACCATTTTCTATTTGGTTTTTATAATTATTTTTATTATTATTGTATGTGTTCCCTAAGCAGAAAGGCGTCCATGAAATCCGAGAAATTCGCCAGTTCCACTTCACAGGTTGGCCAGACCATGGAGTACCATATCATGCAACAGGGCTTCTGGGATTTGTACGACAAGTTAAATCAAAGAATCCACCCAATTCTGGTCCATTGGTTGTGCACTGCAGGTAATTACATTACTCTTTCTCAGAACTCAGAATACTTAGCAACACAGATGTTGCTACTTAATAAGGAAAAAGCTTGTTCATAAAATGTATATACCGTAATGCTGTACCTGGATGTTTATGCAGTGTTGTTCATTACACTTGAAATTGAACCCAAAAAAATATTTAATGGGTTTTGAAGATATTTGTAAATGAGTTAAGGTCATACACGATAAGATTTGCTCATCTGGTGAGGTCGCAAAACAGGTGGATTTTCCCTTCAATATGTCCACCAAACGCAGGCCCTAGGGCCAAGCAATCAGATTACAATGACTGGAATAGGCACAGATTATACAATCTGATTGAGGACTGCATCAGTTAGTTGATGTGGTCCTTGATCAATGTGAAAATCAAACCTGTTCGATCAACATCTGCCCAATTTTTGGCCAGATATCGATCATCAGAGGCACCATGCAAGGGCAGATAAACTGCCGAATCAGTCTAAAGGACCCAAATCGGCAGCTTGCTGTGCAATGTCCCAATTTTAAAGTATATTTATTTACAAGAATCAAAGGGGTGTGGATCAAGAACAGGACTATAGAGGGCACTCATACAGAGTCATCTTATAGAATAAAATACATGGATATATATATATTGCAACATTTATTTGAATGAAATGTCAAATGTCCCCTTCCCTCTGTAATAACAGTTTTCTTTGATTCCAGTGCGGGGGCAGGAAGGACTGGCTGCTTTATTGTCATTGACATCATGCTGGATATGGCAGAAAGAGAAGGCGTGGTAGATATCTACAACTGCGTCAGGGAACTGCGTTCCCGTAGAGTTAATATGGTACAGACTGAGGTACTGTTCTGAGTTCAACTCAATTTCTTAAAGCAAAATAACTGAAACTGTCAATCTGCATATATTAGTATTTAGAGATTGATTTAGTTATGTTATTCAGTCTCTGCTTTTCAATTCAAGGCTATTACAGGTATGGGATCTCTAATCTGGAAAACCAAAATTCAGAAATCTTAGAATTAAGCGAAGGACATCCCCAATAAGGCATCATTTAAAATAAAGAACAAAGTGTGTAAAGTGCACAAAAGGTCACTAGCTGGCATTTATTTGCACTTCACTGTGTTCAACATTTTCTGTATTAATACAGGTCTCTGCTCTCCTTTTTGGAATGCAGAGACTTGTGACTTGCCCCTTGAATAGAGTGCATTAGGCAGCTCTATATCCAAGAGGGGGTGGGTATAGGCATGTGGTAGATACAGGGCACCCTAATTCCCTATGTCACAAAGCATTCCTTATCTCATGTTCAAGAGGACACCCATGGGCTGCTACCTACTTCTTATGCAGCCCCACAGAATCCCACAGTACAGCATTGTATAGCAAGATGCCTTTTTATCTCATACTAATGAGGCAGAAATTATTTCTAACTGATCAGGCATGATGAATATTTCTTTAATTCTGCAGGAGCAGTATGTGTTCATTCATGATGCCATTTTGGAAGCTTGTCTTTGTGGAGATACAGCAATCTTGGCATCTCAGGTCAGATCTGTTTATTATGAAATGAACAAAGTGGACCCACAGACTAATTCTAGCCAAATTAAAGAAGAATTTAGGGTAAGTGCTACAGCAATCCATATTACATGAACATTATTTACAATGGAAATGTAAAGCATTAACACTTTTGATATTACTTATTATTCAGCGTTCTATACCAAATTCATGGAGCTGCTAATATTGAGTCTAAGAGAGTCTTGTTGTTTGAATAGTTTTTGGCAGAATGATAGATAATGACAAAGAATGCACTGAGATACAGTATCTAAGAATCTGAATTTAGATGATTTAATATAGACTTTAAAATACTTACACAATAACAGATGTAGCATTCCCAACATGTAGTATTGCCTGCCTTGGTGAACAATCCCCAGCGCTAGGCAAAGCTCACAGTGGTCCCTCACTCCAAGGATCTCTCTATCCCTGAGCCTTACCACTTTAATCATTGATACCGCAGGTAACTAAACCTTTCTAGACTCTTTGTTGGAGCCTCTTAACTGCTCTACTGACTATCCTGATCCTACTTCTCACTCCTAGAGTGAACTATTACAAATCTAACCTAGCACTTCTCCTACTGGAACCTACTTCTATGCCAGGCCTATGGAGTATACCACACCTCCTCCAGCAGATGGAGGAACCAAATGAGACTGAGCACATGTGTTCTTCCCTTTATATAACCTAGGGTAAACATAATACATCTGGCTAGTTAAATAATGCCCAGGAGTCTACTCCCCTCTCAACTTTAATATAGGCCCAATCTAGCTGCAGCAGCACAGGACTAAAGAAATTAAGATTGGCAAAACTTTACCCCCTACACATAAAAATGTTATTCTTTACTTTAATAGATGAAGAGATCAGCAGATAACTTCTACAAGATTTTGTATGTGCTTTATCCTGTTCTTGAATTATATGTTTTTGCATTATTACTGCTAAAGCAGCTAATTTTGGGTCCTTATTAATAACTGTAACTTTGTTGTTGTTGTTGTTGTTTTTAGACATTAAATATGGTGACTCCAACTTTGAGAGTGGAAGACTGCAGTATAGCCCTCTTACCCAGAAATCACGAGAAGAACCGTTGCATGGATGTATTACCGCCAGATAGATGTCTCCCATTTCTCATTACAATCGATGGAGAGAGCAGTAACTACATCAATGCAGCACTGATGGATGTAAGATTGTTTTATCATTCCTGGTTCATGATGACGAGACAATAATCTGTAATTCAACAAAATGAGAAACCTTGTTAATAAAACAGCCTCCGGCACAAAATGTCACCAGGGTGAATCTGTAATCAATAACAAGCATGACAAAGTATTTCATTTTCTGAAATACCATATAGTCTTTGTGGAACAATTAGCAGGTCTTAAACTACAACCAAAACCCACAGAACCCAACTTTGATGGGGTAATGACAGTAAGGAACCCACAGCCCAATATTAAATGACCAAAACAACAACTGTCGTGGAAACAGAGGTTTTCCATTTACCTGTTGGGCATGTCCTATATAGAGGGCTGAAGTCCTTGATCCTCAGCTGACTTGTGAAAAAACATCATTTAAAGGAGTTGTTCACCTTTGAGATAACTTAGTATGATGTAGGGAGTGATATTCTGAGACAATTTATAACTGGTTTTGATTTTTTATTGCTTTATTTAGCTTTTTATTCAGCAGCTCTGCAGATTGCTATTTCCAAATGACCCTAGCATCCATGCACTGATTTGAATATGAGACTGGAATATAAATAAGAGAGGGCCCAAATAGAAAGATGAGTAATAAAAAGCAGCGACCCCCATTTAAAAGCTGGAATGAGTCAGGCAAATAATTAAAAAAACATAACAGACCAAGTGAAAAGTTGCTCGGAATTCTATAGCATACTAAAAGTTAAAATAAAGGTGAACCACCCCTTGCAAACTCCTGTTTCTTCTGGGGGTTTAATACCTTTTACCCCAAAGCACTGGTAGGAAGAAGAGACAAAACTGAAGGTCCCTGTTACTGGCCCTATACTTTACTAAATAGGAAATTTATGCTCATTATTTAAAAAGTGCTTCTTCTTGTAAAGCTTCATCTGGCTTATGGCATTAGCCACAGTTCAATAATAATAACTTATTCTTTACAGAGAACAGCACTGAGCAGACTATACTAATCATATAAAGGGGTCCATGTCCCTTAACACAAACGTCATTTGTTTTGTCACTTGCTTAAGAACTAAGTTAGAGAGCCTGATAATAGGTTGCATTTTTATATGCTAGCAATTAACCTAGGCCTTATTTTTAAGGTGTGAGAAATACAAAATACCAAATGCCTTTGCGAGGAATAAAAGACAATATCTGTGGAGTACAATAAGGACCTGACAATTCAGTTTCTCTTCTAGTTCTGCAGAAAAGAACATACTGTATTTTATTAAATGTTCCAAAGTGACAAAGATATTTTCTGTGGAGTAGAATTGCAGTCTCTGAAGTCTGATACCGTAGAAAGGCTCATAGGTGACATTTATTCAGAATGTCTTAGAAGACATCTTCGGGCGTTTTTTAATCCTAACAATGTTTTCAATTTTGTCATTCTGCTCCTAAATATCTTTGCTGCCTTTTCCAATTTCCTCCAAATCCTTACAATTCATTTTTTATTTCCTCAGAGCTATGTGCAGCCATCTGCCTTCATAGTCACACAACATCCCTTGCCAAACACAGTGAAGGACTTCTGGAGACTGGTCCTTGACTATCACTGCACATCCATAGTAATGCTTAATGATGTAGATCCGGCACAGGTGAGTCTGCACATTAAAGGAAAACGATTTCATGTATTGCTTTACTTCTATTGCAAAGGGGTTGTTCGCCTTTAAATTAACTTTAGGAGGCCGATTCACTAACTTCAAGTGAAGGATTCGAAGTAAAAAAAACTTCGAATTTCGAAGTTTTTTTGGGCTACTTCGACCATCGAATGGGCTACTTCGACCTTCGACTACGACTTCGAATCGAAGGATTCGAAGTAAAAATCGTTCGACTATTCGACCATTCGATAGTCGAAGTACTGTCTCTTTAAAAAAAACTTCGACCCCCTAGTTCGCCATCTAAAAGCTACCGAAGTCAATGTTAGCCTATGGGGAAGGTCCCCATAGGCTTGCCTAACTTTTTTTGATTGAAGGATATTCCTTCGATCGTTAGATTTAAATCCTTAGAATCGTTCGATTCGAAGGATTTTATTGTTCGATCGAAGGAATAATCCTTCGATCGTACGATCGTACTATCTGTGCTAAATCATTCAACTTCGAAATTCGAAGTCGAAGGATTTCAATTCCCAGTCGAATATCGAGGGTTAATTAACCCTCGATATTCGACCCTTAGTGAATCAGCCCCTAAGTATGAAGAAGAGAGTGCTTTTCTGAGACAGTTTGCAATTGGTCTTCAATTTTTATAATTTTTTTAATTGTTTAGCTTTTTGTCCAGCAGCTCTCCACTTTGTTATTTCAGCAACTATCTGGTTGCTAAGGTCCAATTTAACATAGCAACCAGGCAGTGGTTTGAAAGAGAAACAGGAATACAAATAGAGGAACAAATAGAAAGATGAGTAATACAAAGTAACAATAACAATAAAGACTATTTGAAAAGTTGCTAAGAATAGGCCATTCTATAACATACTAAAATATAACCTGAATGAGGACCACCCCTCAAGTGCATTAATGTTCTTTGTTTGAATTATCAGCACATGCAGTCAAATTCCAGTATTCCCAGATTGCATGAGGCTGTTCTAACGCATTTCAATGGGAAAATTTACCAACTTGTTTTAAATGTATTTATTTATTTACATTTTTTTTAATGTCAAACCCTGATTTTACTTTCCTTCCATTTTACGGTTTCCCAGATTTTATGGGGGTTTTTTTGGTCCCCTGGAAAACATAAATTGATGGGTCGACTGTAGCTGAAAAGTTATAAGGCGACATTATTACATTTTCAAATTCGATTTCGAGCTAATTTTAGTCTACTTTGACTAGGGAATAGTCCAAACTCGATTCGAATTTGTACAAAAAATCAAAAACTCGAATGTTAAAATGTATCATGTACTGTCTCTTTAAAAATTCGACTTTGACTATTCGCCATCCAAAACCTGCCGAATTGCTGTTTTAGTCATTTGGTGGACTTTTGAAAAACCTAATTATTTTTTTAAAAATACTTTGAATCGAATTCAACAAATTAGATTTGGACAATTTAAAAAATTCTATTTTTTTTTTTTTAATAAATTTTGGTTGTTCTTTTATTTATTGGAATTTCGAGTTGATGAATTCGACCCTTGATAAATCTGACCCTATTTGTAACATAAAGAAGTGTGTAAGCAAAAGACAGAACTCTGTATGTTAATTGGCTCATGTGACCTAGCATGTATGGTTTGTTTAGTTTGTTTGTGTGCACCGTGAATCCTAGTATCCGGAAATAAGGTGGCCCTCATTTCTTAAAATGGCAATTTTCTATTTAGGATTACCCAATGGCACATACTACTAGAAAAGTATATTATTATGAAAATGGTTTATTTACATGAAGCAGGGTTGCACATATGAGTTGTTTTATGCAATTTAAGACCTACATTATTTGGGGGGTATAGTTTTCCTTTAACAAACCTAATTCTACTGAATGATATAGTGACGTATATAGTGTATAATAGTACGTTTTTTATTAGCTGTACACACAGTTACTCTGTTTTATGAAGATGTTGACTATTCTTTGGTATGACATGATATATGCTTATCCTTGACTATGTTGATGATCAATGCATTTTACATGTACGACTGTATTTTTTTTTTCTGCTCTTTCTTTAATAAAATTATAAGTTACAAAAAAAAAAAAATAGTACGTTTTTTAAAAATAGTGTGTGTGTGTTTAAAAGGTATGAAAAGTGAAATTACTACATTAATAAGTAATACAGAAAGTCTGTAGTACCTTGTCTATTTTATACTGTTATATAACAGAGACAAAGCATGCTGCGGGTATCACTGTATCAATTAAAACAGCTAATATATTCGTAATGGTAAGAATATATCTTTATGCTTTGCATGCTATATTAAATGTGTTTATTGCAGTTGTGTCCTCAGTACTGGCCAGAAAATGGAGTACATCGACATGGTCCCATCCAAGTGGAGTTTGTATCTGCAGACTTAGAAGAGGACATCATAAGTCGAATATTTAGAATCTACAATGCCTCAAGAGTAAGGATGACATTCTACTTAACCTTGTTATTACCCATGGCCCATAGTATCAGTATATTGTGTCTAAGTCTGGATCTAAGGTTTGTATATGAGTTTAGGTTTGTATATGTGTTTAGGTCAATATTTATTATGTCACCCTAAAGCATTTACTCTTTTAAAGAATCCTGACATTTGGATGGCCATCTCCTACTCCCTCCTTATTGTTGGTTGTACAAGAGGAAAGCCATACAGAAGATAGAGCTGAGACTGACCAATAATGACTATTGATCACTGTACTCTCCTTTGCTAGTTGACAAGCTTGAGGTTCCTAGTATGACAGTGGTGGTAATGTTGGTCTGACACCCCTCCCTAGTCAGTTAGTGTAGGCACTACTGTAGCCTTATGAGGTTGCGGACAGGTAGTGTAGAAATCAGAACATCATAGTCAAGTAGACCCCCATCAGACATGAATTGGTAGGCTTGGACACTAAGGGGTTATTTATCAAAATCTGAATTTTTCTGATAATTTTATTTATAAAAAGCAAAGCAAACTAGAATCCACGATTTGACCTTAATTATTATTAAAAAAGCACAATATAATCGGATGAAAACTCGATAAAACAAGTGAAAATCTGAACCGTGCGTTTTTTTTGGATTTTTAACGCAAATTGCTCCGTTTTTTTTTGGACTTTCTTCGGAAAAGTCTGAATTTTTGGGATTTTTTCCCCGTAAAGCCCGAAATAGTTGGATTTTCAGGCTAATTCCAGAGCAGACCACATAAACTTCCAAATAGGATAGGGACCTCTCCCATTGACTTATACACAACCTCGGTAGGTCTGAGATGGAGGATTTTCTGATTTGAACTTTTTCCATCCTCGGGGGATAATAAATCTCAAAAAGTTTGAGGGTTTTTTCCCCACTAAATATTCAGATTTTATAATAAAAAAAAAACTAGATTTTTTTTAAATGTTTGCATTCTGACTTTAATAAAAAAAAAAAACCTGTAAGTACAGGACAACTATGACTGCCATGGCCAGCCAGCTGGGCTTATGAATAATAAACACAGATACTTAAAGTTCAAATATAAATTTTGAATCATTCAAGACTTCATACATCAATGGCAAACTATATTGCTTTTCTGATTTTGTTTTTAGCCACAGGATGGATACCGTATGGTGCAGCAGTTCCAGTTCCTAGGCTGGCCTATGTACAGGGACACCCCAGTGTCAAAAAGGTCTTTCCTCAAACTTATACGGCAAGTGGACAAATGGCAGGAAGAGTACAATGGTGGAGAAGGTCGAACTGTTGTTCACTGCTTGTAAGTAATTCATTTAACATGCTGGGAACAATCATTCAGTTAAATAAAGAGATCGAAACTTGCTAAAGCTTCCTCTTCAGGGAAAGGACTTAATTCTTCAGCAATGGGGGTTTATTTATTCCAAAAATACAGGAGTAATTGGATTCTACAATTTCTGTTAAAAAAGTTACATGAGAATGGAGGAAAGTGTGTGGATATAATAAAGTGACTTTTTATTGCATTACTGGCAATATATCAAGCCATCAAGCAAGAAGCTATTTATCTTATCAAGCTAGGACTTGATAAATGGCTGAAAACATTGCTGAGCTGTATAACTTCAATAATTCATTGCTGTTATATGGTGCACTGTGGCCTTACAATTATCTCGTAACCATAGAAAGAAAAGTCCACTGCTTGTAAAAATACATCAATTTTCAAGCAATTTTCAGGTTCTTCAAACTATTGGTGTTCCCATCACTAAAGGGTTCACTCCAGTAATGAGATGGGGAAGTTATACATTGTAGTTACAATATAGTTACAGATTGCAAAAATCAGTTGAATCTGTTTGAAATTACCTTTATTTGGAAAACAGTAACAGTCCAACCTATCTCTGCAATAAACTCCATCTGGGTTTTGTACAAACACAGGAGAAAATGCTTTAGACAACTGCCAGCCTTTTTGATTTTAATTTCATTATTCTACATGCATCAGAAAATAATAACATTAGGACTTCTAGGGGTAGTCCTAAATTTGACAGTGTTTGTGCATAACCATGGATATTAAAATTTTCTTACTTCATTCTCTTGTATTGTGTCAACTATGGCTGCCTTAAAGGGCAAATGTGCTTGGTAGAAACTAAAACCTGCTAATCTCTATGTGTAACTCGTGGCTTTGTGTATTTGGGGTACTTTTGACACATTCAGTACCCTTTGCTCAAACACACAGAACACATAAGGGTTTGAAAGATCATTAATTCATTTCTAAAAGCACAAGCCATATTCACTGAATTTGTGCTGAAAAGGGGTATGCTGCCCCTTTAACAGAGCATTCCTCTTCTGCATATTTACCTTAATATAACTATATATTAAAAGTCTCCAAAGATATTTTTTTGGTTCATTTCACCTTGTACAGTTCTGGGGGTTGATGACATCAGGGGCAGGTGTGATGATATGAGGGAGAGAGCTATGTCATTGGGGGCAGATGTGATGACATAAGGGGCAGGACTATGACATTGGGGGCAGAGGTAATGCATCACTAGGACACAATTATGTTGATTTCTGTATGATTTCCAGAATGTTGAAAACTGGGCAGAAAGATTTGAACCAGACAGCCCCTTCAAACTGGGCAGTGTACAGGAAGCAACCCTACCCTAGTGTGTTCAATATACAGTATAGTTGATAACGTACCCCCTACTTTAATTATCAGTTATATTAGATGTCAATGAGCAGTTGATATGTTGCATTTTATTCAATTCACTTTTAATTCCATCTTTTCCTTATTTCAACCATATAGATCACTATCCTAATAATAACAATGGGTATTTATAAAAATACTTATTATTGGCTAGTGCAGTTAGTTCTTCCATCTGGGCTATTTCAGTAACTACTGATATCAAGTTCCACCTATAGTCCCTGCAGTCAGGTCGGTCTCACTATGCACCTCTGTTCCCTCATGCTTCTTCATTACCCTATAATGCCTTCTGCAGGTCCCTTTCACCTCTGCTTCCTCTCTCCCTTCCATTTCATGTGTTCCCTCATTCCCATTCCTTCCACTGCTGCTCCCTCCATCCCTTCCATTTCACATATGTTCCTTTCTTCCTATTCCTTTCACCTCTGCTTCCTCCATCCCTTCCATTTCACATTTGTTCATTCCTTCCCATTCCTTACCCCGTTGCTCCCTCCAGCACATCCGTTTCACGTCTGTTCCCTCTCTCATGCCCATTCCCATCTGCAAGGTTCTGCCTGTCCCTTTCATTATCTTCCTTCATACCGTATTTTTCATGTCTGTTCCTTCTTTCAACTGAACCTGTGCATTTACAAAATACATAAAAAATTGCTAAGCAGCATTAGGCATGTCCAGCCTGTCATGTAAACCCTAACAGCTATAGGCAGGAGATGTTTGTGTTATTGCTAGTGTATAAGGACTTGCATCCCAACCACAGTTGGAGTGTGTATTTATTAATAATCAAGTAATTCAAATTTTTAAAACATATCTCCCTTTTCTCTGTAATAACAAAACAGTACCTTGTACTTGATTCTAACTAAGATATAATTAATGCAAACAGTTCTATGGGAAGGATCCCATATCCAGAAAACTCCAGGTCCCATTCATGTGCCATCTCTTTATGCAATAGATTGGTCGCTGCTGCTAATTATTTCATAAAAATATAATCTGAGATGAATATGCACACACATTCGGCCTGACAAGGAGAGAGCTTTCTCAGCATCTTCCATTAATCCGAGTAAATCTCTTGGATTATAGAAGTGATGTTAAATTTGAGAAGGCTCCATCAAGTTTGTATCCCTTACGGTCAAATATGACCTTTCAGTTGTATTGAAAGCATTGGAATGAACAGTGAACATTCCTGAAATCCTTCATGTAAGTGCCTAACATTGCAGTTAGATTGAAGAATGTTCTGGTGTGCTGAGGATGACTGAAATAACCTTTTCAAAAAGGCTTTAAATTTAAAATCCACAGCCACAGAGCCAGGACTGATGTTTGACCTGCTTTTTTTTACTTAACATTCATATTTAAATTCCATTGTTAAAATCACTGAGACGGATTTATTATCGGCCTGTATTTTTTACCATGCGGTAGCAATATTTATCAGAGGGTGAAAAAAAACACCAGGTATTTTTATTTATACTTAATTTAATTTTCATTTTGGAAGGGTTCAGTGTTGATGAGAAAAGTGTTCAATTTAATTGTGGGGTGTTAAATTTGAGCACTGCTGCTGAGCTCTAACACACTGAAGACAGCCAAAAACATTCTGACACTTTTTTTTTTATAAATGTTTTGGTTCGTTGAAACACTTTTGTGTCTTCCAGGAAACTATTTCTGACAGTTAAGTGTTAATACATGGGGATGATATTGAACTTTACTATTTGACAAATCTGCCCCAAAATTTCACTACAGTTATTCTACCAAGGTTTTGCTTTGGATGATTAAGGTAATCATAATATGTACAGTATTACTGGGCAATGGCTCGGCATTCACTTTTATTATTGAGAGGTCTGTTATGGGTGGGGTCTGAATGCAGACAGTGGTGCATTATGTAATTTTGGCATATTATGTGAATATCATAGCATATTATAGAAAATATGATTAAGAAAGAAAAGCAGACACCTACATTCAATTTGACCTTTCTTAACCAAAATGGCAGCTACTTTACTTTTGTATGGGCATATTCAGATTCTGGGCAGATAGGGCAGATAACTGCTGTGGGTCATGGACATGTTCTTAGATTGAAGGCTCAGCATGGGGCCCATGGTGCCATCTGATCATTGACTTGAATAATGAAAACCCCGCCCACTGTATTATATTTAGGCAAAGCTTAGATAATACATAATTATTTCCTGACGCATCCCCCCTCACCACCAAAAAATATTTTGGATTTAATTTCTAAATCCATTTTATTTCCCGGTATTTCTGATCCTTTGTTTTTAATAGTTTGATTTTTTTTTTCTGCTCCTGAAAGTAAGTCTGTAACCCAGGTCATGCTACCCTAGAGTATATGTGACATTTCTAATAGTTTATCTAAACTAAAAGAATGGTCTAACACAGTGCTGTCCAACTGCATCTGGCCCACGACCCCCTTCCCTTCTGTGGCCCCTACATAAAAGTCTGCTTGCTGTGACTGATTACCTTGTGTAATCTTTAAAAAGTATCAATACTGAGATTAACCCCTGCATTGTTCACACTCAAATTCAGACTGTAATCTCCTGCATTGCGCACACTTGTAATTCCCCCCTGCATTGTTCACTCTTGTGACACCTCTATTGTTCACACCCATAAAGTGCTATAATGTTCACACTCAGAACCAGACTGAAAGTACCCACATTGTTCAACTGTTCACATCTCATATAAACTGCTGGAGGGGCAGCAGCATTGTGTCACTTCATGTAGTACAGTATGAACTGTTCATCTTAGAGTGATCCTGATAGTTTTCCCTGTCTCCTGCTGTATTTTGCCTTTCCTATTTCCCTGTGTGTGCCATACTCTGCCTTCCCTATACTGCCTGTGTGTGTCATATTCTGCCTGCCCTATGCTCCCTGTGTGTGCCATACTCTGCCTTTTCTATGTTCTCTTTGTGTGCCATACTCTGCCTGCCCTAAACTGCCTGTGTGCCATACTATGCCTGTCCTATGCTCAGGGTCAGGCTGGGGGGCCCGGGGCCCACAGGGGCTGCTGTCCAGTGCCCCCCCCCCCTCCGGCCTCGCCGCATCCCCACCGCACAGGAGTGCACTATGTACTTCGGACTTTTGAGGCACGAAGAAGAGGCCAATCGAACAATTGGGGTGCGGATCCAGACCGTTTTTTTTCCTGTTGTCCTGCCGGCCCAGTCTGATCCTGCCTATGCTACCTTTGTGGTTCATACCCTGCCTGCCCTATGCTCCCTGTGTGTGCCGTACTCTGCCAGCCCTATGCTACACGTGTGTGCCATACTCTGCCTGCCCTATGCATCTTGTGTATGCCATACTCTGCCTGCCCTATGCTCCCTGTGTGTGCCATACTCTGCCAGCCCTATGCTACACATGGGTGCCATACTCTGCCTGCCCTATGCTCCCTGCAAAACCAGGAAAAAACCTGGTGAGCCTCAGTCCTGCAGGCCCCACTGACTGATTGCTATTGTGCAAGGCCCTTGACTGATCACTATTGTGCTGAGTCCCCCAACTGTTCTCTACTCTATAGGGCCCCCTGACTGATCGCTACTGTGTTGGGACCACCACTACCACCCTCCATGTGGGCCCACTGAACACTGCCGACAACCTACTGTACCCCACTAACCGAGCTGGCTGTCTCCATGGTGAGACCCATCAGCCATCCACCTCCCAGTCTGACACTGGCTCCCTGTGTGTGTCACAACACACTGATCATTGCTGACAAAGTGGCCTTTACAAAACAGATTTACACTCTTGACAGTTGTTTCCTAGTTTGTGGCAACAGTTGGGGCTCTATACTGTTTTGACACCATAATTTTCCTTATGGCAAGATCCATACAGGATGGCTGTGCTGAGATGGGGTGAAATAATTTGACTTGCACAGAGTCCTGACCTCAACCCAAGCATAACTCCCCAACATCTTACATAGAAATGGAGGTAAATCCCACTGACTATGTTCCTGCTTCAAGTGGAAAGCCTTATCAGAAGAGCAGAGGTTAAAGACTGTTTTAACAGCGAAGTGAGGACCTACTTCATTTCTAACAATTGAGTAGTTGAGTAGTTGTATAGACAGGTAGTTGTATAGACAGGTGTCCACATAATTTTGGACATTTAGGGCCAGATTGAGAATAATTTATGTTTTGGTTATGGTTTATTTTATGAAAACACATTGAAGTCTATGGGGAAATTTGGAATGGAATTAGAAGATATGTGTTTATCATAGGAATGAATCCTGCCCAGAATGTACATCCAAGCCTAAACCAAGTTAATAACACCAGCAATACATGTTTTTGTTAAAAGAGTTTATGGGTAAGAATATGTTCTAGCATTCATTGTTCAGACTAAATCCTGATATTGTTCTTGGTATGGCTGATTAATACTTTTGTAATTACAGAGGTAGCATCAACTAATAAAAAAATGTAAAGTCAATTATTTTGTTTGTGTGGCTTTTAATTGATGCCCCTCTGAAAGATACAGAGTGAAAAGTCCAAATTTTGCTTTTTTTTTTTTTTAATAGAAACGGAGGAGGCCGCAGTGGTACATTCTGTGCAATCAGTATTGTATGCGAAATGCTTCACCACCAGAGGGCAGTTGATGTGTTCCATGCTGTGAAGACTCTAAGGAACAATAAACCTAACATGGTGGATCTTTTGGTATGACTTTCTAATTCTCTAAAAAATTATTCATGCTTTGTTATCATAACAGCTTCCAGTCATGAATAGAAGAAAAATGCTTTACAAAGCAATCAAAAATATTCAGGCTAAAAGCAACATCCGAGTGCCTGTTTGAATTCAATGGAACTTACTGGCAGCAGGATTATTGTCAATGTAACTTTTTATTTTTTTAAAAATAGTTCTTAATCACTATAAAATTATTTCAGTCCTACCAAACTATTATTCCTGATCCCGTAATGTTATTACATATAAAAAGGCACTATTGTGGCAAAGTGGTTGACGGCGATGAGGATGTTGTTGGGTAAAAGGGAAATCAACACTCTCTGTGTTCTGTAATTGCAATCAGAAAGGTGAGCAGCAGCCAGGCGACATTTATTTTTATTTAAATCAGTCCTCTGTATCACGCAGAGCCATTTCTTTGTATCATGCAGTCTTAAAAAATGCTCCATTACCACGGCTAAGAGACTGTTTGTCACTCGTTTAATGGGATCATATTACTGAAAATTAAAATTGCTTGTGGATAAAGAAGTCCTCAGAGATTATTAACTAAAGGAATCAATTTTCTTTTTGTAGCTCTTTTTCCTCTGACCATGGACCCCACTAAATTAAAAAAAAAGGTTAATGGAATTATACTATGGTTTTAATACAGTTTGTTCTGTTACCTGGTCATTTTCCAAAGCAGAACCAACAAGGACCTTAGTAAACCGAATTTTTACAGTTGTGGATATACATAGGGGAATTACTGTTATAATATATACAGGTGTGGAATACAGGTATGGGATCCGTTATCTGGAAACCCATTATCCAGAAAGCTCCGATCTACAGGAAGCTCACTCCCATCGGCTCTATTTTATCAGATCAATCCAAATTTTTAAAAGTGATTTCCTTTTTCTCTGTAATAATAAAAAAGTAACTTGTACTTGATTCTAACAAAGATATAATTAATCCCTATTGGAGGCAAAATCAGCCTATTTGGTTTATTTAATGTTTACATCATTTTCTAGTTGACTTAAGGTATGAAGATCCAAATTACAGAAAGATCTGTTGTCCTGAAAACCTCAGGTTCTGAGCATTCTGGATAACATGTCCCATACTTCTATACTGCCCATAAACCTATTATACTGAATGCTCTGTAATACCTCACAGTCATTTCTTATAGTGCCTTATTTAATTATTCATGTTTGAATTATTTGCTTTTTTATTTGCTGTTCATAATAATTGAATGCTTTTATTATCCTGAGAAGGGAGCGTGGCTTTCCTTATTAGGGAAAGACCTGCTATTTGGAAAATGCCAGGTCCCAAGTAATCCACATACCAGATCCCATACCTGTATCTGTGAATGTTAAAGGACAGGTGTTAAAATTCTGGACAGCAAAGGTGGGTCTGAACATAACAAGTCTGAGATCTTGGACCTAAATGCCTTTTAAGCAGGCAAGGCAAGACAGAAATAAAAACAAAATAATTAGAAAGGATACAGGTGAATATTGACAGAAATGAAGATCAATAAGGAAATCATTTCCAATGAGCGATGCAATTCATTCACCAAGGGAGTCACTAGGTCAAGTGTAGCAAAGGTAATGAAAATAAACAAAGGCAGAAAAGCAGAAAATATCAATTAAATGTAAATTTCTGCCAGTGATGCATGAGTCTATCATAGCCTTTAGGTGGCCATACACTGGCTAATCCTATAGTATACTGGCACCCCATTTGAAAGTTTTAATGTCATGAGGATGGTTCTGTGTTTTGTCAAAGTCACTGTATTCAGGTGCAAGAGAATCCCTTACTATATAAGCCGCCCTGAGTAAGCATTGCTAACTCTCATACAGAATAATGACTTTGGATGTCCGGTGTCAGGGCTGTATTTTGGGGCTGCTCTAGGCCTGCTCCTTATAAATACAGTATCACTAAACACAGTTAGTTTGTGGCAGTAGCCTTGGGTCTTTGTGCTTTGAAACAGAGGGCAGAGACCTGCGGCCACTCAGATTCGGGGAGATTTAATCGCCCGCCTCTTCTTCGGGGCTAATCTCCTCCAACTGCCTCCCACCGGCTAGAATCTGACTCACGGGTGGGATGGCACTCGGATCGATTTGTTTTCCGAAGTCAGGCAAATTTGGTAAACGAAGCGCACGGATTGCCATCCTGCCAGCGATTTACATTCTAGCCAGCGGGAGGCAGTTCGGGGAGATTCGCCCCCCCAAAGAAGAGGAGATTTGTCGCTGGTGAGACTAAACTCCCCAAATCTGAGCGCGTGTCTCTGCCCATAAACAAGCAAGGCCGTGTTTCTTTTTAAATTGCAAATTACCCCTAGTAAGTTTGGGACAATAGTGTGCCACTAATAAAAGACAAACACTAAGAATAACTTGAGAACCCACAGAGATAAATCTGATTTAATACAGGTGTGGGATCCGTTATACAGAAAGCTCCAAATTACAGGATGGCTGTCTCCCTTAGACTCCATTTTAATCAAATAATTAACATTTTTAAAAAGGATTTCCTTTTTCTCTGTAATGAGAAGAGTAGGGATGCACCTTATCCCGGATTCGGTTTAGGATTCGTCCAAGATTCAGCCTTTTTCAACAGGATTTGGATTTGTCTGAATTCAAGTGCCTGGCTAAGCCAAATGAGAATCCCAAAAATCTTTTCATCAAACAAACAATGAAATCATGCTGCACATACGGTTCTCTTCCTCCCCTTGTTTACCTCATTTACATATTCAAATTAGAGTTTGGTTCGGTATTCAGCCGAATCTTTCACAAAGGATTCGGGATGCAGCCGAATACTAATCTAGTGGATTAGATGCATTCCTAGAGAAAACAATACCTTGTTCTGCATCCCAACTAAGATATACTTAAAGGACCAGTAACGTCAATTTAAAAAAAAAAGAAAAGTTAGTTTGTATAGAATGAAAAAAAACCACCAAGACATATGTAACTTTAAAATCGCAAAGTCTTTATTAAAATAACTTACTGAAACTCTGCTTGCGCTCCTCTTCAGAAAAGGCGACAGGGCGCTGAGCCATCGTGCAGAGCTTGATTTCTCCTCCCTGCCTTCTATAGGAGAAAGCTAGGGAGGAGAAATAGAGCGCTGCACGATGGATCGTCGCCCTGTCGGCTTTTCTGAAGAGGAGCGCAAATGATGAAACTGTTTTAAAGTAATGAAAATATCATGTAGTGTTTCCCTGCACTGGTAAAACTGATGTGTTTGCTTCAGAAACACTACTATAGTTCATATAAACAAGCTGCTGTGTAGCATTGGCGGAAATTGAAAAAAGGCTTTATGGCCCAGGTTAAATTGTGGATAACAGATAATACCATTATGTTCTACAGAGTTTATCTGCTGTATAACCTGAGTCTTTTCTCCTTTGAATGGCTGCCCCCATTGCTACACAGCAGCTTATTTATATAAACAATAGTAGTGTTTCTGAAGCAAACACACCAGTTTTACCAGTGCAGGGTAACACTGCATTATATTTGTATTACATTAAACAATTAAATTTTTTGATGTTACTGTTCCTTTAATCTTTATTGGGCCAAAACAATCCTTTTAGATTTAATGAATGTTTAAATGATTTTTTAGTAGATTAGAAGGTATGTTGATCCAAATTACAGAAAGACCCCTAAACCTGAACACCCCAGGTTCTGAGCATTCTGGATAACAGGGTCCTATACCTGTAACTGGAATAAGTTTTCTTATAGATCAGTATAAAATGTGTGTTTGTGCAAACGTTTACCCTGTGCTTCCATTGAAGAAACACAAAATAAATGTTGTTTTATTTTATCTAAAGTGGTAGATACTTTAAAAAGTCACTCCATTCACTAAGGAGAAATGAAAGTCTTGCCTCTGTGCCCTTCCCAGTGTTTCATCACTAGACTGTAAGCTCTGGCTCTGCATATGTAATATCCTACCGCACACCATGCTATATTCATTATAATCCCATTACTCTAAATCATTATAGTTATCATTTGTTCAAGTACATTTAGCCAGTCTGCTATAACAGGCCTGTTGTTTGCTTCAGTGTTAAATTGACCTTCTATGACAGAGCTTAATCCAGTACCTTAATGCAGGAAATTAAATAGTATTGTTTGGAACAAAAAGCCAAGATCATTAGTTTGTCTAAATGAGGATGCAATTATTTCAATATAATAATCCAGCAGCCGTACAGTCGCCAGCCTGAAAGAAAATCATTTTTTTCTCATGTAAATACACATTTTCAATATCTACTTCTGTAAAGAATAGATATTTTGTATTCCATTATCATGTGCCAATTTTTAAGGTTTTTTTTTTTTTGCTCAAACTTTAAAACTAGAAAGGAACAGGCAGCAACAGTACTGTCAAGTACCAGAGTGTTTTAATTTCTTGGCAGTTCTCCACTAATGTAGTCATTCAGATTCTAATAGCTAGCCCGGCAGACAATGGCTGATTCACTGTAATACAATGCATCCCTGAATCTGCCACCTGTTTGTCATCCTTAATTTCAGGATAAACATTCTGGTGTACAGAGTTTTTGTTTTATTATTTTTACCTTTACATATTTTAACTTTTTTTTCATATTGATTATTTTAATTGTATCAAGCTAGAACTTAGAGATGCAGGGTCATTTCCATTAAGGACACAAGGTTATCTAAATGTATTTGAACATTCCATTTAAGTGAGAATGCTACACCAACCCAAACAAAGGCTTCATCAACCATTCTGTTGTCAAATTATGGATGCTGCTCTTAGAAATTGCACCTCACTACAGAAGAAGCTCAATTCCTTATAGTGCTTTGTGCTGTTTTAGTGGAGGAGAATACAGGTGCACTCTATGCTAGTGATCACTTACACCCTGTAGGAGTGCAGGGGAGGAATGGCAACAGGTTGAGCACTGTTTCTACCTAAATGCACCCCGAGAACTAAACACTACAACTCTTCTGTCAACTTGGTGTAGACCAAAGATTAGTGATAGGCGTATTTATTCACCAGGTGCGAATTTGCAGCGAATTTCCTCGTTTCGCAGCCAGTGAATAAATTTGCGAAATTGCTGCAAAATATATTTGACACATGCGAAAATTCTGATGCCTGCAGCTATTCCGACGCCAGCGACAATTCTAGGCGCCCATTGACTTAAAGGAGAGGGAAAGCTATGGAGGCATTTTATTGCCAATAGATTAGCTGCAATAGTGCAAGCTAGAATGCTATATTTATTCTGTTGAATGTTTTACCATACCTGAGTAAAAAGCTCTAGAAACTCTCTGTTTGTTTAGGATAGGAGCTGCAGTATTATTGTGGTGTGACATCACTTCCTGCCTGCGTTTCTCCCTGCTCTGGGCTCAGATTGCAGTAGAAGGGGGGGGAAGAGGAGCAAACTGAGCATGCTCTTGCCCAGGGCAATGAGGTTTAAGCTGAAGGCAGGAAGTCTGATACAGAAGCCCATGTGAACATAATAGAAGGAAAGAAATGCAGTGTTTCTTTTGACAGGGAACTCAGAGCAGCACTACTTTGGGGGTTTATTGGTATATTTAGATGGACCTTTCTGATAAGGCTTACTTAGTTTTAACCTTTCCGTCTCCTTTAAATGGGCGTCAGAATTGTCGCCAGCGTAGGAACTGTAAATTCGCAAATTTTCCGGCGAAACGGGAGAAATTCGCCAATTCACTACCAAAGATGTCTTTTCACCCCCTTCTATAGGGATGTCCTGCAGAAACCCCTCACCCACCCAAGGCATCTCTATCTGGGTAGGAACCACAATCTCCAATCTAGGACTGGCTCCCTAGCAAGGGCCTTCCTTTATGGGAATTATCTCAAGAGGAGATTAGCATCTCCTTACTCTAACATACAACACATGTCACAGAATTGATTTAAATTGTAGTACCATGGTCATCAGAGCTCATTGTCTATATAAAGATGGCCCCACCTGTATGTATATGTATATAGACAGAAAAAGATTTCCTCTGCACACTTCTTTTCGTATATGCTCCCTTTTAAACAAAACAGGGATTTATTTGTCCATAAATTGAAAAATATTCAAGCTGGTCAGCTATGTCCAAGTCATCTCTGGCATGGCCAGTCCTACATTCACTTTCATCGAATTCATTAAGAATTCTCACTATGCATTTCAGTGAGTGCTAAGCAGTGTCAAAATGGGCCAGCAGGACACCGGGAAAGAACATGGTGGGCTCCAGCCCTTGTGGGCCCTGCCAACCCAGACCTGCTCCCCTCAGACCTCCCCTCCTGATCACAGCCACATCAGAGTTTACAAGTTATACATGGTGGTGGGGGGTTGCAGCGTTGGGTATCATCGGGTATTCTTGACATGACAGTGACCTCACGACTGGGGTGGGGGGCCCAGGGGAGTGTGGGGCCCTGGGAGATGGCAGCCCTGGTGGGTCTAATGCTGGGGTTGAGTTTTGCCTGCAACTTTAATAAACAACATTAAAACTGTCAAATGGTTGCCTAAATATTGGACACCATGGAGTTCACCTGAGTTAGGAATAGTGGGAGCTACAACATGGAGCTGGCCACTGCTCTGTATAATAAAAAAATAGATAGATGTGCACACCCCCAAACATTTTAGAGGCAAATATACAATATATATATATATATATATATATCTATATCAATATGTATCTATATACGTATATGTCCTGATCCAGCCTTTTCAGAAGGATAACTTAAAGATAAGAAGTTTATTTTATTGGAAATTTAGTTCTACATGAATATGTTCAGTTTTAGATTTTCCCAGCAAGATGGGAACCATCAAATACTGTTCGGTATTTTTTTACCTGCAGAAGAAAATCAAAAAATAAATTGCACTGCAAAATATGGATGAATCGGTATATGCTGAAATTGATTTCTCTGGAACGAGATTGTAAACTCATATATTAAAGGAAAACTAAAAAATGTTATATGTTGTAAACATCAATTGAATCCTATACAATTATAAACTCCATCATACCTGACACACAGACACACAAAAATGAAAATCACATAAAAGTGACACAACAAGGCAGCTTGGTCCTGTTACTGTATCACTGTGTTCTGTGCAATGTGTTATAATTGGATTTTGCCACTTTGCAGCTACACAGAGCTGCAACTCATTTCTTTTTCCAGATGAATTAAAGGACAAGCAAAGGCAAAAAAATAAAATCCCATTTTTACTTTCTTTAATGAAAAAGAAACCCATCTCCAATATACTTTAAAAAATGTGTACCGTTTTTATAAGAAATTCTCCCTTCATTTACTGCTGTGGATAGGAATTGTCAGATGGTCCCTAACTGCTGAACAGGGAAACAATCCTACTTATGAACAGCAGGGGGAGCCCCCGCCTTACTTCCCAGCCATGCAAAATTCAAGCAGCTTTGTTTAGGACAATCCCTAAGCAGCCCAGACCACACTGAGCACGTGCAGGGTCAGGGTCAGGCAAAGATGTTTAACAAAGTTACAAGATGACAGACCCCTGTGGCCGACTTTGAAAGCATAAATCATTTGTTTGATTAGTCTTCTGGTACAGTAAGTTCATGCTTATGTTTAGTATACAAAATACAACATTTCTAGCCTTATTCTATTTTAGACTTTCCTTGTCCTTTAAGGCTTCTCTGCCAGACAAAAAAATGTCCTTAAAATGTGTTTATAATCATATGTTCTTGGTGGATTTGTATTGCAGCAAATTAATGGCTAGCATCTGTCACATCCATAGTATCAATATAGGATGTTAAATACTTTGTACCTTATTTAAAGTAAGTGTAAAAGTAAAAAACGTTGGGTATGTAAAGTTATATTTTCTATATAGGCACCCAAGAGACTGTTCCTAGGGTGGCAGTTTTAGGGGTTGGACCATATGTGCCTAAACATTAAAAAAAATCCCATTTTCTTAAGCCTAAAGCTTGCTATAAAACGATTGCTGTATAATCAGGCTGAAGATCCAAAAGAGACAAGGAGGCACCACTTTTATGGCAATCTGTAGCCATTGCATTTGAATATTTTCAAAGCCAGTCAGACCTGAAATCAAGCATTTTCATAACTCTGAAGTTCTGACTTTCCACTCAGAATTGTGTGTTTCCCAATCCAGTGCCTGGTTGGCTGAGAACCTCATACACCTGCTGAACAGCCTCATCAGCCAAAAATAGAATGAAACAATCAGCAATGTTATTGCATCAGAGTGCATTCCTAAATGAAAAGTGTAGTCATAAGGCTTAGTCCATATGAGTTCAGAACATGAAGTGAATATAATAACACCTGTATACTATCCTATTCCAGCTATAATAAGAATATAAATATTCTGATGATGGTGCTTACTTACTGCAGAAAAAATTGCAGAGTAAGGAAACATTCCAGCATGAGCAGATCATTTATTTTTTGGTCATTGGACTTGTTGCAGGAACTCTGAAAATAGGTTTGCTGAACATCATTAAGCAATAAGACATACATTAACATTCCAGCTAATAGCTCCGTTTTAGCGTGCAGAGACATGTTTATGGCTCCTAGCTTCGAACTAGGGGGTTCAGGGCCCACTGGAGCTGCCTCCTCAGGGGCTCGTACACCCCCACCCAAGCCACATTCCCCCTTCACCTCTGGAACCTCCAACCCACTCCACCCCACCATCCCCCACATACCATATTTTATCTTGTTGCGGCCACAATCGGGTAAGCAGGGCCCAGGAGGGCAAGGGCCCCCTGGGTTATTTCTAGGAGCGCTACCTGTGTTAGGCTCTTGCTCCTGTTGCAACCCTTAGTGCTCTTCAACTTGCACCCCCAGTGGTCATGAATGACCCCTATTATCTATCCTCTTTTACTCTTATTTGTATTTCATAAAGTGACATATTCTGCTCTTCCATACAACAAGAGTGAACTATTATGAATACAGGTATGGGACCTTTTAACCAGAATGCTTGGGACCTTGGGTTTTCCAAATAAGAGATATTTCCATGACAAATCTGCTAAACAATATAACATTATATAACATTAAATAATAGGATTCTTTTGCTGCTGATATGGATTTCTTATATCTTAGTTGGGATCAAGTACAACGTACTCTTTTATTATTTCAACAAAAAAGAAAATCTTTTTTGAAAATTCGAATGGTTTGATTTAGATGGAGTCTATATGAGATGGCCTTCCCATAATTGAGAGCTTTCTGGATAAAAGGTTTCCGGATAATGGATCCTATACTTGTATTACTTACTAATCCAAACCCGTATAAGAGACAGAGGGCCCTGTTATTTAAAGCAAAATCATTTGCATTTCAATAGTAGAACTGACTGTTATATGAGGACAGAAATAAGCAGAGTTCCTCCTGCTGCTAAAATGTGAAGCTAGACTTCTAATCAGGATATCTTTTCTTCTTTTGTGTCTTGCAGGATCAATACAAGTTCTGCTATGAAGTGGCGCTGGAATATTTAAATTCTGGATGAATGCACTGATGATACCAATAAAAATCATTTGGTAAAAAAAACTTTCACCTCCATCTCTGTGCGGAACAATGCAAATTGTTCCTTGATTTTTGTGTATATAAAATGAGACTTCAGTGTTCTGCTTATTTTGCTTTTGTATAATTGGCTCTTTTAGGAGCTGAAGAGAAGTGTTTTGGAAACTGCTTGCACTGCCTTTTTCCCACAGTCATGCTGCTTTTTCTTTTCTGACCCGGATGCATCTTGAAGTTTATGGATTCCATATCCAGAAATAGCAAGAAGCCAGAGAGGAGCAGCATATTCAGGTGGCAAAAGAAAGAGCACAATTACGTTCTTCTGAAGGAATTTGTACTCTTCAGTTGTCGGTTTGTTTGTTTTTTTGTTGTTGTCATAACTGCAGTAGTGTTACATTTTGTTCTGTGAAAAAAAATGCAGTCCAGCACTATGACAAAAGTTTGGTTATATTTGTACCCTGATATGGTCTAAACGAATCATGATATATGTATTTTATCTGTTTCAAACTGCATTTTAACAGGCCACCTTTTTTATTACAATTACTTTATTTGTATTATTTCAGAGGAACTAAGATAATTAATTTGCAAAAAAAAGTGCAGGATAAATAAAAAGCCTATCCAAAATTTGCTCATGTGTTTACGTTGTATATTATAGGAAACAGTTTATTTATTAAACTTTGAATATTTTTTATGTGCGTGAAATTGACAATCATTTTTTTACACTGCTGCTTCAGAAGAAGGAGGCTGGGAATATTTGGGGAATATTTGAATCCTCTCTAGGGCTGAGCGACTAGGGTACTGTCATTGGCAGTGAAAGCATTTGGTTACTTTTGATAGAGAATACAATTCTTTTTATGCAGATTCTCCCGTGAACCCCCCTGTCTTGGATGGATTCTGTTTTCAAGCTAGCCTTGGTTACTACTACCCTGGCCTTGAGGGCAGAGCCACCTGTTTAACTGTAAGAGCAGTTTATTCTTTTGATGTGCTGTGAAGAAATATCTCTATGCATTCCCATTTCTAACTCCCATAATCGAATGTTCTCATGTAATACGTTCCCAAGTCTATAAAAACTCTGTGATTCCTTCGTTCTGGGTTCTGACTCTTCGTCAACCCATGGAGCTTGTGTCAAATAAACCCTGTCTTTCACCTCAAGTGATCTACAGTGAGATAAATAAATACTTACACATTTATTATTCTATAACATGTTAGCCTTAAGGGTCTTTCTTTTTAGGCAAACATCTTGATGATGGGACAGGCTCTAAGCACTGCAGGAAAACAAATCAATGAATAATGAGAAAAACATTGTGAAAAGCAAATTGGTACATCATCTTGAGAGTTAATGTGAACTCCATGCAGGCACTGGGCTTTATTTACTAAACAACCAAATTTAAAGATCGTGCATGTACACTGGTGTGACCTTTTACAACACCCATTGACTATTGTATTTGATACTCATCACCACCCTTTTGGGACTGCACCTTCCCTTTGACATGTGACTTCCTCATTCAAAAAAGTGACATGGTGTTCAGAACTGAATTAGCAGGTGTAAAATAAGATTTTTTTGTGATAATACAAACCAGAATCCAGACAACCCATTGTACACTCAAGTGGAAGATGCCTTCCTTTTTGTACTGCCCTCTGGTTGAGGCTGTCTACAGGGGCCTGGGCACACATTTTCAGGTTATTGAGTGTGCATTCAAAATTCAAGTAGAGTGGACCATGGCTGGGTATTTTGCTATGGCAAAAAGTCAAATAAAGAGGTCATTTGATTCTCATCCACTAAGAAGTTGGGGCTAAGGAAATCTCTTATAAGGTCATTGGGACCAAAGTATAATTCATCATCTGATTCTGGTGCAGAAAAATGCATTTCCCTCTGTATTGTTACATAATGTTCAGCATAAGCAGAGGTGAAGTTTATATTTACTCAGCTATGATTTCCCTGCTTCACTAAATGCCTTCTTCAAGCTTTCTCTGCTCTCATTTAGCTATAAATGACATGCTATACAGTATATATATTTGTGGCATATTTAGAATACCTTCATGGTAAGTATACACACAGATAAAGGGATGGAAACTGTTCTCTTGTAGTGGATATCCACAGGATAATGGGGCCAATTGAGTCCAATGAGAACATTTTTGGCCAAAATATGAACCTTACAGAGGAATTTGTTTTCAGTTCAATATGTTAGGCCTTGTCTTTGCAAATACAGATGGCTGAGCAGTGTCGGACTGGCCCAACGGGATACCAGGAAAACTCCCAGTTGGCCCACCTGTCAGTGGGCCCTCATGCTGCTATACTTTTGGCCTATTTCATGGCCATTCCCTATTTCTATGAGAACAAAGAGGCTAAATAGATGAATAATCTATTATAGTATAAAGAAAACAGACTAGGAGAATAGAGGTTGGGCGAGGAGAGGAAGAATAATAGTACTAGTAGAGAGAGTGGGCCCCTGGTCTAAGGTTTTATGATGGGCCCCTGGTCTAAGGTCTTTGGGTGGGCCCCTGGTGTCCCAGTCTGACACTGTGGCTGAGGTAAGACTGCAATGATGCTACTGAATCGTCAGCAAGCGAATGCTGAAGTCATTTAATTCATGCAAAAGGTATAAACCCAAGAATTGGACCATATATCAACCCTAACCGTGCTCTTAGTCCCCAACTTTCTTCAGTCTATGCACAAAGGGGTCATGGTGTAAATGATATAAAACAGGAGCAAGGGACCAAGGAGGGTTTAATTTTCTTTAATCGCATTCCAAGTGTGACCAGGAGGGACAGGAGCCATTACTTCCCGCAAACCTCACCCCATGGTCAATGGGTTTGTATAAATGATACTACATGCCTATCAATGCCCCAGATGCTGGAATTGTGTGCAATATTTTTGCACTGGAAAATTGCACTTGGCACCCTGAGGTGTAAGTAAATATGCCTTATTATTTCCTACTAGACAATCACCAATAAATAATCCCACGTATCACTTTCAGAAACAATAAAGGACAATGGATTTGAATGCATGTGAAATTCACAGGGTGCATTTAACAGTAATGCACAGATATGTACACTAGGACTTTTGGAAAAAAAACACCTAGGTGGTTGAGAATAGTCTTTTATACTTATTGTCTTGAGTTTATGCATCAACATCCTAGCCATAGGCCTTAAACTACCTAAAGCAATGGGCAAGAAAAGAGGAACTGTATTTACTGTGATCAAAAAGGCCCAGTCACCCTTACAAAAGTAACCTAGACCATATTTCCCAGTTTCCATTGAATCCAATATGCATAATGAGTATTATATAAGTATTAATCATTATTGTGGGGAATCTCCACAAGAAATGGAAAGCCTCCTTTGTTAACCAGTGCATTCATGGAGTGGGATCATCTATAATACGCCTTCCCATCCTCACACATTACAAGAAGATACCTCAGCAGAGTTCTCCATCTTAAACTACAGAAGCTGCAAAACTCATAGCAGTGGAGGCACTGCCTTTTTTTTAAGAGAGATCCATCTACAGCTGTTATTAATAAATGTAGATTCCTTTACAAATTTTTGGAGAAGAATCCCATTAAAATATCATCTATAAACCATAATAAAATGAGATGCAGTGGCAGAATTTCATAATATACTGATTCAAAATACTCCATAGGCTGATTACTCAACTTTTAATTTTCTACGACCCCCAAAACGATTTTTCGATTTTCTCAAAGCAGTCCATTCACTGAGAACATCTATAAAGAGCTTTTTTTTATTATTCTTGTATAGTGCATTTATTACATATTACAAAACATATATAATATACATAAAATTGTACAGAATCCCCCAAAATTAAATGGCCCAGTAATGGATAGAATTAAATGGATAGATGGATAGAATTAAATGGCTACAATAAAACAGTACAGTATAATGATTAAATAACCCAAGTATTAAATACTGTAAATCAATAAGAGCATAAAATGGTATAGAAACTCATATCATTAATTGGCACAGTGGCCCACAGCATAAAGTGGAAGGTGACTGCCAGCACTGAATAGCACAACAGCCACCCTAGAATAAGATATAACAGATACCCCAAGACAAACTTACTATGATATCATTATTATCATTGCTCTGGCAGTAAGAGCATCTGCCTTGCTTTGTGCTGAGCTCTCAGTTCATTGGAATTTGTTTTGAGACACAATTGACCAGATTCAGTTCAGAGAGAAAAAGGTATCTCTTGGCTTATCACATGAAAACTCATGGACAAGAGGAGAAAAAAACTTTCTCCTAGTTTACTTCCAGTTTTTTTCCCATAGAATTCAATTGATTTTTTTCACATTGTAAACAGTGAGATAAGTTTTTCTAAATTTAATTCCATCTCAAATTGAATCTCGTTCATGAGTTTTCACGTGTTAAACCGTGAGATAACTTTTTCTCACTGAATTGAATTTGCTAGTTTGGTGACCTCCTAGGTTGGAGGAAAGCTGAACACCTTTAAACACCACATTACAAATCAGTAAAGGTCTGCAGATATTCAGCAGACGCAGCCTGTAGTGGATACAATCACAGAAATCAAGACTGATGTCACAAATCAAGATGATTTCAGAGGCTTGGGCACCATGCAAGTAAATGTTATTGTGAATGAAATGTGGTATTTATCAATGAAATACATATATTTCTAAAGTTCAAAATAGGACACTGATCTGCAAAGTTATTTGCATTTATATTAAATTTGCCCTGTCTTGGTAACCATTGCCTTAGTGACAAATGTATCATTCTCTGAAGACACTGTCAAATTTATTTCAAGACAACAGAGGTCACCACATATGATATCTTAATTTCTCTTTCAAAAGATTAATGCCTCCTACAGAGCTAATTTCAGGGGAGAATTGTACAGCTTGGCATTTAAGAAAGTATTCTCATTTAGTTATGCTGGAAAGACGGGTGTTTCATCTTAACCATTATTTTATTAGTCAAAGCTTTTATCAAAAAATACATTTAAGTATAATTCAAGTAACAAAATCCCCTGTACCCCCAAATTAACATTGGCTGGAGTGGGGGCTGGAGCCCATTCGTATGGGTGGCAATGAGGTCCAAAATTACACCCTTTCCCTGAATGATGTACTTTGTTGTGCATAGGCAAAACATTAGGACAGTGTTCTCTGGGGGACTAGATGCTTTGCATGTTCTGTCATTAAAAAACATGAGAGAAGGAGTCACAAAAGTGGGTAAGGCATTTTGGGAATCAAGAGTTTTAGGTGTAGGAGTGATGATTTCTACCCCATTGTAAAAGCAAAAATATTTAGAAATGATGCAGAATTTAAATGCTGAATGGAGTATTTTCTGAAGTCACTGGCCTTATAGCAACATAGACATAGACTAAACTTTACATTTGACTACATTACTGTGTGCTGGAAAGCAAAAGGGCATTTTTTCCACCAGAAATGTGTTCCATTTACAACAGGGCCGGAACTAGGGGTTGGCACAAGAGGCAAGTGCCAAGGGTGCAAAGCTCCGGGGCGCCAGGCACTTACTATATATGCAGCCTACCCCTAGTCCGGAAATTGAAAAGTAGTTTCGCTCTGTGAAGTCGAAGTGCCTTGTGCACGACCACACACGCGCGCCCTTGGCTGCGCGCCGTTGCGCACGCGCGTCCTCTGTTGCGCACGGTTACGCACGCGCGTCCTCGCTTACGCATGATTACGCATGCGCATCCTCTGTTGCGCACGGTTACGCACGCGAGTCCTTGGTTACGCACGGTTACGCACACGCGTCCTCGGTTACGCATGATTGTGCATGCGCGTCATCGGTTGCGCGCGGTTACGCACGCGAGTCCTCGGTTGGGCGCCTTTGCGCACAGCTGCGGCGGGGACATAGTTGCCAATGGCCAACTGGGTTGCCTGGGGCAACTGACAGACCTGGCCCGTCACTGATTAACAGTATATGAAACAGAGAGCTCCATCTGGATCTTAGCCCACTGACCAATAAATGGCAGCTGTCTCCAAAAGGCATTAAAAGGTCATATGCTATTGCTAAAATGATACATTAGCATCAGTTTCAGATGAAACAGCAGGGAATCATAATCTTAACAATTTCAATATTTTTGTAAAGTGTTGCCACTTTCCCAACCTCTATTTTATCTGTTTTGGCACTCTTTAGACATTCTTTGGTTTTATTAATACCAGAAGTTATTTGCATCAAATAACTGACCCTCCTGGCAGTTGAAAAGCATACAAACCAAATACTGTATCTCATGTATTCTGGTCTATACAGATATCTGAAATATTCTTCTATAAACCAAAAGTCAATCACTGCACTTACACTCAAATAATTGGCGGGTATCATATGTCCACTATGGGTTGCTTGTGACAGCAGGCTACTAACGCAATAATGAACTAATCACAATGTCAGAATGCATGTTTGTTATTACATGCGGCTCAGTAAAATGCTAGGTATTTCACATAGTAACCAGTAACATTACAAAAAAATGGCCAATTAACATTCCATTAAGTCCAGTAAGATCACTGGAAAAAAGTCAATGAGCATTCAATTCAACACATGCCAGAGGATAGATTGAAAACATTACCTACACTTTACCTGCACAAGCAGAATACCAGTAGTGACATGTTCTTCTTTCCTTGAGCTCCGCACTGCTAAGCACATTCTCTGTCTGCCTGCTTGTGAAAAATCTGCCTGTAAAAAATAAAAGATGGCCATGCATTCCACTGTGGAACGCATAGTAATCTTTGATTTTTCCTTTGAACAGAAGATGCATCTGGGGTGAGGAAGACAGTGGGACAGTGAATAAATGCCAATTCAGACCTGGCATCAACTGAGCATGCGCCTTGCCAGAAGTTCAACAGAAGAGTATTTCAAGCAGCTCAATATGGCGCCTGCCAACCCTGCTTTGTAACTCTCCATTTTTAAAGCAAATACATTTGGGGCAGATTTATCAAAGGTTGAGGTGACTTTTCCAATGAAAAAAATTAAAATTTCGAGCAATTTTTTTTTATGTACTTCGACTAGGGAATGGTCCAAATTCGATATGAATTTGAAAAAAATGTGAAAATTCGAATATCGAATCATGTACTGTCTATTTAAAAATTAGACCGACCATTCGCCATCTAAGACCTGCCGAATTGCTGTTTTAGCCTATGGTGGACCTCCTAGAACCTGTTTGGAGTCAACTGGAGGACTCTGAAAAATCGAAGGATTTTTTTGGAAAAAACTTCCATTCGAATACGATCATATGCGATATTACTTCGATTCATACTATTCTAATTTGGCTGAAAACGGACCTATTCGGCCAAAAAAAACTTCAACCTAATTTCGTTTGGTCTGTTTGAATTCAAATTTCTAAGTTTTTTCAAATTGAAATTTGACCCTTGATAAATATGCCCCTTGGTCGGGGGGGGGGGGGGCTGGAGGTTGGGGTGATGTGCTCCTTCTCCTTTAATTTCCTTAAATACCATTTTATTAAAAAAAGCACACTGCTTGGACTGAACATTGCCAGTCAATCCCAGTGATACCAAACGCAGACCAATCCAAAGATCCAAATCCAAAGATGAGTAGCAGCCTTAAAACAAATTGGCCATGCCCACTTTTTCACCAGTCCCCATTTAAACCACAAACATTCAAGGTCATAGCCAGATATTTTTATCTCTTACCTTGAAAATTTAAATTGTTTTGGGAATATTTGGGTAAAGTGCTCTTAATATACTTTCTGGTCTTTAAGTAGCAACATATTCTAATATTGTACCTTTGGGGGACAGAAAGTGCTTAAAAATCTACTTTAAAAACAGTACATCTTCCCTACTTCCTGCAAAGCACAGGGCTTTTTATGACAAAGTCAATGGGGGGCAGTGTTCCCTATGGACCAAGGTCCTGAAACAGGAACAACAACTAATGAGAATTTAATATGAATTTAAATGGAAAGAATAGAGTTTACTTTGAAGACAGTGAGTATGTATGTGATCTAGTAATATGTTCAAACATTTAGGAGTCTGAATGGGAAATAAAAGCAATTAGTCTAATGGATAATATAAATCAATGAATGTTACCAGTGTTGCTTTATTAGACATTTGCTGTTTGAATGGAATATTCAAGCCCTGTCGGGGCAGATATTCTAGTTACTTGGGAAATTAATGTATAACATCAAGTTTAGGAAAGTATTTTAATGCCCATGAGCAGAGGCAGGGAGCAAATGGATAAAACAATGCAATTAACATATCATAAATTGGTCCTATATGGTCATCTACTGAGACATCAAATAGGCCAGGAGTAGAACATACATCTTTCATTGATTCGATTGTAGATTAACTTTATATAGCAGTAAAGTAAAATTAAACTAGACTCACAATGGAAAGTCAGATTATCACTACATTTTCTTAGAACAAGTTGATGCTTCTTCTTATCGGGGTACAACTAACAGACAGTGCAGCTCACAGTAGTCCATTACGTGTGTTTGAAGGCTATATAAAGAATAGGTAAAATACACTGTGATATGTTTCTTGGTAGGTTCATACTTATATAGGATGTAAATCCAGAAATACAATTATAAAGTAAAAGTGACTCCAAGCAAATTTGCGATATTCATTCTTTAAAAAGGATCTTTTTTTTAAGTTGTTTGAAAATGTAATTGCAATTGAAAGCTGGTCCTGACTTTGAAGGAATGTAGTAGAAGTTAGCTTTCCTCCAAACATGACTCCATTTACAACAATGCTTTCTGGTCTTCTTTTCTGGTATACTAATTAGATTTCTGCTCCACTGTTCTAGGCTAATATTGTTTTTTAGAACATTTTAAAACTACTGAAAAATTGCAATGAATTTATGTTGAATCTATGTTGGTATTTATTAAGCAAAAAAGAACTTGAATGTAAAATTTCAGCATCTAAAAGATTGCAAGTTCATTTAGAAGTCAATGGGAGTTTTCCTAGGACAAAATTCAAGCCATTTTTTTAATTTGAGATTTTCAAGTTTTTAAAATATAATTCGAATTTGTGAGTTTTTGTATAATAAATTTGAATTGTGGCAAAACTTTGAATTCGAACATTGATAAATAACACACTGAGGGGCACATTTACCATCTAATTTTGATTTTTTTTTCCACTAAAGATTCGTATTAATGCAAATCTTTGCCAGGTAAAAGTAGTCAAGGTTCTATAGAAGTCAATGGGAGCTGCGCTGATCCTTTTGCACCCTTTTAAACCAATTCAGACTTTTAGAGGTTTTCTGAATTTTTTTCATCAGGAATTGATTGTCCAAAAAGCTCAAATTTTTAGAGGTATTTGTATTTTTTTTCCAGATTGTTCAGGGTAATTTTCTATTAGTATTTTTTTTTCTGGATCTTTTAATAAATATCATGATATTCGTGGTTTTAGAGTTTAGTCATGGTTTCAAAAACATTTAAACACGTAGGGGGTTATTTATCAAAGTCCAAATTGATCTTAATATTTTCTGGTAAAAACTCTGATCAAATTCGCTCTGGTCATTTACGCTTATTTATTATTACATTTTCATGAAAATTTGCTTTGAGCGAAAAAAATCAGATTTTCACAATTTTTTCAGATTTTGTCATCCGGTTTTCACAAATTTTCCTGATTTTCCACCTGAAAACTCTGAAAACTTCAGAGTATTGCAGGTAACCCAGTGCACATCAAGAAATCGTTGTGACTCCTCCCATTGACTTATATGCAACCTCGACAGGTCTGAGATGCTGGATTTTCAGATTCTGAATTTTCCATCTTCTGGGTTTAATAAATTCCAAAAAAATTTTGATTTTTTTTTAAAAAGTCTGATTTTATAGAAAAAAAAACTAATTTTTCATGATTTTTTCATTCGGAGTTTAGTAAATACCCCCCTAAAATTCGACCTTTAATAAATAGGCCTCGAGGTTTTTCCTCTTTTTAAACAGTTTTTTTTGTGGTCCCACCAACATATGTCTGATTTTACATTTTACCAAATTTTGCACCATTTTTTCCTGGTCCCCAGAATAACATAAAATGGAGGGGTTCTACTGTATATATGTCCAAGGTGTGGCTGCATAAGGCCTCATAAAGAGTCAAAATGTTACACTCACTTGTACACGTTAGTAACTGGCACATTGCATTCGAATTTATCATTCATAAGTCAAATATTTATCATATCAGTCAAATATTTGTGGAAAACATACATTGTAAACATACTTTGGCTTTTTCCCAGTCTTTCAACAGCTGTGTCCCATGTTGAGCTGAAATCATGGAAATACAGCAAATTTAAAGTACAATATCAAATGGGTTGCCTTGCGACTTTCTGGTTGTATAATAACTAAGAGTACCACATGTGATATAAAAACCAGGAAAAAGCTGTTAACTTATAAGCATCTAAAGTTCTCTTTTAATACATTTGAGCATGGCTGAGCTCCTCTGAATGAAATGCAGGGTCCGTCACATTTGTTACAGGATGAGATGACAATCAATTGCATTACCAATAAATATGTTCTGCTTCAAACCAGAAGCCGGCACATGCTGAATAACAATGAATCTTAAACACACTTTCCTAAATACTGCTAAGTCTCTTGAAGAATTGAACTTGGGAGCTATGAAAATTGTAATATACACTATGTGAACATAATTTACAATGTAATGAAAGTTTGAAAAATGATATTTTGCAAGGTGTACCTGATAGAGAAAATAAGCCCGCTGGAAAATGGTTAGTAGTCTGATAAATGCCGAACAGCGGCTGCATTGATAGATTCATGTATTCAATACACTATTGCTAATGGTGGAGAATCTTTTAAAAATGTACATTTCTGAAATTTATGATTTGCCGTATAATACATTCAAAGGGCAATATATTTCCACAATAGTATTAGAGTGTAAATGATGGGCCTTACACTTGCCTAGTTATACATTATTCAGGTCTCATTTTATAAAAGGCATGAGTCATCTTCTTCTTATTGGTTATAGGAAACAAAGGAACAACTCAACCTTGGGATGTTTCTGTTCAAAAATAGTGAATAGGAAATCGCCCATTGTGCAAGAAAGGCACAGATAACATGGAAATGCCTAAAGTACAGGTTTGATTAATTGAAAGTGCCGTACATTTTAGGAATTAACTGTAAAAAGCACTATGGGTAATTCAACCAGTCTGTGCCCTGCTTATCAGATGTAAGGAACTGCATTGTTAACTTTAAGAGGTAGATTTATTAAGGTTCAAATGGTAAATTCGAATTCAAATTTCCAAATATTTTTTGTGTCAAAACTCACAAATTTGAATTTAAAAGCACCAACTCTAATGTAAATTCGAATGTCAATTTATCACACCTCGACCATGGAATCAGTTCTAATTTAAATATTCGCCACCTAAAATAAAAAATAATGGATCCCATACCTGTATTATAAAAACACTACTCAATACAAACAAAAAGAACTCAACATTTAAATAGTTTCTTTGGAAGGACCCCTCTTTATCTTCACCCTGCCTATTTTTATGGGTATCATACAATGTGCATCTCTAGCATAGGGTTGCCACATGTTAGATTTTCACCCAGACAGACCAGTTTTTCGGGAGGAGCTGTCCGGGTGAAAAGTGCCTGTCTGGATTTCCAAATTATGAAATTCAGAAAGGTCTTTTAAATAAATGGTGTGGCGATCAGCCTATCGGCGATCGCCATGTCATAACCCCGCCCCTGACCTCACGGGCAAACCACCAGATCGGCAACCAACTAATATTACTATATTACTATTTTGTTTGTTTATGCATACATGAAAGGACCTAGCAAAAATAAGCCTGTCAAAAATACCCCTGGTGTGAGGTAAGCAGGAGGGAGCATGTGAGCTGTGTAATCCAGGTTATAAGTTTAAAGAATAGCAGAAGTATTTATCATGGTATCAATGATAAATAAATAGAAACGCAGAACAAGGATGGAATAAAGGAATATAGTCCAATACAAACCAATGGTTTGGGTGGTAAGCAAGATCTTAGGTAAGCAAGGGGTCTGGGGCAGGCAGAGCTCAATCATAAATGGGGCAGGCTGAGGTTAAAGGTAAACAGAGTTCAATCCTAGAGCATTTCAGAAAACAGGCCAACTCTTTATCCAGAGGTTAGAAATAGCGAACACAGGAGCAAGGATTTGGGATGCAGGAATAAAGTGGCAAGATCACCAGACTGAACTCAATGATCCAGCAATGTGATGCAGGAAGGGACTGATTTAAATAAGTATTTAATGATGTAATCACAGACACAGGCCTTAATGAGATTGGAGGAGGAGACAATAAGGGTAGCAGAGAAAACCCACGCTTGTATGAACTTTTGTAAGGAATGAGTTCTGAAGGCCCCTAAATGCTCAACAGGGAAAAGCACATACAAGCCAATGCACAGACCCGGGTTTGAAACCCTGTGAGTCCTGACAAAGCTTCTACCTGGTGCAGTACTGTATATAAAAGCTTTATTTACCACGTACAAAGATTAAATGTACGACTAATAGAGCAAAATTGTGAAATAAAATGTGGAAAATCAAAAGCACTGGAACTGTGGAAAGCAGAAAACATAAAATCTGGGAATGCACATTCAGAGTTTGACTATAGTTTTAGTAAATCGTTGGCTGTCTTTTTAGTGAGTAATACATTTACATTTTTATGAGCGCACCGATTTTTCACCAGTGAAGTTTCACGAAAACATTCACAGGTGGCGAAACGTGGAAATTCACCACAAATCCATGACTGACAAAATGTATTCGCCCATCACTAGTGATGAGTTAAAACAAAGTTTATAGTTTATCTGTAGATGTCTTCTCCCTTGTGATTATTGGGAAACTGGATTAGCTGCCAAGTCCTATGATTCCACTTTTACCCATAACCTGCTGCTAACATATGTTAGAATACTCACCAGAGAAAGTGCTATTTCATACTTAGCCTTGTTAGCTGGTTCCTCTATTTATATTTAAGATGTAATGTATGGTATTTTTGGTACTTCTAGCTTTATCAATCCAAAAGAGTATTATGGGTGGCAATGAAGAAATTATATTTTCTAGTGGTTCCAGGGAAAGAACGTACATGGATTTTTTTGGTCTGTGAGATAGAATAATGCACTCTAGAAGTAAAAAAAAAAAGTTTCTTAGATGCAGATGCAGGTGCAGAAGTGTCAGCAATCAATTCACCTTACTGTAGGAAAGTCACCCACAAAAAAGAAATAACAGACAATAAATGCTTTTAATGTTTTTTCCTTATTGTTTTCTTGTACATTGCCGTGTGGAGTGAATCACAATACATGAACTCTAAGGATAAAAAGAAGAATCAATGAAGCGAGATAAAAATGCCTACGGCCAGCTTTTTATTATTTTTAAGATTTGGGACAAGGCCATTTAACTTTATTGTTAGGTTTACAAGTCTGCACAAGAATTTTGAGAAACATATTGTTTTATTAAATAGAAAGCGCACGCTCACATACATATGTATGTATAACTGGCTCATACACACACAGATGCAATCTCTGTCAAAGAAAATAATAGACAGTGTGAATTTTATGTAAAAAAGCAGAGCACAGTAAAAAAACAACAAAAGGGCAATTTCATCTAATGATTGTCCCCAACCCACTTGGGGTTTAATTCCCTACATACCTTCCTGTCCACTAGCTGCTTCATAGGCAGGATTCCAGACAGTTTTGCAGGTACCTGTACATTTCAGGTTCAATGCATAGGGCTTGTGCTCAACATATTTTAATAATCAAATGTTTTTATTTTTTGTTGTTTATTGCACAAAACACAATCAAAAGCATCCATTTTACTAAAAAAGCCTTTATATATGGAGCTGCTCCTTAGTTTAAAGCCTAACCAAAGCTTCAGATAAGGCATTTGTTTTGATTGTACTCTTACAGACAGGAAGTAGAATACCATTTTATTTTCAATTACATTTTTTTTCATGCCAGAAAAGTATGTTCTGTACAACCACTATTCATTAAACTAATGTTAGGTTTCAATATTTTTCATTGAAATTTTTTTAAAATAGAACATACAGTCATAAATATGACATATCTTATTAATAACAGTAAAATGTTTACATCACAAGATAAAAACAGATAAACGGACCAGGTCTGAACTTTAATGTATGAAGAATTGGTTAATAGCTGTAATTATACATTAAAACATTCTTATGAAATATTTGCTGAATCTATAGGACCAATCACACTACAACTTTATTTTTGTTGTTTTCCTAAGTGGAGCAGAGCCTAATGGAAACTGGGGGACCAAGATCCTCCCTGCTAAGTTTCCAAGGGTCGCATCCATCCCTTAAGGATATATGCACTGCATTTGTGTCCTTTTAACTAATAAACCTTACGTATTATTTTATTTGTAGGTATGTCTACTATATTAAGGGATACTAATGTGAAGTTCTATCGCTTACTAGTTTATATCTATAACCGTAAGTAATCAAATATTAAACAAATGAACAGGGATTGTCTAACGGGACCAACTAACTAATGTTAAAAAGGTGGGATAATGTAGCTTTAAAAAGTAACAGTTTCTTTTTTATGTTACTAGTTTTATAATGGCCATTTAGAGGATGTAATCTGCAGGGTCACCCCTAGGAGAAATGTGTTTATTAGATTCAGGGGAATTTTGGCTCTACTCATGCAACATTTCTCTGCCTGTTATGTAGATGTATTCATAATGATGCTGCTGATGTTGCTTTTAGTTGTTCCAAATCATCCATCGTCATTTGCTAATGATAAGCTCAGTTGTGAATACAAATGAAACTGTGTTACAATACATGGCCAATGTTTAAAGAAATAACAGTTATCCGATAGTTAACACATTACTGGCATTATCACTGGTATACTAGAAAAACATAGTTTAGATTGATTTATTAAAGGGGACCCGTCAGCCAAAAAAATTATTCAAAATCCTATGCTATCACAAAATTAACTTTAATTACACTATATCAATTATTTGAATCTTGCTTCCTTCAGTCTGGGAATTAACAGTTTTAGCAAGCAGGCAGGAGCCATTTTGTGGACACTGTTATTAAGACAAGCCTTGCATCATCTCAGAATCTTGTTTGTGCACCAGAATGGGGGACCCGATGTCCATCCCCATGCCCTTGCTTCACAAATAAATGATGAAGAGAACTGGGGGAATATGTGGAGAGCAGTGACATCTAGGAAGTGCTGAATGAAAAGTAATTGTCTGCCCCGCCTCTTTTTCTTTTTATTGCTATTTATATGCATTTGCATAGCCCTCCCACGTCAATGATGTTGTATGACGTCACCTCTACCCTTTTCCCGCCAGGGAAAGGCTAGGGATCTAGCCAAAACGTTAGTTCTATCTTTGCTTGAATATTTTTTTCCACCTTAAGACCTGTGAGTGCGAGCTTCCATTGTGCCATTGTACATACTATTATATAGCTCTGTATCCAGGCACCTTATACCGTCATACGTGCAGTACCGGCATCTCATGCTATATATATATATATATATATATATATATATATATATATATATATATATATATATACATATACATATATACACACACACACATTGAGTTGCTCATACAAAATATATATATATATATATATATATACAGCTGAAACGTTAGTTCTATTTTTGCTTAAAAAAAATTATATATATATATATATATATATACATACACACTTTATATGATAGTGTGTTTTTGTATAAACTATTAAGCAATATCAGCACTATTTAGATGAGGATCCTGTAGCAACTTGCCATAATGATTTTCTAGATTAACCAGTAGCCATTTTAGAGGATAATAACATAAATCACGGCAGGAACTGAGTAATGAGTTGCAGAGCAGTGAAAACGAATGTAAATTACCTCTACAGACAATATAGTGATTGACATAAATATAAAGTGCTATGAAACACAACTCACATTAACTGATGCAAACAAGTAAGCACTATTTAATAACACTGTCTTTACAACTTCATGATTCATCGCGACAGAGTACTTTCATAATTGCCTGTAAAGAAAGCAACAAATGCAGTAAGTAGAATCCAATCAGTTGAAAATAGACGGATAGATAAAGGAATCTACATTTTATATATAAAGTGCCTTACTTCTAAACCTTTTCCCCCATGTCTTAGGGCAGTTATAAAGCAATCATTATCTGACATTGATCCATTCATATATACTGTGCATAAAGCTCCCTACAGGCCTGGAGCTGCAAATTATAACAGACCTGTTCAGTGCAAGTGCAAAAATACAAAGGCCAGTGATATACATGATATCATGATATGGTTGGTCCAGTCCTATGCCTCCAATGCCTTTGCCTTTCAGGTTTTTGAGCATCAGGTGTAAAGGGCAGGGTTAACCCAGCACTGCAAGCCTTGGCTGGTCAATAAAGGTGGGAGTTCTATAGTTGGCCAGCCATGAAGCTATGTCATCAGCAGCCCCACCGTCCTTATTGGTCAGTGTAGAAGCTATTTTCTAAACAGCGTCAGAAGTTACGATGGAATTTGAATCCTCACATCTTCCATTTTATATAGTTGTCTTCACCATTTGTAGATGAAGTTTATCTGAATCTTACTTCAGTCTGATTTTGTAGCCTTGCTCTGATGTGGTGATTCCCAACCAGTGGCTCACGAGCAAAATGTTGCTCACCAACCCCTTGGATGTTGGTCCCAGTGGCCTCAAAATAGGTACTTATTTTTGAATTCCAGCCTTGGAAGCAAGTTTTGTTGCATAAAAACCAGATGTACAAACAAACAGATCTTCATGTAGGCTATTGATAGGCAATCACAGCCCTAATTGTAATACCCCAGCAATGTCTTTTTACATTTGAATGTGGCTCATGGATAAAAAGGTCAGGTACCCAGCTCTAATGTGTTGTTTGCCAATTCATCTCTGTACCCTTAACTCCTTTTCTCCTTTTTTTGCTGCACCCCTTCTACCTATGTGTTTTTCTCAAGTACAGTAGAACGGGGCTCATTTATCAACACTGGGCAAATTTGCCCATGGGCAGTTACCTATAGCAACCAATCAGGGATTAGCTTTTTAAAGACAGCTGCAAGTAGAACAATGAAAGCAGCAATCTGATTGGTTGCTATGGGTTACTGCCCATGGGCAAATTTGCCCAGTGTTGATAAATGACCCTCAATGTGTCATCTGTCTTGTCTGCTTGATCCCTGTCTTCTTTATACCAATACTGTTAATATTAAAAACTTCTATATTTTCTTTTTACATGGCCGCTGTCTACTTTCCTCATGTTTGCTTGTTTTCAAAAAACTGTTTGCTATTGAACATTTTACAGACATACAGTCATATGAAAAAGTTTGGGAACCCCTCTTAATTCTTTGGATTATTATTTATCATTGAGCTACTTCATTTTAATATATAACATGCTTAATGGAAACAGTAGTATTTCAGCAGTGACATAAAGTTTATTGGATTAACAGAAAATATGCAATATGCATCATAACAAAATTAGACAGGTGCATAAATTTGGGCACTGCAACAGAGATATTAACTCAATACTTAGTTGAGCCTTTTGCAAATGTAACAGTCTCTAGACGCCTCCTATAGCCTTTGATGAGTGTCTGGATTCTGGATGGCGGTATTTTTGACCATTTGTCCATACAAAATCTCTCCAGTTCAGTTAAATTTGATTGCTGCGTAACTTCAACTCTGTGACTGATGCTTGAACATTATCCTGAATAATTTGTTGATATTATCAACTTTAACAGGGCCCCAGTCCCTGAACTAGCCACACAGCCCCAGAGCATGATGGAACCTCCACCAAATTTGACAGTAGGTAGCAGGTGTTTTTCTTGGAATGTGGTGTTCTTCTTCCACCATGCAAAGTGCTTTTGCACTTTGCAAAAGTTTTTTGTCTCATCAGTCCAAAGCATTTTATTCCGAAATGACTGTGGCTTGTCGAAATGAGCTTTTGCTTACAACAAGCGACTCTGTTTGTGGCGTGAGTGCAGAAAGGGCTTCTTTTTCTTCACCCTGCCATACAGAGGTTCTGTGTGCAAATCGCAGTGAATTTTGAACTATGTACAGCTACACCATCTGCAGCAGGATGTTCTTGCAGGTCTATGAAGGTGATCTTTGGGTTATTTTACATGGCGTGCCAGACCTGGATTTTACTGCAACTGTGCCTGTGGCATTCTATTTCCTGATTACATTCCTTACAGTTGAAACTGACAGTTTAAACCTCTGAAATAGCTTTTTGTAGCCTTCCCCTAAACCATGATACTGAACAATCTTTGTTTTCAGATCTTTTGAGAGTTGCTTTGAGGATCCCATGTTGTCACTCTTCAGAGGAGAGTCAAACAGAAGCATTTGGCCACCTTACATACCTCTTCTCATGATTGGACACACCTGCCTATGAAGGTGCTTAACGAGCTAATCCGACCAATTTGGTGTTGCCAGTAATCAGTATTGAGCAGTTACATGCATGCAAAATTGACAGGGTACACATATTTTTGCACAGTCAGTTTTTCACATTTGATTTAATTTAATACAGCTGAATACTGTTTGACTAAAAATCTTTGTTCAGAAAACACCCCAGTACTCAGATGTTCCTGGGAAATGAAAGACATACCACTGTTATCTTTTTTGTTGAAAGTGGAGTACATTATTATGCAGGCTGAGAGGGGGTCCCAAACTTTTTCATTTGACTGTAACCAATGGTTTACCTCACTGCTTACTGCATTAATAACAGAAAACTATTGCCTCTCTGTGCTTTGATTGGCACTCCCAATTAACCTTATTTATTTTCTTTGTTTTCCATACAGATATTTCGCAAAGAGTATCTAAGTATTGATCTAGCTACATACATAGGTAGGTAGATGGATTGTTGCAGCTGAAGGATGTGTGTTCAACAAAACCCCTATTTTATAATAATACAATTTATTTTTTACAGAAGCTTTTAACATGTTCTGCTGCATAGAAGTTCTGACTCCATGTATTCATATATGTATAAGCACGATGCAGCTGTTTACATTACCTCAGTTAAAGGGATACTGTCATAGGAAAATATGTTTTTTTGAAAACACATCAGTTAATAGTGCTGCTCCAGCAGAATTCTGCACTGAAATCCATTTTTCAAAAGAGCAAAAAGATTTTGTAATATTCAATTTTGAAATCTGACATGGGGCTAGACATATTGTCAATTTCCCAGCTGCCTCCAGTCATGAGACTTGTGCTCTGATAAACTTCAATCATTCTTTACTGCTGTACTGCAAGTTGGAGTGATATCACCCCCTCCCTTTCACCCCCAGCAGCCTAACAACAGAACAATGGGAAGGTAACCAGATAGCAGCTCCCTAACACAAGATAACAGCTCCCTGTAAGATCTAAGAACAGCACTAAATAGTAAAAGTCAAGTACCACTGAGACACATTCAGTTACATTGAGTAGGAGAAATAACAGCAGCCTGCCAGAAAGTAATTCCATCCTAAAGTGCAGACACGAGTCACAAGACTGGGGCAGCTGGGAAACTGACAAAATGTCTAGCCCCATGTCAGATTTCAAAATTGAATATAAAAAAATCTGTTTGCTCTTTTGAGAAATGGATTTCAGTGCAGAATTCTGCTGGAGCAGCACTATTAACTGATGTGTTTTGGAAAAAACATGTTTTTCCATGACAGTATCCCTTTAAGTTTCCTTATCTTTTACTCTAAGTCAGGCACAGGCATTCCAAGCAGCAGTGTAGGAGGTGATTTAAATATATGGTATCAGATTAGAGTGACTGCTGTAAGTTGTCACAGACATAAGTAGTCAGTTTAGACATAGGAAGAAGAGCTGTTATTTTGACCTCATACAAAAACCAATGGGATGCCAACATGATCATATATGGTTGAGTCAGCAGTCAATATCAAAATATGTATTGCCTCAATTTTATAATTAATAGGGAAAGACTAAGGAGCAAATTCACTAAAGAACGAAGCGCCTAACGCTAGCGTTAATTCGCTAGCGTATCGCATTTTCGTTAATTCACCGATTCACTAACGGATGCTGGCATAAATTCGATAATGTTACTTCGCACCCTTACGCCTGGTGAATTTGCGCAATGGACGTAACTACGCAAATTCACTAAAGTGCGCATTTTTCTGAACGCTACCTTTTACGCCAGACTTCCTTCGCCACCTCAGACCAGTCAAAGTGCAATAGAGTAGATAGGGATTGCTTCCAAAAAAGTTAAAAAAAATTCTAAGTCCCAAAAAACGCTGGCGTTTTTTCTTTTTTTATGGGTGATAGGCTGAAAAAGATCGAAAAATTTTTTGGGGCTACCTTCCTTCCCCCCTATATTTCCTAAATCATGGCACCTTAACTATACAGTGGGCACATGTGTAGGGCAAAATAAAAATTTTATTTGATGTTTTGAAGGTTTCCCAGGCTTGTGTAGTGATGCTACATATACCTCCATTGTAACTTCAACTTGGCGCCGTATGCAAATTAAGCATCGCTAGTGTAACTTCGCTTTGCTTGGCGAATTAACGCCAGCGCAACTTCACAACCTTACGCTTCCCCTGAGCGCAACTTCGGATTTTAGTGAATTTGCGTAGCGCTGGCGAAAATACGCCTGGCGAAATGTGGCAAAGCGGACGCTGGCGTAACTACGAATCTTAGTCAATTTGCCCCTAAATGTGGCCACACATGTAAGCAGTAAATATCTGCCCAAACTTGCTCCTTATCTAGTAGGCCAAATTGTGCAAAAAGCAATTAGTATCTTCTTATGTCACCAACTTAAAGGGGTAGTTTACCTTTAATTTCATTTAATTTTAGTATGATGAGTATGAGAGTGGTATTGAGATTGTTTGCAGTAGTTTTTTCCTTTATTTTAGTACATTTTTTTCTTTGTGTTTTTTTTTACATTTTTTTCAGCAGTTTAGAATTTCCTTAACTATCTAGTGCTAGAGTCCCATTTACCGAGCAACCAGGCACTGGATTGAATGACAGATATGCAAAAGGAAGGCAAATAATTCAAAAAGTATAACGAATTAAGCCAAATGAAAATTTTCTAGAATTGGATATTCTCCGACATTTAAATTTTGCTAAAAGGTGAACCAGCCCTTTAACCTCCTCATACTTCTAATAGTAGAGCAACCTGCTCCCTTCAGGATTGATTGGTAGAAGTTTTAGACTGAGAATAGTAGGGTATTATGCTCCTAAGGTTTTTATTTATACATGGAACATAAAATTAAGGCAGTAATTGCTGAAACATGGTACCGGGCATACATAATAGAAAGAACTTTAATTAAAAAATAATTTGTTATGAATAAACCTATTTTTGCACTTAAAAAAACACTCAATCATTTCTTTTCTTTTTTTTATTGCCAAGTGCAAATACAGATGAAGCGATGGCTATCCCATAAGGTGTCTGGGTACAACCAGTTGCAATATCCCACAATAACACTTTACCAAAGCTGCACGCAAAAGGTCACTACTAGATGTCCCCAGTGAGGTTACATTGTAAAGCCAAGGCCAAGACCAACTGTGGACTTGCTTGCTGGAATGTTATTTGATCTTCCTCAGTGTGACATTTGTTTTGTATTCTAATTAAGTGTTACTACTGGGGATTAAAACACACAGGGGGTCATTTATAAACTTCGCGCCAATATATTCACAAAGTGAATATATTTGTCCTGTGCATGGTTATATTTATAAAGCTGAATAAGTATGGTACAAACAGAATTGTGTCATTTTTTTCACAATGCGAATGTCTATAAGAGCTTTGCAGGATGTGTGTTCAACAAAAAGTGGAGGAGAAAGGATACCAGATTTTATAATAATACAATTTATTTTTTACATAAGCTTTTAACATGTTCTGCTGCATAGAGGTTCTGACTCCATGTATTCATACAGTATATTTATAAGCACTATGCAGCTGTTTACATTACCTCAGTTAAGTTTCCTTATCTTTTACTCTAAATGGCCTATTTCCTATGACGGACGAATGGCTAGTGTCAGAGGGTCGATATTTGTTACCCCCGCCCTCTATGACGCCATAACGCTATAGGGCCCAAGGCAGGATGGACTATAAGGGCTAATGGTCAACTGTGGACAATGGTCACTCATATAACTTATACTAGGTCATACAAATAAATGATCTCCACTCTGTTATTGTGTAAGCATGTCTCTTGGGGCACCTTTTTCAGAAGTGTTGCTCAATTACTGGCTTTGCCACAATGGCTATGTTTAGCCAACCAATGTTTACGAGGCCGTGGACAGTTGGAACCAGAAAACTCTTATGTTGCAAAACTGCACATCTTACAGGAATGTATAAATGAATATGTCATTAAGTCTCCTCACCAGACCATGTATGGTATTTCCATGTACCCCTTGTCACAATTACTGTAAATGCCTTCTGAAAGCTGTATAACGCTTGGACCAAGAGGTGAGTCTTTGGTAAGTCCTTAGGTGACATTCTGTGTGTTACTCCAACAGCTTACCCAGACAAAACTGTTATGTTGTATTATGTATGAATAAATTGCCTGACTATTACTAAAGGTTTTCCTTTACTGAGTTTTGTCTTACACGGATTATGAGCATAAGCACTGGGCATTAATGTGTAACTGAGACCTCATATTGTTCCTTATGATCCACATGTAATGACTGTACCAAACATGCTAATGCTTTATTTTTTTTTCTTTGATGAGAAATAAAATATAAGTTACCAGATATCCGCTGGTTTGGCGATGTGGCCAAATGAGCGGATCTCTCCCCAGATATGCCCACATTGAGGTGGGCGATATTGGGCTGATCCGATCGTTGGGACCTAGGGCCCAACAATCAGATCATAATGCATCCGATAGGGGCGGTCGGATCGCGGGACCGCATACACGCACAGATGAGGCCGCAAGTTTTTAAACCTGCCCGATCGAGATCTGCCCAACTTTCGGCCAGATATCGATCGGGAAAGCCTGTTGCATGGCCCCACACACGGGCCAATAAGCTGCCGACACGGTCTTTAGTCAGCCACAGGCATTCCAAGCATCAGTGTTAAATAAAGGGTATCAAATCAGAGGGACTGCGGTAAGTTGTCATAGACCATCACTTTTTAATTGGGCCTGGAGGGCTGTTTGAGCCTCTGTATACTTAAAATGTCAGTTCCAAGGCCAAGACCAACTGTGAACTTGCTTGCTGGAATGTATTTGATCTTGCTCAGTGTGACATTTGTTTTCTATTCTAATTAAGGGTTACTACTGGGGATTAAAAACACAGGGGGTCATTTATAACCTTCGCGCAAGGCAGATTGGTTTGCACAGTGAATATAATTGCCCTGTGCATGGTTATATTAATAAAGATGAATAAGTGTGGTGCAAACAGAATTGCCTAATTTTTTCACAATGAGAATGTCTAAGAGCTTTTTAAAAATGTAAAAAATCGCAAATTGAGAATATTTATGCTCTGTGACTGAATTTACGCCACAACTTTGGTGGCGGAGAAAATATTCGCAAAACAGTTTCGTAAAGTGCAAATTTACTGCCAACAATATTTTTGCGCACAACAACCTTGCACATTGGGTGCGCTTGCACATACTCCCATCTCATTTGCGCGCCATTTGCAAAAATGTATTCACAATGCGAATTTGCAAACACCAGAAATATTTTAGCGTTCAGGAAAAAACATGGGCAATACAACCATTTGCAAAAAAATATGCGCTGCGCAAACCTTATAAATGACCCCCACAATCACCAATTATTCAAATGTACAGTATGTGAAATATGATCCTATTCATTTGGATGCAGCATTTGAATTACTCTGCTGTATACTGCTATATAGGCCAATATAATGCAGTCTCTTTATACTGTTTAATCCTGATAATTGTATTATAGCTTGTATCTCTTAAACCCAATACCTTTTGCCTGGTATGCCTACTTAGATCTCAAACTCACATACAGTAATTGCCCACCCATTTAGCAAGAGCTATTTTTACAGCCCCAAAACTTGGTTTTAGTGTTTTTGAGAAACTCTGTCCTGTCCCACACCACCTGCTTGCTTTCATTGCTCATTAACTGATTAATAAGCCAATCAGGGTCTGTTTTTTTCAATCAAGGCATATAAATTCAAGGTATTTTGTATTTGAATATAAATTCAAGGCCCAGCATAGGGGAGGGCAATCGTGTCAGCTGTACAGAACTAGTGCTAATATTTTCTAATTGTTAATATTTCAAGTGCTAGGAAAGAACATGTAAGGACTATGTCACCACCAAATATGCTTTACTTCTTTGTCAAATGTATTAGCCTTTTATTGTCTTTGATATGTTGCATTTCCTTATAGCAAATATGGAGTTGGAAGAATCCCTGTTAGGTTCACAGTTGCTGATTTACCAAATGATTGGTGATTCCAAAAATAAAGAACAACACTGGATGCTTAACTGCAGTTTACTGGTTTTACAAAGAAAATAATTACCTTTTTACTTATGTAGCCAACAGACATAACCTCCACTGTTAACATTCACAGCAGTGTCTGAACAGTGTGCATATAATATTACTTGATATAGTCATATACTATATAGACACAATACATAACATGCTTAATAACTCACGGAATAGCAGTTAGCTTCTATTTCTTATTTCACTTAGGAAGAATTATAGATAACCCCTTTCGTTTCATTAACATATAACAATGTTCAACACAACAATAATACAAAGTAATCCTAAAATATCTTAACAGAACCTGTGCCTACAACTTTAATATAAGAGGACAAACTGCATTAAATACTGGATTATATATTTGCATCATCACCCAGGAGCCCACTTAGTACAGTCACTTGGGTTGCGGGACCTGAATCGAATGGTTGTAAGAGGTTCCGGTTATGAGATGAGAACAGCAGGGGTTTGTGGCAGTCTTTGTGACAGAAGGAGGCACTTAATAAGTGTGGTGTCCACAATGAGTTCTTAAACCTAGTGCCTAGGAAACTTTAGTGTCCATTGAAGACTTTGGCAAAAGAATTGCTAAACTTGTCTCTGGGTAATTGGCACATTAACTGGTTCCAAGATGGGGCCATCTGAGAAGAAAAGGAAAGGATGCTGCGTGGAGGGCAGTTCAAAGTTCTGGCCAGAACTGACTAAAATGCATGCATGCAAAAGAGACTAGAAGAAACCTTTATCTCATTGGACAGCAAGGGTTAATGATTCCTTGATAATGTGAAGACTTGGGGTACAAGTTGGTACAGTTGCTCACCTATTATCTGGACCCATCAGGATTAGTATTCCACAGCTGCCTGAAATAATCCTCTGTCCATTGCCTGCTTCTGGTGCTGGAGGCCTCTCAGCTCTTTTACCAATGCAGTTCAATTCTGCTGCTCAGCCGTTCCGGCTCTGCTCCTTTCCCTGCACAGAAACTTGTTTGCTTGTCTTTTCACTGCTGCAGTCCTGCTACCTGGTCCAGACAGTCACTCTCCCAGGTACCTGTAACTCCTTTTATACCCTCTCAGGTCTCCAGTCACTGCTGTATCACTTCCTTTGCATGTGCGGGTCCTCAGTCTGTCCATGTGCCTCTCCTCTGCTGATCACATGCAGCCTCCACAGCACTAATACTGCTCTTCCCAATGTTCAGTTTGCATTTTATAGGATGGCATGTTATACAGTACATTATTCAGTACATTTCCTGGATTAAGGCTCTGAAATATATCTGCCATTACCCCACTGCTGTTCTTTACTAGCCATTAGAAAATGAAAATATGTCACAAATAACTTATAATGTCTGCTTAACATTGCATGTTAAAATATACACCATTTCTGACTACAATACTGACATTTTCCTTATGTACAGTAGCTTTATCAAACAGATTTAAAAGGTAAATACACAATGGTTACATACAGATACATACTATTTGGCATGAGTAGCACACCTAGCCCTTACAAACAGTTAAACAAAGCAGTAGTCAGATGTTAAGAAGTGAGCAGGACTACCATGGTTTGATAGAATGGCATTGATTGAATAATCCAAAATAAAATTCCTACTCATTCTTCCAAAAGCTCATTTTGTTGCTTACTGCTCACTCCTGCCATGCATCTTTCCTGGCCTCACTTATATGTTGACTTAATACAACACCCTTGGACATGCATATTTTTTCAAGAAATTCACCTACCAAACTATAAAACAGTCTTTATGGGGGGGTGTGGACGGGAGGTGAATCAAGGAGGCTACATACCACAGCTTTCCAGAAACACAATGGGGAAGAAACCACTTTTGTTAACACACTTTTTCTATCACCTAACAGGATGCCAATCCAGGGAGTACACCATAGAACTAAAAACTGTTTCAGATGTGGTTCTGGTTCACATTTATAGGCTACATTTCAACTGCCACACAGGGCATCCATAGAAACCAACCCCAGCCTGTTGCGTCTGTCCAGGCCATATACCAACATGGGAGTCCAGTTTACAGAACTGCTACCCTGCTCTGGGCTCCCATGGCCGGCTCGTCCCCTGGGGACAACCAGAGAGGGGCGTCCTATATCACTGAAAGGGACCTCAGCTCCCAACCAATATCCTCACAGCCAGATATTTTCCCAAGTGGAATGGATGGGTCCTTCGAAGCAGGCCCGGATTTGTGGCGAGGCCACAAAAGCTTGGGCCTAGGGCGGAAAAAATGTTAGGGGCGCCATGCCACCCTGCCGCATCCTAAGGAGCACTGGGTACTCCGGTACTTAAAAGCGCACTCGTATGTGCACAGGGGCCGGCGCTAGGACTATGCAGCTGGCGCCGCTAGGACCGTGTGGCCACAGGAGGGCGTGCACGTGAAGCGTCCGGTGCTAGCCTCGGGGTGGCGCTCGCATAAATCCGGCCCTGCTTCCCATTGTATATCTTTTCTTTCTTGGACTGGATGGGCCTACAGAACCCGTCCTGCAGCTTGCTCAGGAATGGAACAACCAAACCCCTTGTTATCCTTTTTATATACCACCCTTGTCTGGTGGTATGGCTTCTCCCACCTGATGAATATGAATGGCCTAAAGGCTAATAATGGCACTTCAAGAAGGTAATGCCACTTCCTGGCTTTGTTTTAAGAGGAGAAAAGGGACAAAATGTTCCCTCCAGTGCAAAGGAAAAAGGGATTCCAGAGAGAGACAATATGGAGGCCAGGTGGAGGGGTGAGATGGACACCAAGAGAGGGGATAACTGTAAACTAAATAGTAGGTAATGCTAGTGCTATGCCAGTAGTGTTCTATTTGCTGTTATCAAGCAAATAGAACACTGCTGTCTGAAAACAGAATTACAATCTAAGAAGGCTTTTCTCCCCAAGACAGTGCAGTGAAATGATGAGAGATAACACCAGATAACACAAACTGTCCTGTTTGTAACTAGTTTCGTTTTGGGATAGCTGGCGCTTCATCTGTATATCAGTGTGTTTTTTCTTACCGTTTTCTTACCCTTAGAAGTTACTCTTTCTCTACCTAGACTCTGTAGAATTAGAATCTGTAGAATTAGTTTCAAGTACATTAAATTGCCAATTAGGGTGTCTCAGATACGACAACATAGTTTACCATAAAAAGTAAATTAGATAATGAACTCTGCATAAAGAGCTCACTTTCTACCGATATATTACATTTAAAGATGAAGAAGAGATACCTATAAAGGGTGATAGACTAGTCACAACCCTATGAGGGCTGCATCGCTACAAATTATAATGATATTTTTATAGGTCTCTTTTTCTCTGGATGATTGACATTTTCATTTGATCACCATGCAATGTCTGGAGTGGTATCTCAACTTTTAATTATTTAATTGGTACAGGCATGGGTTCCTTTATCTGAAAACCCAATATCCAGAAACTCTGAATTATGTAAAGACCACATCCCATAGAGTGCAATACAGGTATGGGGCCTGGGACCTAGGGTTTTCCAGATAACTGATCTTTCCCTAATTTGGATCTTCATACCTTGATTCTACTACAAAATCATTTAAACATTTTAAATAAACCCAACAGGCTGGTTTTGCTTCCAATAAGGACTAATTGTATCTTAGTTTGGATCAAGTACAAGATACTATTTTATTATTAAAGAGAAAAAGTAAATAATTGTTAAAAATTGGGATTAAGGGATAAAGGGGATTATGAAGATAATAATATTTTTAATTCCGATAATATTAAGAAGGGGGCTTCTGGGAGACAAGTTAATACATTTCAGAATAGATATATTAATATAATACACAAAAGCCATGAATATCCTGTAAATGATATCCTTATAAAGGGTGAGTTCTGATGTCATCAGTTATAAATGGTGAGTTCTGATGTCATTTCTGTTACATGGCTCACTGAAACTTGCGTATTATAATAAATAAAATACCCCCAGTTGCAAAATATGAGGATATTAGAAGTTACCTCGGAGTTCCATGATCTTCGGCCTCGTGTTTTTATATGGTCATGAAACTCCTCGGTAACTTATAATATCCTTATAATTTACAACAGGGGGTAGTTTATTAACTATATATTACAAGGAGATGGAAAACAGATTGGTTAATGTTTTAATAGAGAAAAAGAAAGAGGGTGGGAGAAAAAAAGGACAGTTTTTTTAAAAGGGGAGTTTTAGGTTGTGGGCAATTGAAGAAGAGTATTTGTCCATTCAGAATAAGTTCTCACCTCTAGAGAATTTAGATAATGAAGTCTCTTTTCAAAGGGAGGATCCATTGGGAGGGATGTATCTATGGAGGAGGTGGCCACAGTGCATGGTTTATATCAACTTATGATGGAAAGTGATTGAATCAATGTAGGTAGTCACAGTGATTTTACACCACGCTTCATGTTATATCCATCTGAATGTGGGGGCACATGTGTGGGATTATTAAATAAATTAGTAGTAAAAGAATTTGAAGAAACTAAAGACTAGGCCAAATAAATATAGAGATAATCTCACTAGTGGGGAAAGAAAGGCACTTAAACAGTTAAAATAAAATACAGATATTATGAAAAGATCATGTGATAAGGGTGGGGGATCATAATACAGGATAAAGAAGTATATATTGGGGAGGCACACAGGCTATTGGGAGATACATCTTCCTATGAAGTATTGGTAAAGGATCCAACGGATAAATATTTGAAAGAATATTTTGAAATCTTAGTGGTGGCTAAAGAAAATGATATAATTAATAAAAAGGAATTTTTGTATAATAGGACACCTAGGGGGTTATTTACTAAACCTCGAATGAAAAAATTACAAATAAATTCAGATTTTTTAAATAAAATCAGACTTTTAAAAAAATCATGAATTTCTCGGAATTTATTAAACCCGAGGTTGGAAAAGTCAGAATCTGCAAATCCGGCATCTCAGACCTGTCAAGGTTGCATATAAGTCAATGGAAGAAGTCTCATTGATTTTTTGATGTGCGCGGGGTTTTTGGCAATACCCCAAAGTTTTCTGAGTTTTCGGGCAAAATTTTGAGTTGTGAAAATCAGATTTTTCGCGTTTTTTTCGGGTTTCTTCCTGTGTACAAAATTTTTGGGGAAATGTATTAATAAATAAGCCCAAAAAACCCGTGCGGATTTGGTCTGAGTTTTTTTTTCCAGAAAATATTGAGATAAATTCGGACTTTGATAAATAACCCCCCTAGTATTCCCATTTTCTACCACCTCCCAAAGGTCCATAAGGACCCAATTAATCCACCTGGGTGCCCTAACATCTTGGGTTGTAAATTTCCTTACCGTGGGTTTATCTAAATATATTGATTCTTTTTTAGCACCTTTAGTTGTTAAGTTACCTTCTTATTTATGGGATACAATGGATACACTTTTGGCTTTATCTGAAGTCAATTTGGACACAGTTTTTTATGACACTTGATGTGTAATTTTTATATACTTGCATTGAACATACAATAGTTATAAAAGCTGTGAAACTTTTTTTGGATAAACGGAGTACATTATCATATATGCTGTAGCATGGTTGGGAAAATCATAGATGGAAAGTATATCCCTCCCAGAATTCTCTATGAAGCAGTGCAGAGGGATGTGAAAATGAGGCTCTGAGTAGCAGGGAGGTGATTAGCCTCACCTGGAGTAAAAGGTGGGGTCTCAATTAAGGCTGCTCTCTGCCCTAGAGAGAGAGAGAAGGGAGAGCTACTGGAGGGCTGTGTTAAAAGTTTGCTTAGTAACTGCATGTTACCTGTGTTTAAAGCATAAGGACTTTTATTGCTGGGCACAAGTTTCCAGAAAGAGACAAGTTATCTGGTAGCAAGGACTGGCTACCAGCTACTGCCTTAAGTGTTTGGGGAGCGGCTGCTTCCAGGAGAAAAGCACAAGGAATCTCCAAAGGACTGTGAGTTAACAGTTAATTTTGTTTGCTGGACTTATATTGCCCCAGTGGGGGACTGTGGGACCTTTGGGAAAAGGACATTTTCATTTATCAGTACAGCTGGACTATTTTTGTTTACTGCCTTCCCAAAGGGTATGAACTGTTATGTTGATGTTTATGCTGCTGTGTTAAATAAATGCACACGTGATATCAGCTGGAAACCTGTGTACTGTCTACTGTCTGTGTGAAAGGAGTTGCTGCTGCTACTACCTAAAGAGCCATTCCCCCACAATGCATAAATCTACAGTGTATTGAATTCATTTAGAATCACAATTATTTTCTTTTTGGAGGTGTATTTTATAGGCAAACCCGTGCTACAACAATGGGAACGAATTTTGCACCGAGCTATACAGGGCTTTTTAAGGGGCCTTTAGGAGGAGGAATATGTTTGGTTTGACTCTATGTACCAGCCCCACATTATTTTATGGAGGCAAGGAAGCGGTTGTTTTTTTAAACCTATACATTTTCAATAATAATGGGGTGGTTCATACAGCTACCCATTTTAAAAAAAAGTGTATGTAAACGCCTACCTTCCAATAGAAAGCTGCCATAAAAAGTCCTGGACATGGAATCTCACTTCCATCCTGTCTCCACTACAGCTGGTTACTATACGGGCCTTTATTTCTCCATTTATTTTCTTCATTTTGGGGGATTAGAAGTGCTTTCCTATCCATCTTTCTTACTTTTTCTATAGCCTCCTCTAGTTTTCCCACCTTATATCTCTTCTCTACAAATCTGTCTTTAATATTTACTATTTGTCTCTCCAAAACGTCACCACTCGTATAGTTCCTTTTTCACCCTGATGATTCGGAGCTTTCTGGATAACAGATCCCATACCTGTATAAGCAAATAATATTTTTTTTTAAATAATATTTTGTTTAATAATAAAAAATAGTAAATTGCACTTGATGATATCTAAGTTTCATGAATCCATATTGGTGGCAAAACAATACTTTGGGGTTTATTTAATGTATAAATATTTTAACAAACTTTTAGTAATTTCTTTTAGTAATTTATAGAATAGCTAATTCTAAGCAACTTCTCAATTGGTCTTTATTTTTTCATAGTTTTTAAATAGTTTGCCTTTTTTTCTTACTCTTTCCAGCTTTCAAATGGGGGGTCCATCCAAAAACAAATACTCTGCAAGGCTACAAATTTATTGCTATTACTACTTTTTATAATTTTTATTTTTATTCAAGCCCTCTCTTCATATTGCAGTTTCTTATTCAAATCAAGCATAATTGCTAGGTTAATCTGGGCTTTGAATTATAATGGTGATGTTATGCAATGCATCCCCTGGTGGAGCTATCAAGTCCTGATGTAGTAGCCCACAAGCCTAGTCTGAATTTCAGCTTATACTTTCCTGCCACAGACTGATCTGCTCACTTACATTTCAAACATAGTAACATGGAACCATTCAGAGTGCAGAATATTCTCACAAATCTGAAAAAGGAGCAATCCAGCAATCAATTCAGTATTACAAATGTTAAAAACCACATTGGCCAAACCATAGCAATATAGGATAGAGCGCTGCCTGTCCTGTCACTGTGGGAGATCATTTGTCTGAACCAGTTAGGATATCCTGGCTAAATGACTTTGCATAATTCTCATGGCCCATCTATATAATGGAAAGCATCTCTGTAAATTTGATCAGAGCTAATGATATAAGTATTTAAACTTATTCATATTGTGGTGATTAGAGTATTGGTTTATTTCATTCCAGGAGATGGAAATGCACATAAATATTCATATGCCAAGATGCAATTCACAAATTCAACGATTATCAAATTTTGAGACCATTTGCACAACATACTGACTAGTCAAAGGTCATAAATCAGTATAATATGAGGAGATCACAACAAATAGATAGCAGCTTGCCACAAATCTACTTAACAGAAACTCTTAAACATTAAAGTCTAATAGGAATAGTCAACATTCCCCCACATTCATTGTACAAAGGAGGGTTGTTTGGTAGCTCAATGCTGCCACCATCAGATGAAAAGTGATAGGACACTACCTCTTAACACTAGTAAATCAACCAACCTAGCAGAACACATTACATTACTTTTAATTAAAGTTCAGTTTACTGAATAAAAGAGAGCAAAATGATAGCAACAGAATGTATGCTAATGCAGCGGCTTCAGTGTGTTCATTTATCATGGCACGCCCCTATAGACTCTTTATGGGAATTTCCAGAACACACTGACTTAAAAGGTATTATATATCTTGCTGCTGCAACAGTCAATGAAACAACATCATAAAGATTCCAGTGTATATCTGAAAAATCAAGTGTTTAAGGTAGCCCCAAGCAGGACTTTGTAATTAACATGTCAAAAATTGCCTATGCTTTGCCTGGTACATTAAATACCCTGGGACATATTCCATGGAAAGAAAGTCATTTGCAAAGAAAGGTAAATATAACTTGTGTTCCTAACTAGAAATATATTGTGGCTTTCATTTTTTAGCTCACAGGACAAAGCCATAAATAAATGTGTTCCACATGCCTTGGTATTTGCATAGCCGTTTGAATGGTGTTCTCTTGCTAAAGGTGCAAAGCGCATTGGGGCTTAAGTAATCTAAAGAAATGAAAATGTTGTCATCTGGATTCTGATTGGTAAAGGGGTCTTATAATTCAATGCTAAAAATTGTGATGTGTTTAATAGGGGCCATTTACATAAAAATGCAATATATGTTCTTCATGTTTAATGCCTTCAGTACTGGCATAGCCAAATAAATATTATTTTACAAGACTCTTTGCATTGACCCCACACAAAGGAACCACAATCCTTCTTGTTTATGTGATAATGCAATGGAGGGCACAAAACACAAGAACAAAACTCTGTCATGCTACCAGTTAGAGCTAGAAGTGGTGTGCAACAGAAATACCAGGACACAGTCATGCTGTAGATTAGAAGATGGAGAATAACAATGAGTCTCCATCTAGACATAAAGAATACATTTCATGACTTTCTTCAAGTTTACCCCCTCAAACAAAAAACAATAACTACATTTCCAGAAGAATAAATGGCCATATTATTACAGGCATAGGTTCAGAATCCAGCATCCCATTCTCCAGAAAGCTCAGAATTACCGAAAAATCCATCTCCCATAGACTCCATTTTAATCAAATAATTCTAATTCAAAACAATCCTATTGGTTAATGTTTACATGTTTTTTTAAGTAGGCTTAAGCTATGGAGATCCAAGTTATGTAAAGGCCCCTTATCCAGGTTCTAAGCATTCTGGATAACAGTTCCCATAGATAATTATTCCGATACAATGTATTTAGAATTTAATTGGACAATAAACAATAATTACCAGTGGTAATTATCCAACTGATTCAAAAGCTCTCCTGTAGGAAGAAGCTCATTATTAAACTACACAATGTTTCTCTGTCTCTAATATTTACCTAGCACTTAATGCTAATGGCACACCCTTTTCCTTACTTGGAAAAAAGCTCTAACGTCTCAGTGGTCATGGCTGTCACCACCATTGTTGTCCAATATTTTATTATCCCTGGTCAGTAAAATGATTCTTCACATGGCATGCCAATGTTAACATGGAAATAAACTATATGAAGACCAGTGTGGTTTTTTCCAGAAAAGGTGGCAGTATCTGTTGCTGCAATTGTTGACTAAGGGTAGGGACACACTGGGCGATTTGGGGAGTTTTAGTCGCCTGGCGACTAATCGCCGCGACTTTTCTCCCCGAATGCCTCCCCTCGCTCTGCGCCTGGCTAAAATGAAAAATCGCCTGCGCTAATCACACGCGGCGATTCGTTTTCCGAAGTCGCCCGAAGTTTCCTCGTGAGGCAACTTCGGGCGATTTCGGAAAACGAATCGCCGCGTGTGATTAGCGCAGGCGATTTTTCATTTTAGCCAGGCGCAGAGCGAGGGGAGGCATTCGGGGAGAAAAGTCGCGGCGATTAGTCGCCAGGCGACTAAAACTCCCCAAATCGCCCAGTGTGTCCCTACCCTAAATGATGTACTGGCTGAAGAAGGGCAGCTAGAAATGTGTATGGTCTAAATAGTAAACACCATAGGAATAAGTATAGTTAGTAACACAGATTAAGAATTTTGGAAAATTCTTGCACGTGCACTTTTATAAATAGACACTCTGAGTTCTTACTTATGAATTAAAGAAAATCCTGCGGTTAACATAAAATAAAATTTGCATATTCATAAATATGACTGCATTAGATAGGCCTGTGCCCATTTCCTGGAATAATAGCTGTCAGAACATACAGTTGGCTATTGTACTACAAAATGCTAAAACCTGACCCAGTATGCCAGTTGGTAGTAGGCCATAGTACACAAGCCCAGACTGGCATCATGCCACTGCATCATCGTCTTTCTGTGCTGAGTAAAACATGGAATATGTGATAGAGGCAGAAAGCCTTGCATATCTGGCTTGTTATACCATAGTCTGTTCTTCTTGCTGGAGAAAAGGTACAAATACAGAGCAATGTAGACCATGATTGGAAAAAAAAAAGTTTGAGGGGGTTTTTTTTTTCACTATTTTAGAATAATATAATAATATTTTATTTAATAGCAACACATAGACAAATAACAAATCATGTATGAATCTGACCCATTTCACTTCCCCAAAAATTTGCAAAATGCAGAAAATTCGGCAAAATGCATTAAAGTCTATGGACGACAATATTTATTTGACGCCCTACAAATTGTGTGACAAATTTTTTTCTGTGGGCGTAATTTTTGCGGCAAAACTCGGCAAACAATTTTGCTCATCACTACAAATAGCTTAAAAAACATATACAAATTGTAATGAATGTATATTGCAAAGTTGCTTAGAATTAGGTTTTCTTTTATTAGGTGCAAAATAAGAGCAACAAAATCATAAATGTTTGCTCTATTTTTGCTTACATTACCCTGGGTCTTTTTGAAGTATGCCATTGATTCAATTTTGCCCTGGGTAAATATATTTAATAGGGTAGGTGGTAATTAAAGTGCCTTGTGCAGACTCACTAACCATGGCCATTTCCAATATTTAACTATGTCTTTTTTTAGTTGGGGACATATAGAGCTGGAGGAATGCTAATTCTACAGATTATTTCTTCTATTTCAATTCTATTCAATTTAAGCTGTTATGCAATCAATGCATCGCTGCTATTCGCTTTTGTAAGTGTCCTCTTTTGAGAACATCTTTGATTCTATTCTGCCTTTCTGTCAGTGGTATGCAGATAAAAAATACCATAAAAAGCTAAATTTTCTAAATCAATTCTAAGAAGAGTCCTCAGCTAAAAGGTAGGGTATTATATGGCATTACAAAAAAGCAGGGTTTGAAGATCCTGCCTCGCTCAGCTCCTGCAGTAGCATATAAAAGATTCAAGGTCTTAGTCCAAGCACCAAGGATTTTTTCATCACAAATCATAACAAATATTTGGCACTTTGTACTCTGATAACAGCAAAGTGCATGAGTTGTTGGGAATATAACCAATGAACATATGTTCCGAATAGAAAATATGAGGCAACAGAATAAACAGCCTTGCCAAATACATGGCCTTTCCCTCCCCAGATGGAAAGATAATGATTCCTTGATTTGAAAATTTGAATCCCAGTATAAAGTGTTAATCCATTTGCACAATACACAAAGTGCAGGCAAATCCTAAAGCAAACTGCTCTGAGCAGAATAAAGACATAAATGAGCAGTCAGGGACTTCCAGCACGCACTTCTCAGAATGACGTACCTCATTTTCTCAGGGTCATACTGAGGAACCCGTGCACTGTACCATGGCAATGCATACATAATGTAAAGGTCAAACGTTGCTATGATGATTGCTTTGCCCGTGTGATTGTTTTTCCCCTCTCTAAAAGTGAAAAAGACATGCCGCTCTGTTTACACTGACTTTTGCAAAGTTAGGAGCACGTGCTGTGCCCTTCATTTTATTTTTAGATGATGTGCATTTCTTTTCATGGATTATAAAGATAAAGCTAAGCAAATATACTCCTAGCCAGATGAATCAACACTGCTCTCCAGTAGCCCTGTTTATTTAACCATCTGCAGCTTCTCTTCACGCTTCAACTGGATGTTTTTACAATCTCCAAATGTTCATTTTTTTGGGTCATCAGTTAGCAATATGCCAGTCTGCAAGACCTTGAGAAAACTACACTGCTCCAGTCTTCCATGTCCTTGTTATGCATTCTAAACAAGACAATCCATCAGCAGATATTTTTCTCCCAGCTAGTAGCAAGCTGTGTACTATATGAATAAAATGTTATATAAATAAATATATATATATATATATATATATATATATATATATATATATATATATATACTGGAATGCTGTACTTCTTTAATGTATAAGGCTATTAGAAGTCAACAAGTAGTTCTGTGACCATATAGATGCACAAGGCCAAAAGCCCATCAAGTTTTATATGCAGTAACCAATATCAACTTTATTAGGAATATGAATGCACTTACATGGCTAGTGTACTTTATCAGTAGTAGATCACATTACTTCCTATACCATTAATTAAACTTCTGGTGTCACACCCTTACTACACTGCATTCTTCTTCAGTTCTCACTTTTATAGTCTTCTACAATTTTTAAGAGGCAAACAAACAACTGCTTGCAGAGTAAGGAAACCTTTGACCCTCATTAGCTAAAGGGGTTGTTCACATTTAAATTAACTTTTAAGTATGTTTAGAGAGTGATATGCAGAGACAATTTACAATTTTCTTTCAGCAGCTCTCAAGATTGCAATTTCAGATATCTGGTCGCTAGGGTCCAATTTTATTTTTGCAACCATGCATTGATTTTAGTAAGAAACTGGAATATGAATGCGAGAGGCCCTAAATAGAAAGATGAGTAATAAAAACTAGCAATAACAATAAACGTGAAGCCTTACAGAGCATTTGATTTTAGATGGGGTCAGTGACCCCCATTTGAAAGCTGGAAAGACTTAGAAGAAGAAAGCAAATCATTTAAAATCCATAAAACATAAATAATGACGACTAATTCAAAAGTTGTTCAGAATTGGTCATTCTATAAAGTTAACTTAATGGTGAACTGCCCCTTTAATAACCTGTGAGTCTGTGGGGCATTTATCCTTATCTAGCTTATTTACTGTAAAACAGGACAAAAAAATGACTGTAAAGGAATGGAGTCCTGTTTACAAATGAGGGAGGGGGACATCTTACATCTGGTAAAAAAACACAAAAGGAAGATAAGAGTAGAAGTCTTATATAATTCTGAACACAACTTATTCTTTTACATAAGTCCAACATACATTGACTATAGATGCCACATATGGATTAAGTATTGTGAATCTGGGGCACAATGCAAATAACTCCAATAATTGCCAGGCTTTTGTTAAACTAAAATAAATGTTTTAATTCATTCCTTTAAAATAAGCTCATTAAAAAGTTGTTTTTTTTTTTACAATTTTGGCCCATTACTCTCCCAGCTATGCTTACTGCATGTCTTTGCTTATCTTACTCCCTGACCAATTACTACTCCAATTGTCTTGACTCTTTTTCATTTATGAAGCTTAATCTAACTTTTAAAATATTCATATCCCTATAAATGTTGCTCTAACACTTACACCTTTATATAAGTTACAAAAAGAGTACATGTGATCAGAATATATTCTACAGCTTTTTACATAATATTCCATGTGTTCAAAGTATGTTACAATTCAAAATTGTAAAATGTATATTTTGGAAGGCCTTCCCTCCTTCCTTGCACTCTTTTTTCTAATTATCTTCTGGGCTTTAGATCGTCAGCAAAGTTATGTGGGATGATCTTCGCACCATCTCTTTCACTTTGCTTGCTGATATACAAAGACGTATTTCGTTGTCAGGTTATATTTAGCTTGTAAAGGTGTCTTTTGTGCTGGTAGCTCTATAATATTACCTACATTGTAGGTTATTTAATAAATGTCAAGGATTTTTTTCAGGATTTATTGCATTTTGTGACTTGAGTGATACATTTTTTTCAGTAGAATCCCTGTTCATGAGCCCTAAATGTCTGCCTCCAACTGTTTTAGATTACAGTTCTGTTCTGTGAAGCCCTCATCCCAGAATTACATGTAACTAAATTCACATACATTTGTGTTTTACTATTTTAGACAGCTATCATTCTGATATTAAACATCACAGAAATCCAGGCCTATATATATAGTGGGACAAAGCAGTGGCAATCATATTAATCTTTTTCATTATGGAATGTCAGGTGAAACATCAAAAGTGTGACCTTCTGAAACCTTGTTATCAAGGTATTAATTATCTTATTCACAGTGTCTAGTGACAAGATGTGCAGGTTAAGTACTTGTAATCCTTCTAAACTTCTCAAAGGCTACTTTTATCTAATAAGATAAGTTTCATTAACAAATTGAAATCAATTTTCAAAAAATTCAGACCAGATATGATAACTTAATGGTTCTGAAGAGCATTACAGTAATAAAGTATGTGCTATTCTAGAACGGTAATATACATATTTCGTGGCACATATTTGGAATGCTAATTTATATTTAGAGTTGTATGACACTACCCTGCTTTTCATTACTTTTTTTTTGATTCCGCTATGCAAAACCATTTCCCTCATTACTGTAGTCAATTGAAGATATTTGATGGCCTCATCTGGATTAGAAAACTTTGTAATTTTTTTTTATAAATGTTCCTACAGTATACATGAGTCGATTCCTTGTATATTCTAAGTGTCAATTCCTCCATTCTTAAACAAAACTGAACTCCTTTGGTTCATGGGGCCATCCAAAATGAATGTGTAATTTAGTAAAGAAAAGATGGGCAGAATTTTTTTGCCAGGTTTTGCGGCCAATAGACTCAAATGTATTGAGATAAAATAATGTGTGGTTTGGAAAATGTTGCACAAAATACACCCATTAACATCAATGGGTTTTGGCAAATTTTCACAGATTTGCCCATCACTACAAAGTGTTAACCAAAGACTTTGTTGGTCCATTAATGTAGTCCATGGCCAATACAATTTTACAGGCTGCCATGCAGGTTGTTGCATGTGGAGGACCAAACATTTGCATTAGTGCTACCTGGCTCTTGACATGGATCACTTAGCATGCCTAATAGGCATCTTTATATGTAAAATCAACCATAAAGCTGAGTTATAAAATAGTACAGTATACAGGCCTGGATTTGTGGAAAGGCCACCTAGCCCCGGGCCTAGGGCGGCAGGATTTTAGGGGGGCGGCATGCTGCCCAGCCACACCCGCATTGGTTTAAAAACATTGGGAATGCGCTGGAGATACAATCATTTTTAAATTTCCCATGTGCCAATCACCATTGATGATGAAAATTTGCACGAATAAAGGGGAGGGGACAGGGGCGACGAACGGCAGTGGGCCTAGGGGCGCCCACTATGTAAATCCGGCCCTGACAGTATATGTAGGTGTATATGTAAGTGTGAGCCCACTTTCCCTGCTCACCCCCAAATTATGCAATGCAATGCATGAACAGAAATGGTGACTGATTAGCAGTAAGGAACTACTGTCCTAATACAAAACTTAAGGCCCGGTTATTTCAAAGAGCATACGGATCAGTGCAATTGCTGTGTAATTTTCCATATTTTTTACCTAGAATTTAGCATTTTTTCTCCATGATTTCAGTGTAATTGCGGCTGCAAGGGGAAGATGCTTCCGAAGTGTTGAAAGGAGTGTAATTTTGTGTGCATGTTTTGATTAATTAGACTGGACTTTTTCATCTAACTTGCTGTTAAAATAAGGTCTGAGTGATTTTTTTATGGTGTACTACAGATCACTGGAATTACTGCCAGCTTGGCAGTAGCTCCAGGGTTCCCCTATGCCAATAAGCAAACTTTGCACGAGATTCAGAACAGGACGTATCAGGACAGAGTGCCAACTATATTGAAGTACAAGGAGCATATTTTGATATTTCATATCACGCATCAACTTCAACCATTTTGAAACCATTTTTGAAATTGTGAATCATATAATTTGATGTTTATTTTAAAGCACACTATGGACTGAGAATGTGATTTAGGCTTTATACAATATTCACTCTAGTTTTTAACTAGTAGTAACTAATTGTGTTATTTATTTATTGTTTTATATTCATGGCTGGCCAGAGTAGTTGTGTATGTTTTAGGGGAATAACTTTTTTTTTAATATGGTGATTCCTATCATCTTAATTTATATGTAAAACATTTATTTACCCTTATTTAATGTCAAGGTATTTTTATCACACCATTTTCTTAGTTCATATGGCTAACTTATTGGTTATGTCCTGTGGGTCCAAAGATTTGTAGTGTGCTTGGTACCTTAGTTGTGACCATTGGTATCAATGATACCCTTTGGTATTGTTTGTTTCATAAAGGTGAGGAGTGCCAGCCTGGTGTGGAAGGTTAATGACTGTGTTCCCCAGAGGCTCCCCCCCCGGTGTTTTTTTTACTTGTTGTAAAGTCTATCAGTATGTCCAAGATCCATTCTGTTGGTCTAAATGTTCCGTAGCTCTATGGTCAGATAGTTCGTAAGAAGTTTAGGGAAAGACATTTTCAGGTAACTCAGTGCATGCACCACATCAGAAGTCTCTACCTGACATGTTTAACAATGCAATGCCAATGCATTCACCACTTGAAAAGTCTCTACCTGTGTGTTTTAATGCAGGAACAATCTATTTTGAACAGTACCTTGTTTTAATTGTTATTCTCCAAAGCCGGAATAAGTAATACATAATCAAAGAGGATTATGGACAGCTACCCCTTAAAGTTTGAGTCTTAAAGAATGTACTAGACTATATTAAAATTGTATTTGTATCAATGGTATAACTACAGGCCACTGCCCTCACCTATTTGCATCCTGTGATCACTGTTCCCAACACTTTCCACCCCCCACGCATTTAGCTCTGTTGTGGCAGGAACTACGTTGAAATGTTACTAAAACATTATGCTTACAAAAGTTTATTTTTGCCATTGTTTTTTAATTCCAGGATGTCCTGCAAACTTGGAGTTGTGTATAAATGTTATAACTTCAGAAAATGTTCAAAGGTAAATCTATATTCTGTTAATGTAAATGGAAGACAAGATGTGGGTCCTAGAGGAAAATAGGTATAGGTATGTGTCATAATACAAGCCTGTAAAAGTTAATAAAACAGGTCAAGGTATCATGAAAAAAACATTTCTGCCAGTACCAAAATCACATACGTAACAGGCCTCTCTTCACTAAGGTCTGGAATCGGCCATGTCTATAGGGGTCACAGCATGTAATGCCCTGCTCCAAGCCCATAACAGCCATTCCATGTGGAGGGGGAGCTGTTCTGACTAAACTTGGGATTTACTAAGGAGGACCCATTTCCATGGGGGTTAATCCCGTTTGTTTCCCATTGCCTCCAGGACCAGGAAACGGTTAGTATAGGTTTTCTGTGTTTTTTACTGTTTTTTTTATAAAATGTTTGTATTTTCTAATGAATGTCTTTCTGTAACATCTTTTTGTTAATTTGCGCTGTTATACTGTGAGCCTTAACCCTCTGAATACTAAAAATAAACAAATTGCATAAATGCAGAATAGTGTAACTCTTCAATTTGCCCTTGTCTCTGTCATTTGCACCCACGCTAACTTTGTTTCCCTGTACCACTCTCATTCGGAAATGTGTTGAATCCCTCCATTTCAATTGTTTTGAGAGCTTTGTGAAAATGATATCAGATTCACAGGGAATCCTTTTTCTGACACATTTTCATGAATGTGTTTCACTTTTAAATAAATCCCTGAAATTTGTAGTTTCGGCTACCACAATAACTGCTGCTTCATACAATCAGAGGCAGAATAAGTATATTTATTAATTAATTACACAAACAAGTCACAAACAAGGGTTCTTTTCTTTGTATTGCCTCTAATAAGGATTAATTATATCTTAGTTAGGATCAAGTACAATGTACTGTTTTTTATTATAACAAAGAAAAAAGAAATTGTGTTTAAAAATGTGAGATATTTGTTTAAAATGAACTCTTTGGGCGATTGGCCTCCCTGTAATTTTAAGCTTTTTGGATAATGGATGTCTGGATAATGGATCCCATACGTGTATTTATATTATGTTTCCTTTGTTACACACACAATAGAATTGTGTATATAAAAACATAGGGTATATTCCCATTGGTGTGGGTGACACAAACTTTATGGAATGCATGTTTTCCTAAAACTTTGGAGAAATAGGATGAGCGCACATAGTTACATAGTTAGTTACATAGTAGTTACATAGTTAAATCGGGTTGAAAAAAGAGAAAGTCCATCAAGTACAACCCCTCCAAATGAAAACCCAGCATCCATACACACACCCCTCCATACTTTCACATAAATTCTATATACCCATATCTATACTAACTATAGAGTTTGTATCACAATAGACTTTGATATTATGTCTGTCCAAAAAATCATCCAAGCCATTCTTAAAGGCATTAACTGAATCAGCCATCACAACATCACCCGGCAGTGCATTCCACAACCTCACTGTCCTGACTGAAGAACCCCCTACGGTTCTTCAAATGAAAGTTCTTTCTTCTAGTCTAAAGAGGAGGCCTCTGGTACCCAGCGCCGATCCGCGCCTTTATGCCGCCTGAAGCGGCCTTCCGTTGCCGCCCCGACCCCTCCTTACGGCGCTCACATTTTCTGCGCAGGAGGGGGTCGGGGCGCTGCATGACGCTAGTGCAGAGAGCGCAATTGCGCTCTCTGCACTAGAAGAGCCGAATTTCCGGGTTGAAAACCGGAAATTCGGCTCTTAGTTACCAGGAGCGGCATTTTTGCCGCCCCTGGTAACCAGGGGGCGCTGCCGCCTTAGGCGAGTGTCTCAACTCGCCTCATTGGTGGAGCGCCCCTGCTGGTACGGTGATCCACATTATGGGTAAAAAGGTCCCCTGCTATTTGTCTATAATGTCCTCTAATGTACTTGTAAAGTGTAATCATGTCCCCTCGCAAGCGTTTTTTTTCCAGAGAAAACAACCCCAACCTTGACAGTCTACCCTCATAATTTAAGTCTTCCATCCCTCTAACCAGTTTAGTTTTTTCATAGGGAAAACAAACAAAAGTTCTAAGCATCTTTCCAATATATATTAAAGGGCATGTAGAGGCAAATAAATAAAATCCCATTTTTACTTTCTTTAATGAAAAATATACTTTATATTAAAAAATATCTACCATTTTTATAAGAAACCTGACTGTATGCAGTGTAATTTCCCCTTCATTTACTTGATCTGACTACCATGGATAGGAAACTTCAGATGGTCCCTCTGCAGGGAAAGGATCATACTTTCAAACAGCAGTGGAGCCCCTCCCACCTTACTTCCAAGAACTCAAGCAGTTTTGTTTGTTTCCCTGTAGAGCAGCTAGTGACCGTGTAGAGATTCATATCCGCAGCAGTCACAGCAAGTAAATTAAGTTGGAATTTCACTGCATACAGTCAGGTTTATTATTGGGGATGGCCTTTTTTTTTAGTTTGGAGGATTATTTTGCTGCAGCCACTGGTTCTGGAGAGTTAGAGAAAGTTTGTATTAAACAATACAAAAACTATAAAATCCACATTAGATTACATGACAACACAGAGCCCAGTGCAGTCTGGATTTTCTGATTATTAATCAGTCTTGCTGTACTGGCTTCTGGCAGATATTATTTGACTTGTGCTGTTTTAATAATTCATGATGATCCCTAAGCCTCCCAACAGCAGCCCGACCACACTGAGCATGTGCATGGTCTTGCGGCATGTTTACTAACATTGGAGATAAATATCTGGAGAGATTTCTGGAGATATCCATAGCAACCAATCAGCAATTAGATTTAAACAGCCACCTACTATGTTAGTAAACATGCCCCTGTACTGAAAGGATGTTTAACAAAGTTACAAGATGGTGATCCCCTGTGGCCAACTTTGAAAGCATAAATCATTTGTTTCATTAGGCTTTTGGTGCAGTAAGTTCATGTTTATGTTTAGAATACAAAATACAGCATTTCTATTATTATATTTTAGACTTTAGTTTCCCTTTAATTACATTTTAATGACTATAGTGATTTGTAAATAAGAGCAATATTTGTCTTTACTGTAGTTTATGACTAGATGTACAGGTATGTGATTGTTATCTGCAAATCAGTTATCCAGAAAGCTCTGAATTATGGAAAGGCTGTATCTCAGACTCCATTATATCCAAATAATCAAGATTTTTAAAAAGTATTTCCCCTTTTTCCCTCTGTAATAATCCTTATTGGAGGCAAAACCAGCCTATTGGGTTTATTTAATGTTTACATGATTTTCAAGTAGACCTAGGGGCACATTTACCTAGGGTCGAATATTGAGGGTTAATTAACCCTCGATATTCGACCGTCGAAGTATAATCCTTCGACTTCGAATATCGAACTCGAAGGATTTTGCACTATTCCTACGATCGAACGATCGAAGGAATAATCGTTCGATCGAACGATTCGAAGGATTTGAATCCATCGATCGAAGGATATTCCTTCGATCAGGAAATTGCTAGGAAGCCTATGGGGACCTTCCCCATAGGCTAACATTGGCCTCGGTAGGTTTTAGGTGGCGAACTAGGGGGTCGAAGAATTTTTTAAAGAGACAGTACTTCGACTATCGAATGGTCGAATAGTCGAGCGATTTTTAGTTCGAATCGTTCAATTTGAAGTCGAAGGTCGTAGTCGAAGGTCGAAGTAGCCCATTCGATGGTCGAAGTAGCCATATTCGACCATTCGAAATTCAAACTTTTTTTCCTCTATTCCTTCACTCGAACTAAGTAAATGGGCCCCTTAATGTAAGAAGATCCAAATTATGAAAAGATCCATTATCCGGAAAACCCCAGGTCCCTTGCATTTTGGATAACAGGACCTGTACATGTGAAACAATGTTGCAGCAGTCGGGTCCAAACCAAATAAGACATCAGTTCCTGCAAAGTCTTGTATTCTCTGTCATTGAAGGGCACCTATCATACAAATATTGTTTCCTCCACTGAAGGTGCAGACTAATTGAGCCCACTCTCTGGTTTTGGAAACAAAAGTATTCTGTCAAGATAGCTTTATTTGGCTTGCAATGGGAGGGAACTGGTGCAATCAACAATGCTGGGGCACACACATGAGCATAGTGAGCCCCAGTGCCCCAACTTGCTCATTATGCACATGTATATAACACAGGATTGGTTGAGAGTCTTATCAAGGAAGAGCTGCTGCACTGTGCACCTGACTCACATATTAGCGAATAAGTAGGGCCCATAAGGGAGAATGTGACCATTGCTCCCCCACCCCTCACAAAAACAGTACTGTCAAACACAGAGGTTTCTACATAAAAGAAATGCAAAGAAAAAAACACACATTGCTCCCATTTTTTGTGCATTGCCCACTGTCTTTCTTAAAGAAAATTAGGCTTATTGTACTATTAATCCATGCACCACAGAAATACTTTATATTTTCCTTTTTCTCAAACACAAACATTAACGATATTCAAAAGTTATTTCAGTGTTTTCATTTTAGTGTCAGTGTAGAAGTCATTTTATTTTTCCTTTTTTTTTCCTTTTTCCTTTTTTATTGTTACTTTGACGTGTATTCATTATTGAGTATTTTATGGTACATTAAAATGCTGTTGTTATCATGGCAATATTTCAACACCGACTGTAACTACATATGTCACCTTTGATATGTTATGTCAACATATGTATATTTGAGATGTTTATTGGAAATAATGTTCTGTACAAATTATTTGCTACATTCAATAAAAATGTATTGAAATAAAAAAGTTATTTCAGTGTAATTCCATTAAACTTGTTTTGTTAATGGAAAATAATGAAAGGCTTCGGGATAATGAGTGTTAGCAGAGGGACATCTGCTGGTAATAGGTGCAACAACATGATGATACTGCCACACGTTTACGTGTTTAGCAACCATTAGATAATAAGGAATCTATATATGATCATGGTGGCAAATGTGTAGTTATTATTGAGTCAGATTTATTAGCCATGACTTATGATATCTGTCATTGTGATTCCCTGCTCTATTCAATAAGTGATGGCCAGCAAGAATCCCTAGGGTGGTTGGAGAGGTGAGAGGGAAACATGGGAGGCACTGTGACATTGTTCTGTAACTGTTGAGAATTCTAAATTCTCTATTTTTTAAAAGGCCCTTTTCAACCAGATGACTTACTTTCTTATGTAAATGAGGAGTGGCTGTTTCTAGTGAACTTTTTTGTAAGACTGTGTCTGGCAATTTATTGCTTTATGCTAAAAATTGTCCTTCTCATACCATCAGGGATATCCCCACTGGACAATGATGCTTTATTTGAAAAACATGCCAAGGAGTTAAAGGGACGATTCTTAAGGTGGCCATACACGGGCCGATAAAAGCTGCCGACAGACCAAGTCGGCAGCTTATTGGCCCGTGTATGGGGGCCCCCGACGGGCTTCCCCGATCGAGATCTGGCCGAAAGTCGGCCAGATCTCGATCGGATGGGGTTAAAAATCCCGTCGGATCGCGGCCGCATCTGTTCGTTGATGCGGTCCCGCGATCCGACCGCCCGTTTGGCGAACGCTAGGATCCGATCGTTGGGCCCTAGGGCCCACGATCGGATCAGCCCGATATTGCCCACCTCAAGGTGGGCATATCGGAGGGAGATCCGCTCGTTTGGCGACATCGCCAAACGAGCGGATCTATCCGTGTATGGCTACCTTTACAGAGATCTTATTCCCCAGATGCTATGGAGAGGGCATATCGGAGGGCCCATGCTATATATATATATATATATATATATATATATATATATATATATATATATATATATATATATATATATATATATATATATATATATATATATATATGACACTGAACCCCGATAATAAGCTTTTTTTAATCAGCCTGTCTAATACATTCGGGGTCCCATATACCTCAAGAGACTGCAGACAATGGAATGACGGGGAAACGGAGGCAGCAAGTGACAATGTCCCCGTACCTGCACAAAACGAGCCGAGAGACGCATGACGCTCCAGGATGTCGCGGAGGAGGGGGATCAACCCCTCTGTCTTCTCCGAGGGCCCCACAACACGACTCCGAGCTCCACCAACAATCAATTAAGATTTCAAACGGCACTAGGCAGGCACTAAGCATAGAACCACTAGCCGCTCATAAACGCAACCATATGGACATCAAAGGAGTAGAGGTGGGTCCTACCCAACACAAAATCGCTCTCTTCACAGACGATGTGCTCTTAACGATAACCAACCCACAAGTGTCCCTTCCTTCCTTACACAAACTATTAGACACTTATAGCATTCTTTCTGGCTATAAAATTAATGTGACGAAGACTGAAACACTTCCTCTATTTATCCCTACTCCATCCTTGGAAGCACTACAGGCCACTTTTAAGTACAACTGGAAGAAAGACTATATCACTTACTTAGGAATAAAGATCACACCTAAATTTGGAGATCTTTTCAGATATAATTTCCCACCTTTGATTCTAGAGACAAAATCTAAACTCCAGAAATGGGCAGGATACTCCATATCCTGGATGGGTAGAAAAGCCTCTCTAAAAATGTCCATCCTCCCAAAATATCTCTATCTCTTTGAGACTTTACCTATCCCTCTCCCCTTGACAGCGCTGAAGGAGATCCAGACACTATTCCATGTCTTCATATGGGGAAAAAAGAGACATAGGATAAATAGGAAAACCTTAACAACTCCGATACAAATGGGAGGCATGGGGGCACCACAGCTTCAACACTACTATGAAGCAGCCCAGATCTGCCAGGTACTGGCATGGTCACTATGGTCCTCTGATATTGTATTGGCAAATATTGAAACATACCAATTTCAACCCTACCACCCTAATGCATGGATCTGGGCCACAGAGCATACAGTAAAACTTTGGTGGAGGTTAAGGTTCAAATGTAAGTTAGCATCAAACCTACTACTCTCACACCTGAGTAACCCTCAATTCCAGCCAGCATTAATCCCGCAATAAATACAGCAATTGAAAGATGCCCCTTTTTTCACTCTAAGAGATCTGACCTTACAGGCCAATGGTACTTTCCCAACGAGAGAAGCGTTAGGGATAAAATACCAGGCCTCCCACTCTCTCAGACAACAGGAAAATGTCTTTAAAATTGTAATGTTTTGGTATCACACACCAGTTAAGCTTAACAGGTTATTCCCAGAAACTCCCTCTAACTGCTGGAGAGATTGCGGGCACCAAGGGGATTTACCCCACATATTCTGGTTCTGTCCTCGATTACTAACATTCTGGGATGAAATTATAACCCTGCTAAATCAGGTGACCCATCAAACTCTAGATAAATGCATTCTACACATACTTCTGGGGAAACCGTACAAGCAATTTCCAAAGCATATGCAAAAGCTAGCTAACCAGATACACTCAGCTGCCCGCATCTCAATTGCAGCCAAGTGGAAGACCTCCTCTATCCCCTCCCTCCAGAAAGTGAAACAAAGGGTTAATGGTATCAAACAATATGAATACAATTTGGCAAGGATGCAAAACAGAATCCCCTTATATCTCAAGATCTGGTCTCCATGGGAACTTTTCTCAAACCCAACTCAGCCGTGATCTCCAATCACAAACGGTATGCAGGGCCGGAACTAGGGGTAGGCAGAGTAGGCACGTGCCTAGGGCGCAAAGGTGAAGGGGTGCCAGGCACATACTTACTCCTACCCCTAGTCTAGTCCCTTCCCTGCCGACTTGTTCCCATCTGTGCGTGTATGCATGCGCAGAAGCGCTCAACCAGCCGGCGCAGCAGCCGGGCAGGCTGCCTAGGGCGCCTGCCCGGTTTGGCCCGGCTCTGACGGTATAGTAATACAAATTGCATTCAGCGAAATTAGGACCCCCTCCCCTACTGGTCCCAATCCCCTCTCTTTAGTTGGATTCTATCTGTCCTTTTTTCCTCCTTTCATTTAGGGGCCAATTCACCAAGCTCGAGTGAAGGATTCGAAGTAAAAAAACTTCGAATTTCGAAGTGTTGTTTGGGCTACTTCGACCATCGAATGGGCGACTTCGACCTTTGACTACGACTTCGACTTCGAATCTAAGGATGGTCGTTCGACCATTCGATAGTCGAAGTACTGTCTCTTTAAGAAAAAACTTCGACCCCCTAGTTCACCATCTAAAACCTACCAAACCCAATTTTAGCCTATGGGGAAGGTCCCCATAGGCTTGCCTAAATTTTTTTGGTCGAAGGATAATCCTTCGATCATTGAATTAAAATCCTTAGAATCGTTCGATTCGAAGGATTTAATCGTTCGATCGAACGATTATTCCTTTTTGCGCTAAAATCCTTCGACTTCGATATTCGTTGTCAAAGGATTTTAATTCCCAGACGAATATCGAGGGTTAATTAACCCTCGATATTCGACCCTTGGTGAATTTGCCCCCAAATGTTTGATCTTATATAATTGTTTTAATGTCAGCTGTTGTATATACGGATTAACATGGATAATGCACATAAGCATTGGATAATAGCATGTAATTGCGACCTCACTTTGCTCCTTAAGATCCATATGTAAAAATTGTATCAAACATGTTAATGCTTTATCTTTCTTTGATGAAAAATAAAATATAAGTTACTAAAAAAAAAAACAATTGGCAAAATGTAGGTTGAGCATCTGTCTTATTCATTAAACTGATGCTGAAAAAACGGTATACTGCTTGTTTAAAGGAATCCTTATTTAGGCATTTCTTCTGAAAAAGGAGCCAAAAATAATCCTCCACTGTGGTCCTACCTGTCTGCTATTAGGTTCTGAACCATTCATTGATAGCGTAAAGTGAGGAGGGAATACCTTGGACTAGGGGATTCTCATTGAGGTAGGAGTAGGCCATTCCCAGCCCTGTATATGCTATTGGTCTGTATTTATCATTAAACAATAGTATACATATAACCATATCCATCAGTTATACAGCAGCCAATGCTAGCAGGATTTCTATTATCAGTCCATCCTGTTGACAGTAAATGGATGACAGCTACCAATGCTTAAGCAGTGCTAAATGCATTGTAAATATCAGAGTGTAAGTAGTAAAGGCCATCCTCTGGGTCTTAAATATCAAGCCATTCTGTATCTCAGCTGGCATTATCAAACCTCACCTTTATCACAAGCTACAAGTTACAGGCGTGTGGTTTCTATATAAAAATGTATGACTCAAACCTCTTTAATGTACACATTATAATTACACCAAATGCTGGTGATGTGCCCTTAATATTAAGAAATATGATCACCTTTACAATATACACAGTTGTTTTCTCGCTTTTGTTGTAAAGTGAATTACGTTTGTAATACTCCATCATGGTTTAAAATTTCAACGGTATACTTGGCATGCTAATGGTTTCAGCATTTAAAAGGAAGCCTGATGATAGCAAAGCCTTGAGGATACTTCTGAACATTATCAGAAAGTATTTCATTTTAGCATGAGGAAGTACATATCCACGGAGCTAGATGTACTTTATACTGTACCTAGGTAGGTTTCAGTTATATTAGGCTTCATTTTAGGCCTCAGGATAATATAGAATAACTTTTAATAATATCTATTTAAAAGGCAGAGAAACAATTACAGATGTAGCATGAATTCAAGAAAGTCACTTTCAAAAAACAAAGCATTCCCCCCCGCACAGTTAGTATATCTCCCCCATGAGGGATGTATCCCCCCCCCCCGGGGAGATGTCTTATTCTAAAATCAGTCATCAATTCTTTAAATTAGCTGTGTCTGCTACAACACACATCACATTTAACTGCCATGTCCTTAAATGGACTGAAACATGTGGCAAAGGCTAGATCCTAACAGGAGGTGATATTAACCCTCTGGTTATGTAATAAAAGGCACTAAATTTGCCAATGGGCAGTAACCCATACCAACCAATCAGCAGGTAGCATTTACTAGTCATCTGTTTAAAAGGAAACATCTTATTGGTTGCTATAGGTTACTGTTCCTGGGCAAACTTCATGCCTTTTATTACATTTGGGGTATAAGTTCTAATTTAGACCCCCTCCCCACCAAATGGGGAAGAAAACGAATCTTTCCAGCAAATTAACAACACACTTCTATATCAATTCTGAAGACTACAAAACCTATATGATCCATAATGATGTTCATCCCTACACTGTACAGACCTTTCACATTTGTATACAGTATACTCTCATATTGACTATTTTCTAAAGTAGAGACCATTATTTAAATAAACCAAAAGCTTTTTTAAGAGGTCTGTGAGTTCTTACTAAAAATAGAGGGGGAAAATGCAATTCTCCGCCAATTCTTTTCAGAGCATAAACAATACTGTTTTGCTAGAAAGATCTTAAATATCTTGTGGAATTTAAAGGAAAAGTAACCCAAGCAAGCAGCTACTCCATTTATTTCTGTACACATATCTACTTTCACCCATGCAAGGAGGCAGGAAGAGTAAATTAAGTGGATTGCTTCTCTACAGTATGAATTAAAAAGACGAACTGTTTGACCCAACAGAAGCAAGTAGAGCAGACCTTAGCACAAAAGGAACCCATAGCAAGCCTCTCTCATCCGCCCCCTTTTCCCAGACCTACAGGAATGCTGTAATTAGGTACAAATTTTTTTGCATTTACCTTAAAACATTGTGAAATATTCTATAAAACACAGAAGTTTTGGAAACAAATGTCTTATTATTCCTCTAAAACATATTGGCAGTTTTGTTTTTGCATGGGTTGGTTTAAAGGGTAAGTAAAAAACAAAATAAAAATTTGTCTTATTAAAAAAAGCAGAATTCTAAGAAACTTTCCAATATACATTTATTAAGAAATGACAGTGCTTTTAAAGTTATTTGTAAAAACAGTTGCTATTGAAAGCAGCATTTGCCTAACTCCTGGTTGTTTTTAAACAATGTTGCAAAAGTCTGAGTTCCCCTGCAAAGACAGTTCTGTTAATCCTAGGGTTGCCACCGGTTTTAACCTGGACAGCCCGTTTTTATGAAGTGCTGTTTGGGTCAAAACTGGCTGCCCGGTCTTCCAAATTTAGAAAACCGGACAGGATTTCCTGAGATTGACATGGCAATTGGCTAATCACCACATTATAGCCCCGCCCTGACGTCACAGTCCTGCTTGTCTCATCATGGCCCGCTACATCACGGCCCGGCCCCCCACTATATGACGGCCCTGCCTCCCCCCATATTTCTTTAGGGGAAAAGGTGGCAACCTTAGTTAATCCACTGTCTGTGCTGTCTGTAATTGCCCTATTGTTATAAATGTAATAGCAGTAGCACATTCTACATTTCAACTTTTAGCCTTCCTATTTTGCCTCTTTGTGACCCACAAATAAAAATTGTCTTTGTTAGGGTGTCCCAGCATTTTTAAAACAAAACAGTGTCACACTGGCCCGGTCCCGGTCACCGGGAAATAAAAAGTATTTTCATCGACGTGCAGTGCTGTGTGAGCATGGGTGCAGAGGGGGCGCCATGTACACATGCGTGCCAAGGGGGTGCCGTGTGCTCATGTGCGCTGAGCGGGGCCTTAATGCAGAGCGCGTCATAGGAGGGGGACTGGCTAGAGGGGGGCCCTGGTCAGCAGTCCCAGTGGGCCCCCCAGTCCGACCCTGCATGCCACACAGGTACTGTTTTCCTTAATGGGTCACATGAGTAAAAAACCCTTCATGCTGTGTTTAGTGATGCTCAGTGTGTACACTGGCACAAGAAGATGCCAGGGAGGTACCTGATTACCTAACAATTATTTTTCGTATATATGTTAAAAACATTTATTACCCCACAATCATTTTTGTATATATGCTGAAACATTGCCCACATGGGTTAACATAATAAAATGTGCTAAGTATCTGACAATGCAGTCAGTTAAAAAGGAAACAGCTGAAAGCCATGAACAAATAGAGCTCTAGCACTGGAGGGAGTGGTACTTTAGCTCCAGTGAGACTGGTAGCAAGGGTTTAAAGGGGAAGGAAACCTCCTCGGCGCTAACCCCCCACCCCCCCTCCCGTGTATTGCCCCCCCTCCCTCCTCCCCCCTGGCCTACCCCTCCCGCTGGGCAAATGCCCCTAACTTGTTACTTACCCTTCTGCGCAGGTCCAGTCCAGGGAGTTCACAGGCGACATCTTCTTCCACGCGATGTTCTTTCTGCTTTGACCGGCGCATGCGCAGTAGGATCGTTTCGCCGGTACGATCTACTGCGCATGCGCAGTAGATCCGTACCGGCGAAATGCTCCTACTGCGCATGCGCCAAAACGCCGGTCAAAGGAGGAAGAAGATCGAGTGGAAGAAGATGTCGCCTGTGAACTCCCTGGACTGGACCTGCGCAGAAGGGTAAGTAACAAGTTAGGGGCATTTGCCCAGTGGGAGGGGTAGGCCAGGGGGGAGGAGGGAGGGGGGCAATACACGGGAGGGGGGGAGGGGGGTTAGCGCCGACGAGGTTTCCTTCCCCTTTAAAGATAAGTAAAATGATCATCATTACCCTTTATTTATATGATGTCTCATACAGCTATTCCTCAGACAACTCTAAGGTTTTTGTTTTTTTTTACTAAACTCAGAATGCAAAAATCACGAAAAATTCATGATTTGTTTGTCATAAAATCAGACTTTTAAAAAATCGGGAATTTTTCGGAATTTATTAAACCCTGAGGATGGAAAAGTCTGAAAATCCGGCATCTCAGACCTGTCATGGTTGCATATAAGTCAACGGGAGAAGTCCCAATGATTTTTTGATGTGTGCTGGGTTTCGTGCAATACCCCGAGTTTTCGGAAGAAAAGTCGAAAAAATCATGAAATTCGTGAAAATCGGATTAAAAAATCTGATTTTTACCTGCAAAGCCAATTTTCAGGAAAATGTAATAATAAATAAACATAAAAAACCCCAGCGGATTTGATTGGAGTTTGTAGCAGAAAATATTGAGATACATTCTGAGTTTGATAAATAACCCCCTTAGAATCATCAGAATGGGATGTTTATTAGTGTTACAGGGGCAAGTGGGAAACATGCATGGGAGGGAAAGGCTGTGGGCAGAGTCAGGCCCATTATTCACGCGCAACCTTAGTCCACACTAATACCTAGGGACATATACCCTGTAATAAATCAGAGGCATATACCCAAACATGACAATAATGAGACAGACACATATTTATATTTAAGAACAGGCTTTTTTATTGATACTTTGTTGAACCTTATATGTTGATCCAGAGGAAGGCAAAGAAAACCCCTCAGCAAAACAGGGGCCAATTAGTCTTGCTGAGGGAAAAAAAAATTCCTTCCTGACCCCAAAATAGGCGATCGGATTGCTCCCTGGATCAAACTCTCTCTTTATATATAACATAATATCTAAATAGTAATACTAAAATTGAAAGTCTGTACTAATAAACACTGTAATATCTATAAAGTACCTACATTTTAAAATCTATACAAATATATTAAAATATAAACATCTTATACCTGTGACCGATTATCAAAATATTAATACTCCAATATTATTACACTGAACTTAATGAAAAAAAAATTATTCATATTTAAATATAAAACACCAATATCTAGTAAAGCATTTAACATTCCATGAATATATTATAATATAAGGATTTAAAAGAAAAAATCTAGAACATACATCAAATTATCGATACACGAATGGGATCCATCCCAGAAACTCATTACCCAGAATGCTCTGAATTAAGGGAAGATCATCTCCCATAGACTCTAGTTTAATCAAATAATTTAAATTTTTTAAAAATGATTTACCTTTTCCCTGTAATGAGAATACTGTACCTTGTAAAAATATATTTTTAAATATATATAATATATGTATATATATATATATATATGTATATATATATATATATATATATATATATATATATATATATATATATATATATATATATATATATATATAATATACATATAATTACTCGTTAGTGGAGACAAACTAATTCTGTTAGGTTTAATTAATGTTTAAATGATTTTTAGTAGAAATAAGCTTTTTATCCAAATTACAGAAAGACCCCTTATCCGAAAAGCCACTGGTCCCTAGCATTCTGCATAACAGGTCCCTTACCTGTATTAAAATACTACTTCACTAAATTATGCAATATATTTATCAATGTTTAAATATAAAACACGAACATAGAGCAAAGCATTTATGTTAAATTATATACAAATAATAATCAGCATTTAAATACATAATTATCTATGTAACCGTTTCAAAATATTATTCCTAAAATACTTCTATAATAAACTATACTTTTTTCTTAACTATCAGTACAGGTATTGGATCCATTATCTGTAAAACCAGTATCCAGAAAGCTTCAAATTATCGGAAGGCCATCTCCCATAGACTCCATCAAATAATTCAGTTTTTTAGAAACAATTTCCTTTTTCTGTGTAATTATAAAAAGGTACCTTGTACTTAACATATAATTAATCCTTACCAAAGGCAAACCCAGCCTTTTGGGTTTAATTAATATTTATAGGATTTTATAGTAGACTTTAGGTATGGTGATCCAAATTAAGATTCTTTATCTGGAAAACCCTGAGGATTCTGGATGCAGGTCCCATACCTGTATTTAATTTAGAACTCTATAACATATAGTATTAACATTTCGATATAAATCTCTATGCAAATGTATTAAAATATAAATAATTAAATATAATAATTTACACTAATAAAAAAGGGCAATAAGTTATATCCTAAACTCTATAATAACATTTGTCAAAAATATGAATGATATATTAATAAAAGGATCAATGTGGAACTTATGGGAAGTCTTTCTTCCACATTTTCTTCATCCGCAGCTTGAATGGCAAGACCTAGAATTAAAAAAGAAATAACATTAGTTCTTATGCACTCCTACACTGTCATTAAAGTTTGTTAGTTGCCTCCAGACGTACATTCAGTCCCACAAATGGTGTGTAAATTCTTCCAGTAGTACAGCTGTATGTATGTCCCACAAGCCATATGCTAATCCCTTCAGTAATATGGATGTCCCCATGCCCTTTGTATTTGCCCCACTTAAAGTTAATGTATATCTTATATATAAATCTAACACTTTGAAAAATCAATTTCAGTCATACTACAGGCCCTCCTACCCAAGGGGGCCCATTTTATTAGTTTACCACCCACCCTGCCAAGTAAGTAGAAAAAAACTTCATCATACCACTGATCTACCCCAAGTACACCTATTATACCCCAAATATACCAACAAATCACCCAAACCCCAACCTACTTCCCCACAAGTTCTACCCCCTTTATAGCCCCCCTGCCCCACTGATGGCAGCCTATAACTATAATTTTTTACCTTGTCTGGCCGAACTTCCTCTGGAGTTGGGGGTTTGGGTGCGCACTGGGAGCAGAAGGCTGGGCTGATATTGGGGGCACGGAAGTAAAAAAAGTCCCTCTGTCTTGCGTGCCACCTGATGGCCAATCCATGGTTGGGATGTCTTTCACGCTTCCATACCCAGTGGGTTGGGTTATCTTCCATTGCCTAAAGGAAAAATAAGCATTTTAAAAAACTTTGTTTTAAGAATCAAGTTTCAGTCCACCTCTGATAAAATGATTACACACCATTCTGACACCATCCATAATAATACGTCAAAACTTAGTCTTGTACTATAGGAAAAAGTGCACAGCAGCACAGGTTTCCACTAACTTAGACTTACAAATGACATTATTGCTTTGACTACAGGTAAGTGTTAAGCAAGGATGAATATTCCCAGTACCATGTTATTTCCAACATTGTATTATTAATGACTCATCTATATTCTGTGTGCAAATTCATCTTCTCTATCTTTTTAATTTAATGCACAATATAGTGACATCCATTATAGGACAAGGAAAGTGTAAATCACTGTGGGGAAGGAGGCAATTTTTTAGGCTCCCCTCGGTGAATAAAGTCACTAACATTTAGATCCTTCTGGTATAAAAAAAAAAAATCAGCGGCCTGGAGTATTTTCCAGTGAGCACTGCACTGCCTTCTTCACTGAGCTCCAAGGGAACCTTTGAGGTTGTCTAAGACCATTCTATATGCACAATATAAGAACATGCAAAGCAATCCTGCACAGCAGCAGAACTTCAAAGACCAGGGCCCCAGCAGGAGCAGCTGCAGGATAAATCAGACCTGCCCCCGTGAAGCACAGGTGATTTTAAGATCAGGTTAAACTATTTTTGAAGCAACACATTATTTACCCCATGTGCCTGGCTTAGAAATAGGAGCAGCAGGGCTCTAATACATCATGCTGCAGCTCAGACTTGAAGGCACATGGGATTTGCTGCCTAAAATACTAGAATCCTAGGTCTGGCCATTCCTGTCAAGTCTTACAGGTCAGGGAATAAGTAAGATACACAAAGTGCATAAAAAGAGAAAGTCATCAATTATGACAGCTATCCTCCACATGGGAAGCCCAAAGTACATTTGGGAAGTACCCCTTATTCCCATGAATGAGCAAAAGATCTGAAACTGTATATTATGATTGGCAAAGTAATACCCACCTCCTCACAGGATGTTCTGCTCACCAGGGCTTTGAAACCCATCCTCACCCACAACTCCAGTTTGCAGCTCCTCAGCTCCTGCCATTTTACCCAAAATTCCTCCCCTAGGCACCAGGGGTAAATCAGGTCATGGAAAGGTGTCTCGTCTTCCATTTCATTGGCCAGAAGCCTAAAGGTAAAATACATTATTGACACACAACACTCCAATGCAAGGGAACCATATTCATTCTGTATAGTAACAGATTTGGGACCGGTTATCCAGAATGCTGGGGACCTGGGGTTTTCCTGATAATGGATCTTTCTGTAATTTGGATCATACCTTACGTATACTGGAAAATCATGTAAACATTACATTAACTCAATAAGTTGGTTTTGCTTCCAAAAAGGAATAATTATATCTTATCCTACAAGGTACTGTTTTATTATTCCAGAGAAAAGGAAATCATTTTTAAAAATGTTGATTAAAATGGAGTCTATGGGATATGGCAGTTCCGTAATTTGCAGCTTTTTGGATAACAGGTTTTCGGATATCAGATCCCATACCTGCAACAAAATATGGAAACTGAAAATAAAACTACTGACCCTCTGTATCCAATTTCATGTGTTAAATTTGTGTTTTATATGTACATGCAGCTATTTGATCAGCACTACTCAGATTTGGAAATGCACAGAGGTTCAACCCAAGATAGTGGCAGTGAGAAGTGTACAAGCAGCACTTGACATTTGACAGGTGGTGGGTTTTTTAAACACAATGATCTACTGTGGGGTATATTGATCAAAAGGTAAAATAAGTCACCTTAGGGTCCCAGAGGGACAATCTGCCTCTGTCCAGTTGTTTGGAAAATTTAAAGCATATTTAATGTAAAATAAACTCTCACATAAATATGTATCAAATGGAGACCAACTCTACCTTTTGATAAATATGCTTTAATAGCTTTTAATTAGATTCATTTCTATACAGGTTTGTATCTCCCATAAACATGTTATGTAATTACCAGCTCCCTTTTGTCTATCATTTATGGTGTAAAGAAAATTACTTACAGGGCTGCGAAAAAGTTCATCATGGTGTATTCTTCTTTCTTGAGCTCGGCGCGCTGGAGATAGACCTTCACCATAGCCAGAAGGTACTAAAGAGACAGAAATATAGTATTTTCAGGCCATTTAACATCTCTCACCTTAGTGCAGGAGTCCCCAACCTTTTTTACCCATGAGCCACATTCAAATGTAAAAAGAGTTGGAGAGCAACACAACCATGAAAAAAATCTTGGGGCGGCTAATAAGTGCTGCGATTTGCTATTCCGTAGTCCCTGTGTAGACTGGCAGCCTACAGGAGGTTCTGTTTGGCAAAACACTCTGTTTATGCAACCAAAACTTGTCTCCAAGCCTGAAATTAAAAAATGAAGCACCTGCTTTGAGGCCACGGAGAGCAACATCTATGGGGTTGGTGAGTAACATGTTGCTCGCGAGCCACTGGTAGGGGATCACTGCCTTAGTGCAACATATTAAGCCAGGCAGGTGTATTTCATGTATAATTCCCTTCATTCTGCCCAATCAGTACAATTTATTTTGTACATTTTATAATTATAGAAAATTAACCTTTAACTTAAATACCAACATTATGACTGATTTTGTAGTCCATCGTCATCTCAGTGTATTAATAGAAAATTTACCTTATCTGTCACCTTCCTGCATGAGTCCATGTCCAGGCTTCTACTGATCCGTGGATGTTCTACAAAAAAAAATTTAATTAAGTTGTGAGCACTAAAGGTAAGAAATATATTTTAGCACAAATCAGACTGATAAACAATACAAGCCTCATTGATGCCATGCTCTTTTTTTGATTATTTTTTTGGACAATAGCTACACTGTCATCCTATAGTGTCAACCACAATAATAATGTCACTCGCTGCTATGGCTGGACAATAAGCAGATATGACACTAAACACTGGGGCAGATTTAAAACTGTTTGAGGCTTTCTGCACATAGCATTGTGCCTCCCCACTATGATCCAAGGTGCAGTGAGCAGCACTACTGGTGCAATGGTGTCCTGTAACTCACATCAGCCATTGAGCAATTTTATATTGTGCCACCTAAATTGCATACCAATGGTGGGTATACAAGTTCCCATTTACTGTAGCTGCAATTTGATTAGTTTACAAACAGGCAAATAGAGTTGTTGTAAAAATTACTACTTTTCATAAATAATGCTATTAAAATAGGTTCCACCATTATTTTGCCATGTGTACCTTGTTCATTTTATGTAAATGCAGCGGAGAATAACTTCTATTTTATAATTTGTGGCAAAGTTTGTAGCAAACTGTTTCCTGATTACATAAATGCTAATATTTTATGTGGATATATTGATTGTGCTTATGCCACCCTATTTTGGTGAAAGTGCAGGAGAATACATACCCAGCAATTGGTAGAAATTGATGCTGGTGACTGAAGCAGGTTCAGGCCTGAAAAGAGGATAAAAAATAGATTGTCAACTTGCAATTAAATGATAACATTTTCAATTGGTACTAACAATGGTGGAGAACTAGAAAGATGAACTAGATAAAAATCAACTATATCTAGGTATTTAGCTTGATATTCATTATTATGTGTCATTGCCCTAATGGACGTGAGTTGATTTCTAGATATCTCCTTGATTCTGCCAGAATATATCCATTTTTGCTGTCAGTGCCAGTGCACCTATAAAAGTTTTAAGAAAGACTGTATTTGATGGCTTTATAACTTAGCAATATACAAAATTGTGTGTTCTTGTGTGCCCTGGCAATCCAACCTCTTCCATTTTCCTAAAAACATAAATATATTTCCATTCACTACCTGGCAGTATCTACGGGGCCTTCATTGGCCTCCTCAGTGCTTCTCTTCTTCGTCGATTCTTCGAGGTCAGGTGTCAAAGACTCGGTATATGCCCTTTTCTTCTCTTGCCTAAAATGAAAATATTCCACATTTAAACTTTTTTATTTTTGCATCTCTATACCTAGGTATTTTGGTAAAGAGTAATTATGAAGCTAATAAGAAATAATGGCACACTAGGAAAGGCACTATTCATTTTTACTGCCAATGCAAGTACTAGATAAGGCATTGGAATGGTGAGTCCTGCAATAGATTTATTAATCTAAGCTCTAATTAATCCTCAATGGAGGAAAACAATCTTGTTTAATGGTTAAATTATTTTTTTTAGAAGACTTAAGGTGTTGAGATCCTAATTATGGAAAGATCCCTTATGTAGAAAACACTCTGAAATATAAGGGCTATTTCTGAAATATATGAAATAAGAAATCATGATATTTGACCGTTGGTATGGACTCCCAACTGTATTTGCAACCCTCTACATAGCATTTACTAGAATGCAGGCCAATTTGGCACATACTCAATCATTTATACCCATATTTTAAAATTCTCTTACTTACCTACTAGCCATTATCCAGTCAGTGGCAAATCTGTAAGGACTGAAAACCTAGAAGAAAAAAACCTGCAAAAAAAACTGTTGGGTGTGCAGTGAAATGAGTGTAGGTTGTGTTAATGTGTAGGGATGATGCTGTGTGGGCTAAATATGTGTCAGAAAGTGCAGGAATATGTTTAGCAGTAAGGTGTGTGTATGTGTGAAGTATTTAAGGGATATTTTGCTTTAAATCGCGTTGAAATCTCCAAAAATCTCCAAAAAATCAATGAAATCACTCCTCAGCACTGATACTCCTCTAACAGTCAAGACCGTTATGAAGCTTTAGCTGCCTGAGCCAATCAGATTGCGTATAGATGGCATGTGCCACCTTAGCTTTGCCAGCTTCAATTACTGGTCACCTGTTTAGAAGCAAGCATCTTATTGGTTGGTCTAGGTTACTGCACCTGGGAAAACTTTGTGCCTGGGGATAGACTCATTGATATTGGGGTTACTTTGTCAAATCATATGCTAGAGTTAATGGATCACTAAACACTAGGGCGAGAGCTACATTTTGTCTCAAGCAACCAGCAGTACCCATCAAATAACACTGAGCCATTTCTTAATCTCTTACAGCTTTCCAAGCCAAACAGCTTTTATAAATAGTGTTATTCATATTCATATATATATATTATGCGTTGTCTGTATTCAGGCCCCATACTTTTGATATTGGCACATGAAGCATTGAGAGAGCCTACTGTGGATTCATCAAATTCAATGGGGCAAATTCACTAAGCCGCGAAGCGCCGAACGCTAGCGTTAATTCGCTAGCGTCTGGCATTTTCGCTACTGCGCAAATTCACTAACGAACGCTGGCGTAGTTTCGCTAGTGTTACTTCGCAACCTTACGCCAGGCGAACTTTCGCTAGCGACGTAACTACGCAAATTCACTAACTAGCGCAGTGTACTGAACGCTACCTTTTACGCTAGACTTCCTTCGCCACCTCAGACCTGGCGAAGCGCAATAGAGTAGATAGGGATTGTTTAAAAAAAAGTCAATTTTTTTCTAAGTCCCAAAAAATGCTGGCGTGTTTTCTACATGATGGCTGATAGGCTGAAAAAGATCGAAAAATTTTTGGGGCTCCCCTTCCTCCCCCCTACATTTCATGACTCATGGCAACTTACCTAGACAGTGGGCACATGTGTAGGGCAAAATAAAAATTTTATTTGCTGATTTGAAGGTTTTCTAGGCGTTTGTAGTGCAGATACGTGTTCCTCCATTGAAATTTGAATTTCGCGCCGTATGCAAATTAGCCTTCGCTAGCGTAACTTCGCTTTATATAGCGAATCAACGCTAGCGCAACTCCGCAACCTTACGCTACCCCTGTGCGCAACTTCGGATTTTAGTGACTTTGCGGAGCCCTGGCGAAACTACGCCTGGCGAAGTGCGGCGAAGTGCGGCGAAGTTGCGCCTGGCGCAACTTCGCATCTTAGTGAATTTGCCCCAATGTGATTCAGACTCGTGACTTAGAATTAGAACAAGGAAGTAAAAAATGTTTTCCCCTTTCCACCCCTAATTTGCATATGCAAATTAGGATTTGGATTCAGTTCGGTATTCGGACGAATCTTTTGCGAAGGATTCGGGGGTTCGGCCGAATCCAAAATAGTGGATTCAGTGCATTCCTACTTACAATATATATCAGTATATATCATCTTTCCTATTGCTTATTGTCACTGTGTTAAATGGGGCTCATGGGGGTCTAATGGCACACACAGCTTATGACTTGGTAGTCAGATCACCTGGCTCGCTTGTCCCTGATGCCAATGCTGTTGAATTGCCAGTGGAAGTGGAATGGGTGAAGAACACAAAGTGCTGACAAGTGAGACTGCACTGAAACATGCTCAAGTGGGTGTTCTATGAGCAGGATCAGCGTCGGACTGGGCCAGCGGGACGCCGGGAAAAAAACAGTGGACACCGACCCTCATGGGGCCCCGCCAGCCAAGCCCCCCTCCCCGATCTCCAGGCCCCCAAGTAAAAATTCATCGCTGCACCAGTAGCGCATGCATGTCGGCATTCGCGCATGCATACCGGCATTTGCGCATACACGCCGACGTGCACCAAGAAGTTCGGGCATGCGCACGGGGGGCCCAGAGTATAGTAACCCAGTGGGCCCCCCCATGTCTAGTCTGACCCTGAAACTGATTTTGAGGCTTCCATTTCATTTTTTTTAATTGCTTATATTTGTAATCAGGCCTTTTAGCATTGATGTTGTATTCCTACTGCCTGGTTGCAATTGCTCTTGATGAATTAGTATGTACACAATTGCACATGCATGTTTTGGCAAATCAAAAGAAGGTCTAAGTGGGTATTGCAGCATTTTTCTCTGGGTGTCTGAGTGGGTATTGCAGCATTTTCCTCTGGGTGTACTGAGTGGGTACTGGAGCATTTTCCTCTGGGTGTAAGTCTGTTGTGTCTATCGCAGCCCTGTGTGGCAACCCTGGAATTAGTGCCACATTCAGGGTAGCAGCTGCTCCAGGATACTTTTGCATCAGTAGGAAGGAACACTTGCATGCAATTCAGGAGAAGAGACAGGGTGGGCATAATGAACCATGACACAACTATAAGCAAGTGCAGGAATTGTGTTTAAATGCAAAAAAACACAACAATTATAGTAATGCAGGCACAGTCACAGTGGGCCCCTGAAATCAATGGGCTCTGGGTAAAGTTCCTTTATAAAGGCAACCCTGTGATTGTTTTAGAGGCCATGAAATATTTTTTCTGTAGAATCCATCAATATCTACTCCTATTTTTTAACAAAGATGAATATCCTACATAAGAACAGGATCGTGGTGATGGTTTCATATATGCCATTGTGATATATACAAGAAGTTATTAATCTTTCTGTATAAAGTAAAATACCAGGTGTGATTGTTTGCCCCCACACAATGATATAGAACAAAAGTCACAAGTCACGCAGTCAAAAATTTGTAACTAGTGAAGAGCAAATCTGTCTGAAACATTTGTGAAACTACAGGAAAGTTTGTGAAACGGCAAAAAATGTGTGAAACACGTTAAAGTCTATATTGAGCAACTTTTTTTTGTAGCAAAATAATTTAGAGTCTTTTCACTGCACCTTTTTTCTGCTTTTGGGCTACCAATAAGAATTTTTCCTTACTTTCTAGTGTTGTTGATTGTGTTGAGCAAATCTGTGGCAACATTTGAAAACTGGCATTACAAATTCACCTAATTGCATTAGTCATAAGGCAATGGAAAGGCAAAATCACTTTTTTCTCTCGGACGCTACTACACACATGGCCTGCATTGTTACAAGACCTCCTATCCACTATGCCAGTGTTGTCCAATTTCTGTGGTACTGGTATGTGGTGGAGGTCCAATAATGGAAGCCAGTGTTGACCACTGCCTGTTTTTAAACCACACCCACTTTAAACCACACCCATGTTACCACAAGAACTTTAAGACCAAATCCACATTAATGGTGGTAACACAGCATAGAACCAAATGGTTGGTGCTAACTGCAGGGTTATCACTTATCACTCATATATGAGACAAGTTTATTATGTCATATTAAAACATACCTATCAGGATCACTCTAATATGAACAGTTAATACTGTGCTACATATAGTGACACAATGTTGGTGCCCCTCCAGCAGTTTTATGAGATGTGAACAATGTGGGCATTTTCAGTCTATGTATGAGATTTTGAGGTGTAAACAATGCAGGGGCGAGTTAATCTCAGTATGAATACCTTTTAAACGTACACAAGATGAGCAGTCACAGCAGGCAGACTGTCATGTGGGGGGCCACACAAGGAGGGGCCCGTGGGCCACCAGTTAGACAGCAATGCACTATGATATAACTACTTTTTCAGTAGTAAAAAAAGGCTCTCATGTTGTTAATTTCTTAAAAACATATCTGTGATTTTTGACATTACCTCTGGTCATAGTATCTACTACTACAGTATGTTGCTGTTTAACCAAAAAGTACCATCTATACTTTATATATTACAAACACAGACACAACTAATAATAGAACTGACCCCCAACAGATAATATCTCGGTGCTCAAATCCCAATGGTTAATGTGGGTATTGAAGGAGAGGGGAAGATTGATGCATGTTTTCCTTGTCTACTGTGAGTCATTCTTGTGTACCGCACATCTTTTTAGTTATGCGCAAAAATCACTGCAAGGCAAATGTTTGTCGCTGTTTCAAAAAACTTTTCGCTGATGGCGAAACTCAGAAATTTGTGGCAAAACCATACATGGCGAAAAATTCACTCCTTAGTATTTGTAACTTATACTACGAGGCAAGGTTTTTATCTTGCCTCAGGCAGTAGAGACTCCACAAGTTACTAAGGATGGCAAAAAGCTGTTTCTGGTAACTTTAAAAGAGACAAATTTCCACTTTCCAATATTCGTTCATTAAAAATATTAATGGTTGTAAAGTTACTTGTACATGTAATTGCTATTGAAGGCATTATCTGTCACACTGTTTATATTTTCTGTATTTCAGGAGTCCTGAAACCATGTAGCAGATTCCAGCTGATTAACACATCTGGGGGTTTTCTGATATGGTGTTTTAAGGGATCAATCAGAAAACAATAAGAGAAACAAAGGCTACTTTGAATTGCAATTATGCTAATAAATAACTTTGGGATTAACATTTTTAATGAATGTATATTGGAAAGGTGCTCAGAAATATATTTCCATTTGTTATTCAAAAAATGTTTTTGGCCAGAGGACCCCTTTGACAATTTGTTGGAAACACTAGTATTTTATTGTATTTTAAGTTTTAATAAATAGAAATCTTAATGCCTGTTTTACCTTATCGTTGTAAAATGCAGTTATATCACTCTCTAATAAATGTCATCTGAATTGTGGAATCTGAGTTGGCATCTGAGCATGTGCAGTACAGTATTTTCCATGATCCCTTGCACCCATCCAGGTGCAGTGCATGCCCAGTATAGTAGAATTCCTGACAAAACTATACATGTACTGCCAAAAGGGATCCCTGGGAAAGAAGAAACATGGAGGTAGAGCACAGAGCGGAGATGGAAATTAGCAGTGCATTTTACAAAATGTGACTTTCCTTGTCCATTAACAGTCAATGGAAAAAGGCTGGTAAGCGAGGAGCTTTTGGCAGCATTGTGCAAGGTAAATCACTCAGCATTGCCTTATGGGCAACTTTAGTAACTTAGTCATATTTGTGATTCATATATGCAGCATCTGTGTACTGTGTAGATCCTGCTAGTTAACTGCAAGTGCCTTTGGTCTATATACAACCAGCCCTTTCAAGCTCACAATCATAGTTTGGAAATTTCATAATACATATTGATGAGTTGGGCCCAGGAGTTCTACAAAGGGAAAGTACATACATACATCAGCATTTAATTTGTGTACGACACATCTATAGTTTTTCAGTAAGACCTATGCTATGCATTGCGATTCAGAATAGGTTATAGTAAAGGCGCTGCTTCATATGGATGCTTTTATGTATGAGTCATTATTAAAATGCACATCACCTCAGCTGTATAGGCAATATATGTACATACATGAATACACAAACCTTTCCTTTGTGGTCATGCCTCAGCTGTTGGGTTATTTATATGTTTTATTACTAAGAGGAAGCTTTTGGCCAAGGTTTACTTGAATACTGGGCATTCAGACCAAACATAAAAAACACTGACCACACATCAGAACCAAAGTTTAATTCAAAATACTTTTAGAACTGGGTTGGTATCATTATATTACCCGACAATGGTTTAAATTAAGAACCCCAATCCTCCCACCTCTTGATGCAGTTCTGCACCACTGGGGCAATGAAAAACTTCAGCAAACCAGAACACATCAGAGTTTAAGGTTACACACAATAACAAATACTTCCATACATGTGTGATGTGAAAGCACAATAAAAAACTTAAACGAGAACACATGGTCCCCAGCCCAGCTTGACAGATGGAGGGGGATGAACATAAAAAGGGTGTTGTGATGTTCATACAGGTTTCTCAAAGAAGAAAGGGAGGATGACATTATGCACATAATGATCATAATAAAACCACACTGTTCCAATACATACAGCCTTTAAAAAGAAGAAAGGGAGGATTACAGCATACACGTGACAATCATAACCCTGCACTTACACATTGATAACATATTTTAAAAAAAATTATGAAATTAGTGGAATGGAAAAAAGTAAGGTTAACCTCAGAACAAATTAGAGTAAACCTGCTCAGAGTGCTCTTTTCTATTTACCTTATTTGTTTCTAGTTATCATTTCTTAAAATGCTAATACACTGTACAATGAAATTGAAACACCAGCACCACCTTCTGGTCAGTTCTGTCAAACAACCTGACAGTAGGGAGAAAATGAAAAAGAGGAAAGTATTCGGATTTTGTCATGCATAGAACAGAGCAGGGAAGAGTCATCTAACATTTTCATATGTGGGTTCTGGTTTCAGAAAAATAAACAGTATTTTATTTGTTGCAACTTTTGCTCCCTTTGTCATTCAGGCTGTGGTGTTTTCAGCAGTGAACTGTAGAGGAAAGTTCCTTTAGTGTTTAGTGTTTTTGCTTCTCTTTGCTTAGCTTTCTTATTGCATCATTCAAACAGCAATAAAGGTGCTGATCACCTTACTTATCAGAAGACCAACCAGTATCTTAATGTTCAAATGAGATATATCAGCCTGAATTGATTACATAATACAGTTTAATCTACTATGTTGCCACCGTAGATTGAATGCTAAAGAGGTAGGGTCAATCTATGTTTGCATTAAACATAATGTTGATGTATAAACTAGCAGGAGCCAGGAAGTGTGCAATGAAAGAATTAATAGTACTGTATTATTTAGCTGTAAGAAGCTTGACAAGGATATTGCCGGTATTGCACTGACCTGTGACTAGCATTGTCGAGGGGATCAAGGAGAAATTTTAGGTTCAGCTGGAAATTTCAGTCCTGGCACACACATATCAGACATGCACAAGTAACCACATGAATGCTGATTCTGTGTAGAAAGCAAGAGTTCTTGGACAGGACTTGCAGTAATTTTGTCATTGTGCTACATTATGGAAAACACTTGCTCCAGTGGGAGTTTGCTGACACCTAGAGGTGAAAACATGTGTATGCATCTGGTTGTCACACAGTACTTTTTGTTCTCAAACAATAAAGTGCTCATATGCCAAGGGGAGCAATGTGCAAAGCCATATTAAGGCATTTTTAGCCTACAATGAACCTGGATGTAACAAAATGTACACGTTTTTAAATTAACTAAATAAGTAGTGCATATTCTCACAATGCACTGCCACAACACAGCAGAGCAGTTTACTTTGCATGGAGTGTAACTTCAAATCTAATAATTCCAGTGTGCATACATCCACTGCCCAGTAAAGAGGTCACAGTAGAGCCAGTAAATTCTGTGTGCACTGTGGCATAAAGTGGAACAAGGGCTAAAAAAAAGTGGTTGATAAAGTGTTCTGAAGTCTAGGGCTGAGATGAACGCCTGATTGGGCCACAGATTTTGTACTTTTCAGGAGGGACACAGATTCTATTGAAATTCCAAGTAAAGGTGTTGTACCTTGTTAGCCAAAGAGTTATAGGAAAACTAGAGGCCAACCCTACATATCAAGCACCAGGCTCATCCATGGAGAGGTTTTGAGTGTGCTGATGATTTCCTCTACACTGTCCAGAACCCTGTGCCAAATCATCTTGCCATTGATAACTGTACTGATTTTACTTTCAAAAACTTTTCCTAAAGTCCTTTGCTCCTTCTTGCCAGGTACACTTCTAACTTCTTCCTCCATCTAGGATCAACTCTAATTGTAAGTGTCTGTAAAGAAAAAAAAAAATTTAAAATGGGACATGGTTATTTTTGTGCCAAAGGTGCAACATTTTTGAGAATTGGTCATACCTACAACATTTCTACTGACTATTTTTTTAAAGGGAATGTCAACCCAAAAAATTATTTTTGCCTAAAAAACAGAATTCTAAGCAACTTTGCAATGTACAAGGAAGCTGATTAACAGACCTGTCTTTGCTGGGGAACCAAGACATTTGCAGCATTGTTTAAAAAATAACATCCAAATGCTGCTTTCAATAGCAATTGATTTTACAAATAACTTTAAAAGCACTGAACATTTTAACAATATTTAACAAATATGTATAAGTTGCTTGGAGTCTGCGAAGGTTATCATTCATCCAGGTCATGGTTTATCTAAAGTAATAAGTCCGATCAACTGGACTTACTGTATTTTTTCTCTTGAAGACGTTTTGCTAGTCATCCGACTGGCTTTCTCAATTCAACATCAGGTTTACACATGAAGATGTGCAAGATAATGCACCGGGTTTTTTGGACTGCTTGGTAAGAATCAGAGAGGTTAGAAAGCTGGAAATAGCGGTCTACAGGAAACCAACCCACGTGGACCAGCACCTGCACTTAAAATCTCACCATCCACTAGATCACAAACTGAGGATAATCAGAACACTACAACACAGAACAGAGGCTAAGGCAAGATACTTGGAACATCACAGAGGGGCCTCTAAAACTTGCAGGTATCCAGATTGGTCCTTAGTTAAGGGACAAGGAAAGCCCAAAGATGATAATGAGTGCAGGGAAAGGCTCACCTCAATAAAGGCTAATAGTGCTGTAAAGTATTTCTCCAAAGTGCTAAGTATAGAAATAGCGAAACCCAAAAAAAGCATCACTTTGCCTCCATGACCGAGACTGCCTTGAATGTGCAATAGGTAAGCTTCGAATTTGGAGAATGCACACATGATATATGTTGAAAGCACGCTTTCTTACATGAGAGCAATCTTTCTTTCCAGAACCAGCACAGGTAAGCGCAACTGAGCGGGTTGGGAAATATTGCACATCAGCAGATCGTTGGGAAGGACGCCCATGATGACGAATTCCTATTTAAAATGGCGAATAGGATGGGTTACAAAAGTAAGCAATCAGGGAGAGCAGGAGTGCTATTAACACAATACAGGAAGTAAAAAATGGCTTTCCTTGTCCTTTAAAACCAGGAGAAGAATAAACAACAGTGAAGGTGGAAAGCAGGACAGATGAAAGAACTTGGCCCTCCCATATATTTCTGGAGTGTCCGAAACACTTAAAAGTATCTTTGGTCAACTGCTGTAAACCCAACAGCAACTGGTTCAACAAAAGACCCAACCCAAAGCATAAAAAGCTAAGATTGTAAGGCATGTAGGTATGTAGTGTAGTGAGGAGTGCTCGGACCTGTAAATTCAGACTTAATAAGGCCCTTGAAGAACTGTGTACTTACCGACTCTTTTGTGCATTTCCCCCTATGAATGGAGACCCTGTCATTTATGTAACATAGGACCCTTCAACTGGTATTGAAATAGTGCCTCCAACACTCACTGGGGGTCATTTATCAACACTGGGCAAATTTGCCCATGGGCAGTAACCCATGGCAACCAATCAAATTGCTGCATTCATTGTTCTACTTGCAGCTGGCTTTAAAAAGCTATTCACAAATTGGTTGCTATGGGTAACTGCCCATGGGCAAATTTGCCCAGTGTTGATAAATGAGCCCCACTGTCACCAAATGTATTTATACAACAGTATTTGCCCCCCACTGTGACTTGACTTACAACTGCTATTTTAGTTTGGGTCTCTCCTACTAAAGGGAAGCTCTGCTGGCTGAAACTTGCTCTGCACAAGGGGTACCAAAACTATTACTCACCTGTTCTGCAGGATACTTTTCGTGCTAATCACATGAACAGCTAGGGGTTATCAAACAAGGAGGGTGGGTCCAAACCTTGGCACCAACTGTGCCCACCAAGATGAGTTCAGGTTTACCGCAGACCAATGCAGGCCCTGACTGGTAACCTGTGGGTTTTGGCAAATGCCAGAGGGGCTGCTGTAAGGTGCCTTATTGTTTAGTAGGCTGATCTCCCTAAACGCCTTCAATGACTCTGCGCCAGCTAAAATAAAAACCCAGCGGCGATTCATTTTCCGAAGTCACCTGAAGTATACTCGTGAGGCAACTTCGGAAAACTAACCGCCGCGTGTGATTAGCACCGGCTGGTTTTTTTTTTCCATCTTAAGCCGGTGCAGAGTCAGGGAAGGTGTTTGGGGAGATTGGTTGCCACAAAGACAAGGCGATTAGTCACCAGGCGACCAAATCTCCCCAAAATGCCCAGTGTGGACTTACCCTAAGAGTGACAGTGGACTGGGGTACAGAGCCCAAGATCTGGTAATTCCCGATTTCTACACAAGTCCCATTGCATGCTGGGTATTGTAGTCTTTACATTAAATGCGGCAGTTGGCATATTGTTAAACAAAAAACTACATTACCCAACATGCAGTGGGAGACACAAGCTTGGCACATTAGGTCAAGAAAAACATTGGCTGGTTTCCAAAGTACAAACCAGCCAAAGGCCCAAAATGTAGCCCGAATCTGTACCTTGGCTAGTTCGTACATTCAAGGCTAGCCTGGCCTTTCAATTAGTAGCCCAATTTGGCTGGAAAACCCTAAAGTTGCTACACGAAATACATCCTTTGTGCTTTTATCAGCGGTATGAGCCAGTGAATAGTATTAGTAACGCTGCCTATGGGCGCTGTGCCAGAGATGCCCGTATGATACTGTAGGCGGGTGAGTGCAGAGCATCCGGGCTTCATATATCCTGAGAAACACCACAGGCGAGTCTTCCCCATCCATAGAGGGAGCTTCCCATTCCCAGGGCCGCTCTGTGCTTCCCTCTCCTTGTTTGGGATATACGGGAACTGCAGCGCTTGACATTTCACCCCCCTGTGTGAGCGCAGCACTTGGTCGCACCGGTTTCGACGACTTTTGTTTATGTTTCCCTACTGAGAGCCGAATCTCCTTCGGGTCCGGCTCCGAGACACAAGTGATAATGGATTCCAGGCCCGGCTACCAGCGAGGGAACAGTAACCATCTCGGCTACGGGGGCTCGGCCTCCAACTCCCCGGCTCTGACTGGTGCTCAAGCGGCCCGAAGGCGGAAACAGCCCCTCCGACCGGCGGACTTCAAGTTACAGGTCATTATCATCGGCTCCCGAGGCGTCGGCAAGACCAGTCTCATGGAGAGATTCACGGACGACACGTTCTGCGAGGCGTGTAAATCCACAGTGGGTAAGAACGGGCACTGGTGTCTCTCTAAGTCTAGGAGCAGCGTGTGGCCCTCCAGCTGTTATATCCCCTTTATTGTCCCCTACAGTGTGCTGCCAGTTGTATTTGTCAGGCTATTCACTAAGTGCCAGTTACTAGCTGCCACTCAGACACATTCACTTGATAGACAGTCAGTAACACCAACAAATGACATTGATTAGTTCTGGTTTATTTATCTTTGTATAAGTTGTAATGAGCAGGGATCTCTACTGTTGTACTGCTGTGTGTTTCTATATACAATGCCCTTGTACAATGCTCTAAAATGTTACATCTACAGTTGTACATGTGAAGTCTAATGGGCATTCTGCTGGCATCTGTCTCACCACTCGTATTTAATGGAAAGTGCCCTGGCAAGTGGTCACAGGAGGCCTCTGTACAAATCCCTCGGCGGGGGGCATCGTCCTCTGCTCTCTGGGCCCTGTGTATTTCTGTTCTATTTACTTTGGCTACTTATTCTATTCTATACATGGCACAAGTTTTACATGTAGAGTTCCAAATGTCAGCAGGTTATGTAAGTGCCCCTTTATCTAAGCTGAGCCTGGTGCCCAAGCAAGTGGGTAGAACTAAACCCTAAAAATCAATATGGCTAAACATGCCATATTTTATATACTGCAATTATTGCACCAGCCTAAGGTTCAAGCTTCTCAATAGCAGCAATGATCCAGGACTTCAAACTTGTCACAGGGGGTCACCATCTTGGAAAGGGGCTGTGACACTCGTATGCTCAGTGGCTCTGAGCTGCTGTTAAGAAGCTAAGCTTGGTGGTCGTCACAAATTATCCAGCAGAAAATGAGGTTGGCCTGTAATATAAGTGGATGCTACAGGGCTGATTATTCAATTCTGATGCTATTGCACTGGATTCTGTGCTGTCATGTAGTAATTATCTACTACCAATCAGCCTTATAGTGTGACATTTCTTTTCTATGTGTACTGTATATTGTGAGTTGGTCCCTAAACATAAGTGACAGCAGCACAGAGCATGTGCAGTGAAACAGCAGAAAATAAGATTGGGAGCTACTGGGGCATCTTTGGAGACACAGATCTTGCCTTGGGCTGGTACAGAAGCTCAAAACATCATGTTCAACATTTCTACCTACTTCTTTAGCTAAGCTTTAGTTCTCCTTTAATGTTAATATGGTGAGAGGTCAATGCACAGCTGCCATCTTGCTCTCCTGCCCTTCAGCATTCATCTGTCACTCAGCAAGATACCAACAGGGAGGGAAAGTGGCAAATATAGCATGGCTGGGTGTTTTTGTAATTTGTAGACCTGTTAACCCTGTGGCCCTTCAGTTGTTATTGACGTACAACTTCCACTCTTCCACTACTCAGTGTTGGTGGGCCCCTGCGACCCAGATCTGTGATTCTCAGGCTGCTTCCTTTCCTGCTGTGCTGCCTGTAAAATGAAGTGCGCATGCGCGCCAGCGCATACATGCGCACACACTTGGGGGGGGGCAGTGCACACAAACGCAGTGGCATGCACGTGGCCCTGGGCCCCCCAGTTCGACAGTCCGACCCTGCCACTACTTACTGGTGATGCTGCCCAGATTATTTTATAAACTGTTTTTTTATTTGACTTATCTCCCGTTTTACTCTGTTGCTGGTAATCTAAGTGCCCAATTGTGTAAAAGGTCATATCGCCTTAAAGGGCAAGTAACATCCTAAAGTAAAAAATATTGGGGTTTATTTAAAAAATTAGCCATTTGCGAATATTTGTGCACACTTGGAATTCGCAAAAAAAACGGAGACGAACATAGCATTTAGGAAAAAACATGGGCAATACAACCATTTGCGAATAATTGTGCACTACACAAACTTTAAAAAATGCCCCCTATTATGTTTACAATGTAATCTCCTATTTATCATGTGCTGAAATATAAATGTTATAAAAGTGATTTCTGTATGCCCACCCTTGTAAAATCTTTCTTGGCAGCAACAGTGCCATTTTATGTGGGAAATGTGACCCCTGTTATACGCAACTATTGTCTGTTATACAAATGTCTTATCTACTTAATGTATCAATAACATAATTCATAAATTATTCTTTATGAGGTGCTTCTGAGAAAGATAGGTATGTGTAATGGTCAAAAAGGCACCTAATAATGCATAATGGCACCCAAATGATGAACAATATGCGTTTCGTATGAACAAAAGCTATGAGTAAGCGCCCATCTAGACACGAAACATGTTAGGCTTATGTATGTCCTAATAAAGTCTTTTTAACTTAACAATACTTGGGCTACTACTTCACTAGTAGTGGGTCTCGCCCCATTTTGAATTCTCCGCGTAAGGCTACCCATGTGCCTAAGAATACGGATTAAATCCACATACTGACTGACAGGAGGTGAAGAGGTATCATGCCCATAAAGGTGGCCATACACAAGCAGGTTTAAGTTTCCGATTTGGGTCTTTCAGACCATTTCGGCAACTTATCTGTCAGTGTATGGTGCCCTCCGACAGCCCTCCCAGACCAACATCTGGCCCAAAATCGGTCACATCTCGATTAGGCAGGTTTGATTTTTTTTAACCCGATCTAGAACCGCGTTCACTAATTGATGCGGCCCTCTTCCCGTCGGCTGTTATGGCAGATCTTATAGTCTATGGCCAACTTTAGAGTTAACAAGCTAAAATAAGAAGAGGGTGTGAGCAGTGTTCCCTCTAATTCCTTCGTGGCTAAGTGCACACATTTTAATCTTTTGTGCTCAAGTCAGAAATAATACATCAAACAAAATGCTTGGCTCTGCAGTGGTAAGTAAGGACTCTGTAAAACAGAGTCAGCTTAGGTTAAAGGACACAGATCACCGTGCTGGTGGCCATTTTGGGATACGCATGCTCATAATGAATGGGTGCAGGAAACTATTTTTTTTATGATAGGTGCTCTTTAAAGGGGTTGTTCACCATTGAAACAATTTTTCAATTGGAAAAGTCTTTATTTCTGGTAAACTATCTGAAACCAACTGAACTGAAGAAAGTGTTAGAAGGTGAACAACCCCTTTAAGGGTCCAAGTAAACAAAGCTAATACTATGCTCCAGTTGAAGGACAAATCAGGAGCCCTGAAGTAGCTGCAATATTTTGCTTGGGTAAAGGGTGCATGCATACTAAGTATCCACATATTCTATAGACTGCTTTTGGGAATAAAATATTGTAAGCCGCACAAAGCTAATCAGAAGTTTTTAGAGTAAGGAATTAATTTTTCCAATGAGGCCAATTAGAGACCACTTTAGATAGAGCTGGGCAGGTTTTACTTGGACATAAAGGTTGAACTTGAAGGTTGTTGGTCTTTTTCAAGCTAAACTACTGTGGTATTTTTAGGGTTGGCTGTACTTTTTGTATTTCCAATTAATTTAAGTGGCATGTACATATGATCTCCTCCATTATTGAAGCAAAATGATTAGGCACATACGGTAAATTTCCCATTGCACACCATGAGCAGGTTTAAAGCCATTGGATTATCTTTTTATGCACAGTGTTGATAGTGGGACCCTAGTTTTATAGAAGATTGTTTGGGCTGTGCTGGATATTCATGTGATAACAGGTAGAAGTGTCAATGTGCAGTAACTGCTCAGAGGCTTAGAAAGACCTCTACTACTGGCGGGTCTGTTACACTTATACACTTATTTATTCAGTTTTCACTGTCAATATGTTATCTATTAAACTAGCTACTTCATTTGTTGGAACCAATGTGCAAACCCATGACTTAATGACAAGTCTATTTGTAACATTATATTGCTACATAGCTATCTGTGGTGCTGATGAATCTAGGCGTTCCTATTTCCTCAAGCAGTGGGATTGTTTCACAAATTGTACACTCGCTGATAGATTTGTTATAAGCTTAAATTTTATTAATTTAAATGGTTGCCCTCCCGAAGTTAAAGATTTGTGTTGAATATCTTTGCCTAGGCGCAGTTATCTTAAAATCCCTCATTTAGCAGTTCTCAATATACAGGTATGGGATCAGTTATCCGGAAACCCGTTATCCAGAAAGCTCAGAATTATGAAAAGTTTGTCTCCCATAGACTCTATTTTAACCAAGGAATTAAAAACTTTAAAAATTATTAACTTTTTCTCTATAATAATAAAACCGTACTTTGTACTTGATCCCAACTAAGATATAATTAATCTTTGTTGAAAGTAAAACCACCCTATAAGGGTAGGGGCACACTGGGCGATTCGGGTGACTAATCTCCCTGAACGCCTCCCCTCTCTCTTGCGCTGGCTAAAATGAAAAATCGCCTGCGCTAAAGCACATGCGGCGATTCGTTTTCCGAAGTCGCCCGACTAAATCTCCCCGAATCGCCCAATGTGCCCCTACCTTAGGCTTATTTAATGTTTGAATGATTTTCTTGTAGACTTAAGGTACAAAGATCCAAATGACAGAAATATCCGTTATCTGGAAAACGCCAATTCCCGAGCCTACTGGATAATAGGTCCCATGCCTGTATAAGTATTTGTGTGTTTAGGCATATTGTTGTCTAATATAAGTAAAAACACGGAAGAGTTAGTCAAGGGTTGGGGGTGTTGCAATTTTTTATCACCTCCCAGTTATTATAACGACTAACCTCTGACGTGGGAATGACACGCCTCTTCTTTACTGAGAAACAAGCCGACCTGGTGTGATATTCTAGATACGCCGCCATTTTATTTCCTGTTTCATGATCTTTGAAGTCACCTTGAACTGGGTACATGCGCAGTTGGGCAAAACCTTTTTTCTCTATAGTCTGATTTTACTCTGCGCCCAGACCCCAAGTATTTTTCAGCAAAGTAAAGTGCCAGCTGGGGTCTGAGGTATGTATAACAAATTGTCCCTTCCAGTGATTACCCTTTTCCTTCTCTTTTAATAGCAGCTAATGAATTCCAACTCAAAATGCTACCTGTGCATTGTTTTACTTTATTTTTGCTTTGTTGTGATTCTTATATGTTTTCTTATTTTAGGTGTTGATTTCAAAATCAAAACTGTAGAACTAAGAGGCAAGAAAATTAGGTTACAGATTTGGTAAGTAAGACAACATTTAATGTTTCTGCTGGCATATTATCATTCATTTCTCCTGTAATTTATCTCAAGATAATTTAAACTTTTGCAGTTGTAAAAAGTTTATTTATACTATACCATAGATTGGTTTTGAAATGAAGGTGGAAGTTTAATAGAAGAGGGCGAGAAAAGAAAAAACGAACATTAAATAATAACTAAACTGAAGTCTCACAGTTGATAAGCAGGACAATTTATAAATTAAAAATCATACACAAAAATGAAGACCTCTTATAGTTTATGTAAGGAACAACTTCCTTATTTTTTGTATTTTTGCATTTTTTTTTCTTAATTCATTGTTTGGAATGAAGCTGATCTGGTCATGAATCATTGGAAAACCTACACTATATTTATTCTGTCAGACCAGATTTTGATTTTCCATTTCTGTAGCTGTTCCAGATCAAACTGTGTGCATGGAAAAAAAAAGGGGGGGGGGTGGCGACGAACGGAGGTGCTTAAGACCAAAACATTGTTCTGTTTTGGTATGGCCCAATAGAAGCTAACATAGTAGTGGTCATTGGTGTGTGCAGTGCACTTTTTTATATACTCTGGAATCATTAATGTGGCCATATGTCTGGGAGTCCCACCGCCAAAGAGAAAAGCTTTTTTGCTTATAGTATATGCTCCCAAAATCGTATTTCTCTGTAGCAACCTAAAGCCTGTCACGTATGTGAAATGAGCAAGAACATTGTATGAATAACAGTTGGACCATAATAGGTATATATGGATTCCAAGCCTACACTGCTAAGGACCAGGCAATTGACAGTGAATAGGAAGTGATTGTTGCCTGCTGGCAGAGTTACTTATCAATCAGGTTGCAAAATGCATAAAATTATTGTGTTAGCCATTGTCTTGAGGGGTCTGTGATTTTAGAGCATTTTGTTTAACCTAGCAAAGGAAAAAGTATTGTCTAGTCATTGCTCATCTTTTTTAGCTGGCTCACTAATAATATTCATATGCTGAAATACACACGCTCATTATACATAAACACGTGCTTGCCTGAGAATAGAGCACAGAGTCTCCGTTAAGTAGCTGCAGCAAATTTGTCATGCCACGTGCTGGGATATATTACCAACCAAGAGGTTAGAGCTTGTGATTGTGAAACTCCTGTAAGGGCCTAATGTGAATGATAAACAGTGTCTACAAAGCACTTTGTAAACATGTCACTTTGATATAAATTCAGGATAATAGTAATGTGTGTATTAGTGGAAAGCCTGCAAGTACCTTTTACAGTTTCCCAACTCTTTTTATACAGTTTGTTTGTGGATTCCCATCTCCTCAAACGCCTTCCCTCACTCTGCACCGGCTAAAATGAAAAAACGCCGGCGCTAATCACACGCGGCGGTTCGTTTTCCGAAGTCGAATGAAGTTTCCAGCAACTTCGGGCGACTTCGGAAAACAAACCGCTGTGTGTGATTAGCGCCTTTGTTTTTTTTAGCTGGTGCAGAGTGAGGGAAGGCGTTTGAGGTGATGGGTCGTCGCAAGGACGAGGCGATTAGTCGCCAGACGACCAAATCTCCCCAAAACGCCCAGTGCGGCCTTACCCTTAACCAGTGTAGAGTATAATTAATTAGGTAATGGTAATAAACATCTACCATCAGTAACTGATAACACCCTGGAAAACTTTTTTTCACACACACAAAAGCAATAAAACATAGATCCTTATTACAAGTCCTCTATCATAGGCTTTTGTTGTCACTGTATCAATGTAACTTCATGCAGTACAAAGTGAAACATTTCGACGTGGCATCTTCCATCTGCTCAATGAACTTGCTCAATGATCAGCTCTGCTTTGTCATGGCTATTTACTGTTATTATACTTTTAAAATGTACTGCATTAATAAATGCTTAATATGTACAATTAATGCTGTGGCAGCAGGAATAATTTATTTCAGGCAAGCCTTATTCATAACATAAAACTAAACCGAATCTTTTGTTTCTGCTCTTACTAGAAAATCAGTTAAAGGGTTCCTCCACCCAAAAACTATTATTTGTAAATATAATTTATATGAAAAGCAGTATCTGACATTTACATTTTCTGTACTTTAGGCTCTGACTTCTGGAACAACATTGCAAGCCAGTTGATAAAAGCTTGTAAATACTGGGGGGGGGGGAGTGTAGAGGCTCAGCTATGTATTTTATATATTACTAATCTTAAATATACTGCATTAAATATATGTCCAGAAAGCTGGCGTTTTGCATTAAAGGCATTGCTAATAATTTTGCCAGAAACTTGATCAATTCGAGTCGAACTCGCCGAATCAAGTTAATTAAGAAACCATTCAAGTTGTGAGTTCATTCGATGTGAGTTCATTCGATGTATAAAAAAAAAAAACCTTTTTTGACCTTTGATAAATAACCCCTTAAGTGCAGAACTGAATGCGAGGGAGGTCTCTCAGAGATAGAAACCAATGAATTCAGGGGTACGACTGTGTAAGGCCGCACTGGGTGTTTTGGGGAGATTTGGTCGCGTGGCGACTAATCGCCTCGTCTTTGCGGCGACCAATCTCCCCAAATACCTTCCCTCACTCTGCGCCTGCTAAAATTAAAAATCCGCGGCGATAATCACATGCGGTGATTCGTTTTCCGAAGTTTCCTCGTGAGGCAACTTCGGATGACTTCGGAAAACTTACCGCCACGCCGATTTTTCATTTTAGCCAGCGTAGAGTGAGGGAAGGCGTTTAGGGAGATTGGTCGACAGGCGACCAAATCTCCCCAAAACGCTACGTCTGGCCTTACCCTTAGTAACAAGTTTCTCATTAGGAGTCAGCTGAATTCAGCAGCTTCTGGAATTCTGATCCATCCACATCCATCACTTTAAAGTTTTTGATGAGATTATTTTATTGTCCTAATATGAAAATATGCCAATTAATCTTTGGTTTTCGGACTCCCAATTCGTTAAAAATTATGAATATGGGTTTAAAGCTATAATTGCTGTAGCAATATGCAGATTTCCTATATGTTGGTAACCTATAGAGACTTGTAAGAACAGAAAGCAATATTCTTATAAGAATATTTGTATTCTTTATCTGTATTAATTATAAAGCATAATTGTGTTTGCCCATCAGCAGTCCTGTATTGTCATGAAATTCGGCTGCGGAGTATGGTACATATGTACAAAAATCAAACCAATATTAGAAATAGCTTACAAAACTAACCATATCCTATGTATATGTATCTTTTAGGCATGCTTGATCTTGGCTTCTCTCTTAAAATGCTTTTTTCATAGTTTGCCAGCACTCCACTTTTAACATTGTGTATCCATCTTAATGTTTAAGTCTGCACAGTTTTCCCATTCATTAACCCTTCTTGTCTGTCCATTCACTATTTGTTTTTTTCTTTTAATCTCGCCATGTGGTTGTTGTGCTACCAATTTAACTGGCTCTAATTCAGTGGCTTCATCGGCCAGCTCTTGCTTGATTGTATGTGGCATGTCTTGGTCCCTCATCTCCTCCAGTGTCCATGTCTGGAATGCTGTGCCATAAAATTGGCTAACATCACTTAGAAGCAGACACTCAGCTGAGAATCAGGTAAACTCTTATGTGTTTTGTTTTGTAAACTGTGCTGCATGTAGAATGTACACTATTCAATTGCAGTTATGCTTTATTAACATAATACTACACATGGTTTCCCAAAGTATTCCAGAATATTAAATACATTTTTACAACTTTATGTAAAATTTCTCAGAGTTCTCTTCTAAGCACTTTTGAGATTTACATTAATTATATTTTTTACACTGTTAATATTAGAGATGTATAACACAAGCAGCCCCATCTGTTCTCGCCAGGCTGCTGATCAGACAGGAGGACAAAAGCTTAATTTAATGATGCAAGGAGTGCTTCTTTGCTCTATTTTATTGCATAATGTAACAGATGTAGTAAGACAGAGCAGAGAAGCGTCGGAAGACACTTCCTGTATGTGTAAAAAATTTTTTGCTGTTCTATGACCCCTTTAAATACAATACATATAAAAAGATTTATAAAAGATATAAAAAAAATTCACTGCATAAAATCCTTTTACTTACCTCAGGCTTTTGAATAATATTTGTATGTTGCATAATGAATTTGTTGCATCATGCTTCTGAGGTGGTTGTCCTGATTACTATCTAGCCATTATAATGTTAAATTTAATGTTTCCAGTTTTAAAGAGCTAATGCTTCAGTAGGGTGGCCATACCAGGCATTGAATGCAAGGTATTTATAAAAAGTAAATGCCTTAGAGAGATTATTCCAGTGCTATTGTGCAACATTCATTTTCACAAGTGCACTGTATAGTAAGCTTCCTTTCTAAACCAGAGACATGATATTTGCATGATGCAGACTAATTTGGTTTCTAATAACGTATGGTATTCATATGATGTATAGAGCATCAGGGCTTCTAAACTGGAGTCTGCTGGTGGCCTGATTGTTTTGGGGGTTTTTGTGCCTGAGGCTAAAATAAAGTGCAGTATTAAAACATGAAATAAAATTTAATTTATTAAAAAGAAATTAACATAAATTGTTGATGGGAATAATATAGCAGTTGTCTCCTAATCATAATTCCCCTTAAAGGGAAATTGCTATGCTGTATCTCAACCAGACAAGTAATTGCTATTTGGCTAGAGAAGCCCTTCAGCATGTTTGTGCATATGTGTAATTTCATAATGTTTTCATTTACACTCATATTCCTGATTTGCCACTGTGTGTAACAGGCATTATTACATAATATAAGCTCTGCATGAATGCCTTATTACTCTGAGTAATATTCTGTGCAGAAGTTTAGGAAAGCAGCGGAACTGCTTCTGCCAAATGCTGCTATGCTTTCCTATTCAAACCGGTTAACGCTTGTTATTTTACAGCTGTTCCATTAGTAGTGTCACAATGTATAATATATTTTCTATATGTTAATGTAATTCAGAATATATTTGTTTCCTTCTGTATTTTATTCATGTTCCTAGATGTTTTTATAAGAATATTCGGTCTGTTTGGACTTCCCCCATGGTTTTTGTGTCATTGATTTGCCAGAAGAAAGAAGCACCCACAGAAGGCGAAGAGTAGCCGCAAGAAGGCTTATGGTGTATTATATTTAATAAGGTTATTTAAAATTCAAACGAGAAAAATGTATCTACTATTGAAATAAAAATGTTTGCTTATCTGTATTATCTACTTCTCTGCACCCATCCAGAGTACCTTTGTCCTTTTTTCCAGTACACATCCTCAGCAGGACATTAAAGGAACAATAACACCAAAAACTGAAAGTGTTTTACAGGAATGACAATATAATGTACTGTTACCTTTCACTGGTACAACTGGTATGTTTTTTTTTTCTTCAAAAATCTCTACTAATAATAATATTAATATAAACAAGCTGCTGTGTAGCCATGGGGGCAGCCATTCAAGCACAGGATACACCGTAGATAACAGAGAAGTGCAGAAGAATCCCATTGTATACTACATAGCATATCTGTTATCTCCTGTTTATCCTGTGCCTTTTCTCCTTTTTCAGCCCATGGCTACAAAGCACCTTATTTATAATAAATGTTTCTGACACACCAGTTGTACCAGTGCAGCGCAACAGTATATTACATGTTGTGGTAGAGTGGTTTTATCTGGGGTGTTCCCCCCCCCCCCCGAAACATTTACTGTTTGGTGGCTAAATAAAAGGGGATACTCCCCTACTGCATTAACTTGAGTGTGTGGATCCGTCTCTATACGTATGAGTTGCTAGGGGACCAGGCCGGGTCAACGGAAAAACACACCACCATTGCAGGACTGGTGAACTAGAGGTGTACAGTAGGAAAAATTACATTGTATTTTTTGCTAATGGTGACATTAATGCCAAGGCATCAGACAATAATGTTCTTTCTTCTGCTGCCTGGCAAGAACTTACAGCCTGTCTATGCTTGCTACAATCAAGCCATTGTGAAAAGTCCTTTCTGTAGGTATAGAGCTGAATAATGCAGTAAACTCATACACTGTTCTATTACTTGGAAAGATAGGGGCTAATATGCTGCTGTTCCCTGCTTCTGTTTCATAGGGACACAGCTGGCCAAGAACGATTTAACAGCATAACATCCGCCTATTACAGGAGTGCCAAGGGTATCATATTAGTTTATGATATCACAAAGAAAGAGACATTTGAAGATCTACCAAAGTGGATGAAAATGATTGATAAGGTAAGAATAAGCAGACTTGGATGTATTTACTAGGGATGCACCGAATCCAGGATTTGGTTCGGGATTCGGCCAGGATCGGCCTTTTTCAGCAGGATTTGGATTCGGCCAAATCCTTCTGGCCAAACCGAATCCTGATTTGCATATGCAAATTAGGGGCGGGGAGGGAAATCACTTGACTTTTTGTCACAAAACAAGGAAGTAAAAAATGTTTTCCCCTTTCCACCCCTAATTTGCATATGCAAATTAGGATTCGCTTTGGTATTCGGACAAATCTTTCGAGAAGGATTCGGGGGTTCGGCCGAATCCAAAATAGTGGATTCAGTACATCCCTAGTATTTACCTAATTTTATTGTGCTGAATTTAATATAAATTAGGAATTTATTTTTAAAATGAATGGAAAGTGAAACATACTATGCTTCATATGTTTAGCACTGAGTGAATGTTAAGTTTCAAAAATATAAATGTGTCTTTGTATGCTTTACACTTAAATGCAAGGAAAATTATTCTTCTGGCAACCATACCATTCATATGACAGTGGCCATTGGTAGACATTGCCCAGTGTTTGGGGGGCGGTTGGGTTTCTTTTTGCTTTTTCATTACTATTTTTGCTTCAAGTCCTCTATGGTCCAACAACTCTTCAGGGCCCCCCTTAGCATAAAAAGATTACAGTTCAAAATAATTGTTTTTCTAAACCCTCACAGGGATTCTTTCACAGGAAATCTAATACTGCTGCTCCAGACTGCACTGGAATCTGTTTTTGCGAAAGAGAAAACAGATTTTTTATATTATATTTTTTTATGTTTAATGTTCAAATTTTGAAATCTGACATGGGGCTAAACATCAGTTTCCCAGGTGTCCTCAGTCACGTGATTTGTTCTCTGATAAACTTCCGTCACTCTTTACTGCTGCACTGCAAGTTGGAGTGATGTCAACCCCCCCAGCAACCCATCTGCAGAAAAATGGGAAGGTAACAGGATAACGGCTCCCTGACACAAGATAACATCTTCCTGGTAGATATGAGAATAGCCCTCAATAGTAAAAATCCAGTCCCAGTGTGATTGCTTCAGTTACATTGAGTTGAAGAAACAATACCTTAAAGGGATACTGTCATGGAAAAACATGTTTTTTCCAAAACGTATCAATTAATAATGCTGCTCCAGCAGAATTCTGCACTGAAATCCAATTCTCAAAAGAGCGAACAGATTTTTTTAAATTCTATTTTGAAATCTGACATGGGGCTAGACATATTGTCAATTTCCCAGTTGCCCCCAGTCATGTGAATTGTGCCTGCACTTTAGGAGGGAACTGCTTTCTGGCAGACTGTTATTTCTCCTACTCAATGTAACTGAATCAGTCTCAGTGGGACTTGGCTTTTACTATTGAGTGCTGTTCTTAGATCTTCCAGGCAGCTGTTATCTTGTGTTAGGGAGCGGCTATCTGGTTACCTTCCCATTGTTCTGTTGTTAGGCTGCTGGGGGTGAAATGGAGGGGGGTGATATCACTCCAACTTGCAGTACAACAGTAAAGAGTGATTGAAGTTTATTAGAGCACAAGTCACATGACTAGGGGCAGCTGGTAAATTGACAAAATGTCTAGCCCCGTGTCAGATTTCAAAATTGAATATAACAAAATCAGTTTGCTCTTTTGAAAAATGGATTTCAGTGCAGCATTCTGCTGGAGCAGCACTATTAACTGATGTGTTCTGAAAAAAAACATGTTTTCCCATGACAATATCTCTTTAAGTGAAAGCAGCCTCATCATATAGTGCTGGCTTTTTCTGAAAACACTGGATCAGGCAAAGTGAGATTGATTGCTGCCTACACAGCAATATTTACAACAACAAAAAAATACACTTTTTGGTTCAGGAATAAAATTGTATATTGTTACATTTCTAATGTAAGCAGTGTAATTTAGAAATAAAAATACACCAAAAATATCATGACAGAATCCCTTTAAGCTAAGTGAACTTTTAGGTGACCCTTTGTTGCCAACTCTTTTCTTCTCCCATTAATCTTAGAGTAGATGCTATTTTTTTAATTTCTGGCTTGGGGCAAGTTTTGGAGCATCAACACAAGTTAACTTCCTAATAGATCCTCCTGCAGTCCACAGGGGCTTCCAAATAGCTTATCTCATCATTGCTTATCTGGCATTCCACAGGCTGTGCATCTCATGGCTGTGTGGCTCCCCTACACTTTTTTACATTTTAATGTGTTTCACAGGTAAAAAGGGTGGGGACCCCTGATCTAGAGCAACTAAAGAAAAATGGCCTAACAGTAGGACCCTCTCATCTGTTGCTGTAGGCCCCATAGAATAGGGTTGTTTCATAAATTCTAGAACAAAGCAAAACACTCACTGTAGCCCCTGCAAGCAATAGAAACCTCGTTAGTTAGACCTGCAAGCATTAGATTCAAAGTTATTCTTATTTATTATATAGTCCTAATAATGCAGAACATGTTCCATTAAAGGAAATCTATGGTCAAAAATGATCATCCCCCTTTGCCTTCGAGAATGAATATAAGCATTTTTCAAATTGCAAAGCATTATTTTTATGAGCCAGAGCAATCAATTCCCCCACATAGCTACTCATTTCAGCAGTGCTCAAAACCTTCACGGCCCATGGCCGTGTACTTTGCTTGGCCCACCTGCCACTTCTGCTAGTCCCGCCCGCCTACCAATGAAAAACGAGTAGGCAGTCTTGTTTACAGACCCTTGCTCGATGTGCGTGCGCCTCACTATCAAGCGCTGGTCATTACCGCTGTTGCTTGACTGCCTACTCGTTTTTCATTGGTAGTCGAGACTAGAAGAAGAGGCAGGCGGGCCAAGCAGAGAAGATGGCCACGGGCCGTGACGGTTTTGAGTGCTGCTGAAATGAGCAACTATGTGGGGGAATTGATTGCACTGCGAGCAACACAAAACCGGCTCATAAAAAATTGCTTATATTTATTCACCAAAGGCAAAGGTGGATGATCATTTTTGACCATAGATCCCATTTAAGGACTGATTTTATACCAAACTCAAAACGTTTGGCATTTTTATTATTTTGTCTAGCTCCAGTAACTTATCTTACCTTGTGACCATGCAGTTAAAAAGCAAGGAATACATTGCATAACTTAATAGTGTAATTTTTTTTCCTGGTCAAGTATGCATCTGAAGAAGCTGAACTGCTTTTGGTTGGAAATAAACTGGACTGTGAAACTAACAGAGAAATTACAAGGCAACAGGGAGAAAAGGTAAAATAGTATATAATAATACTATGTAATTCTATATTACTATATAGTAATAATACAGGCACTATAGTAGTATTTTGTATAATGTGACTATTTAGCTTTGTTATTATACAGGAATGGGAACTGTTATGCAGAATGCTTGAGACCTGGGGTTTTCTGGACAAGGGGTCTTCCGATACATAGGATCTCTATAACTTAAAGGGGTTGTTCACCTTCAGACAACTAGTTGTTTTCGGATAAATCACCATACATAGAGTTTTTCCAATTACTTTCTATTTTCTATGTGTCACCCGTTTTCTAATATTGAAGTGTAAAGTGTAATTTTTCACCTTCTAAAGCAGCTCTGGTAAGGGGGGGTCGCCGAACCTATTAACTGTTCTAAATTGATACATTTAGTTGATACATTTCTTATCTTTGTCCCTGCTGAGCTGAATCTCTGGGTTTCATTACAGGCAGCTGTTAGAATTGATACAATAGTTGCTAAAACTCCAGAGATGCTGCTGAGAACTGTATCAGCTAAATGTTGCAAAATTGGAAAAGTTTAAAGTCTGCACCTGAGTCACTGAGCTGCCAGACTGAAACACCAGAGACAGGGACATTCAACTTTAAACGTAGATTTTGGAAAAACAGTAAAAAATAAATAATGGAAAGTAATTGAAAAAAAGTCTTTATTTCTGGAGAACAATCTGAAAACAACTAAACTGAAAAAAGTGTTTGGATGGTGAACAACCCCTTTAGGTCTACTAAAAATAAGATTAGCATTCATTAAACCCAATAGTATTGTTTTGCCTCCAATAAGGATTAATTATATCTTAGTTTGGATCAAGTACAAGGTACTGTTTAATTATAACAGAAATTTTATATGTTTTTTAATTATTAGTTTTGAGGGCCTCCCGGTAATTCGGAGCTTGCTGTAGTTTTTTTTTTTATATATTTTGTTTTCTATATAAAAAAAACAAAAAAAACCTTCTACCCCCAGTTAATGGAACTCTATTTATGAAGAAATTGTCAGGGAACTATGCACCAAAATTTTTACACTTTTTCTCTTTTTGTCTTGTTCTTAGTTTACACAGCAGATAACTGGGATGCGATTCTGTGAGGCAAGTGCCAAGGACAATTTCAATGTAGATGAAATCTTTTTGAAATTGGTTGATGACATATTAAAAAAGGTATGGTAAATCACCCATGTTTTTTAATAGTTTTGCTGTAAAAAAAAATTGTACCCAGAAGTGATCATTTATATGCTTAGTTGGGCCCATAATGTTTTGGATTTAATTTTAACTTAGGACTCCAACAACCTGATGTCACCAAGGGGGCGGAGCAAGCACAAGACTGGCTGCAAGAGGCAGAAGCGGGGCATAGTAAGGTTGCGGGTGGGCAGATAGTACAGTTTAGCCAAAATCCATCTGAGACCTGCAAAGAATATGTGGCTCTCGGCCATGAACCCGCGCGACCCCTGGGTAAACCTACAGGTTCAGGCTGGCTCACACATCACTTCAGGAAGAGCTCGAGTGCCCATAGAATTTATACATTACTTAACCCTTTTTTTCTCTGAATTTAGATGCCTCTGGATCTTGTGCGGAGTGAACTATCCAACAGCATCCTGTCCCTTCAACCGGAGCCTGAAGTTCCACCAGAACTGCCTCCACCCAGACCTCCTGTCCGCTGCTGTTGATTTGATTTCATGTTTTCTGTACTTCACACAGCAGAACAGTGACTGCGAGTCCCTGTGTCTTGCAATACAATCCTAATGAAAGCCCCATTTTGCACTTCTCTAACAGCAAGCAAGCAAATTTACCCAGTCATTAATGGCATTGGTTTCGGCTCGTTCTTGGATCACTTGAAGAGTACGTCAGTTTGCACAATACAGTGCATGTGTTTTGAAGTGATAAGATTTGCCCATTATCTGCAGCGCTGTACTGGAGTGGTTCCTGTAATGCACTTTAGAACAGGCTCCACTAGCCGTGTAGTTGTTTCTGCTACGGCCTGACATGCTGCCAGGTGTCAAATCTCTTTATTGTATTTAGACTTGTATGTGGTGCTTTGCTAACTATATTATCATTTTGTTCAGATATCAAATGCCCCTAAGGGCAATGCTTCCATAAACAGTATTATATTCAGTTTATTATATAATGCAAAATACTTTTTTTTTTTAAAAAAAAAAAAAAAAAAGTGTATACAATTACTGGAGCTGCCATGAATATTAATGTTCCAGTGGTTTATTTTATTCTTAAGTATTATTTATTAACGTTGAATTTGTTTTAAGAGTATTTGTTATTTTCACTCCCAGAGATTTGTTTCTTCACTCAGTTACCTGTTACATTTACCTAGGGTGTAAGCGTATATTGCAATCGCTCAACTTCTCCGGCTCCGTATGCGCACATTAAGATGTGTCAATCAAAGTAGGCTTATGTCCATACAGTAGTGCAGTGATCCCCAACCAGTAGCTCGTGAGTAACATGTTGCTCTTCAACCCTTGGATGTTGCTCCCAGTGGCCTCAAAGCAGGTGCTTATATATGAATTCCAGGCTTGGAGGCAAGTTTTGGTTGTATAAAAACCAGGTGCACTGCCAAATAGAGCCTCAATGTAGGTTGACAATCCACAGAGGGGCTACCAAATGGCCAATCACAACACATATTTGGCAGCCCAAGAATATTTTTCATGCTAGTGTTGCTCCCCAACTCCTTTTAAATGTTGCTCACGGGTTGAAAAGGTTGGGGATCCCTGGAGTAGTGTATGACATATAACCTAACATGAGATGGGGCTCCATTGTCCAACAAAATTTTGTGTGATGCAGATGAACATTGGGAGATTAAAGGGAGACTGCTGCTACAGCACAACATATTCTATAAATAAGTGTTCTTATAGTTACAGATATACATGTAAACATTTCAATATTACTAAAGCATTATACAGAGAATTGGTTTTAACATTTGAGAAGTTCATGATATATACTTCCCCATGCAAGTTACTGAAACTGTTATATACATATTTATAAGCTGTTGTTTTTTGGGGGGGGGTTTCCTTAAAGAGGGAAATATTCTGTACCCAGTTTGAGCATTGCTTATGTTCTCTTTAAATTCTTTTACATAGACTGAGAAATGAGCTTAGCCTACAGTGTGCAGGTCAGTTATTCTCAAGGTATTGGCATATGAGTGAGAAATAGCCTTTGCTGCTGCTGCAGTCACCCTAGTGTCAATCGTGTCTTGAGATGGACTGTTAATGCCATCTATTTTAGCTAAGGTAAGCATCATAGGAGCGTTTACTTGTATTCGAAAATTAAATATTGAAAGGGATATTCTGTGCACCCAATATGCTAGACCCTTGTATGTCACTATATCTACTTAAAGGGGACATGTTCTGTAAAACAAGAATGTGCCAGTACATTACATTTTATTAAATATAGAAGTTATGTGTTTAAAATTTTTTTCAAGCTTAATTGTTGAAAAGGTCCCCAAAAACCCATCTAGTCCCACCTATCTGTTCCACTTCCTACTGCCTCCTTTCCCAGGCTCCTCAGTGGCGCCGGCTGCACTCAGCACACTGCGCTGTAGGATAGGAACCAATCGGCAGCTAGGCTGACTTGATAGATAACTCATAAACACAGGTGACTGTTGACCTTGACCCTGGTGCGTGCAGTAGTCGGTTTCTTCCTTGTTGTGTACCTCCACCAAGGTACAGTTCAATCTGGAACAATCTAATAGCGTAAACAAGGAAAAACCTGGGAGGCAGAAGGTATCTGCTCAAGTGATTTTATTGGTATTTAACACTACATGTTTCGAGCCTCCTGGCTCTTTGTCAAGTGTAATTCAAATTAGTGTAGGTGAGGCAAATAAAGTCCTTTATTTGCCTCACCTACACTAATTTGAATTACACTTGACAAAGAGCCAGGAGGCTCGAAACATGTAGTGTTAAATACCAATAAAATCACTTGAGCAGATACCTTCTGCCTCCCAGGTTTTTCCTTGTTTACGCTATTAGATTGTTCTTGATAGATAACTGAAGCATTTTGAAAGTGGCTGTAGCAGATGTATAGGGAGCTCCAATAAAGGGGCCATATTTATTTTATGCCGGAAGTACAACCAACATCAAGTATGCCTACAATATTAGGTGCGTTTTCTCCAATCCTTTATCTCTCCTTTAAGGTAATAAGTTGAAACTAAATAGGCTATAGTTTTGCTCTTTTAACATCAGTTTTGCTCCACTGGACTCCAGAAGAGCATACCTCAGAATTCACTGCAATAATCAGCCTATCTGGCTTTCAAGTGGTTCAAGCTCAATGCACAAAGATATGAAGGAAAGTGACCTATTAACTTGATAACATGTCATGTATAATAGATATATTTCTCAGAGGTAACTAAAAAAAACAACAACCCAGTGCTGTTCCAAGAGAACGCAAAAGAATGTGTTGTCTCTCTTTTCACTTACTAATGTATGCTTTTAACTGTGCCACATTTTATGGCATGTCCTTTTTAGATGTGGGGTTTGGAAAACAATAGGGATAGGGAACCTACCGTTCTGTAACAATGGTGGATTTGTGAATGGCATCTTTGATATATCTCTTATTATAATTAGAAATCACTGTATGATCCGTGAAGGGTAAAACAGTGGTAGGTATACATTTGGCTAAATGTGTCTCTTGTGGATTTGGATTCTTATAGTCTTTCTAACCAATGAAATGAAAATAAACTTTTTTATTTATGAATGGTGTTTCAGAGCAATTTTATTTCAGCTGGGAGATTTCAAATGTTACTTATCAATCACTCTATATGGTGTGGAATTATCTGGAAAAGACAGAGTTCTGTAACTCCCTGTTTCTTTTGGACTTATACCACATGATGGCTGATTTTGGCCTGTGTAAAATTAGCAGCTTGATAATCAGCCCCTATAGTGGCATCTGCTTTCTTCATTCCTACCATTGCATTGGCCCAGTTGCAGGCACACACCAGATTTCGGTGTTTTAATGCAAACTCGCATGCAATCTAGTGATTAGAGATCATTAAGAGCTGGAAAACTACTGCCCCTTGTAGAAGCTCCAAATTTAAATAAAACTAAAATTAAACAAACTACAAAATTAAATTAAAGTGATACTGCCGGTAAAAAACTACTTTTTGAAATATGAATGTACATTAAAAGTAACCTATAGGCCATGTTGACAATTTTTTGCTGAGAGGTCTGTTTTTGTAAGTATTTGTTAGTTGAAGTTCCTAAACCTGACTGTTTTGCCAACCTGACTGTCCCTTTTTAACCTGTCCATTAGAGTTTCTAATGCTAACGGACCCCTTCTGCACAAATATGGCAGCCCCCTCATAGATAAACACAGTGAGTGACATAGGTAATGTAAGAGCTTTGAGCAAATACTTTGTCAAAATTATAAGTAGCAAACAAATCCAATATTTTGATACAGTTGCTGTCAAAATGGTTTAATTCTGGTGTCCGTATCTCTTTAAAATGAAGGAGATTAGAATAGGTGGCTGTTTCATTATAGGACTTCACAGGTATTCTCTCATTTTGTTCCAAATGCATCTCTATTGCATAAAGTCCATCTAGTTCAACCCCAGAGCGCATATATACACATACTTATACATGCCTATCTATACACTGAAATATCGATACTGACTATAGATCTTAAATAGATCACAAAAGTCTTGGATATAATGCTTGTTCAAGATCATCCAAGTCACTCTTAAAAGCATTAACAGAACAATCGGATCACCTGGCAGTGCATTCCACAACCTCACTGAACTTACCTTGATGAACCACCAAAGCTGCTTCATATGAAAATTCAATTCAGTCTAAAGTGGTGCCATCTACAGTTTTCTGTATTGCCCTCTAATGTACTTGTAAAGAGTAATCATGTCCCTTTGCAAGAATATATTCTCTAGAAAAAACAACCCCAACTTGACAGTCTACCCTCATAGTTTAAATCCTCAAGTGTTAATCTTATATCACTATGAAAGTAGCTGTAAATTGTAGACATCTAGAAACAGCATTTTTTTTCTATTACACAGTGGCGTCTGAATTTGCCTCTACTGAAACTTGCATTTCTCTTCTTTAATATATTCTGAACACATAAGAATGCAGTGAAATTGAGTTGTGTTAAAACATTGATCTGAATGCTCATGGGCACAGCTAGGCTTATTAAATTGGAATAATTTCAAATACAGATCAAAAAAATGGAATCAATTCACTTGTGCACGGCAGCCTGTGTCACAGACACTGATGGCATACTTATGGGCGGCCTCAATGGCCATGCATTAGTTTTAATTAAACTTCATATTATAAAATGTTTGAGCAGAGTGCTTGTAGTAGAGAGTTGTACTGTGTTAGCTCAGAGCAATAAAGAATTGTCTGGGGATCTAGATTACCCATAAACTCCACTTTCTCTACAGGCAGCACCAACTATTGAAACAGTCCCACCCTAAGGCATTTATCAACGTTTGAAATTGAAAGTTTGCCAGAATTCAAATTTATTTTGCACAAAAAAGTTGCAAGCACGAAAAACTTGAATGCAAAACTTTAGCACTTAAAAGCGTGCGAGTTCATGTGGAAGTCAGTGGGAGTTGTCAATTCAATGCAAAATTCAATCTTTAATTTGAGATTTTCAAGGTTTTTTTGAGCCTATGAACTCACAAATTCAAGTTTTTAGAGCTGATCAACTCACAAAAGTTTTTTTTTCCATGATTGTTTTCTGTTCGGATTTTTGTTAATCAATAAATAAACATTCAGGTTTTTTAAATTGTGAGTTTATTCAGAGTAGAAAAAAACCCTCTAAAACCCTCGCAAATTCGATTTTCGATAAGCCCATAAATGTTCAATTTCCATTGTTGTGCCTTCTCATGATTAATCAGCAGGTGGAGCTGTGAATTAAAAGTAGAGCATATAACATGGAGGTTATTTTTGTTGCGTTACAAAATATACGATTTGTATAGTTTAGCAACAACATATTCCACAGTGTTGTACAAGGGACTAGGAGAGCACAGTGTGGCAGAATGAAAAGAAAACACAATAACAAACATTGGCACAAATGGAACGTTGATATCATAGAGCTTACAGTCTAGGGCTTTGGCGCCTATGGTTTGTTTAAATGTAACCTTACACTTTCAATAAACCTTTATATTATATGCTTTTATTTCATAGCGCTGTTTACTGATTCAGATCATGGCCTGCAAATGGTTAAAAAAAATTATTTTTATAAAGTGTCCCTTCGTAAAAATAACATTTCTTTTTCCCTGTGGATCCTGGGTGTGAGTTCCAGTCAGTTCAAGAGGGGGGCAGTACATGTGCTGGTGAGTCACTGAAGGCACTGATGTCGTTATGCAGGAAAAAGCAATATATCATAGATGTACCTGCCTATTCCCTCGGGCACAGTCCTGGAAACACTGCAGTCTCTGCTCTACAAATAGATTTCATTTTATCAGATTTCTCACTAGCACCTAATCATTCATAGAACCAATTATACAGAGAGAAAATAATAAGTGAAAAGTGATGTATATATATGATGAAGACCATGCTTTCAGATAGAACAGCAAGTCACATTGCCATTCCCAGCCTGAAGCTGCTTCTCTATCATTAGACTGGGTAACATACTGCTCATGGCAGACACTAGGGAGGTTCCCATCAGTTGCCATAGCTAGGGATGGGCGATTTTTTTCGGCTTGTTTCGCCCCGAAAATGACGCCCATAGACTTGTAAGGTGTTGTGTGACAAAAAAAGAAAGACGCGCGGCAAAAAGTTTTTGAATTTCACAGGCGGTGAATTTTATGGCGAAACGAAATGGGTCAAATTCGCCCATCCCTAGCCATAGCCAGTGTGTATCCCATCTACATGAATGGGAAAAAACTTTAGGCTGCTTATTCCATAATAATGGTGTCAATACATTGCCCTTCCCAAAGGCCTGGTAAAAACCAGAAACAATCCAAATGTTTCTTATTGGAAGACCGTTTTTTGTCCTGGGTACCTAAACTGAACAGGTCCCTTTGCAGTAAATGCTATTGTTGAAAGTACACGTATATTATTACATTGTAGTTTTCTTAGCACAGGTGTAGGATCCATTATCCAGAAACCCATTATTCAGAGAGCAACAAATTACATGAAGGACATCTCCTGTAGTTTTTTAAATTATTCAAATTTTTAAAGACGATTTTCTGATTCTCTGTAATAATAAAACAGTAAATTGTACTTGAACCCAACAAAGATATACTGTTGGTAATCCTTATTGGAAGCAAAACATAACTATTGCGTTTATTTATGGGGTTATTTATCAAAGGTCAAATGTTAGAGATTTAAATACCTCAAATGAACTCACAACTCAAATGGTTTAAGAAAAAACTCGAATGGAAAAAACTCGATTATGCGAGTTCGAGTTGCAAACCCCGAACGCTATGATTAATTACTTTTTCCAGAGGAAAAAACTTGAATCGAATTATTTCAGTTTTCGGGCAAAACCCTCGAAACTCGAACACCACGAAGGCTATTAACATCATCAAATGGTTTAAGGGACCTCTGCCATTGACTCCTACATGACCTCGACAGGTTTTAGATGGTGTATTTTTGGATTCAAGATATTTCCAGGGTCAGGGTATAATAAATCTCGAAAAAATTAAATTTTAACCTGAGTTTTGACCAAAAAAATCAACTTAAAAGCTCGAAATTTTTTTGGAAAACACAACTCATAACCATAATAAATACTGTAATCCCCTTAACCCTTTAAGTGCCAGCAGAATTTCACATTTTGGTTACGCGAAATGCCAGCCGTTTTTGAAACATTTTGTGCTCTCTCACTTTAGGGGCATTTTCTGAGGGGAAACCTATAGTTTACCTAGGAAAACTATACATTGTTTTTTTCGGTAGAAACTGAGCTTTCTAAATCTGCCTGAGTTTTCATGTATTTCCACCTGTGCAAAAAAATTTATAGTGCTAAATACCAAAAAAAAATGAAAAATTACCATTTTTCATCGTATATCAATTTATACCAGAAAAATATTTCATTTTACGGATGAAAATCCAACTGATTTGGAAAGCCTTATGTCTCTCGAACGTGCCAATACCAGATATGTATAGTTTTAGGGAGATTTAGGACTTCTGTACCTCAAAAACTCCCGGCAGTATATTGCCGAATTTTGAAAGCACTAAGGCAGAAAACGGCATGCTTTAGATTCCAAGGCAAAAACTCCTGAAACCGTAGGTTTACCCCAGAAAACCATAAATTTTTGAAAAGTACACATTCTGCCGATTACAAAATGGGTAACTATGTCTCTCTAATCCCAACTACCAAACATAAAAGCTTGTCTGAACATAGCGGTTTTTCAAAAAAAAATTCAAAATTCTGAAAAATCATTGCAAAGGTTTTATTTTGCTGCTCCGCATATCCCAAACTATATTAGGTACCAAGAAAAAGCACCTGAAATATGATTGCATGGGGTCCACTGAACAGTTTGACACCCATTATGCATAGGTTTACCAAAGTATCTGGCATTTAGAGACACCAATATGAAGTTAGCACATCCAAATTGATCAGGACTTTACTTCAGCTACTGAGAAATCAACACATTGACTGCATTTTTTGTGGGGTAAAAACACAGAAATATATGTTTACCCCCAAAACCCATATATTTTTGGAAAGTACACATTCTACCGAATCTAAAATGGGTACCCATGCCTTTCTGCTCCAAACTACTGAGTCGCAAGGCTTTCCCACAATTGTCGGTTTTGGTGAAATATCTGAAAATTGCCTCAAAACTTCAACTTCTCAGCACCATATCACCCATGTATCGTTACGCACCAAGAAAAAGCACCCTAAATATGATTGCCAGGGTTCCTCCAAACAGTTTGGTGGCCATTGTTCATAGGTTTACCAAAGTATCTGGCATTTAGAGGCCCCAAAATGAAGTTAGCGCATACAAACAGTCCCGTGGGTAACTTCAGCTAATGAAAAATCAACACATTGACTGCATTTTTGTGGGGTAAAAACACAGAAATATATGTTTACCCCCAAAGCCCATATATTTTTGGAAAGTACACATTCTACCGAATCTAAAATGGGTACCCATGCCTTTCTGCTCCAAACTACTGAGTCGCAAGGCTTTCCCACAATTGTCGGTTTTGGTGAAATATCTGAAAATTGCCTCAAAGCTTCAACTTCTCAGCACCATATCACCCATGTATCGTTACGCACCAAGAAAAAGCACCCTAAATATGATTGCCAGGGTTCCTCCAAACAGTTTGGTGGCCATTGTTCATAGGTTTACCAAAGTATCTGGCATTTAGAGGCCCCAAAATGAAGTTAGCGCATACAAACAGTCCCGTGGGTAACTTCAGCTAATGAAAAATCAACACATTGACTGCATTTTTGTGGGGTAAAAACACAGAAATATATGTTTACCCCCAAAACCCATATATTTTTGGAAAGTACACATTCTACCGAATCTAAAATGGGTCCCCATGCCTTTCTGCTCCAAACTACTGAGTCGCAAGGCTTTCCCAAAGTTGTCGGTTTTGGTGAAATATCTGAAAATTGCCTCAAAGCTTCAACTTCCCAGCACCATATCACCCATGTATCATTACGTACTAAGAAAAAGCACCCTAAATATGATTGCCAGGGTTCCTCTGAACATTTTGGTGGCCATTGTTCATAAGTTTACCAAAGTATCTGGCATTTAGAGGCCCCAAAATGAAGTTAGCGCATACAAACAGTTCTGTGGGTAACTTCAGCTAATGAAAAATCAACACATTGACTGCATTTTTGCGGGGTAAAAACACAGAAATATATGTTTGCCCCCCAAAACCCATATAGTTTTGGAAAGTACACATTCTACCGAATCTAAAATGGGTACCCATGCCTTTCTGCTCCAAACTACTGAGTCGCAAGGCTTTCCCACAATTGTCGGTTTTGGTGAAATATCTGAAAATTGCCTCAAAGCTTCAACTTCTCAGCACCATATCACCCATGTATCGTTATGCACCAAGAAAAAGCACCCTAAATATGATTGCCAGGGTTCCTCCGAACAGTTTGGTGGCCATTGTTCAGAAGTTTACCAAAGTATCTGGCATTTAGAGGCCTCAAAATGAAGTTAGTGCATACAAATAGTCCTGTGGGTAACTTCAGCTAATGAAAGATCAACACATTAACTGCATTTTTTGTGGGGTAAAAACACAGAAATATATGTTTACCCCCCAAACCCATACATTTTTGGAAAGTACACATTCTACAGAATCTAAAATGGGTACCCATGCCTTATTGCTCCAAACTACTGAGTCGCAAGGCTTTCCCAAAGTTGTCGGTTTTGGTGAAATATCTGAAAATTGCCTCAATGCTTCAACTATCCAGCATCATATCACCCATGTATCATTACGTATCACAAAAAAGCACCCAAATTGTGATTGCCAGGGGTCCTCCAAACAGTTTGGTGCCCACTGTGCATAGGTTTACCAAAGTATATGGCATTTAGAGGCCCCAAAATGAAGTTAGCACATACAAATTGTCCTGTGGGTAACGTCAGCTAATGAAAAATCAGCACATTGTCTGCATTTTTGTGGGGTAAAAACACAGAAATATATGTTTACCCCCCAAACCCATACATTTTTGGAAAGTACACATTCTACAGAATCTAAAATGGGTACCCATGCCTTTCTGCTCCAAACTACTGAGTCGCAAGGCTTTGCCAAATTTGGCGGTTTTGGTGAAATATCTGAAAATTGCCTCAAAGCTTCAACTTTCCAGCAACGTATTGTCCATGTATCATTACCAGCATAAAGCATCCTAAATATAAACATAGGGGTCTACTAAATAGTTTGATGCCCAATGTGCATAGATATACCAAACTATGTGGCGCACAGAGACCCCCAAATGACAATATGTATAGACATTTTCACGGCTGACGCGCTGGCTGCTGCAACATAACCACCCGGTGTGTGTATTATGCGACATTAGACCACCTAACAGTACAGAGACCCCAGAAAACCATATATTTTCAGAAAGTACACATTCTGACGAATCCAATATGGGTAAATAAGTGTTTCTACTACAAACTGCCAAACTGCAAAGCAATGCTGAACATAACGTTTTTTATCAAATTTCTGAAAATCGTCACAAAGCTTGAATTTTACCCCATTATATGCCCCACATTTCGTAACTTATCAGCATAAAACATCCTAAATATGAACGCCAGCGGTCTACTGAACACTTTGATGCCCAATATGCATAGATATACCAAACTATGTGGCGCACAGAGACCCCCAAATGACAATACTGTATATACATTTTCACGGCTGACGCGCTGGCTGCTGCAATATAAGCACCTGGTGTGTGTATTATGCGACATTAGACCCCCCTAACAGTACAGAGACCCCAGAAAACCATATATTTTCAGAAAGTACACATTCTGACGAATCCAATATGGGTAAATAAGTGTTTCTACTACAAACTGCCAAACTGCAAAGCAATGCTGAACATAACGGTTTTTATCAAATTTCTGAAAATCATCACAAAGCTTGAATTTTACCCCATTATATGCTCCACGTTTCGTAACGTATCAGCATAAAACATCCTAAATATGAACGCCAGGGGTCTACTGAACACTTTGATGCCCAATATGCATAGATATACCAAACTATGTGGTGCACAGAGACCCCCAAATGACAATAGTGTATATACATTTTCACGGCTGACGCGCTGGCTGCTGCAATATAAGCACCTGGTGTGTGTATTATGCGACATTAGACCCCCCTAACAGTACAGAGACCCCAGAAAACCATATATTTTCAGAAAGTACACATTCTGACGAATCCAATATGGGTAAATAAGTGTTTCTACTGCAAACTGCCAAACTGCAAAGCAATGCTGAACATAACGGTTTTTATCAAATTTCTGAAAATCGTCACAAAGCTTGAATTTTACCCCATTATATGCTCCACGTTTCGTAACGTATCAGCATAAAACATCCTAAATATGAACGCCAGGGGTCTACTGAACACTTTGATGCCCAATATGCATAGATATACCAAACTATGTGGCGCACAGAGACCCCCAAATGACAATAGTGTATATACATTTTCACGGCTGACGCGCTGGCTGCTGCAATATAAGCACCTGGTGTGTGTATTATGCGACATTAGACCCCCCTAACAGTACAGAGACCCCAGAAAACCATATATTTTCAGAAAGTACACATTCTGACGAATCCAATATGGGTAAATAAGTGTTTCTACTACAAACTGCCAAACTGCAAAGCAATGCTGAACATAACGGTTTTTATCAGATTTCTGAAAATCGTCACAAAGCTTGAATTTTACCCCATTATATGCTCCACGTTTCGTAACGTATCAGCATAAAACATCCTAAATATGAACGCATGGGGTCTACTGAACACTTTGATGCCCAATATGCATAGATATACCAAACTATGTGGCGCACAGAGACCCCCAAATGACAATAGTGTATATACATTTTCACGGCTGACGCGCTGGCTGCTGCAATATAAGCACCTGGTGTGTGTATTATGCGATATTAGACCCCCCTAACAGTACAGAGACCCCAGAAAACCATATATTTTCAGAAATTACACATTCTGACGAATCCAATATGGGTAAATAAGTGTTTCTACTACAAACTGCCAAACTGCAAAGCAATGCTGAACATAACGGTTTTTATCAAATTTCTGAAAATCGTCACAAAGCTTGAATTTTACCCCATTATATGCTCCACGTTTTGTAACGTATCAGCATAAAACATCCTAAATATGAACGCCAGAGGTCTACTGAACACTTTGATGCTCAATATGCATAGATATACCAAACTATGTAGCGCACAGAGACCACCAAATGACAATAGTGTATATACATTTTCACAGCTGACGCGCTGGCTGCTGCAATATAAGCGCCTGGTGTGTGTATTATGCAACATTAGACCCCCCTAACAGTACAGAGACCCCAGAAAACCATATATTTTCAGAAAGTACACATTCTGACGAATCCAATATGGGTAAATAAGTGTTTCTACTACAAACTGCCAAACTGCAAAGCAATGCTGAACATAACGGTTTTTTATCAAATTTCTGAAAATCGTCAGAAAGCTTGAATTTTACCCCATTATATGCCCCACATTTCGTAACGTATCAGCATAAAACATCCTAAATATGAACGCCAGGGGTCTACTGAACACTTTGATGCTCAATATGCATAGATATACCAAACTATGTGGCGCACAGAGACCACCAAATGACAATAGTGTATATACATTTTCACAGCTGACGCTCTGGCTGCTGCAATATAAGCACCTGGTGTGTGTATTATGCGACATTAGACCCCCCTAACAGTACAGAGACCCCAGAAAACCATATATTTTCAGAAAGTACACATTCTGACGAATCCAATATGGGTAAATAAGTGTTTCTACTACAAACTGCCAAACTGCAAAGCAATGCTGAACATAACGGTTTTTATCAAATTTCTGAAAATCGTCACAAAGCTTGAATTTTACCCCATTATATGCCCCACATTTCGTAACGTATCAGCATAAAACATCCTAAATATGAACGCCAGGGGTCTACGGAACACTTTGATGCCCAATATGCATAGATATACCAAACTATGTGGCGCACAGAGACCCCCAAATGGATATATAGTAGATAAAATTTACAAGGCAAAACAAAATAAGGCAGTAAAGAGTGAAATGAAAAAAAATCCAATAAAACCACAAAAATCAATGTTTTTTTTCCAGAATAGTGTTATCGGCCATCAGAATCACAGTTTGAATATTTTAGCTGGGCCAAACAGGTTATACAGCTAGAAACAAGTGAACACAACATATGCAGAGCTGAAAATGCAATAAAATGGCTAAAAATTCAATAAAATGGCTAAAAATGCACCAAAATACCCAAAATTGCAATATAATCACCGAAATAACATACAAAAGATATTGCACAGTACGGTTAGCGAATACGCTATTCGTAATGGCAATAAAACATTTTTTTCAGCCAAAAAAAGAGACGATGCGATAAGAAAAAAAAAAAAAAAGCCACAATGCCATGTATGTGCGTGTGCGTGTATACAAATGGTAAATTACATGTTATGTGCGCGTGTGTGCGTGTGCACATGTGTGTAAGTGCAGTGAGTGTAAGTGACCCCCCAATCCCCAAAAATGTATGTGTAAGTGTGTGAATCTAAGTGTGTATTACTGTAATAAGTGTGTGTTGGTGTGTTTGTGTGTGTAATTGTTGCACTAACCTGAAAAAGTCGCTGAAGACTGTTGCACACGATGTGGAGGGGTCCCAGGAAGACATCTGCGACGATCCTCGTGTTCCTGTGCTGTGGGGGCGGAGATCAACGGCGCAGTGCAGGCTGCAGCAGCAGGACACGTAAGTAACACATGCCTGCTGCTGCTTTTGGGCCCCTGGGCGATCGCGCCCCAGGGGCCACTCGATCCCCTGCTCTGCTCGTTGCCTAGGGGCAGGGGATCGAAGCGGAACGGAGCGAGCGGCTCTAACAGCCGCTCCTCCGCTCCACAACCCGGAAGTGCTGCAGAACGTAGAATCTACGTTCTGTGGCATTTCAAGTTACTTTTCCACAGAACGTAGATTCTACGTTCTGTGGCACTTAAAGGGTTAATGTTTACATAATTTATTTAGTAGACATAAATTTTGAGATCCCCTTTTTCTTACAGGGGTTGTCCTTCTAAGCTACCCAGGTATCTACTTCAGGCCAGGGGTTCCCCATCTATCACCTTGTCCGTACCTTGCCCATACCTTGCCTAAACCTTGCCTTTACCTTGCCCATACCTTGCCCATAGCCTGCCCTTACCTTGCCTTTCCATCAACTTGGGACTTATTTCCATATACAGAACCCTTTTTGGGTGTGCCTAGCATCAGCCTGCAGATGACATTGGCAAATTGTTTTTATAAAAAAATATTTGAGAAGCTGATTAGCGAAGAACGGTTACTCCTTAATGTAGCCTTAGGAAAATGCTGCTTTGGCACTTTACCAAACCCCAAGTATCAGTTACTAATTAATGTAGCCTGAGGAAAGCGCAACCGATGCCTTTGTATACAACAGACACAGACAGGTACCAAACAGGCCTGGAACTAGGGACAGGAAACAGGTGATTTGCCACATGCTCCAAAGAGCAGACAGGTCATCTTGGGGCATGGGGGAGCGATTTTGACCAATTGAAAGTAGAAGTTGCTCTTGAATGCAGCATGAAGAACATGGCACAGATGACCCTGCAAAGTGGGATGAAGGTAGTCTGCCTGTGATGGAAGGAGGGGCAAGCTGTCTACCCTTAGGTCGGTCGCTGAGATTTCCAAGCCATCTGTCCCAAAGGCCTCCCATACTTGGGTACCCAGGCAGCGTATTGACTCTGTTAGGTGGAAGATGGCATGCAGGCACTTCCTGACAATGTAAAGGTACACAGGACATTTGGTTGTTGTGGTCGTCAGGAACCTCACCGGGCAGTTATAGGATTAGTGGCGTTTATCACCGATTTTACAGAACATGCGGGCGGATGCAAGACAAGCCCCAAAAAGAACAAAGCCTAGACTTGCCTGGTGAGCTTCCAGATGACCATAACAACCTGATGTACCATTGTATTTTACATTGAAATGGTAGTGTCAGTAGCCCAAGGTGGGAGTGAAGATAGCCTGCCTGTGTTGGAAGGAGGGACAAGCTGTTTGCCCCTAGGTCAGTTGATGGGAGCACTTCCAGAGGACTCTGCATTGACTTGCAGTGCTGAAAGTCCATCTTCTGCCTAATAAAGTCAATACCAACCTGAGGTCCATCCCTAAAGGAGGCTTCCTGAATAGCTGAGTCATTAGTATACATGCCTATGGTTCAAAACCTTTTTCTTACTGGGGTTTCTTTCTAAGCCACCCAGGTATCTACTTCATGCCAGGGGTTCCCCATCTAGCACCTTGCCCTTACCTTACCATCAACTTGGGTCTTTTTTTACCCATACAGAACCCTTTTTGTGGTTTGCCTAGCATCAGCCTGAAGTTGGCAAATTGGTTAATGAGGTGTTCTGTACCAAGCTTAAAAAGCTGATTAGCAAAGGTCGGATACTCGTTAATGTAGCCTGAGGATAATGCAAGTTATGCCTTTGTGTTCAACAGACAGGTACTAATCAGGCGATTTGCCACAGGCTTCAAACAGCAGACAGGTCATCTTGGGGCATGCATGGAGCTATTCTGCCGAATCAAAAGTAAAGGTCGTGCTTGAATGCAGCATTCAGAACATGGCACAGATGAACCGGCAAGGTGGGGGTGAAACTACCATGCCTGTGGAGCAGTTCCAGATGCCTGTAATAACTGATTGTCCCCTTGTGCCTCTGCATTGACTAGCAGTGTTGGAAGTCCATCTTCTGCCTAATAAAGTCAATACCAACCTGAGGTCCAACTCAACAAAAGCCTTCCTCAATAGCTGAGACGTTGGCGTGTGAGGTGTTGGTGTAAAACCTGGTCCACAAGGTTGTTTGTTCAAATCTCAGCTGAAACTTCAGCTCCAAAATATCATTGGCCGTTGTGCCTCATTTTTTATTTGGCTGTCCCTTTTTCTTACAGGGGTTGTCCTTGTAAGCTACCCAGTTATCTACTTCAGGCCAAGGGTTCCCCATCTAGCACCTTGCCCTTACCTTACCATCAACTCATACCTTGACCATACATTGCCCTTACCTTGCCCATACCTTGCCCATAGCTTGCCCTTACCTTGCCTTTGCATGAACTTGGGTTTTTTTTCCCCATAGAGAACCCTTTTTGGGTTTGCCTAGCATCAGCCTGCAGTTGACATTGCAAAATTGCTTTTATAAAAAAAGTATTCGAGAAGCTGATTAGCAAAGGTCAGTTACTCGTTAATGTACTGTAGCCTGAGGAAAATGCTGCTTTGGTGCTTTACCGAACCCTAAGTATTGGTTACTTGTTAATGTAGCCTGAGGAAACTGCAACTGATGGCTTTGTGTTCAACTGAACTAAACAGGCCTGGAACTAAGGGCAGGAAACAAGCAATTTGCCACATACTCCAAAGGGAAGACAGGCCATCTTGGGACATGGGGGATCGATTTTGCCCAATCAAAAGTTGAAGTCGATCTTGAATGCAGCATGACGAACATGGCACTGATGACCCGACAAAGGTAGGGGTGAAGGTAGCCTGCCTGTGATGGAAGGAGGGGCAAGCTGTCTGACCTTAGGTCAGTTGCTGGGATTGCCAAGCCAACCATCACAAAGGCTACTTGGGTACCCAGGCAGCATATTGACTCTGTTAGGTAGAAGATGGCTCGCAGGCACCTCCTGCCAAGGTACGTGGGAACATTTGGTTGTTGTGGTCATCAGCAACCTCAACAGGCAGGTATAGGCTCCATGGTTTTTTTTCACCCTTTGTACAAAACGCTGTACTCATTAAAGGGGAAGTAAAGTCTAAAATAGAATAGGGCTAGAAATGCTGTATTTTGTATACCAAATATAAACATGAACTTACTGCACCAGAAGCTTAATCAAATAAATGATTTATGCTTTCAAAGTTAGCCACAGGGGGTCACCATCTTGTAACTTTGTTAAACATCCTTGCAAGACGAAGACTGTGCATATGCTCAGTGTGGTCTGGGCTGCTTATGGATCATCATAAATTATCAAAACAGCACAAGTCAAAAAATATCTGCCAGAAGCCGATACAGCAAGACAGATTAATAATCTGAATATGCAGACTGCACTGGGTCCTGTGTTGTCATGTAATCTACTGTGGATTTTATAGTTTTTGTATTGTTTAATACAAACTTTCTCCAACTCTGCAGAGCCAGTGGCTGCAGCAAAATAATCCTCCAAATAGAATTCCAGTTTATCTGTTTAAATCTGGCTCCATGATCTTTGCCCCTGTAGTTGAAATTGGAAACAGTAAAGGGGATGTAAAGGCAAAAATAAAATCCAATACAAATCTCTACACAGTCGCCGACTGCTCTACAGGGAAACCAACAAAGCTGCTGGAGTTCTGCACGGCTGTGATGAAAGGTGAGGGCTCCCCTTGCTGTTCATAAGTATGATTGTTTCCCTGCAGAGCATTTAGGGACAGTCAATTCTATCCACAGCAGTAAATGAAGGGAGAATTTCACTGAATACAGTCACGTTTCTTATAAAAATGGTAGGTAGGTTTCTTTTTCATTAAAATAAATATGGGATTTTATTTTTTTTTGCCTTTACATGCCCTTTAAGAAATGTACCAAGGTCAAGTGCAGACAGATCCAAGACAAGCCTCCAAAAGGGCAGCAGCTTTAGACAGCCCACTGCAGAGCCTAGATTTGCCTGGTAAGGTTCCAAATGACCAAATATAACACAATGTCTCCTTGTTCCTTTACTTTTAAAGGCAGTCTCGCAGGCCATGGTGGGGGTCAAGATAGCCTGCCTGTGATGGAAGGAGGGGCAAGCTGTTTGCCCCTAAGATTTGATATAGTATATTTCTTGGGAGGTTTTGAGCAGATGTTAGATTCTAGGCCCTGGAATCTATGTACAGTAAGTGGTTTGGGAGAGAGCCAATATACTGGCACATTCCAGTGAATCAGGTGAAGAAGCAGGGAGTCATTAAAATAAGTACAAATAAGTATAAAAATACAATCACATAAATAAAACGTATAGTTACAATACATTTTAAGTGCTTGTCAAGAGACAAAATTATGGAGATCCCTGTCCCATAGAGCTTACAATATAAATGGGAGGGTAATGTACAGACTCAAATTGAGAGTATAGTAAGTGTTGCAGGTTACAGTGGGTGACTGCCATATAAGTGCCAGTCACCCAGTTCAGGTGTTATGCAAGTGCTCCAAGAGGTAGTATTTGAGTTAAGATCTGGAGGCATTGAGGGAGGATTCTCTCCAGAGAAATTCAGGAATACCATTCCAAATATAAGGAACAGCAAGACAGAAGGGTTTGACGCGGGGAACAGCAGAAGAGAATTCGGACAGGAACATAAACAGAGACAAGAGATGAGATCTAGTTAGGTGCAGAGGAGTACAGGGCTTTCACAGTCATAAGGAGCAGTTTGTACGTTATTCTCTGTTTTATGGGAAGCCATAATAGGGACTTCAGTAGGGCAGGGGCTTGTACCCTTTTGGATAAGAGTAGAAGAATTCTGGCAGCAGTGTTTAATACAGACTGTAGAAGGGAGAGATGGCAGTACAGGTGACCATAGACGCACCGATAATATTGTACAAAACAAACTTTCTTACGATATTTGGTGTGTGTGTGGTGGGAGACGAACCGACTGATATTGGCAGAAGACTTGGATATCGGTCGGCTCGTTGATTGGGCTGGCCAAAAACTTTTGATCGGGCTTTTTGAAGGCACTCGAACATTGGCTGCTGTTAGTGCTGAGTCGTCAGCTGCCGCTAGAATTCTATTATTTCTACCTGTATACTGTATCTGATGAGTCAGCTCTCACGTGTGTATTAAAACGATCAATCTTTCTTCGAAATAACTTTTCCAGGAAAGATCGTAAAAGTGACAAGTTTTGACAGTGTTGTTAATAAAATACATAACATTTTTTTTCCCTATTTACTTAAAGGGATCCTGTCATCGGATCATTTCAAAATGCATCAATTAATAGTGCTACTCCAGCAGACTTCTGCACTGAAATCCATTTCTCAAAAGATCAAACAGATTTTTTTATATTCAATTTTGAAATCTGACATGGGGCTAGACATTTTGTTAATTTCCCAGCTGCCCCTGGTCATGTGACTTGTGCCTGCACTTTAGGAGAGAAACGCTTTCTGGCAGGCTGCTGTTTTTTCTTCTCAATGTAACTGAATGTGTCTCAGTGGGACATGGGTTTTTACTATTGAGTGCTGGGCAGCTGTTATCTTGTGTTAAGGAGCTGCTATCTGTTACCTTCCCATTGTTCTTTTGTTTGGCTGCTGGGGGGAAAAAGGGAGGGGGTGATATCACTCTAACTTGCAGTACAGCAGTAAAGAGTAATTGAAGTTTATCAGAGCACAAGTCACATGACTTGGGGCAGCTGGGAAACTGGCAATATTTCTAGCCCCATGTCAGATTTCAAAATTGAATTTAAAAAAATATGTTTGCTCTTTTGAGAAATCAATTTCAGTGCAAAATTCTGCTGGAGCAGCACTATTAACTGATTCATTTTGAAAATGTTTTTTTTCCCATGACAGTATCCCTTTAAAAAGAAACCATCTAATGGTTATTTTCATCTCATCACTTGGTGGCAGTTGCAGCACAGTTAAAAATCATATTTGTGTGCATGATAAGATTTGTTCTCCCCCCTTATGTCCTTTGAGTAACCCACTTATTGGCAGACTGCTGTACAAGTGACAATACAACAGCTGTTCTAACCCCCCCCCCCCCCCGGTCAAGTTTATCCATAACATTCCAGCAAGTTCGGCCTTATTTTAAACTATCCCGGCATTTAGCCACACGAGAAATAAATGAGATAACTTCTGCAACATGACACAATAATGCATTTCTATGCTGTTAGTGATGGTGAAAGCTTAGATCACAGCCTTGTTTCTATGGAGCCAGAACTCTTACTGGCCTTTCTTATATATAATATAAGAAACACTGTTTAGTTCCTTGGATTGTTCCTACTGCTTTAACTTATCCATTTATGCTCTTGTAATCCTATGTGTGTTCCATTCTATGAAGCTAGCGAGCAGGTACTAGTCATCCACATTGCCTTTATTCAGCTTTCTTATATTTTCTATCTTTTATGTATTATATTATCAAATGATGTCACATTTAAGTTTTCAGGGGGTACACATTCACCTAAACCTTCTTTAATCAATCAATAAGGCATGCCTTGGAACAGCATTCCCATGATAGTATTAGTCTAGGTTTGTACATTTTATTCCAAAGAAAGCAGAGAGCTGCAGGAGGAGCAAGCCATGATCAATAAGGCAGTGTGAATCAGGTGATGGTAGCCTGTGGCTGAGCTGCTGCAGGGGGGCAGAGGTTGAGGGATCAGGTCCTACATGATCAGGTAGGGTGCTGGGCCAAGTAGCATTTCCTTTGGTGCAAATACTCCTAGGTCTGGCACTGCTAATGCATTGCATGATGTAAAACATAAATGAAGACATCACACTAAAGTGATAAGGTAAAATCGATGTATGATTGTAGGAGTATGTTACAGATCACCTAATGCAAATGAAGAAGAAGCTCAGCTATTGCTTCACACAGAAAAGGCCATAAGTTTGGGGAAAGTCTTAATAGTGGAAGATTTAATTACCATCACTAAAATCATTTATATTTTACAAGTGATCTAAAGCAACAGTCAAGGAGACAAAAATAGAAAATGAGCTGTTGATTCATTCAGTTGCAAAGACCAATCCAAAAACACTTTTCAGTATATCAATAAAAAGATACAAGTTTAAAAGGAAATATTTTGGCTAGAGGGGACTTTGAAAAACAAAATATGCTTTAATGTGCATTGCCACAAACTGGGATCCAGCTTAAATGCAGGAAATTGTCAAAGAAGACATTTTCCCTGCTATTTAGCCAGATTGTTGCATGTAAAGTGTTTTACAGTTAAGTGGAGCAGGAAGTGATGACTGAGGGTGAAGGAAGCGATGCAAATGCAGTGTAAGGCTGGCCGATTGAGTGCAGGGACTAGCCTTAGGCACACTCTCTACTTGGCTTGACATTGATCCATGCTGATTCATTAAAAGGAGGGTTCATTTTATGAAACTATGAAAATCGGTTCTTTGTGGTAAGAGCTATAAAGTTGTGGCAATCTCTCCCTGAAGCAATTGTGCTAGCAGATATGTTAGACAGTTTCAAGAAAGAGTTGGATGCCTTTTTTGCAAGTGAGAAAAATATAAAGCTGCTGGTGGTAACAGGTAATAACCTGATGGGTAAAAGTAATAAACACCCTGCTAAAATCCAACAGCTTTTCAGATGGGCATTGTTGTCTAACTATGGATCAAGTTGAAGTTGGGTAGGATTTTCCTGGACAAATGCTTGGGCTGGATAGACATGCTGAAAAATATCTTTGTTGTGCCTCTCTGCAATCTATGAGCAAACGCCATGGTGCTGATAACTGTAATCACCTATCATGGCTATTTCTCAGCATACGTCAGATACAGGCAATGAGATATATACATCTCTCTGAAATGTTTGCTTTGGGGTTCCTCACCCTGAGTTTGGCATAGGTAAAGGTTTCCCACTCTCACCATTGAAAGCAGTGAAAGGCCACTTGACACTTGCAGTTCTCCATGGGGTGTTTTGACTACAACAGTAGTCAAAACACCCCATTTTTCCATAAACCTAGTGGATTGTTCCTGCTAGAAAATGCCCAGATTATTCCAATGTTAGTCTTCTTGGTTGATTATGCCCCATAGAGGCATCAAAATGACATCTTATGCACAACTGAAATTGTAACACGTTTTTAGCAGCTAGGAAATCAAAACAAGAATAAATAATTATACATGCAACTCATATTTCCATTATACAAATACAAATGGTAAAAACAAGAAGGTAGAGTGGTCCTTTATAATTTCTATATGCAGTTAAAAGCAAAGTAACCCGTACAGGATGCGAAATGTTATGCTGATTAATGCAGCATGAATCTGTGGCTTGTAATCAGCAGAAGAAGTCTCAATTCATATAAAACTCAGAATGTTTCCATGACAACCAAACACATTTTCATTATTTATTTATTTCACCAGTATAAAGCTGATGGACTTGGATACTGAAGCAGTGGAGAAGCTGTTTCTCAGGGCCACTCTAAGGCGCATTAACCCTATTTAAAACACACATTTGTTTATAATAGGACTGTCTGTTCAAAACTCTAGTACGTATAGTTTTATTATTATTATTATTATTGTTATTATTAATAATGGACCCCCTGCCTGTATATTTGAAGAACAAAAATCTAGGGGGGGTGGTGGAAGCACTCTTAAGGCTAATACAAAATATATTTAAGTATAAGGGAAGTGCTACTTACAATGCACTTCCCTGGGCCCCTGTCTCATAAGTAATTCAATATAAATGCAAATGCATATGTTTACAAAACAGGGGTTTTTAGTTACAAAGTTATGATCATAAAGTTGAAAAGCCACCATACCACGTCAAGGTAAACCCCATATGGCGGTCCCTAACTTACTTAACTCAGGTCACAATATAAAAAGATACTTCTCTGCATAATAGCATTACCTGTACACAATGTGTGTTGTGCATTGGTTTCAATCTGAAAGCTAAATCCTCCCCTCTCTCTCTCTCTCTCTCTTAAAAAACCTTGCTGGCGGGGAAGGATTTAGCTTTGTACACCTATCATGTAAATGCAGGCGTATAGTAGACCAACCAACTAAAAGTGCGTCCAACTATAAATACAACAGACAAATGAGATTATGGTCAAGTACTGATTACAGATTCATCTCAAATCCATTTGTCATCTCAGTCTGTTTGTCAAAATCCATATACAGGCTGAAATGCATGAGCTCACATATTGCAGTGTAATGGACCCAGGCCCTGACTGGCAATCTGTGGGTTCTGGCAAATGCCAGAAGGGCTGCTATAAGGTGCCATAGAAAGTCAGTATTTAGTGGGCTGGTGGGGGCTGTTTGGGCCTCTATGTGGGCTGATTGGGCCTCTGTGTACCTGAAATGCCAGGGCCTATTTTAATTCTCAGTCCGGACCTGAATGGACCAATGTGTTGCCTTTATGTAGTGCTGAATTGATGCACACTGTACATCTATACACTGGGCTGTAGTGCCTCACACAGTATGAATTTTAACAAATATTTGTAAAGTGCCAATATATTCTGCAGTATTCTGCAGTAGATAGGTGTATACAACCAGCATACAGATTACACACAGTACAAGTATTAAAGGGGTGGTTCACCTTACCGTTAACATTTAGTATGTTATAGAATGGCCAAATCTAAGCAACTATTCAGTTGGTCTTCATAATTTATTTTTTAGCTTTTTTAAATTGTTTGCCTTTGCCTTTATTGTTATTGCTACTTTTTATTACTCATCTTTCTATTCAGGTCCTCTCCTATTCATATTCCAGACTCTTATTCAAATCAGTGCACGGTTGCTAGGGTAATTTGGACCCTATCAACCAGACTGCTGAAATTGCAAACTGGAGAGCTGCTAAATAAAAAGCTAAATAACTCAAAAACCACGAATAATAAAAAATGAAAACCAACTGAATTGTCTCTCTACATCATACTAAAAATAAACTTAAAGGCGACAGAAGAGGCAAACAAAATGCATGTATAATTAAACAGCAGTAGGCCTAAAAACCAAGAGTGCTGATTTATTAGTCCACATAATTAAGTAATATCCACTTACTGAATCTGTGATGTCACTATTAACTGTTATTCACATCAAAAACTACCCGGAGACATTCAACAGTGCAGCATCTCCTAATACTGTGCTTACTACAATGGCAGCACAAAGATCACAGATTGTGCTCAATGACATCACACTGTTTAATCAATTATTTTGATTAACTGAAATCAATTAATTTCCAATGGCCCCTAGACACTGTTCCTGCCTGACGCTTGCAGTACAAACTATATCCACTTGATGGCAACCTCCTAGTCTCATTTAAACATTTCTCATCAGATCCTACCTTACAGCACATTAAATGCCTTATCATTATTATTATAATAACACAAACGCAAAAGTATCTAAACATATGTCTCTTTTTTAACATAAGTAAAGGATGGGAAAAGGGTGTTAATTCACTTACTTTACTTAGAGATAGATGTGCCGGTAATTTACCAGCGTATACATTGAGGGCTTGGGTTATTAATACTCATGAACATGATAGTGGGTAAAAATAAATGATATATGCATACCATTAAGAAAGAGAATAAATCACCCAAAACATCAGGCCTATGCTCTGTTGAGCAGGACCCTCTTTACTTCTTGTATTAGCTAGCAGTTGTATTTTCAGTGTTAGAGGTAAACACCCTTCTTTTTTACAACCCTATGGAATATGTTGGAGCTTTTTAAATATGTTAAATATGCTGGTTATGAGTTTCATGAGTCCCTTAAAGTGAAAAAGGGGTCAGTAATCGGATCCCATCAGCTCCTACTTGGCTGTACTTTAAAGGGGTTGTTTACCTTTGAGTTAACTTTTAGTATGATGTAGAGAGTGATATTCCTAGACAATTGCAATTGGTTTTCTTTTTTATTATTTGTTGTTTGTTTTTATCTATTTAGCTTTTTTATTCAGCAGCTGTCGTTTGCAATTTCTGGTTATTAGGGTACAAATTACCCTAGCAACCATGCACTGATTTGATAAAGAGACTGAAATATGAATAGGAGTGGGTCTGAATAGAAAGATGGCTAATAAAAAGTAGCAATAACAATACAGTTGAAGCCTTACAGAGCATTTGTTTTTGAAAGCTGTAAAGAGTCAGAAAAATAAAACAAATAATTAAAAAAAAAACTAAAGTTTCTTAGAATTGGCCATTCTATAGAGTATTAAAAGTTAACTTAAAGGGATACTGTCATGGGAAAAAAATGTTTTTTCAAAATGAATCAGTTAATAGTGCTGCTCCAGCAGAATTCTGCACTGAATCCATTTCTCAAAAGAGCAAACAGATTTTTTTATATTCAATTTTGAAATCTGACATGGGGCTAGACATATTGTCAATTTCCCAGCTGCCCCAAGTCATGTGAATTGTGCTCTGATAAACTTCAATCACTCTTTACTGCTGTACTGACAGTTGGAGTGATATCACCCCCCTCCCTTCCCCCCCCCCCAGCAGCCAAACAAAAGAACAATGGGAAGGTAACCAGATAACAGCTCCCTAACAAGATAACAGCTGCCTGGTAGATCTAAGAACAACACTCAATAGTAAAAACCCATGTCCCACTGAGACACATTCAGTTACATTGAGAAGGAAAAACAGCAGCCTGCCAGAAAGCATTTCTCTCCTAAAGTGCAGGCACAAGTCACATGACCAGGGGCAGCTGGGAAATTGACTAAATGTCTAGCCCCATGTCAGATTTCAAAATTGAATATAAAAAAAACTGTTTGCTATTTTGAGAAATGGATTTCAGGGCAGAATTCTGATGGAGCAGCACTATTAACTGATTAATTTTTAAAGTATCCCTTTAAGAGATGAACCACCCCTTTAAATCCCATTAAGTTTCAACTCACAGGGTATCCCAGGAAAATGTATGAAACAAGAACATTGATGGCTCAATATTTATTGCATAGTTTGTGGCCATGGAAGTACAGTAATAACATTTTAGCCAGCACTCTGGCCATATATATCAGATAGAGGACAAGTAGTTTTTGAGTACAAGACACAGTAAATACACAAGGGGGGTTGTGGGAGCATTGCTAAGTAAAAATATATATAAGTATAAGGGAAAGTGCTACTGGCATATCCAAATGGGTCAGTGCACATTCCCTGGGCCCCTGTCTAAGTAATTCAGTAGATATGCAAATGCATGTGTTAACAAAGACAGGGGTTTTTAGTTGCAAAGTTATGATCATAAAGTTGAAAAGCCACCATACCACGTCAAGGTAAACCCCATATGGCGGTCCCTAACTTGTTTACCTACCAGTCATAGTATTGAGGATCCTGTGTCTCTCTGCATAATAGCATTAGTAAAGTAAAAAGTAAATGTCTGCTGAACCTTGGTTTCTGGAGGGCTAAATCCTCCCCCACTGCTGAATTGCAGCTTTTAAGACACAGTAATCAGGTACTGGTATGGGATCCATTATCCTGAAACGAGTTATCCTGAATGCTCCAAATTACAGGAAGGTCATCTCCCATAGACTCCATTTCATTAAATGTAAGGAGATCCAAATTATGGGAAGACTCCTTATCTGGAAAACCGCAGGTCCCGAGCATTCTGAATATAATAATCTGATAATAGGTCCCATACCTGTATAAGCATTATAGTGCTCGACTGGGCCACAAAGGGTCCACTAGACAAAACTTGATATTGAAGGTGCACTCTCCAATTAGATGCAAATGCTGATAAATCGTATATGCATCATATAGGCCTATGGTGGCAATTAGAAAGCCCTAATATGAATTGCAGGCAACACAGAAGATGACTTTGGGTGGTTTCACCACTATAAGAAGAAACTTTTCCCACTTTCCTCTTTTCCCTGCACACCCTCGCTCATAGGGGGAAATTCTGGGAGGGGGCAAAGCTCCATGGACACCCTGGAATATCCTGAAATGTTCAGCAGAACCGAATCCAAACCTGTGGCTCATCATGTGACATTAAAGCTCTGAACAACTGAACTCCATGATTCTCTGTTCACTATTTGTTTTTATTTTTTGTCTCATTTGCAAAAGTAAACAAGAGTTACTGTATGTTAAGTATTCTGGCAAATCCCATGGGAAAGATTCAGTATTCTGGCAAATCCCTTGGGAAAGATTCAGTATTCTGGCAAATCCCTTGGGAAAGATTCAGTATTCTGGCAAATCCCTTGGGAAGGATTCAGTATTCTGGCAAATCTCTTTAGAAGGAGTCAGTATTCTGGCAAATCACATGGCAAAGATTCAGTATTCTGGCAAATCCCTTGGGAAGGAATTGGTATTCTGACAAAGCTCTTGGAAAGAATTAAAGGGATACTGTCATGGGGAAAAAAACATTTTTCAAAATGAATCAGTTAATAGTGCTGCTCCAGCAGAATTCTGCACTGAAATTCATTTCTCAAAAGAGCAAACAGATTTTTTTATATTCAATTTTGAAATCTGACATGGGGCTAGACATATTGTCAATTTCCAAGCTGCCCCAAGTCATGTGACTTGTGCTCTGATAAACTTTTACTCTTTACTGCTGTACTGCAAGTTGGAATGATAGCACCCCCTCCCTTTCCCCCCCTCAGCAGCCAAACAAAAGAACAATGGGAAGGTAACGAGATAACAGCTCCCTAACACAAGATAACAGCTGCCTGGTAGATCTAAGAACAACACTCAATAGTAAAAACCCATGTCTCACTGAGACACATTCAATACATTGAGAAGGAAAAACAGCAGCCTGCCAGAAAGCATTTCTCTCCTAAAGTGAAGGCACAAGTCACATGACCTGGGGCAGCTGGGAAATTGACAAAATGTCTAGCCCCATGTCAGATTTCAAAATTTAATATAAAAAAATCTGTTTGCTCTTTTGAGAAATGGATTTCAGTGCAGAATTCTGCTGGAGCAGCACTATTAACTGATTCATTTTGAAAAAAAAATTTTTCCCATGACAGTATCCCTTTAAGTATTCTGGCAAATCCCATGGGAAAGATTCGGTATTCTGGCAAATCTCTTTAGAAGGAGTCAGTATTCTGGCAAATCATATGGGAACGATTCAGTATTCTGGCAAATCCCTTGGGAAGGATTCAGTATTCTGGCAAATCTCTTGGAAAGAATTAAGTATTCTGGCAAATCCCATGGGAAAGATTCAGTATTCTGGCAAATCTCTTTAGAAGGATTCAGTATTTTGGCAAATCACATGGGAAAGATTCAGTATTCTGGCAAATCCCTTGGGAAGGATTCAGTATTCTGGCAAATCTCTTGGAAAGAATTAAGTATTCTGGAAAATCCCATGGGAAAGATTCAGTATTCTGGCAAATCTCTTTAGAAGGATTCAGTATTCTGGCAAATCACATGGGAAAGATTCAGTATTCTGGCAAATCCCTTGGGAAGGATTAGTTATTCAGCCACATAGGAAAAGATTGATGTTGGTCAGTGTATCCCTAATTTTTTTTACGTTTCTTGTTTTGAACATCATGTATTTAATAAAGTACCTGCTGCCGACAAACGTTATTTCACAGGTGCCCAGAAATGTACTAAGGGTAAGGCTTCACTAATAGGACAACAGTATGTAAAAAAATATGTATTCTTCTGAGCATTCTTCATTGAGTTTCAGCAGCCAGCTATGAACCAGAGTATGAGCCAGAGTATGAGCAGGTCGGCCGTCCCCTTTAGCGATGTGACACACACACACACACACTCTCTCTCTCTCTCTCTCTCTCTCACACACACTCACACGCTGGGAAAGAGACAGTACAGCGCATGCGCAGCAATCTGGCGACTGTCAGGCTCCGAGAGTGAGAGAGAGAGAGAGAGAGAGAGAGAGAGAGAGAGACGGCAGCGCTTGCAGATCTGAAAAGCAGCATCAGGGCGAGGAGAAGCCGGCACGGGGGGAAAACTGTCAGCTGATGGATATTGGTTATGTGGAAGCTGGTGGCTGTAAGTAGGTGAATGGGAGTGAAGAGAAAGGAGCAGAGGAGACGAGAAGGTATCACAGGTACAGAGTGGAGAGCAGGGATCGATTAGCTGTGGGATAAGCAGTGAGTGAATTATCTGCAGGAGTCGAACTGTTTGTTGGGCTGAACAGATCCCGTGCCCATCTGGCCAGTCCTGCTGTTGTGTCGATGAGTCGGTGAGTCGTGGATCCGCAGTGCCAGGGCTCGCTGGGGCCAGACATCGGCTGATCGTTCCCCGGCTTGTTAGAATGGTGGCGGGTGGCCAGTGGCTGCAGGAGAAGTGATGAGAAGCGGTGCCGGGACTTTGCCTGGATGCGGTAGCGCTGTTGCGACACAGCCCGGATAGCCCTCGGGCTGGAGGGGTCCCTACCCGCTGCCCCTCACATGGAGACTTTCAGCGCAGAGCACAAGCTGCATACCGACAAGAAGAGGCTAAACCGGGTACCGTCCCCGGCCAGACCATTCCTAAGGGAACCCCATGCCAGGGCGCCCCCCTCCAAGCCCTCCGTGCTGCCCCCCAAATCCCCCAGCAGCAGCATTAGGCACCAGTCCCCGGCAGCCCCGGCCACTCACAACCGCCTGTCCAGGCGCAGCGCCCCGTTAGCCAAGGAGAAGCCGAGCCCGGCCAAGCCCTGTAGCGCTAAAGCCTCGCTCACCAGCAAAAGGGCATCCAGAGCCGGTCATGGAGCCGCCGATCCCAGCTGTAAGGGGAGCGCTAGAAGAGAACTGCTGCTGCCCGCACCTTGCTCCCCTCAGCCAGTGGTTGCTCCCACCAGGAGGAGGCTGCAGGGGCTGGACAACACGCTAGTGGCAGGTGGAAGGGTCAGTCACACTGACAGTAGCTCCGACCTGTCAGATTGTCCCTCAGATGAACACCGGCAGCAACCGGCGCAAAGCAGCGATAACGAGTCTGGAAGCAGCGAGCGGGCAGCAGCCCGAGCGGAGAGGGCGCACAATGTGGAGACTCACAGGAAGCAACTTGCAGCGACCCCTAGTGACGAACCTCGGGAAACGGGGAGCACGGGGGTCCCCAATAAGCGGCCACCAACACCGAGCCGAGTGCAGGACGAGGATTTGCTCAGGGAACTGGAGGAGCTGCGCTCAGAGAATGACTATCTCAAGGTAAGAACCGCTGGGTCACGAAACCACTCCCTCACCCGGCAAAGAAATACTTACAAAACAGAAAAATACATTTTTGGTGAGTTTTTAATATCTAAGGCCTATTGCACTGTATTACATGGCACTCGAAAATGCACAGACCACAGCATTCATTGGTGACTACAGAATCCTCTTAGCATAAAGGCTTTCCTTATATCAGGCACCAGAACTACCCAACGGTATAACTACATATTACTGGGCCCCACAGCAAGTTATTTGTAAGGCCCATAAAATGTCTGGAGGTTGACTTGTTTTACCAATATTTATTGAAATTGTATATTGATTAGGGCCTCATGGGGCTCCTATATCTCCTGGGCCCCCTGCAGCCACAGGGTCTGCTTCTTCTGTAGTTACGCCCCTGTCCAGGCCCGGACTGGCAATCTGTGAGTTTTGCCAAATGCCAGAGGGGCTGCTATAAGGTCCCATTGAAAGTCAATAATTAGTGGGCTGGTGGGGCTGTTTGGGCCTCTATGTGTGCTGAGTGGGCCTCTGTGTACCTGAATTGCCAGGTCCTAATTTAATTCTCAGTCTGGACCTGCCCCTGTCCCTACCCTCCGGATGTATAAGCAGTTTGGCTTGTAGACCAATAGCCCCCTGTGCACTGGATAGATAGATTAAAGTTTGGGTGCACTTGGTTTTTAGGCACTTGGCACTTAAAAATGGCTACTGCTGTCTTCTGAGTGGCAGTTGCCTGACAAGCAAGTGCACCAAGGAATGCAGGCAATTGCCATACAAGTGAATGGGTTGTGTATCCTTCCGTGAGCTACTAATTGATATTGTTTCAAACTAGTCAAAATGAATAAGGCTAATGTCACACAATTGTACTGTACTTAGATTATAAGCTCTACAGTGCAGGGTCTCTTTTCTACTCTCTCTTACCACATGGCACCAAATCTCTTTATTTATACTTTATTCAATATAATGCTTATCCTCCCTGTGTGATGGTTGTGATCAACCTGTCACCGTGCACATGGGCAGATTTGGCTAGGAAACGTGCATTTGTGGCCAAAACCTGCATTATGATGATGTCCTTCTCAAAATAATTTGGAGCAAAAATCGCACTGAGCGTACCAGTCCATCAGTAGTTGTATGCAGAGGGGTTTTTAATAGGTTGCCCCCCCCCAGCAGTGTCATCCATTGGGTCTAGCTGCTGAGCACCACTAGCTCATGGTTGAGTGGCTAAAATTCCCAGTGGTTACGTTCAGGCCCCAACTAATGCTTACTAGAGAGACCAGGAACAAAAATATGAGGCCTTAGCGTGCACAACATATCTAGGATTCATGAAACAGCAGGGAATATAGGGATGCACCAAATCCACTATTTTAGAATTCGGCCGAATCCTTTGTGAAAGATTCGGCTGGATAGAGAACCGAATCTAAACCCTCATTTGCATATGTAAATTAGGGATAGAAGGAGGAAACAGAAGAGCAAGTGACGAGCACGGTTAAAAAATGTTTGACTTCCTTGTTTGTGTGACGAAAATGATTTTTCGGATTCGGGTTCGAATCCAAATCCTGCTAGAAAAGGCAGAATTTTGGCGAATCCCGAACCAAATCCAGGATTCAGTGTATCCCTAAAGTAATCACAGCATTTTGTGAGGTTCTCTAGACACAGCACCCAATGTTGATTGATTGAATTGATTACACCAATCATTTAGGAACTAGATGTCACATATTGCAGTCACAGACTACACCCTAATGTCATGTACTACTTTAATGTATCATGTACTTTGGGTTGCCACCTGTTCTGTTTTCACCTGGACAACGGAATTTTCGGAAGGGTAAATCAGGACACGGCTTTCAATTCACAGAAATCCGACCAAACATTGATCCCCACATAATTGCAGTCACAGACTACACCCTAATGCCATGTACTACTTTAATGTATCATGTACTTCGGGTTGCCACCTGTTCTGTTTTCACCTGGACAACGGAATTTTCGGAAGGGTAAATCAGGATACGGCTTTCAATTCACAGAAATCAGACCAAACATTGATCTCCACATAACCCTGTCCCTGAGCCAAAGGCCAACCTTGAGATGTCACCTGACCTACCGCTGATGTCATCAGCCTGTCCCCCCGAACATCATCATCCCCACCCCCACCCAGACCTTCACGCCGTGGCATCTCTATATGTTCTGCTTCACTGCATCTTTTCTAACAAGAGTATATAGTACAATTATTTAAGCTTCAGGTACTGTTTATGTACAGAACAAGTTTCATTTTGCCATGGCAACATTTGTAAAATAATGGTAGTGTTGAACCAGTCAATCCTTGTTTTAAAAATGCCTGATACTGGAGCAAGACAGGGAGTAGGACCAGTGACCTGAAATTAGTGCATTGATTTATTAGACTCACTACACACACTGTCTGAAAGGAAAGTCCTTTTGCCACTGATTTTGTACATGGCCTCATTCTGAGTAAATGCACTCAATCCCTATTGCAGGACAACTATACAGAGATTAACTCAAATAGAAGAGACTGCACAAAAGTGATTCATATTGGTCTTTTACTGGTGAGGCAGGATCTGTTACAGACCTAAGAGCTATGATGGGAATCATGATTTTGGGATGTCAAAGGCAGACCAGAACACACATTTCTTGTGGATAACAACTCACGTGTTGGGAGGTTACGTTTAGCCCTCTTGCACTCCTAGCAACTAATTGCCTGATGTGACATGGTTGTTTGAAAATCCTTAGGCTTATTGGCTGGATATATTAGTGACAGAAGAAGTTTTGTTTAGAGACAGAAGCAAGTAGAAGATATCTGCTGTGTGAATTGCTACACAATACACATTGTCACATTTTGTTACTCTTACTATGTCAAAAGTTTAATGGAAACTTTAATTACTACTTCATTAGACTGCTCCTTAACAACTAAGTCTATCTCTCTCTCTCTCTCTCTCTCTCTCTCTCTCTCTCTCTCTCTATCTATCTATCTATCTATCTATCTATCTATCTATCTTTCTGTCTGTCCAGGGTTGGACTGGGGGCCTGGGGCAGAAGAGCCAGTGCCCAATGGTTTTTTCTATCTGTCTATCTGTCTATCTATCTATCTATCTATCTATCTATCTATCTATCTATCTATCTATCTATCATCTATCTATCTATCTATCTATCTATCTATCTATCTATCTATCTATCTATCTATCTATCTATCTATCTATCTATTACCTATCTATCAGCTGTCTATCAACTATCAATCTACTTATCTATCTATCTATCTATCTATCTATCTATCTATCTATCTATCTATCTATCTATCTATCTATCTATCTATCTATCTATCTATCTATCTCTCTGTCTGCCAACATGCTTGCCTGCCTGTCTGTCTGTCTATCTATCTATCTATCTATCTATCTATCTATCTATCTATCTATCATATATCATCTATCTATCTATCATCTACCCAGCTAAGCATAAGAAGGCAAAATGGATAGAAAATGGATAGAAATATTACCTAAACGAGAAGACCTGTATGGTGATTAAAGGTCAGGAGTACGTTCTAGTGCAGAAAGTAAAACAAGAAAAAGACATTAAAGGGAAAATTAAAACTGTTTTGAATAATGGAAGTGGTATCAGTTGCTCTTGAATACCCTGCATGTGCACTCTCTAGCATAAATCTTAAATAGCAACTTGCACTTCTTGCCATCTTTTGCCCTTTAGAGATTTTTATCTCCTGAGCTAAAGCATTTGTGTGAGCGCATATACTTTCATATAAGGAGTCCACAGAACCCAGCAGTAAATTAATAAATAGCTCATGTGTGCAACTGATTATAGGAACAGTAACACCAAAGAAAGAAATTGATCTAATGTAATGAAAATAGTATGTACTGTTGCCCTGCACCGGTAAAACTGGTGTGTTTGCTTCATAAACACTACTATAGTTCATATAAAGATGCTGCTGTGTAGCAATGCTGTCAATTGAATCCCATTCACTGGAATCAAGCAGGAACATAGCAGGTTGCCCTTCTGTAACAATTTCATTTATAGATGAGTTCCTAGAACAGGAGTACCCAAACTGAGGAACATGGCACTAATGCAGCCTCCAAGTCAATTAATCAGGCCCTGTTCGTAAAACTAGGTTCTAAAAACCTGTATTAATCCTGTATTATCCTAAAGTCCTAAACATATTTTGTGTTTTTTGCAGAATTGTTATGGGTAGCCTTTTCTCCCCATGTTTAATTTTTTGCGGAGGATTTGTTACATAAAGAGCCACATCCAAACCCTAATTTGCATATTCACATGTGAGCAAAATTACAAAAATATTATTAGCATTATTTTTTTTAAAAATGGTTGCCTTCAGTTGCTGAGTGTTGTATGACTGTGAGAGTTCAGATTTGGCTCAACCAGGTACACAGGAATTATGCATAACATTATGGATTTGATGCATTGCTGCTCTGGTGTTCTCTCCTAAAGTGTCCCTGCCCCCTCTCACCATTATTCATTCTGTACCATTTCTGCTGAATGGATTGAGATGCTTGAATGAGCCCTTAGAATAAACAAGTTCCTCTGTATTCACATAACATATATGTACATCAGGGTTTCTTATCCTTATCTTAGGACACAGAAATGAGTCTCCATGCTCTCTAGAGTGGGTCACTATGATTCCTCTAAATATTGTGAAAATTCGTCCTACACAAAACATCTTGATCATAAATAAGTAGCAAAATTGCTTATTGGGTCACATACTATAGCTGACCCCCTGACTTAATAAGGGAACTTGAGTAAAAGTTTAAAGGAGAATGGCCAGTAGCATGTGGAGTTTAAGTCTTTCTGGTTCTGACATCAGTCACGCTTGCTTATGGTTGGCAATCCAGAGAGCTAGCAAAGGGAGTAGAGATATGTGGGTCGACAAAAAGTCAACTTGCACCCTACCGAGGGTTGCCACCTGTCTGGTTTTGACCCTTGCCATCTGTCCGGTTTTGACCCGGACAGCACGGTTTTCAGAAGGGCTTTCTTGGGCAGGATTCTCACTGATTGATGGGGCGATCGATCAATCACTGATCACCACATCATAGTCCCACCCATGACATCACATTCCTCGCCCACAATGTCACGCATCCACAATGTCACGTGCCCTGTCTGGATGCCACATAGAGGAAAGGTACCAACCCTAACCCCACCCTAACCTGCTCCCATCCAAGTGGGTTTTATAAACCTTTGCCCACCATGCCCAAAACATTTATATTCCCCACTTCCCCCTCCAACAGACTGTATTTATAGTTGTGCACCTACTTGCTTGCCCCTTGGTGATGGCATAGATGGGAAGAGAGAGCTGGCGCAAGATTATTTGAGCCAGCCACAACTCAATACAAGAGAGACTGAATAGCCAGAGATGGTGCCCACCTCTGCATTTTTTAAGGTACAGGCAGACATTATTGGGGGTCTTGTGTGTTGTAGTTGGAGGGGGGGCTCTGCAAGGGATGTGAGATATATAAATAGACTTCCGCTCTACTTAAAAAAACACAGATGTCCAGTATTGTGTTGTTTAGTGATCCCTAAGAAAACTTCTTGTAACAGGACCCAAGAAATAAAAATCACAAATCACTGAGATTCGCCATCTTTTATCTTCTATTTGATAGGGTCTTTTTATTAAAATTATTATTTTAATGAAAATGTAATATTATTTCCTGGTTGTCCTGAATAAAAGATAATATAGACAGGAAAATCAATATTTTTTTTCCATGTAAGATGGGAATTTTACACCAACATTTGATTGGATGCTTAGTTGCATGCAAGTTGTATTATCCTGCAAAAGCCAGTGTTTCCCCAGTTTAGTATGTGCCACCTGTATTATGCATGTTTGTGCTGCTTACGTGTTTTTCAGTATGCTTGTGCCACTGCGTAGATCTCTTGTGTTTTTATTCATTGGCAAGCAGAGGCTTTGGAAATCTTTCAACAAGCTGATTCAGAGATTACCCCTTTGTGCATTGATGATGTCTGTTGTGATCATATAGTGTGGGGGGGGGGGTTGATCAGCAGAGGGAAGGACATGACCCCCCCCCCTTTAGATGCTTATATAATCCTTCCCGGTAATGCTTGTGTTTTCTTACAGCTGTCCCTAGTTTACCTCTTACTGTCTATATTACGCATGATGCTGCAGCTAACATCTTTTTCACATACTAGATCTGTTGTGCTTTTATTCATGTATGAACAAAGGCTTTGGAGAACTGTTGTCTTTTAAAAAACTGATTCAGTAATTACCCCATTGTTGCACTGAGGATGGCTGTACTCGGAACATAGTAAAGGAAGGAGGGGGAGAGCCCTGCCGAGGGGATGGTTTGACCCCTTTTCTCCTTTATATTCAGTCAGTGCCTCTCTACAGGTGATCAGAGATCTGTATGCTCTTACCATTTGCAAATATCTCTATCTCCTGCTGCCCTCTGTATGCCTTCATTAAGCCACTGGCCTCTGTATTCACCTACCACCTGCTACTGAGCTGAAGAGGAGGCAGTTGAAAGGCTGGAGGCAGGGGGATTAGCATATTAGTCCTATTAATCAGCACTATGTCTGGGATTTTAATCAGACACTGATTCTCACAATGAAAGCCATGCATTTAATGGGCACTCACCAAGCTAGCCAAAGACACTGTTTGCAGACCATTAGGACAATTTAAAGATCAGTTGCCTGGAGTGTCTTTACATTTCTATGTAATCATTTGTGTGTTATAGATTTGTTTACTCTCTACTTTTATAGGTGGGGTTATCTACCATCGGTTTTCCTCTATATATTTATATATAGTAGTTTGGTTGGAGAGGAATGATTTAAGTAAGTTCTAAGTAAAAGTTGTAAGCACCAAACCCACATACTCAACGCCCCCTTGGCTGCATGATTGGAGCACCATGTATCACAACCCAAGAAGTCAAAACTCTACTGTCAACATTGTGCTAATTACATTTTCACTTGGGTTTTATTTTATTTTCCCTTCAGATGCAGATGGAGAAATCATAGCAATTCTGTCTCCATATTTAGGAGCGGCTATTTGTTTTATGTTCCTACTAAATTCTCCTTTCTCTATATTTAGAAGCTGCAAATTGTTTTATATTACTATTATACTATCCAAGCCATCCTTAGGGAGTGATTAATAGATATAGCTGCCCTAGCAATGGAGGAGCCCTTTGTTCATTGCAGCAAGTATTAAAGAGGTTGTTCACCTTAAATTTAACTTTTAGTATGACATATATGGTATCAGGTAATACAAACAAACCACACTCTTTCCCTTTTTAACTAATGTATTACAAGTGCACTTGCTGGGATTGCCACTCACAGTCCTCAAAACATGACAGCACCTTGATATACCTAAAGGGGTTGTTCACCTTTCAATAAAGAGGGATATTATGAGTCAATTTGCAATTGGTTTTCATTTTTTATTACTTGTAGTATATTTAGCTTATTAAGTTATTTAGCTTTTTATTCAGCTGCTCTCCAATTTGTAATTTAAGCAATCTGGTTGCTAGGGTCCAAATTAACCTAGCAACCATGCATTGATTTGAATATAGAGACAAGTATATGAATAGGAGAGGGTCTGAATATAACATAATACATTTGTAGACTTAAAGAGCATTTGTTTTTAGATGGGGTCTGAAGCTGAAAAGAGTCGGAAGAAAAAGGCACCTCATTTAGAAACTATGAAAAATAAAACATGATTGTTTTGATTGAAAACTTGCTTAGAATTAGCCACTCTATGGGGCAAATTCACTAAAGGACGAAGCGCCTAACGCTAGCGTTAATTCGCTAGCGTAGCGCATTTTCGTTAATTCACCGATTCACTAACGGACACTGGAGTAAATTCACTAGTGTTACTTTGCACCCTTACGCCTGGCGAATTTGCGCAAAGGACGTAACTACGCAAATTCACTGACGCGTGCATTTTTATGAACGCTACCTTTTACGCCAGACTTCCTTCGCCACCTCAGACTAGGCGAAGTGCAATAGAGTAGATAAGGATTGCTTCAAAAAAAGTTAAACATTTTTCTAAGTCCCAAAAAACACTGGCATTTTTTCTTTTTTTATGGGTGATAGGCTGAAAAAGATTGTACATTTTTTTTCGGGCTCCCCTCCTTCCCCCCTACATTTCCTAACTCATGGCACGTTAACTATACAGTGGGCACATGTGTAGGGCAAAATAAAAATTTTATTTGCTGTTTTGAAGGTTTCCCAGGCTCGTGTAGTAACTTCAATTTGGTGCCGTATGCAAATTAAGCATCGCTAGCGTAACTTCGCTTTGCTTGGCGAATTAACGCTAGTGCAACTTTGCAACCTTATGCTTCCCCTGAGCGCAACTTCAGATTTTAGTGAATTTGCGTAGCGCTGGCGAAAATACGCCTGGCGAAGTGCGGCAAAGCGGACGCTGGCGCAACTACGAATTTTAGTGAATTTGCCCCTATAACTCTATACAAAAGTTAATCAACCAACCCTTTATGATGGATGTCCCCTGGCAATGAAGATATTTGCTTATAGCTCTGTTTCTCTTATTTCATTCTCAAAACTTCAAATATGGAAACAATTCCTACAGAAAGCATCTTTTCTTCCCTGTTTTGCAATATTTTGCGGTTTCATATTTGCAGTGGGCTGGTTTATAATCCCCATTAGAGCGAAGGAAGCTTATAGTATAATGGGCACAGTGTCAGAGATAAATTGACTATTGGTGGGATAAATCCCCATAGTTTAAGTCCCTCCAGTGAGAATATCCATTTCTTATCAAGTGCTGAGGAAGTGCTTGGGAACTGGAGGAGGGAGGGGGGTAGGTACACTTACTAGGTCATGCTGTAGGTTTTCTGTGTAAAAAATAGAACTATATCTTTTGCGTGAAAGAAAAATGTTGCATGTGATCCACAAATGAATTGTAGTGTTACAGGCGAAATCAAATAATGTAACCATAGGTGAGATCTTTTTGTAAATGTAACACCCCAGATAAATTGTTATAAGTTTATAACAAGTTTCATTGTTTCAGAATTTAGCTCTAGTAGCTTACTAGTAGATAACTAAATAATGTATGTACGTTATGCATTTTCTGTGTTCTAGGTCATGGCAATCATATACCGTAATTATAACATACAGGGTTGGTTTTGGTGGAAGGTTCTCGACCTGGGCTGCCAGCTACAGACAGGGACCATTGCATTATAACAAAGTAGTTAAAGGTTCAAAAGGAAATATTGTATTTTGTAAGTTATTAGATATTTACATTACAGTTGTACAGGTATATGATCCGTTATCCAGAAACCCATTATCCAGAAATCTCAGAATTACAGAAAGGCCATCTCCGGTAAACTCCATTTTATCCACATAATCCAAATGTTTAACAATGATTTCCTTTTTCTCTTAACTATTAAAACAGTAGCTTGTGCTTGATCCAAACTAAGATATAGTTAATTATTATTGGAAGCAAAACCAGCCTATTGGGTTTATTTAATGTTTACATGATTTTCTAGTAGACTCAATTGTGGAAAGATCTGTTATCTGGAAAACCCCAGGTCCCGAGCATTCTGGATAACAGGTCCCATACCTGTACCAGTTTTCTCTTATACAGTGGTGCAGAAGGATTTGAAAGAGCAGGCCACTGATGCAATCTTGAATGGCTTACTGACATTCCAGGGTGATAAGAAGAGTATAGAATAGAAGATTTCAGTCTTCTCTTTCGGGTCAGAATCAGGTTTCTATTCCGTCTCAATAGGGCAAAGTGTAGTTTGCAAACCGTGAAGTCTCCCTTAGTACTGTGCAGCACACTTTCCCCTGGAGGCTGCTCAAAACAGAAACCTCTTCCATTACTTTTTAAAGTGGCCCTGTAAGAAGCAAGACATTGAAAAGTGTTCAAAAAAGATTTTCATAAAGTGCTAAATTTGGGTTTTTATTTTTTTGTTAATTTAGAGATCATTCTGTAATGGGAACCATTTGGAAATACAATACACAGTGGACTAGTGACCACAGAGGTAGTCTCTTACAGTAGTCTCTTAAGGGTCAGATAAGGTGCAGGTTAGAATACTACAGCTTAGTATTGAAAAACTCAGTTGTGATTGATTTTTTTTTTCTGATGGAGATGCGTTTCTTGTTTCTTCAGTCTGATACTTTGAGACCTTGACATGAACATTAAGTGCTTAACCTTGAATAGGATATTTGTCAATTGATCATGTTTCCTGGTAATTAAATTACTACAAGCACTTTAATTTTAAAAATCACAAGGTCACCATGACAAAATTGCTAAGCCCCACCATACCCATGTCAAAGCAAATCCCATATGGTGGTGCTAGCCTCTGGTTATGTTTTTCATAGGCTAACACTTTGCTGTCTGGCAGTAGATTCTTGGGAAGAAATTTCTTGACCATTGACTAGTGCAGATTTGTATAATACAATTTCAAGGCCAGCGCATAGAAATAGTGGGATACTTTTCTACTTCTAGTGCAGTTGGTGACTAAATGAAAGATTCCGAAAGGCCTATGTAGATGGAGTAAGCATTAGACATCATTTTTGTTTAAAATATATTGCTTATGCAGAGTGGGCTTGTATTTAATTAATTTTGAGCTTTTTTTCTTTATAACTAATGCATACCTCCCAACTGTTCCGTTTTTCACAGCATAGGCCCTATTTTGACAGCCCAGCCCACAGTCCCGAATTATTAGTGAAATGTCCCGACCAGAAAAAAGATTCAACGTTTTTGAAATTTAATTAAATAAGAGGCTCTTGGCAGAGAGACCAGAACATGCAGTGCCTGCACTTTGATACATTTGTAACTATTTAAGATAAGCAAGTCTCTTGGGAGAACTGAAAAAGTGCATTTCACCTTCACTAGGAAAACTGTTACAGCACATAAAACATTGCCCTAAAACTCCCAGAAATGTGTTCAAAATTTCCATAACCTGCCAAATTTTGTAAAATGGACATGGTATTTAGGTGGGTGTGGCCATAAAATGGGCATAGTCAAAAATGTTTGCAGATCTTTTTGTCCCTCTTTCCATTTCTGAAATTTTGGTAGGTATGGAAATGTATGCCAAAGGGTATATTATTAAGGTACGTTATAGCTATAGCACAGCTCGCTGTTCACTGCTCACTTGGGATTTTTAGGGGCATAGTTGTATACAGCATCAGACTAAGCTGGCGGGGCACCTAGAGAGAACCCAGTGGGCACCAGTCCCGCTGCTTGCCCTTAGGTGGGCGCAGGCAGACAGTGGCAAGCAAGAGGAAGTACATGGTGGGGCTCTGGAGTTCCCTCCAATGTGGGGGCCACATGGCTGGGGTAGTGGGCCCTCTAGGTGGCAGCCCTTGTGGTCTGGACATCCCAATCGACACTAGTTGTATTAAAAAAATCTACACAGAGACATGGTGAATTGTTTTAAGCACTGTATTCATTATTTAGCATTGGTACAATACAGCCCCACTTCATTATACCTCCACTTATGTACCTTACCAGATTTAATGTTGCAGAGATATCGAATCCTGCATGCAGTCTGCGGTGAATTTTTGGGCATTCCATAGCCAAACGCATTCTGGGCCCACTAGTAACAGATTGGTGGCCTGGGCCCCCATTATACATTTTAAGCAGAGAAAGGTTATGTTAGTGTGTCGCTCTGTTCGGCTGTAGGGTAGCCGGAATTTTAGTATCTTGCACATATATTGGTTGCAGTGTGATCTGGTTCAAAGTAGTGATTGTGTTGTGAGCAACAGTCTTGTGTTTTGTCTGTAATCAGGGACAGTGGAGCACGCTGATCCATAATGCTATACTGAGCATGCTAGCAGCAGAGAAGTCTGACCTCCAGCTAGTCATGGAAACCCAGGCCCGGATTTGTGGAAAGGCTGGGGTTTTCCGAATAAAACATTTTTCCATAATTTGGATCTCCGTGTCTTAAATCTACAAAATAAAATTCTAACATGAATTAAACCCAGTAGGATTGTTTTGCCTTCAATAAGGATTAATCATATCTTAGTTTGGATCAAGTACAAGCCTCTATTTTATAATTACATAGAAAAGTTAATCATTTTTTAGAATTGAATTATTTGGATAAGATGGAGTTCATGGGATACATAATTAATTAATAATTTATTATTAATAATTAATTGATCTGTAATTCAGAGACATAGAAAACTATGTTTCATGCAAAGAACTGTTTTTGTAGGTGTGTGCTGTGAACCTCCTGTCTTGGTAAAAATACTAGAAACAAACGAAGTAGCTAAATTCATAATTCTGTTTCAAGGAACACATATTGTGCATGATTCCTGTCAAGGTTGCAAACAAATTGACACAAATGACTCATTAATGTTCAGAGTACTGCATGTTAGGGCCAGTTATTTGCACAGTAAGCACTTAACCTCACATATCCCAATGCTCTGATGCTACGTATCTGTGTAATGCTAGTTTTACTTCTCCAACACTCTGGAGGCTGACAGTGGGAGCGGCCACAGGTTATTTATTCCCACGCTCTCCTCCTCTGTACAATGGGGAACTGTATATTCATTTACCTTCCAGTACTGAGAAGCTAAATGTATACTGTTTAACATTAAAAAACAAATTACTGCTATCAAGAGAAAAAAAATGAACACAACCGCAACTAAATTCAGTCAAGTATTTTTCTACAATCAAAACGTATAACAAACCTTGAATGGGTTCATCGCAATCACTTTAAGTCACGGGGAAAAATAAAACACAAACAACCAACCATGAGTGTCTTAAAATTGCAGAAATTACATCATGGTTGTTTGTCGGTGGCATTGTTTTTTTTGACAAAACATGGCAAATCACGAAAATAGCCATTGTTAGAAACTGCCTGCCTGCCTGCCTGCTATGCACAATGACAAGTAATTGGCTAGATTTTTCCTTTCATATAATCTTTATATCAATCTTTGGTTGCTACAGTAAATACACTCCTAAAAAGTGCAAAGAATTCCTATAACTGTCATCTTCTCCTTTAATAATTAATTGATTCCATACCTTCCAACATTATGGAAATAAAAAGAGGGACAAAAATATTTTGACCACGCCCATTGTTGTGGCCATCCCCCCTAACTACCATGTTCATATTACAAAATTTGGCAGGTTATTAAAGTTTGTACATATTTCTGTGTTTTCAGTTATTACAGTTTTGCTAATGAAGGCGAAGTACTGTGTCTAACTTTTCCCAAGGGACCTCCATATCTAAATTGTTACAAATACTTATTAGCTTATCTCAAAATTGTTACAAAATATCTAAGCTGCACCTGGTGGCTGTTCTTGGCTCTGTGTCAAAAGCCAATTAAGTTAGAAACTTGGTTTCTTTTTCTGGCTGTTCAGTGCAAAGAAAGTCAAGATTTTTCAGTACAAACACGGGACTGCTGGTTGAGCTGTCAAAAGCGGGACTGTCCCATTGGCAGTTGGGAGGTATGTAAGTCCACCCCACCGCCTATGGGGTAACCAGGCCCAGATTTGTGGAAAGGCCAAAAAGGCCAGGGCCTAGAGCTGCTAGCTGTTAGGAGTACAAAGCAGGCCCACAGCACTATGTGAATTTGTGTGTATAGGATATTAATTTCATAAAGGCAACCCTGCATAGATGCCTTGCCCACACCATCCCCATTAAATCGCACTAAAAAACTCCTTATCTAATCCAACACAGGCAGAGAAACAGTGTATTTGTCCGCCGTAATGTGACGTAATCACATGACTGAATACACTATTTCTCTGCCTATGTCAGATCAGATAAGGAGAATTTTTAGAATATAAAGTGCAACAGAAGGGGGGGGCAAGAAAGATAAATCCGGCCCTGGGTGTAACCCTAGTTATAGATGGCCTTAGAATAATAATATCTACAAAGCATCATACAGAAAGTTCATTTTAAAGTAACAGTCCCTCTAGCAACCAACCAAAAATAAGCAGACATTCATCAGAATGTTTTAAAAAAAATCACAAGCATCATAAGCACAGCCCTTTTGAAATGAGCCCAAACCAAGGCTAACAATAGAACAGCATAGTGATTCAAAGTAACATGCACGATGCATAATTGTGTGAGTCTGCTGACACATATTTGCCTGCCTTCACACCACTGTGTACCCTTCCTTGGCATCATTGCTGAAAATGATTTCAAAGTTTTTTGCTTGTAATAATACAGGTTTATATAAGAATTAATTTTTTATATGGGAATGGAGAGTTTAGAATGAAAGCGTTTTAGTTCAATCAATAATGATAATAACAATAATAATAATAATAATAATAAAAACCCCACCAACAATATAATGTATAGATAACTTATAAGTTGCATTAGTCTGCCTCACTGTGGGGCAAATTCACTAAGATGCGAAGTTGCGCCAGGCGCAACTTCGCCGCACTTCGCCAGGCGTAGTTTCGCCAGCGCTCCGCAAATTCACTAAAATCCGAAGTTGCGCACAGGGGTAGCGTAAGGTTGCGAAGTTGCGCTAGCGTTGATTCGCTATATAAAGCGAAGTTACGCTAGCGAAGGCTAATTTGCATACGGCGCGAAATTCAAATTTCAATGGAGGAATACGTATCAGCACTACAAATGGCTAGAAAACCTTCAAATCATCAAATAAAAATTTTATTTTGCCCTACACATGTGCCCACTGTCTATGTAAGTTGCCATGAGTCAGAAAATGTAGGGGGGAAGCCCCAAAAAATTTTTTGGTCTTTTTCAGCCTATCACCCATAATGTAGAAAACACGCCAGCGTTTTTTGGGACTTAGAAAAAATTTTGACTTTTTTTTAAACAATCCCTATCTACTCTATTGCTATGGCTTGCCCTATTGTTGTACCTGGATAAATGAATGGGGTGTAATTCTGAGCATTTTGATAAAATCTTTTTGTCCCTATTTCTTTTTTCAAATGTTGGGAGGTATGTTATACTGACTCATTTCAACATTTTATGCGTCAACTTGGACCTACTAGTTTTTTTCACTTGTAAATTAACTAAATAATTTGGATTCGTTCCACATTTTTATTCGTTTATGCTTTTTATATTCTGATTTTATCATAAATAAGTAGACATTCATGGTTCTTTAAAATGTGAGTTTAGCAGAGGTTGAAAAAAAATAAAATTACACAAATTTTACCATGTACATCTGTCTTAATTTCCACAGAATTCTTCTATATCATTAAGTGTGCTTGAGGCAATTAAAAGTAAATTATTTTTTTATAAAAAAGCAGAACTAATTTTAATTAACATTGGAATGTACTGGCTTGTTTTAGTACAAGATTAATTTCCACACTGTCATTGTTTAGCTTTTATGAGCCTGATATTAAGGCTTACCATTTGCTTGGGTAGTATTTGCAGGCACTCCTGTGGTTAGTGAGAGCTATGATTAACTGCCATGTTTTTGTGTCTTTGAGCTGCAGTGTGTGTATTGAAGTCATTTAACAATAGTCATTTCCAAGAAGTAGATTTTAGAGTTATTCCATAACTTCCAAAATTCTGTGTGTAAAAGGTTTGCCCAAGGGAAAATCTGCTTAGCTGTAGATTAGGTTTATCTTCCCTTAATGTTCCATTACAGAGTCCATGATGGATGAGGCCATGGCTTATCATGTACAGAGAGAATTCCCTTTCTAAATATCTCAGTGAGATTTCAAGTAAAATGAAACACACTATCCCCTATAACCCCCCATCTATGCCAGGGATTAGAAACCTGTGACCCTCTAGCTGATGTTACAAATTCCAGGAAGAAATAGAGCAGTGGGAATAAAAGTATCTCCTAGAAACATTGGTGCAGTATCTCTGTGTGGTGTAACAACCCTCTGAGCCACATTTAAGTGTGAAAAAAAGAGTTGGACACAAGCATGGAAAAACCCATCGGGATGTCAAATAAGGGCTGTTATTGGTTGTCTTTGTGGACTGGTAGCATACAGGAGGCTTTGTTTGGCAGTATACCTGTTTTTTATACAACCAAAACTTGTCTCCAAGCCAGGAATTCAATAATAAGCACCTGCTTTGATGCCAAGGGGTTGGCTTGCGAGCTACTGGTTGGGGACCACTGCACTACACTCTAGATACTATAGTTTATTAGTCAGATTAACAGAAATGCAGACTGTGTATGGCTGTCATAAGTATCTGACACAAAGTACAGGTATAGCATCCATTATCCAGAAAGCTCCAAATGAAGGGAAAATTGACTCCCATAGACTCCATTTTAAATAAATAATTCAAAACATATTTCCCTTTTATGTCCAGCCTTGATTATAGCAACCTACTCATCGCAGGTATTCCAACAAGTCTTCTTTCACAACTCCAATCTGTTTGAAATGCGGCTGTTACACTCATTCATCTATCTCACCGCTCAACATGAGCTGCTCCCATATGCATATCCCTTTACTGGCTCCCAATCTCCTCTAGAATCAAATTCAAACTACTCTACACTCAGGGGCCCATTCACTAAGTTTGAGTGAAGGAATAGAGGAAAAAAAACTCGATTAACCCTCGATATTTGACCCTTAATAGATCTGCCCCTTACATTCAAGGTCCTTAACAGTGAAGCCCCCTATATTTCATCTCATCTCCAAATACTGTCCTTCACGCAACATTCGCTCTGCTTCTGACCTTCGCCTCACTTCTCCTCTCATCACTGCCCATTGTAGTCTACAAGACTTCTCTCTGGCCTCTGATTTTCTCTGTAACTCTCTGCCTCAAGCTGTCAGACTTTCTCCTTCTTTCCAAACTTTCAAACGCTTCTTAGAGACCCACCTGTTTAAAGAAGTTTATTCAATGTACCTTAATTAATCAACCAATCATTACTGTATCATAAATGCCAAAATTGTTTCTAAAATCCTAATGTCTCAATTGTACCTTAACCTTTAGTTTGTAAACTCTCATGTGTAGGGCCCTCTAATCCTATTGTACTCTGTAAACCCTTGTTTGTTATTCACCATTTATTCCCCGTTTGTTATAAACGAAAGTAAAGCACTCCGTAACCTGTCGGCACTATATAAGTAAATGAAGATGATGCAGATGATGATGTATACAGGTATAGGACCTGTTATCCATAATGCTCGGAACCTGTGGTCTTCTGGATAAGGGATCTTTCCGTAATTTGGATCTTCATACCTTAAGTCTACTAGAAAATCCTTTAAGGTAAGAAGCCCAAATTATGGAAAGAGCCCTTATCCAGAAAACCCAAGGTCCTGAGGATTCTGGAAAACAATTCACATAATAAATACATTATAAAGATCATATACTGTAGGTGCATTATGGAGATGGAGTTTGGGGTTTTGGTCCAACGTCCTTGTTTTATACAACATTAATTTAGGTATGGAATAGTTTATATGGATTCCTGTTTTCCAGAAAGAACTGGAAAACAACAGTGCATTGCATATAAATCCATGTCAATGGCTAGTGTTGTTTCTGCCTTGCTCACTTCTTTCCAGAATCCTTTTATTGTGCACCTGGCAGAAGATGGTATTGGTCAATATAGAGCGTGCTTCTGAGTTGTATTATACTAACAGAACTATTTAAATAATGTGCACTATGGGACACGGTTCTCATAAGGGCAGAAATACACGTGTTTACTGAAAGACAATTATACTGGGAACATAAAGAACCCATTATTGGTATAGTGATCACCAACATAGTATAAACCACAACCTGAAAAAAATATATAAATGCTCACTTGTGCTGTAAGCCCATCAATCTCTACATACCCCTACTAACCCCTACTAACTCGGGGTTATTTGTCGCTGGGCGACAAATCTCTTCTAATAGCCACGTACGCCACCACCCTTAGGCTACAACTTTATTGTTATTGCTGCTTTTTATTACCCCTCTTTCTATTCAGGCCCTCTACTATTCATATTCCAGTCTCTCATTCAAATCACTGCATGGTTGCTAGGGCAACTGGTAGCAAACTGGAGAGCTGCTAAATAAAAAGCTAAATAACTCAAAACCCACAAATAATAAATAATAGAAACCAATTTCAAATTGACGCAGAATATCACTCTCTACATCATACTATAATACTATTAATTTAAAGGTGAAAAACCCCTATAATTATATCTTAGTTCGGATCAAGGACAAGGTACTGTCTTATTATTATAGAGAAAAAGGTAATATTTTTAAATGTTTTAAATTATTTCATTAAAATGGAGTGTGGAAGATGGCCTTCCTGTAATTCAGATCAGATACCTGTATGTATCAGTATGTATTTATTCATATCCAGTATACAAAAGAATGTGAGGACCTGTCTTCTGGAAAATGATACTGCACAGTATGTAATTCATTTCCTTACAGGCATCAGTTCTGTATCCAGAGAGTGTGTTATGTGTGTCTGATTTGTTTTCTCTCATACACACTTGGGATGCATTCATTTCAGGGAGGTTCCATTCAGAGTGTATAGTGTGATACTGATGTCAATGTGTATTTGCATCTCTCTCCAGCTGCCTGCAGCCCTCTCTCTGCATGGATGTATAAAGAGTGTGACAGGGTTTAACTGGGGAAAGCCAAATGGAACGTCTCACTAAGCAATGTAGCATTCATTGTGCACAAGTTACTCTACTTGCATCTGATTATAGTATACCATAGAATATACAAAGTCGCAAGCAGAATTTAAGGATACTTTATATTTATGGCCCATCAGGTCCCCCATTCTGGTGCACAAACAAGATTCTGAGATGATGCAAGACTTGGCTTAATAACTGTATCTTATAAGAATAAAATTGGGTACATTTTATGTACTTGTGTGGAGGAGTTTATTTCCTGACAGTACTGCTACATATGTTGGTGCTATATAAATACATGTTAATAATATACATGAGACCACCTCTACTATGCCTTATTGCTAGGATCCCTGCTATGGTATAGGAATAAGAGAAGAAGTTGCAGAGAACTCATATATATTACTCTCTCACTAAAAGATGTAGGATTTTGATTCAGATATACAGCAGGGGTTTCCCAACCACCGGGCCAGTCCTGAACTGGGCCGCCAAGCCTAGTGCCCAATTAACGTGGCGTGCCAGAATTGGACGCCGACCCCCTCCCAACCCACCTGATCCCCCCCCCTGTTACTTGCAAAAAAAATGTATCCAGTCCCGGGCCAAAACAGGTTGGGGGCCACTAATATACAGCATTGCAACCTGGAGATGCAACAAATAGATTTAAATAAAGGCCTAGCAACATTAGTCTCCCTATTTTAATTCCACATAGCAGGGAGATATGCAGATTAAGTTATTCTTTATTAAAGGGTATACCCACCCAAAACCCAACCTTGTTCCTGATAGGGGCAGTGTAATAGGAGGCAAAACAATTGTTCCATCTCTACTGTATAACTATCAAGCAGGTGTTAGTTTTCAAATGGTAGTCCAGTAAATGTGGGTATTTTTTGCTATGGGTTACTTGCACCTGTTATGCTCTCTGGTCTCTAATCCAATCCTTTGATAACTTTATTTGCTTTATTTTCCATGTGGCAAAATACCATTTTGCATTAATTTCCCCCACTTTATTAAGAGAGGGTATAAGGGTGAAATCTACTTGAAATCTGTGTCTCTTTTTTTCTGGTTTCTACTGACCACACTAAGTCACAATCTTTTTAACCCTTATAGCCTCTAGCTTCAGTAAACCGTCACTCACAGCTAGTAAATAATTGCCTCTGCACAATTGTTTCAGTAGAGCCCCCCCCCCTTAATAACTTATTCTTGTTTTACTTTACTTAATACTATATTGTATACTCTCAAACTCCTCTTCCTTCCTCAAGATTACATATACATTTAAGGCACTCAGGGCTGATGATTGATTTTTCTCAGCAAAAGTATCCACTGTGTGTGTGTGTGTGCACTCCCAGGTTGATGTCTTGTTTTGGAGTGTATTGACTTTTCTCTGCCTGCTTAAAAAACGACAGTGGAGAAAAGCCAAACATCAGCCCTGTGTGCCTTAGCGTAATAAGTATATGAACATCAGTCCCAAATTTAATTTCCCTTCTTGGAGAAAATTGTAGTTGTTGGCTGGCACTAGGAACTGCACCACAACAGTTGAAAAAGTTCAGTATTTTTTTAGGGGAAAAAGCATCTCAAACAAATCAGAAGAAGAAAACCTTATGCGTTTCATACCTCAATGAGGCATTTTATCAGTGCAGCAGCAAATAATGATGCAGGCTGCTTAACTTACCATAACAATAGCTGGAGCAAGACACTCCAGTCTTTTCTCAGAGACATTTCCTTAAATCCATTTCCTTTTGTAAGAGCCCATCTGTGATCTACCATCTGTCCCCCACCTGCACCTGATTTATATTCTCCTGTCAGTTATTCATCATTTTAACGCATTTTCTATGCATTAGAACGATGATTACTTTCAGGTTTATGTACATTACTGAGCTATTGTCTTTTCAAGGTAAAATAAGTCAATATTAGAAAATTTGTAAGTGAAAAACAACCTTTTTCAACCTGTTTGTAACATAGACATTTTAGGCAACACTTCAGTATTAGACATTAATAGTCAGGAGCTATTCATTCATTTCTCAATAAAATCCCGTTTAAAGTTTGTGGATCAGAGGAGAGAATTCACACATTTGTAACGTTTCCTATTTAAAAGCAGATTGCTGCATGAAAGAAAGTACATCAATATCACTACTCTGGTAAACTAGGAAATGCATAAAATATCTGCATACTGAAGAATAATCCACACAGATATATGTTGTTGCTTTTTGCAATATGCATAGTAAAAAGTAAGCATTTACTGTATATTCAAGGCTTCCTTCCAGTTTGTCAGCAGTCATCCATACTTGTATAAAAGGCACTTTTAATGATTTAAAGTGAATAGTTATGTACATTGGCAGTATACAAAACAATTTTGGGTGACTTCCATGAGAGATCTGGTATGATGGTGTTGGGTCAAAATATAATGGGACTGATACAATGTGTGTCTTCATCCGACGAGATAAAATCTGATGGTGTCTGTCTGACTTTTTTTATAATGAAATACACTGACTGTCAGATGAAGACGCCTGAACAAACTGCACGATCAGACTTTATCTGATATTAATTTATATTCTTTTTTTTTAAATATTTTTATTTATGAAATTTTGTCATACAGCAAAATAAGTGCAGAGTGTAAACAAGCATAGAAACGTTACAGTATACATAGCTCAAAAGATATATCACAGTCGTGAGGTCAATATAATCAACAATCAGAACCATATCTCAAGACTGGGAGTGTCCCAGTTGTAAAGAGAAAGTAGTTCCATAACGCCAATAGGGCTATCATACAAATAGGTGCTCTTTGAGAGCCAGGGGTACCCCTTAGCTTGCCAAAGTAAGCGCCAAGGTACAGCAAGAACTAGGGGAGCTAACAGCGAGTCCGTACCCTTGGAGACTATAAATGCAAATCTTGTAACAACCATCATATAAGCAGTCCCCCAAATGCCGTTAGACAGATTAGGTTTGTTTACATAAACAACAACTCAAAAATCAATAGTCAAGTGTTAAACTAAGCAGGGAAATAACAATACAAATAAAAAGAAAAGGAAAATAAAAAACAAAGAATAAAGAGTGGTCAAACATATGTGAGGTACTGACAGAGGGTGCCACAGCTGGTACTTGACCCGGGAAGACATCTCATTCTGGTGAGGGGTAGAGGAGGGACCTGAGGAATTATATCTACGGCGGGTTAGGTGGGAGGGACCCACTAAATCTATATAATAGCCATGGTTGCCAAATTTTCAAGGTCTTTTGGGAATTCTCGGAAGCTAGACCAGTTAGCCTTTCATTCATGTAAATCCAATCGATTTTGTTCTTAAACTGAGAGAAGTTAACAGCAGGAGATTTCCAGGCTTTGGCAATAGATTGTCTAGCAGCCAAGAATATGTGATTTAGTAGTTTCAGTTTAAGCTTTGGGGTCCCCTTAGGAGGTATTCCGAGCAGGGCCTCCTGAGGGGCCTTTGGCAAGTTCAAGTGTAAAACCGAGAAGATAAGGTGATAGACCCTAACCCAAAACCTGATGACTTTCGGGCAGGTCCACCAGATGTGGGTCATAGTCCCCGGGGATGAACAGCCCCGGAAACATTGGTTGTTAGAGTTATGATGGATTCTAGCCAGTCTAGCAGGGGTCAAGTACCATCTGAAAAGCACCTTGTATCTGGCCTCCTTCGTAATAGTATTAAGGGAACTATGATTCAAATTATCCCAGGCTTTCAGCCAATCATCTTCTGGTATGGTGACACTTAGTTACGTTTGCCATGCTTTAATATATGACAGGTCAAGCAGATTAACCGGGGACACCATATTCCGGTATAACAGTGAAATAGTGCGTGGGGTTATGGTATTGTTGGTGCACCAACGCTCAAAATAAGTCTGGCTAGCTGCATCGGGAACCCTCAGGGTGCAAGCATCCCGAGCCCAGTGTAGTAGTTGGGTTGCCCTAAAATGTTCCCCGTCAGGAAGGTTGTGATGTTCATTCAGGCTGGAAAGAGTCAGGGGACCCCTAACCGTAAGCAAATGTCCCAACCTCGTCAAGTTGTTAGAGAACCACCAGGCAAAGGAGTGAACGTGGAGGCCTGGAGAGAATGTTGGGTTGCCTGCAATTGGAGCCACTGGAGAATGTGGCGAGGTTAGGCGGTATAATTTGGCATTTTGGTCCCATAATGAAAGCAAAAAGCCCAGGCTAGGGCTCAAGTTCCGAGGTCGGAGTGTCGGGGCTGACCATATTAACCCTTCAGCGGAATATGGGAGAGAAAGAGTGTTCTCGAGTTCCACCCACAATGGGGGAGAACTGTGAAGATGTAATAATGGTATCTGAGCTAGCTGGGCCGCTATAAAATATTTTCTCAAATTAGGAAGACCCAGACCCCCATCCTGAGGTCTCCGTTCCAATGTCGCCCTATTAACCCTTGGGGGTTTAGACTGCCAGATAAAAGAGAGGACATGCTTCTCAAAAGCTGTAAGATCTTTCTTCACAATATCAACTGGGAGGACCCTGAACAAGTATAACAGTTTTGGAAGGAGCGTCATTTTCACCGCCGTTATACGGCCTAGCCAGGAGATGTGATACTTGCCCCAATCTTCCAATAACTTCCTAAGCTTCCCAAACATATAGGGGTAGTTCGCCCTGTAAAGGTGTTGATATAGGATTGTAAATCGTACTCCCAAAATAGACATGTGCGATTGGCACCAGTGAATGTCAAAATTAATCGTCAAAAGTTTGAGCATCTCGGGGGGCAAGTTGATATTTAACGTTTCAGTTTTGGTGGGGTTGACGGCCAAACCCGATAGTTGTCCAAAATTTAGCAGGGTCTCAAATACATGGGGAAGGGATGTTAGTGGTCTGGTAAGAAGCAGGGTGATATCATCAGCAAATAGATGTAGGGTATGTTCTTGGGTCCCAACCTTTAAACCATGTATTGCAGAGTGATCTCTGATCATAATAGCCAAGGGTTCCAGAATCATGTCAAATAAAAGGGGGGACAGAGGGCACCCCTGTCTTGTCCCCCTTTGTATTGGGAAAGTTGGAGAGGAATGGGGTCCAATCGTCACCCTGCCGAGGGGATTATGATATAAGGCCTTAATCCAGGACGTGAAATTAGGACCAAAGCCCCATTCAGAGATAGTGTGGTAGAGATAGGGCCACTCTACGGAATCGAATGCCTTTCTGATGTCTAGTTTGAGTAGCATAGAGGGAATTTTTAGTTTGTGAGCCTGATCAGTGAGGATAGAGAGTCTTCTTATTAGGTCAGTGGCCTGACGACTAGGGATGTCGCGGACTGTTCGCCCGCGAACTAATTCGCGCGAACATCGACTATTCGCGTTCGGCGAATGTTCGCGAACGTCGCGCGACGTTCGCCAATTTGGGTTCGCCTTAGCTGGCGCTTATTTTTGCCCTCTCACCCCAGACCAGCAGATACATGGCAGCCAATCAGGAAGCTCTCCCTCCTGGACCACCCCCACACCCCCTGGACCACTCCCCTTCCATATATAAACTGAAGCCCTGCAGCGTTTTTTCATTCTGCCTGTGTGTGCTTGGAAGAGCTAGTGTAGGGAGAGAGCTGTTAGTGATTTGAGGGACAGTTGATAGTAACTTTGCTGGCTAGTAATCTACTTGATACTGCTCTGTATTGTAGGGACAGAACTCTGCAGGGATTTGAGGGACATTTTAGGTTAGGTAGCTTTGCTGGCTAGTAATCTACCTTCTACTGCAGTGCTCTGTATGTAGCTGCTGTGGGCAGCTGTCTGTCCTGCTGCTGATCTCTCATCTGCATCTGTTCTTCAAACAACTGCCACCTAGCTGTCTAAATATCAATAATAATACCGTCTCCAGAAACACCACCCGAGTGACGTTTTTCAAGCAGCAATAATATATTCCGTATCCAACGGCTGTAGTGTATACGTTGCCCTTGCAGGCATTATTTGCCCAGTCTTTAACCAAGTGCCACCTAGCTGTGTGAGCTTTTTCACATTCCGTGTCCAGAAACATCACCTGAGTGACGTAGTGTGATTTCTGCCCTTTACAGCACAAAACGCAGCGCTGTGTCAACAATGGATTTTTCAGATACATTTTTGCCCTTGATCCCCCTCTGGCATGCCACTGTCCAGGTCGTTGCACCCTTTAAACAACTTTAAAATAATTTTTCTGGCCAGAAATGTCTTTTCTAGCTTTTAAAATTCGCCTTCCCATTGAAGTCTATGGGGTTCGCGACGTTCGCGAACTATTCGCATGTTTTGTCGCAAGTTCGCGAATATGTTCGCGAACATTTTTTCCGCCGTTCGCTACATCCCTACTGACGACCTCTTACGAAGCCCACTTGGTCCCTGTGTATCAGCGAAGGCAAAATCAAGTTTAAGCGCATGGCCAGGACTTTCGCTAAGAGCTTAATATCTATATTGAGGACCGAAATGGTGCGGTAATTTTTACAGTCTGTGGGATCGGTATTGGGCTTGGGGATGGGGGTGACATTAGCCGTTAATGTCTGCTGAGGGAAGTTATCACCTAAGAGTATCTGATTAAAGAATTTGGTAAGATGAGGGATGAGGATATGGGAGAATTTTTTATAATAATGTGCCGAAAAGCCGTCTGGGCCAGGGGATTTAGAGGTTTGGAGGTGCCGAATTGCCAGGGTAACTTCCTCGCCCGTTATTGCTTTTTCCATGGAAGCCCTCTGGGGATCTGTCACGAAGGAAGGGTCAATTTGTGAAAAAATTGAGAGAGCTGAGACTGGGAAACAGTTGCCGAGGTAGCATATAGGTGTCTGTAGAAGTTGGTAAATTCTTGTAAAATTTTTGGTAATGCATTAGAAGTATGCCCTGAGGCAGTTTTAACCGTGGAGATGGGTGTATAATCCAGGCTATGTCTTAATTTGCGAGCAAATAGTCGGTTTGGTTTATTAGAGTGGGCATAAAAGCGTTGCTGAGTCCATTGCAGAGAATGTTGGGCTTTAGAGGAGAGCAAGAAATCGAGCTCTGTTTTGACTTTTTGGATTTGTTTGGAAAGATCTACACTGGGGTCAGCAGCTTGAGTTGAGACTAGGTCGTCCAACTGCTTGGACAAGTTCAGTTGGTCTGCGTTGAACTGTGACTTTTTGCGGGCTCCTAACTGAATTAAGTGCCCTCTCATTACTGCCTTATGGGCTTCCCAAATATTGGTGTATGACGGGGTTGACCCCGTGTTGTTCTCGAAATATTCCTTAAGGAATGTCTCCAATTGAGTAAAGGTTTCTGCAGACTTTAGTAAGAGATCGTTAAGTCTCCACCTCGAGAAATTTTTCTTAGCTTGGTAGAGAGTGATTTTGTACATCAGGGGAGAGTGGTCGGACCAGGGAACATTCAAAATTTTTGAGGACTGCGGAAGAGAAACCAAAGATTGGGAAACCCAAATGTGGTCGATTCTGGTGTGTAGTTTATGAGGGGCAGAGTAGTGGGTGTAGTGTCTAGTCCGCGGGTGCAGTTCCCTCCAGATGTCTACTAATCCCATTTGTGATAGTAACAATAGAACCTTGTTGCCTTCCGCACCGATGGGAGACCGGAGTACAGGAGGTGATTGAGCAATCAACTGCCTATCCCAGAATCTATCCAAGGTAACGTTAGAGTCCCCTTCTAAGATTATTTTCCCTTCCGCCCAGTTAGATAGGAAGGCAGACACTTTTCCAAAGAAGCTGTATTGACCAGAATTAGGTGCATAATATGACATCAATGTAATTTTCTCATCATTATACATAAACTTAAGGGCTAGAAATCTGCCTTCAGGATCCTCAAATTTGTCGAGGAATTGAATGGGTAGGCCCGCCCTGATGCATATAGCAACCCCTTTCGTTTTAGTTACATTATTGGCCATATATACCAGTGGAAATTTTTTGTGTAGGAATTTAGGGTGGGACCCTTGGGAAAAGTGAGTTTCCTGAAGGCAGAGTATATCTGCGTGAACTGAGGCGTAATAAGAGAAAGCCTTTTTCCTCTTAAGCGGGGAGTTTAAGCCTTGAACATTATGTGAAATAATCAACAAACCCATGTTAGCAGCGGAGGTGGCATTGCAAATAGAAACATTCCCAAAATAACCTCTGGCTTAAACCAGCATTTGTACAGAAAATGATACTGACAGGAATTACATACGAAGAGGTCCATTGTCGTTTGACCAAAAAAGGAAAAATAAAAAAAAAGGAATCCAAAGAAAAATAAAAAAGTAGAGCTGCAGTAGGAAAATCCCCTGGTATAACAAGTAATTGTGTAAAAGTCAAGAAAATAAAAAAAGAACAACACCAATTGAAAGAACATGAAGGTAGACGGAACTAAACCTGGTGTGGTAGTCAGTGTCCATTTGCCTTCCGAACCATACATGGGGGAAGGACGAGGTGACTGACTTTTGGGGGTCATTCGAGGTTTCTTCTCTACGCTTGTCCCGCAGGTTGAAACCACAAAATAGTGTAGGGGCATAACAGGAAAGCCCCTGGAGGGGAAGCCCAACTGTGGGCAATATAACAGTCAAATGAAAAGTACGTATGGGAAACAAGGGAAACCCTTCCTTACCCAATCTGAGGTAGGTGGTGGAAATATATCCAGAGGGGGAGTAAGGTGGGACACCATGTTACCTTACGTGAAGAAGTGGGTCGCCAAGGAGACGAAGCACGGCTACGGGAATAGCCTTAGGCAAGACAATCCGAAGGCATCAGGGTTGGTTAGGGAAACTTGCCCGTCTGCGATGAGAAGCACCCGCTTTTTCCCATATAGGAGAGACTCTGCGTGGCGGTGAAGGTTGTGAAGATCTTTGGGTGGCCTCCGCTGGCTTTTCCATTAGCCCCAAATGGTGAAGAAGGTCTGTTCCGGCTCGAAGGGTATTAGTGGAGTATTGGCGACCTTCCATTGTGAAGGCCAGCTTGACAGGAAACAGCCAACGATATCGGATATGGTGCGTTTGTAGGGCTTTCGTGAGTGGAGCAAGGGCCTTTCGTTTCTGGAGAGTGGCTGGTGCCAGATCCGTATAGATCTGGTATCTGTGGCCTTGATACTCCAGTTGCTCCGCCTGACGAGCAGCACGTAGAATGCACACCTGAGATTGATGGTAATGGAGGCGTAAGATGATGTCCCGTGGGGGGTCGCCGTCCTTCAAAGGCCTCAGGGCGCGGTGTACCCGATCGCATTCTAGGCGCTCAGACGCTAGGTTGGGTACTTGCGTAGTAAATATAGTATGGAGCGCTTCCTGCAAGTCCGTAATGGATTCCGGGAGGCCCCTAATACGCAGATTATTGCGGCGGGAACGATTGTCTGCATCTTCTATTTTGTCTAGGGCTTCCAGCAGTTGGCCTTCCAGGCGAACAATATCTTGCTCATGAGCATCAAGTACAGTAGTGATGTCATCTACCTTGTGCTCGAGAAGGTCCGTCCTGTGGCCCAGTTCCTGGATCTGCTTGGATATGTCCGACGTGATCGTCGATGCAGTTGATGCCAGCTCCGTTTGTAGCATGGTCTTAAACTTGTCTAGGAGAGCAGGTTCAGCCGCCGGAACAATGACCGGAGAGGCCGAGAGCAGAGGTTGGGAGTCAGGGCCCAGCCACGAGTCCTCTTGGGAAGTCACTGTGGGCGGAGGAGAGGCTTGCGGCCTGGTTAGGAAAGCTGCGACACTCCTCGTGGTGCGCTCTGGTTCAGATGCCGGCTTTTTCTTCGCTCTCCTACGGTTTTTGTAGGCCATATGTTGAAACGAGCCGTCTCAGCTATCAGGGAATAGCAAATAATCCCTCCTCTGGGTGCTTCTGCGAGGTGATCAGCGGGAATTACTGCGTAGAGAAGCGCAGCTCCGTCAAGATGCAGCCATCTTGGTTGGCTGCTCACGAGCGCCCCCTATTAATTTATATTCTAACTATAGGGGGATCAGATATGTAGGATCCTACAAATCTTGTGTTGTTGTTGTGAAGTGTTGCATGTGGTTGGTGGTGTTGCATGGTGTTGTGTACAGTTGCATGGCAAGATCAGATAAAATGTGACCCACAAAATCTGATCCAAATCTGCTGTAAAGTTTTAGGGTACAACTACACGAGCGTCTTTAACACGATTCCAGCGTATCCGGCACGGTGCTCCAAAACGCAGGCGTCAAGTCGGATACGACGACTGTTGCATGCTGCTTCTGCATCCGACAGTCGTGTCACGCAGGATGAACGCTGCAACACTATCTGACATTGCTATAGATTACCTAATTTCCATCGCATCCGACTTGACGCCTGCGTTTTGGCGCACGGTGTCGGATCCGCCAGAATCATGTTGAAGACGCTCCTGTAGTTGTATGCTTTGATCTAATGGTGTCCTCTGCCCAAGATCACCTTGTTTTCTGTATGCATGATTCAGAAAACAGTCTCTACAAATAAAAATTTTGCTTACTATGTGGGATTTTTTCCAGAATGACACAGATAAGCTTGAATTTCCATGCACATATTTCTTTTTATAGGTGCACACTTTCTAAAATGTATAAATATATGCTATATTCTATTATTTTCATGTCTGCAAGCGGGTATGGCCAGCCTAAAGAGGCAGGTTAGGACCTATTAGAGTGCATGGCTGGGTGAAGTTGAAAAAGTCATAATTGTTATATTTAGAAATGTTAGGTAAAAGCTGAATCTGTGCAAGGGTAATGCGTGCAAATGCATACCATAAAATGTAAGGCATACATATTTACAGATGCCGCTAAATTATGTAAAGTTTTAGGGTGTAACCGTGTAACTAAAATATTTTCTTTTTATGGAAATTTGGTTGGTAGAATGCAAAGGCAAACGTGAAATAGACTTCTGTATACCATACTGTATGTACATACAGGATATTAGAACAACATCAAGTTAAAGTGGTTGATCATCTTAAAATCAACTTTTAGTATGATGTAGAGTGATGCTCTGAGATAATTTACAATTGGTCTTCATTTATTATTTGTGGTTTCTGAATTATTTAGCTCAATGTTCAACTCTCCAGTTTGGAATTTTAGCAGCTATCTGGTTGCTAGGATCTAAATTGTCTAAGCAAACAGGCAGAGGTTTATATGAGAGACTCGAATATAAATAGAAGATGGCCTGAATAAATAGATAACAATAACAATAGTTTTTTTCAGTGCCGGGGTCGTGAACTACCCCTTTAATAAGATTTCTGGCACTTTTTTGCAAGCTGTATTCCTGTGAGCCTCTTTGCTATAAGGAATTTTTTCCTTGCCAGGAACAACCTGCTGTGGCTGATCAGTATGTCCTTCCCAGCTCAAGTTACCTTGATACTGAGACAATTTGCAATGGTTTTTAATTTTTTATTATTAAGCATTTTATTCAACAGCTCTTAAGTTTGCAATTTCAGCAGTGTAGTTGCTAGGGTCCATATTGCCCTAGCAATCATACATTGGTTTGAATAATAGATTGTACTATGAATAAGAGAGGGCCTGAATAGACAGATGAGGAACATAAAGTAGCAATAACAATAAATTTGAAATTATTTCAAATTAGCCTTACATTGACCCCCATTTGTAAGCTGAAAAGAGTAAGAAGAAGACAAATTCAAAAACTATAAAAAAAACTAATGAAGACCAATTGAAAAGTTGCTTAGAATTAGCCATTCTATAACAAATTAAAAATGTAACATTAAGGTGAACCACCCCTTTAATTATAAATAAAACTGAATAAATGCCATCCTTTCAGAAATGTAGAAAAGTTCAAAAATAAAAGTATCTTAGCAGCCACTGAGCTACTACAAAGGCAAATAAAATCTTGCTGTGCATTAAAAAAGGGGTTCAATGAAGTTTTAGAAAACATGGGATCATCATACTTTAAGCAGAAATATCGTACCCTGCCTAGTAGGGGCACTGGGGTCAGTTTCTGCTAAATATAGCTCTTAATTCAGTTTCTTGCTGCTAATATGGATGGTGGGGGACTATTTGGGCCTGTGTACTAGCAATGCCAGGGCTTATTTTAAATCTCAGTCCAGACCTGTTAATTTTCACTGTTTTGTCTCTAGCAAAATGTATGGACAATGTGCTGATTTGCAGATCAAACACAAACAGACAAACAGAACAACATGACCTTTTGCAAAATACAAATATAAATTAAAAAGATCTCATCTTTTCAATGAGACTCTGACAAATATATATGGGGCACAAGAATAGGTACCTGGTGCAATAATTACATTGTGCTAATGCAGACATAGTTACAGTAGGACAGATACAAAATAGCAAGTCAGCAGAATTTGCCATACAGGTGCATAACATCTTATACAACACTTTTATATGCAGAAGAAGCAAGGAGAATGGTATTACTTCACACAGCTATGTCTGATATGTTGTATATAGACATGTTTCAGTAGCTCTACTCAACTTTATATGTGTATAATGTCTTCATGTCGCAAATTATAATATTTTTTAAATACACTTCTGTAATTTGAAAAAATAATTAGTATTTTCCCCACAATTAGTGAAAGCAGCTCAGTATATTAGGTATATATATATATATATATATATATATATATATATATATATATATATATATATATATTTGCAGTTTTGTACTGAATGATTCAGTGTAGTATCTGCCGTGCTTATATGAGCCTGTATTTATTTTGTGTTTTGTTTGGTTAATGGGATACAGCAGCTATATTAATCCTTGGAAGGAGGGTTATGCTGGAAGGTATGTCTTCTCCTCTCTCTTTGCTTTAGCAAACAGTATCTACTTGCTGGCTTAGTCTAGACCTAATAATAGTCCGTTTCTGTCCCTGGGGCAGCAGAGCTGGTATGGGAGTGAGAAGAAACAGGGATACTGTTTTAATGCATTATATTATTATTTTTGTTGTATATTACATTGGTTTTTCAGTTTACCAGGTTTTCTTGACTGAAGTAATAAAATAAACATTATAATGATATGTGCCAGGTGTATAAAGCTGTGTAAAATAAATGGCATATTTATACAGGTATGTATGTGGTTTTACACCACCGTCACACTCGGAAGGGTGGTGTATTTGAGGGCTTGAGGTTTTATGTGTGTGTGCATATATGTGTACAATTCTACATTCGGAATTACAGTAAGGAATTATATAGCTGCGGTGAGAGCATGTTATAGAGATGCAATACAATTGTAAATATGCAGTTATTTCAGGGAGACTAGAATACAGTTGTGAAGCCACACATATGTTAGCCAGTTCTTCTTGAATGGTCTGACACTGACAGAGTGTAATGCACTTCTCTGTTTGCTGAGAGCAGATGAGGTTGTCACCCAATAACTGCGCTCAAGAGGGTGCTTGGCATACAGACTTTTCCCTTAAGGGATTATATTTTCTTTTTTGTGCCTTTCACGTTTCTATTTCTGACACTAGCCTCTAACCCTTCCTTTATGTGAGAATACAAAGGCTCTCCGTGGGACTCTGTCCCTCTGAACATCACAGTGACACGCATATTTACATGCAGATGTACTTGCAGCCAGGCTTGTATGCAAATATTTAACAGAAGTAAGTGTAGCAATTTGTGTCTTACAAAAAAAGCCACCAAATCAATCATAAAGAAGGGTGGGAGTAGCTGAGGGAGTAGTGTACTGACAGGTGTAGGGAAGGATACTAGAAAGAAATGGGAAAATTCTGTATATGTTTAAATTTTAACATTTGTAAGATTTTTTTAAACACAAAAACGCACTTTAATAGCAAAAACCTATTTGCTTATGTAATGTATGTCTAATAAAAGGTATTATGCTAGACCTTAGTGTTTTATGCTAATTAGCTCATAGATAGTTCTGTTCTGTTTCTCTATAAGTTATAAGCAAAGTGGGGCCTTTACCTGTCTTTTCAGTGCCTGTTCTCGACAATAAATGGTGCTTTTGGTTCTAGGGTCTATCATCATCATCATCATTTATTTATATAGCACCGACAAGATAAGCAGTGCTTTCTATGGCAGTACAAGGAACAGTAAAACCAACAAATAAGTGTTCTAAAGTAATGACAATATAATGTACTGTTTGCCTGCTGTAATACAAATGTTGTGTTTGTTTTAGAAACACTACTATAGTTTATATAAACAAGCTGCTTTGTAGCCATGGGGGCAGGCATTCAAAGTATAGGTTACATAGCAGAATACAGATGTACTCTGTATTACACAGTTTATCTGTTATCTGCTAAGTAACCTGTGCCTTTTCTCCTTTTTCTTAGCTTGAATGGCTGCACCCATGGTTACACAGCAGCCTATTTATATAAACTATAGTAGTGTTTCTAAATCAAACACATAACTTTTACCAATGCAGGGAAACAGTACATGATATTTTATTTACTTTAAAGCACTTTTATTTTGTTGTGTTACTGTTCATTTAAGCCATCTAAATGATTTAGTATAATCTGTAGCCATCCCTAAAAAGACTGTAAACACTGTAAGACATTTGTAATTGATTCTTTTAATATTTCCCCAAAGACAAAGAAATAAATTAAGGTATAGTGGTCCTCTAACAAAATCCAGGGTAAAATAAATTTTTTTATGATACAAAGTTACATACAGCATACATATCATAGCTACATGTGCAGTTGAACTGTTCAAATAGCCTTAAAAAGGTAATCAGAGACAATTTGCAATTGGTCTTCTTTTTTTCTTTATTTGTAGTGTTTGAATTATTTAGCTTTTTGTTCAGCAGCTCTCCAGTTGTGAATTTAACATCTATCTGGTTGCTGGAGTCCAATCTACCTTAGCAACAAGGCAGTGATAAAATATAAGTAAAAAAAATTTAAAAAAAAGAATAAAAAGCAACAATCTCTTAATGTGCTAATTGCTTCTAACTCTGCCTGCAACATACCATCAAAGCAACAGAGAGATAGTTGGTTAAACTGATGCTAGATGTTTGTCTCATTGTTGTTTCATTTGCTGTTCTTTTTAATAGGATGAACTCGATGAGCTGCGAGCTGAAATGGAGGAGATGCGTGACAGCTATCTAGAGGAAGATGTTTACCAGTTGCAGGAGCTCAGAAGGGAGCTGGACCGAGCCAATAAGAACTGCCGCATTTTGCAGTATCGCCTCAAGAAAGCAGAGCAAAAAAGCCTAAAAGTTGCACAGACAGGCCAAGTTGATGGGGAGCTTATCAGAAGCCTGGAGCAAGACTTAAAGGTCAGAAAATCATCCATGTTTGAAATAACACCAATTCCTTATCTGGGCACAGGGCCACTGTCAATCCAGGAAGGCTGAGCCTCCACCTGAGTGTAGTAATCAGGCAGAAAACAGCAGTGGTCAAAATACTCTATCCATCTGTCACCACTTCCCATAGGGCTATATGGAAAATGCAGGAATACCGAACTGTCTGTGTACGGGCACTTTAAAGGGTAAAGATGTCGTTTTTATTTCTAAATTACACTGTTTACACTGCAAATAATTCACTCTTCAATATAAAATGCCATTCCTGAACCAGCAAGTGTATTTTTTAATGTGTAATATTGGTGTCTAGGCAGTTATCTCTGGTCTTTTTGCTTGGTCATGTGCTTTCAGAAAGAGCCAGCACTTTAGGATGGAACTGCTTTCTGCCAGGCTGTTGTTTCACCTACTAAATGGAACTTAAGGTGTCTCAGTGGGACCTGAATTTTACTATTGAGTTATGTTCTTAGATATACCAGGGAGCTGTTATCTTGTGCCAGGGAGCTGTTATCTTGTGCAAGGGAGCTGTTATTTAGTTACCTTCCCATTGTTCTACTGTTAGGGCTAGTCCACACGGGGAGATAGCCACGCGTTTGCGGTCGCGGCGACAAAGCGCCGCGCCAGTCGCCGCGACCGGCGCAGGCGACAGTTTTGTATGGGCGCCTATGTAAAAACGCCTGTGCTAACCACGCGAGGCGATGCGCTTTTCAACAGTCGCCTGAAAATGCCTCGCCAGGCTTTTTCAGGCGACTGTTGAAAAGCGCATCGCCTCGTGTGGTTAGCACAGGCGTTTTTACATAGGCGCCCATACAAAACTGTCGCCTGCGCCGGTCGCGGCGACTGGCGCGACGCTTTGTCGCCGCGACCGCAAACGCGTGGCTATCTCCCCGTGTGGAATAGCCCTTACAAGCTTCTGGGGGGTGATGATATCACTCCTTGCAGTACAGCAGTAAAGAGTGACTGAAGTTTATCAGAGCACAAGTCACATGACTGGGGCAGCTGGGAAACTGCCAATATATCTAGCCCCATGTCAGATTTCAAAGTTAAATCTAAAAAAATCTTTTTGCTCTTTTGAGAAATGGACTTCAGTGCAGAATTCTGCTGGAGCAACACTATTAACTGATGTGTTTTTTTAAAAAAAAAAAAAAAACTTTTTCCCATGACAGTATCCAATTAAACCCTATCTCCAACTAGTTACTGAAGTATTTGGTTTCTTTCTTCTCTGCTTGGAATTGGATGGTTGCTGTGAGCTTCTATTCTTGATATCTTATTAATGTGTTCAGTTTCAGCCTTTTCTCTGAAAGCACAGACATAGGCAGCAATGGTTTTTATTTTTTTCATGCACTGCCATCTGAGTACATTTACATGAGCCGTGCGGCAGTCACACTCAGAAATGAGCTGGAGCATAACTTAAAGCAATTAACTTCCTAAAGTATTTCTAAACAAGCTAAAAGTCCAGTTTACTCTAAGCTGGGATTCATATAGACAGAGTTTTAGCTAGAAATATTTGCAGACACCACAGTTTAGGCTTTTCTATTATGACTTGTCTTGCACACCAGTATAAAAACATTTAGACAAAAAGAGACTTAAACAAGGCCTAAGTGGTTACTTAAAGCTGAACATGTAAAAAATGCATTTATTTCCACGCATTCTCAGATAGAGTTAAACAAAAGCCTATTCTAACTTAATTGGAATGTTTCTAATTGACAGAGAACAACTTGATGGATATAAAGGGATTAATTTGGGAAATCTTTCTTTAGATTCCCCATTCATTTCTACAGTTAATTAACAAGTTCCCCAGACCAATTATCACAGATAAACAAAATGTCTATTAGCTGGGCTAAACTTATAAGAACAAAACAAAATTTCACAAGGCCTTGCTCTTGCTCTAATCTTAAACTGTTTTCTAGTAAAGTAACTGACCCTTATCCAACTCCATTTGTGTATTTTAGGGGATGACCGAATCAAAATGTGTGTTTTAGCTTTCATAATGATATTAATAGTATTTGACTTTTTAATGATATTGCTGCTCCTGATTCTCAAAGCAAAACACCCATTTCATTTGTAAAAAGGGGTGACGTCATTTATATGATGTGTTGTGCTTTAAAACTGTGATATCACCAGTTAGGACAATGTACAGAATAATCTAATAAAAACTGTTGGTGCCCAAGTTACAGGGGGTATTTCAGCAGCTACAGACTGAAACTCAAGTGCAAATTATTGCTTGCCACTGTAGAATTAACCAGTCTTTACACATATTTCAGAACTAAGCTGTTATCAGGGAGACTATGTTTCTGACTGGTTTCAACTTTTGGGAATTTACAGTATTCGGTTGTACGAACTGTTGTCTAAGGAAAGATTAATGAAGGTTGGAATCCATCATCCAGTATTTTACAGCCAGATGTTCCTCTTACTCAGTTAGTCTTCGCTCAAGTCAGATCATTAAATCAGATTGTGTAATTAAATGTTGAAGGAGAATCCCACCAAGGAATGTATTGTTCGGTGGTGTCCATTTAAAGCATACATTATACTGTTTCTCATAAATTGTGGTTCGGTAAGGAAATATTGCAACTGATTGAAGGTGAGGACACATCTATTCCCCTTTAATTTCAATAACTTCTATTCAAGAGCAACAAAAAAGGGGACACAGTTTTTGTATTCAACCCATAGGTTAAAAAATGCTTGCACTTGGTATTACAGTGCACATGTTTCTCTAAGTCAGTGGTCCCCCAACCAGTGGCTCATGAGCAACATGTTGCTTACCAACCCCTTGGATGTCGCTCACCAAACCACTGGATGTTGCTGCCAGTGGCCTCAAAACAGGTGCTTATTTTTGAATTACTGGCTTGAAGGCAAGCTTTTGTTGCATAAAATCCATGTGTACTGCCAGTTCACATAGGAGCTACTAATAGCCAATCACAGCTTAAGCTTTGTACCCCAGGAGCTTTTTGTATGCTTGGTGTGGTGTTCTCCACATTTCTTTACACTTGAATGTGGCTTACGGCTTCAAAAGGTTGGGGACCCCTAATGTAAAAGGCAGCGTGGCCTATACAATTTAATGATCTATTCAAATGAAGCAGTGTATCATTTTCCTGTTTACTAAAAGGTAGCCAAAGATGTTTCTGTCCGTCTGCACCATGAGCTGGAAAGTGTGGAGGAGAAACGAATCAAAACCGAAGATGAGAATGAAGTACTGCGACAGCAAATCATTGAGATGGAAATAACCAGGCAAGCTCTACACAATGAATTAGACAGGACAAAAGAGGTAAGTAGCCCTTTTGTTTAGTGTGTATATATATATATATATATATATATATATATATATATATATATATATATATATATATATATATATATATATATAAATAAAGGCCTTGGTATGTGTCTTTGCCAGGAATGTAACTGAGCTGAGATTAAAAAAAGGCAAGTAGGAACTATTTTTACAGGGAAAATACAACCGTGTTCAAAAATTATTGACCATGTTGGCATTTGAGGGCAGTTTAGTTTTATCTGGAAATAATGCTTTTTATAATTTGGGTTAATCTTTCATTCCTTTCTCCTGACTTTCTTGAACTGACTGTATGAAGAGTTATATGATCTGGTGGTTCCGCATATTTTGGCTGAATTGCCTAGCGTTTCTTCAGATCCTATGCTGACTCCTCCCATTAATCAAAGAAAGATGGGCTGCCTGAGTTCTTATCCTTCAGACATCATGTTGTTCCACCAAAAAAGAACATTTTTCATCATTCTCGCTTGAATTGAAATGCTTCATTTCTGTATGTGCAATCCACTTCAACATAGAGGCTTTCGTTCCACATATATAATCTTCTCCAAAGTTTCTCTATAACTGTTTTTGAAAAATCTGCAGGGTTTTGGTTCCCTATGAGTCAAGAATACACTGTTTCCAAATAGCACTCAGTAACAATGTTTTAGTTATAATTGAAAGTGCCAAAGAAGAGCATTGGATTCTAAAGCCCAACATTCGCAGAGCATCTGCCCTGTAATAGAAAAGAAGAGCATTGGATTCTAAAGCCCAACATTCGCAGAGCATCTGCCCTGTAATAGAAAGATTGTAGTGATCAGCAGATGTTCCTATTGTGACAGCTAATTCCAATTTAAGGCATAACATGCAGTGACAGGTTCAGATAAGCTTGCAGCAATAAATGAATATGTGCCTTTTTAATAAATATAATACTGTTCTCACATGTGCAGGTAGCTTTCCTTAGAGAGAAAATAATATGTATCCCTGGGGCTGGAAAACAGATGTACAAGTAGGTAGAAACTATGCTCACCAAAGTAACTAATGATCTTCTCCTAGCAAAGTCTAATGGTCCCTATTCCATATTCATCCTTCTAGATCTCTCCGTAGCCTTTGACACAGTTGACCACCCACACCTTCTAGATATTCTGTACTCTGGCTGTCGTGACACTGCTCTTTTTGGTTCAAATCTTACCTTTCTGACTGTTCCTTTAAAGTTGCCTTCTTCAGCTCCACCTTGTTACTTCTCTTTGTTGGAGTTCTGCAAGGCTGTGCCCCTTCTCCAGCTCCACCTCAACCTCATTACTCCTCTTTGTTGGGTTTATGATGACATTCAAATCTACTTGTCTACAGACTTTCTGCTGTCTCCTCCTGGACGTGATAGTGCCACATGAAACGGAGTCTCTCTAAAACAGGATTAATTATATTTCCACCTACATCTTTCCCTGACCCTCAGGTTTCACTCACAGTGAATAACATCATCTTTCAATCAACCACACAGGCATGCTGCCTAGGAATTATTGTGGACTCCCATCTATCTTTTACACTTCACATGCAAACACTTGCCAAATTCTGTTGCGAAATATGATTATAATTAATTTTAACAACTTTCAGTACCTGTATACACAATTGGAACTTAATTCCACTTGCTGTGGCTCAAACCAGCACCAAATATATTTGAATTGGCCAAGTACACCCTTACATCAGCAGAGATACCACTAAGACACTTTTTCTCCATGCAGGCATTCCAATGCCTTTCACAACTCCAGTCTTTTCAAAATGCTTCTGCTAAACTCATTCATCTCATACATCTCATCGCTTGACATCAGCTGATCCCTATACATATCCCCTAGCTCTCAATCTTCTCTCGAATCAAATTCAAATTGCTAACACTCACGCTAAAACACTCCTCCCATCCCTTCACCCCATTCCTGACTTCTATACTTCTCTCTGGCTTCTGCTGCCCCTGGAACTCCCCCTTCTTTCCAAACCTGTATATGTGTCCTAATGAACAACTTGTTTGGAGAAGCATATTCAATGCATCTTTATTGAACAGACATCAAATCATGTCATACAAATCACCTACTGGTTATCTCTTTCTTATGTTTCAGATGTTCCCTAATTCTTTCACATTAAGGGTCCTGTTAGAAGAGTTCTCTTGCCCTATTTTTTTTTACTCTGTTATCCTTATTAATTAAATTATTATAGGAACCCTGTTAGTAATAAATTAATTTAGAGCTCTTTGTTACTTACTTGCACTATATACATAAATTATGATGATTTTATGGCATAGTCCTAGGTTACAGTGAATGATGCATTGTCTCTATTTGACACCAGCTTTACAGCAGACAAACTTGTGGTGCAGGGAAAGTTGTTAGGAAGAATAAACCTACTGGCATGCTAAGACAGTTAGGCAACTACCACACCAGGCAAATTCTCGACCTGCAATGAATGCGGGCCAAGAATCAGCTTTCTGATGTGCCTACACCCAGAGCCAATGCATCACTCAGTGTGCAGGTGCCCCCTTTTTCTGCACTGAAGTACATAAGTATGCATTTTGGTGGCAAAATTGGCTCTATGTGCCTGCACCCGGGCTGAAGCATTGGCTCTGGGTGCAGGTACATCAGAACTCTCATAGGAGCATAGGGACTGATTCTCACCCTGCTTTTATCTGCAGCCAGAGAATCTGACTGACCTAGCAGTAGCCTAATACCTTTCCTTGGAGCGATGACTAGCAGTGGAGCATTTATAAGCGTGAAGCTAGTCTAATGGATTCAATCAAGGAATCTCCTATGCTATGTACCAGGTAGCTGCCACATAATTGGGAATGATTACACTACTTTATAGGTTAGGCATAGTCCTTCAGTTAGCAACAGGAAGGACCCTATTAATACAAGGATATACATCAGGTCTGACTGCTTTGGGGATTGAACAGCAGCCCTGATGCACATGCTGTATCTTGGGGGGGGCAGCAACTGATGCTCTGTGATGTATCGTGTTTGCCAGGTTTTGGATTGGCCTAAACAGGTTTTGCTTTATGGCACAGTAGCTTCTATGTATGTCAGTGTCAGAGCTTGAGAGAGTAAAATGACATATCTGCTGTTTGCTCTGCCAGGGATGTTTTGTGTGCAGTGACAGCCAGAAGAAAAAAATCCATAGTAAGTGACAAGTGATATATAGGTACACAGGTGAAAAAATTAAAATGATATAACGAGACCCGAAGTCCTCGGATGTATGAATCGTGGATTTTGGAAGGTTGTGTTTACCCTTATCAACTCTGTTTAGGTGGTGCTGCATTAAAAACTTTGCTTGCGGCTGGTAATACCTAAGGTTTAACAACATCTTGAAATCTGCAGCAGCTTTCTATGGATTTACTTGGCAAGGATCGTTAGTGTTCTAATTATATGGCAGGGAGGAGGAGCCAGTGCACTAGGGAGACGTCAGTGGGTGGGCACAGCAAGCAGAATGGTAAATAATTTAAAAAGAGAAAGATCATTTTATCTTTCTCATCCCTTAAATCCAAGGGTTAATGTACCAAAGTGAATGAGCGCTATGAGGCAGTAGATATGCAGACAGATAACCCCATTTTAAATACAACCTTGGAAAAAAAGAGGCTTATCTCTATCTAATCTGCAGCTGCTTAAAGTTGTTTTGCTTCTGCGTTCTGTAATGCTATTGGATTTGCCAAGAAAATGTTCAGACAGTTGCCTTGCCGAGCTTCAAATACAATTGGGGGCTACCCTGCTGAAGTGCTCAAAGCCCAGGGAGGATTAAATATTGGGGCAGCAGCTGCAGGGGGATTTGTGGTGAATGGTATAAATGGTTTTGTTAGAAGAATGAATGGAGCAAGACTAGCAGAAAGAGAAAGGGTGGGGGATGTTATATGTCAAGCAGTCCCACTGCACAGCTGACAGCCCTTCGTTATTAATAATGGAAACAGACTGTCTCTTTAGCTTTAGGTGCTTCCTGGCAGCTTGGCTTTAGTGCATTAGTCTAAGCACTTTCTCAATCCATTTACCAATTTACCCTAATCACTTGTGAGGTGCATCACAGGTAAATGGACTTATTACCTCTTGCGCGACACAAAAGCAGAATCTCAAGTGCTTCCATTTAATGGGAATTATACCAAATCCAATCCTAACTGTGTATAAATTGCTGGTCTTTTTGGATGGCCTTATCCCTTAGGGATTTTTACCCCTGATTATGCACCCACTTTTGTCCATTCATGTGACATCTGTACTGAGTTATACAGCAATTGTGCATTTATTAACACATTCCTTTTTCATAGAAGCGTTATAAAAGAGAAGTCCTCCGTAACGACGAACAAAGCAATTAACTGGGGTAACAGAGCATAATAAAAAGTGTTAATTTGGTTGGTAAACTACATTTTAAGAGTATATTCAGATTTTTGCAAATAACCCAGATTGGTATGTTAAACCTGAATTATTAAATTAATTTATGTTTTCTATAGGCAAATGGCAGCATTTTAAATTCAGTTCAGACAGTGTATTCCAGCCAACCAGGTGCAGCCAAATACTGAGAACTCAGCACTAGACTGGAAAACAAATACAATGAACACAAGTAGAGCAGAGGCATAAAGTGGGTATAAAGTGGCCTTTCACGCTTGGCTTACAATCAGAAATATTTGCTACATAGACATAAATGTTGTTTCAGAAGATTCCAGCACTGAACACTGTGCAGTTTTAATAAAATAGGCAACATTTGCAAGGCATATACACAGCTGCTTTAACTACTTGGCACTGATACCCTTCCAACTCTGCTCACTTGCCTGTGCTGTAGCTCTTCTTTCCTAGCTGCCACATGAGCTTTCAACTTTAAATTGTCTCAGAATATCATTCTCTATATCATACTCAAAGTTAATTTAAAGGGGCTGTTCACCTTCCAGACATTTCAGAAATAAAGACTTTTTTCAGTTAATTTCCATTTTTTAATGTATCAATTTAAAACAGTTTACAGGGTCGGCGACCCCTCCCCCCAGAGCTGCTTTAGAAGGTGAAAAATGACACGTTACACTTCAATATTAGAAAAACATGCAGTGAAAATAGAAAGTAATTGGTAAAAGTCTTTATTTCTGGTGATGTATCTGAAACCAACTGAACTGAAAAAAAGTTTGGAAGGTGTACAACCCCTTTAATTGTTAACAACCCCTTTAAATACCAAGCCAGAGCAGCAATAATTTAGTACAATGCCCACAACTCCTAAGGGCTCTTACACATGAGCGTTTTTACCTGCGCTCCCCTGCGTTCCGTTTTTCGGCGTTCAGCCGCAGGGGAGCGCAGGAATAGACACATTTCATTATTTCAAATGGGGCTGTACTCACACAGGCGCATGTAGGCGCCGAACGCAGGAAAAATGCAGCATGTTGCGTCTCAACCTGCGTTTGGCGCCTACATGCGCCTGTGTGAGTACAGCCCCATTTGAAATAATGAAATGCTTCTATTCCTGCGCTCCCCTGCGGCTGAACGCCGAAAAACGGAACGCAGGGGAGCGCAGGTAAAAACGCTCATGTGTAAGAGCCCTTAGACCAGGGATCCCCAACCTTTAGAACCCGTGAGCAACATTCAGAAGTAGAAGGAGTTGGGGAGCAGCACTAGCATGAAAAATGTTCCTGGGGTGCCAAATAAGGGCTGTGATTGGCCATTTGGTGGCCCCTATGTGGATTGTCAATCTACATTGAGGCTTGATTTGGCAGTACACCTGGTTTTTATCCAACCAAAACTTGCCCCCAAGCCTGGAATTCAAAAATAAGCACCTGCTTTGAGGCCACTGGGAGCAACATCCAAGGGGTTGGAGAGCAACATGTTGCTCGCGAGCTACTGGTTGGGGATCACTGCCTTAGACAGTCCTGTAACTACCACTTGCTCTAACCTACCAATTCTGTGTAGCTGCAAGAAGGTTAGCAGCATGTCTTTGCAATCAGTTCTTGTTCAAGAGGGTGTTAGGTTTTTTAAGCAGTTACAAGTCATCTTTCTCTGGCAAAATGATTTTGCATATTTATTTTAGTTCCTTTAAGTGTAAAAGACATTTAAGATCTAACGCCTGATGTGACCACTTATACTGGTGAGCCCTTTCTTTTACACTTACAATGGGAAGCTTTTGTCAAATCAGATTTACAGTGCATTGTTTCATGTGCCAGGAATGAATTGTGTAGGATGTACAGTGGAATTCCACATTGGTTCCCTGGCACAAGCAACTTCAGCAGCCATTCATGTATTGTATAGCGATTGAATAGGCTCCTGAAAGCATTGGGAAGCCATGCAGTGTAAAAGTGGACAGAGGCTTTATCTTAGCGAAGGCAATAATTTACAGTTATAGATAATGGTTGCTTTTGGCCTCAATAGCTTTGCTAGAGTTACATCTATTAAGATGGGTGTGACGGCCGTGGTAATTCAGTTCTTTGTGGATGACATCACTGTTACTGCCCATGGGTTTTATTAAGTCACTAAGTAAGTTTCACTCTCCAGAACTCCAGTATAATTAAGATAATCACCGTATCTCTGGCAGCTTCGCTGCTTTCAGGCAATAATAATTATCATCCACTATAGAGCTGAGCATAGAAAACATTTCCCCCTACTATTTATATTTTTTGAAGTGACTTATGAGCATAAAAGATGCAGAGCATGGTGAAATACAATGGTTTTTTGCAACAATACAATTTAATGATGTAGTTTTTACCTTAGTATATAGTCTGTGCTACGTGATATTCCAAACTATCTATCGTCAAATTACACACTATTTTTTTTTTTTATGTGTGTGACTGATTGGAAGCTACAATTCAGTTTGATGTGCGCCCTCTTGCACCTAGAAAATACATGTGCTCCAAATTGGAATGCAGAGACCCTCATGCCCCCGATTACCCTGCGTAGCTTCAGGAACACTACTATAGTTTATGTAAAAAGCTGTTGTCTAGCCATGGGGGCAGCCATTCAAAGCTGAAAAAGGAGAAAAGTCACAGCAGATAACAGATAAACTCTTTTGTATACAATGGGATTCTTCAGAATTTATCTGTTATCTACTGTGTATCCTGTGCTTGAAATGGCTGCCCCTGTGGCTACACAGCAGCTTGTTTATATAAACTATAGCAGAGTTTCTGAAGCAAACACACCAGTTTCACCAGTGCAGCACAACAGTACATTATATTGTCATTCCTTTAAAATACTTTCGTTTTTTGGTGTTACTGTTCCTTTAATATGATCCCTTGCAATGGTAGGATGTAGGCAGAATCAATTTAATACAGCTTTTATTCATTCAAGCTTACGTAAAATACTTGTTTTACGCTTCACTTATACGTCAAGAAATTGCTTATCTGGCATTCGTTGTTGGGATGCATGACTTGAACCAAAGCATGTGCACTTGTCCAATACTTTGTTGGTATAAGGGAAGCAGCAAGTGTGTAAAAGAGTTTTTATCATAAGACAGGAGTTCCAGAATCAGGAGGAAACTTAAAGGGGTGGGCTTTAATTTTTTTAATTTAATTATTATGGAATGGCCAATTCTAAGCAACTTTTCAATTGGTCTTCATTATTTTTTTTATAATTTTCAAATTGTTTGCCTTCTTCTATGCCAACTTTTAAATGGGGGTCACTGACCTCAACTAAGAAAAAAAATGCTCTGTAAGGCTACAATTTTTACAAGTTTTTGCTACTTTTTATTACTCATCGTTCTATTCAGGCCTCTCCTATTTATATTCCAGTCTCTTATTCAAATCAATGCATGGTTGCAAGGGTCGTTTGGACCCTAGCAACCAGACTGCTGAAACTGCAAACTGGAGAGCTGCTGAATAAAAAACGAAATAACTCAAAAACCACAAATAAAAAATGAAAACCAATTTCAAATTGACTCAAATTAATTTAAAGGTAAACAAGCGCTTTAATAGAAATAATGACGCTGATTATTTAGTGAGCTCACCAAACTGGCGGATCTATTCCAAGTTTTCCCAATATGAGTTGGCCAAAATTGGGTTGATCTGATTGTATGGACGGAAATGGGGATACAGGTCCTTGACGCAATGACTGCATCAACGAGCTGAAGTAGCCCTTGCCCTGATGGGATTTTTAAACCTGCCCTATCAACATCTGTCTGATTTTAGGCCAGATATCAGTAGATTATGCCTGTTGGAGGGCCCCGCACATGCACCAATAAATTGCCAACTTGGTCTGTTGGCAGCTTTTATCAGCCTATGTGTGGCCACCTTTAGTTACAAGAGGGGAAAAAGAGGTAAAGGTCAGAAGCAGAGATATTGAGGAAGTATGAATCAGTGTCTTTGGAACTAGGACAGAGATGGTGGGATGGAATTCTACATCTTTCACATCCCCCATGTGTTGCACAGGGACAACATTTGCATATGCCTAACTATAATATATTCATATTACTTGTTACTCTATTTTGCTAATTACTTGCAAGCTTGTAACGTGCACATTGTCCTTAATAGAAAGAAAATGGTTGATAAAAGCTGGAAGGAACATAATAGTAAGCACTTTCATAACATGTTACGCACCACTAAATACATTCATTCTGTTTGTTGTTGGGTCATAGTTGCTCTACTTTATATATACTCTACTATCATAGTAAAACAACAAATCTCTTTAAAAAGCTCTCTCGGCTAGTTAGACAGGTCATACTGGAGAATACCTATGTGTGTGTTTGTATGGTTACTGAATATTACAAATGGCTATAGCCTGTCTAATCCCATGGATTAGGCAACAATGATCCAGACTTCCCCAAATAATCCCAGAAAGGTCAGGTTGCTCTGTCATCCCCACCTACTGCTAATCTACTTATAAATACACTGTACTGGAAACTGATTTGCAATCAACAAAACAGTATATTTACAGTATAGTAATTGAATACCATGTTCTCATTCTTTGCACTTCTGGTTCTGACTTAAAAAATGTGGTGGAAGCCAACTCATTAACAGAATGGAGGAGAAGAGACTTCTGCATTGTTTGTTTCAAGAGTCAGAACTAGAGAACAGAATGGGAAGAACAGATACTCTTCATTTGTTAATGGCATGTGTGGCCATAGTGTCACCTTGCTGTGTCATGAATTACCCCCTCGCTAAACAGTAACAGACTTCTAAATCACCACAAGAACACTTATATTAATAAACAATTGATGCATGTTTCTGAGCTTAGAGGGAGTTTAGTCCTTTAGTAAAATTTGCAGCAAATACCCAGGTTGAAAGGAAGCAGCAAGCCAAACCATTGATGGTAATTAGTAATGTGCCCAGTTGGAGATAAATAGTAGCCTTATGACACTGGGAGATAACTTGCATTCTGGCTCAAAGATATCATCATTAAAAAAAAATCTGAGTTCATCTTTAATTAACTGATGATCAATATTTTACTACAGCAGAAGCTGAAAGCTGCCACCATTCTAATAGTAAACTGTTGTTACCCTTCTGGCTAATTTACACATGGCTGACATTCCTGATGGAATTATTGACATAAAATAATCGTGGTGAGGTTTTTTTCCTTCATAAAGGACTTTTATTGCCTGTAGTCTAGCACATACAGTAGATTTTTTTTTCAGTGGGAGAATTAACTGTTTTAGAGCTTAAATCCTCACTAGAACAGAATGGAATTGTGTAGTACTATTTATTTCTCCTTGGGTTAAAACAACAGGAATGAAAATGAGTTATTTGAAATGGTATTTATATAAACGAGATAGTGTTTATGCACCTTTTTTACATAAGTACAACTGAATGAGACTTCAGCTTATTCAGTTGTACTTATGTAGAAAAGGTGCATAAACACTATCCCAACTTCCAAAAATAAATTAATTGTTTTACACAGACTTGATTCCACAGATTGAAAGGAAACCATAATAGTATACAGGTATAGGACCTGTTATCCAGAATGCTAGGGACCTGGGGTTTTCCAGATAATGGATCTTTCTGTAATTTGGATCTTTATACCTTAAGTGTAATAGAAAATCATTTAAACATTAAATAAACCCAATGGGCTGGGTTTGCTTCAAATATGGATTAATTATATCTTCGTTTGGATCAAGTACAAGGTATTATTATAGCGAAAAAGGAAATAACAAAAAAAAAAAAAAAGATTATTTGGATAAAATGGAGTCTATAGGAGACAGCCTTTCCATAATTTGCAGCTTTTTGAATAATGGGTTTCTGGATAACAAATCCCATACCTGTATGTCTGACTTGTACAAACTGTTTTCCAACTGGCAGAAATTTACTTTAGGGGCAATTACACGTGTTATTGAGTGTCATTGCAGGGGATATTATATTGCCTATATTGCTGAATGACATTGCCTCTCTTGATTAAACTGCCAGTTCTTTGACCATGCAACTAAATGATTGCATGTTTTGACCTGTTCAGATATCAGTCAAGCCAAGGGCAGCATTGTTGCATGCAATCTATTGATGGGCACAATGCACATGTCCCTCATGAGGGTCAATATTAAGAATCAGACTGAGTTTACCCAACATGTCGATGGGTGAATCACAAAATAATCTTCGTATATGGCAGTTGAGTAGCTCCCATTCACCTTCATTGTAGTGTAGGGTAGTGTCAGACTAAGTGAGATGGGTGCTACCGGAAAACCTGCTAAACCAGCTAAAGGTCACTTTGTGTTATTTACACAAACATAATCAAAAGGCATGTGCCAGCAGTATAATTTAAAAATATTGCCTTTTTTCTGACATGCCAATAAAATATATAGGCTAAAGCTGCAAACTCAGCACTGTGCCTGAGGATATGTTTTGCTGTTCTGTTACCTTGTGTTAATCCTTCATGTACAGAATCAATGGGACATTTAATAAATATAATATGCAATAAAGCTAGATGTCATTTGAATCAGTTCCGTGATTTGATACATTCTAATCTATATTGTTATTGTTGATCTCTGCAGTTGGTTTTAGTTCTTTTAGGACATATTCTGTTACATACTTTTTGAAATTGACTTCAGAGATGAGTAGGAGGTCCTTTTGATAAGATGGGCTTGGAAGGGTGTAGGGATATTATACCTCAGCATATGAGGCCATAGAAAATTAAAACTTAAGACTCAAAAGGACATTCTGGTACTAAATAACAATGTTAGTTTCTTATAGTTTCTCTCTCAAAGATCACTGAAGGTTAACCTTTTTTTATGGAGGGAGTATGGAGACCACAGAATTACATGGCTGCTTCAAAATGAAAGAATATTTATGGCTTCTGCCGTATGAGCGCATGTTAAAGGTTTGTGTTTTCAGTAAAAGCTCCATAAAACTTCCATTAGATCAATTGTTGCAACCGTGATGTTTTGGGGATAAATCCGACTGTTCATTTTTTCACTTGAATTTTTAGTGGAAAAAAACCTCAAATTTTTCTAGCTTTATTATACCCCGATGCTGCAAAAAGCCAGAATCCGAAATCCACCATCTCAGACCTTAATGGTCCTGTATAAATCAATGGGAGAGGCACCTACCTCAATTTGATTATTCGTGGTCTGCGATGGGTTTAGCCTGAAAATCCAACTTTTTCTGGGTTTTTGGAAAAACTCAAAAAATTTGAGACATTCAGGAACAAATCCCGGAAAATTGGAGCAATTTTGGAAAAAGGTCGAAAAATTTGAGCGATTTGGGTTTTCATTCAATTTTATTGAGTTTTTCCGAGATCCGATTAATTGGGCATAGGAGTTTGGTCATGTTTTTTTAAAAATAATATATGAGATACATTTGGATTTTAGTACATAACCCCCTTTATATTTACAGGGACTTGTGATACTGTCCATTTTATTTGCTTTGGGAAACCTTTTTTCTCTCATTTGATTTGCATTTTTTTCCTGTACAAGAAAAGCCTTTTTTAAGATTAAGAAACCAGTAAAAGGAGTACACAGACACTTGAATCAGAGTCAGGCAGTCTGACAAGGAATAAGGAAGAATGCAGGCTGACTTTTGCGGCTGTCCTTAAATGGAAATGGATGCAATACACTCTTTCTTACTAATATCCTGGGCACAGCTACAAAGACAAGTGACCTCAATCATCCACAAAGAAGAATCACACCACCCTGCATAAATAGTAGCCCTTCTAATTAAGCCTTGGCTAATATAAAACATGTGTTGTGATTTGTATATTTTATTAACTTAGATAAAATATTGTTGTACATGTGCTATTTCTATTAAATTAACACAATGTAAGAAATCAGAAGACACCACTAAAATTTAGCAGTACAGAGAGAAATCATGACCTCATCATCTAAAAACCACACTCACAAATATGTATACAGTTTTACATTTTATATATCCAAAAGCTTGGATGTTTATTGCAAGAGGCACTTTCATAGTGTACAAGGATTGTTTAAAAATATGCTAAAAAATGCTAATATCATAAAATGTTAAAAAAAAAATATAGCAATGTCAATTGAAGGGTGTTTAAAAGAGAACTTTAAATAACAGCTTTGACTTAACTTATGCTGAGATTCCACAATAACTCCAGGGGCACCAATTAGAACAACCTTCAGAATAGTTTTCATAGGATATGCTACATCTGACTTTTATGTTAAAAAAGGCTATTATTCTGCTGCTAATTTCTTTTCCAAACTTTTACATTTCCTTAAATGGTTTCCTGAAAATCCAATATAGCAGAGACTGTGTCTTAATTTTTTCCAGATGTGAAACTCTTTCATTGTGTGCGGTGGAATGATTAGATTGAGTGCTGCAGTTATCCTGACATAGAAGGAACGCATCTAATTGGAAGTTTGTAGCATTATAACTATGGAGTATTCCTCTTTTAATAGAATTGATTTTTTTTTTTTCTTTTAAATACAGGAAAAAAGTGGAATGTTCTGAATGTTTGCTAAAGAGGCCAGTAGCCTTAAAAGCTTACAGTCTAGGCCCACTTCATTAAAGGCAATCTGTTATGTGTTGACTGGATAGAAATATGCTTTATTCTAAATTAAAATCTATACATCAATAAGGGGCCTATTTATTAAATCTCTATTTTTTTGTGATCGAGTTTTTAAAGGGAAAAACTCCAATTTTTAGAGGGAAAAAAACCTCACATTTTTAGAGATTTATTATACCCCAAAGCTGCTAAAAATCTGAATCCAAAAATACACCAGCTAAAACCTGTCAAGGTCATGTAGAAGTCAATAGCAGATGTCCCTGAAGTTGTTTCTTGACATCATAATTGGCACTGGTTTTTATATGATCACTCGAAAAAGTCCGGGTTTTTTGGATGACAACTAGAAAAAATTTAACGATCCGGGCGTCAAACTCATACAATTCGAATAGTTGCATAATTTTGTTGAGACTTTTGTAATTTACATTCAATATTGTTTTTTTCATTCCAATATATTAAAGTATACATGTAATGTTACTATAAATTCATTTTGTAACAACAGCAGTACTTTCTCAAATATTTCCTAAGCAGAAAAACATCAGAGCAGCCTCTTTCTTTCTCCTGACAACTTCCTTGACTACTTGGTGGTCAGACTGGTTGGAAACTGAACAGCAGGTGGCGATGTTATTACAAAGTTAATTTATATTAACAGTACGTGTATGCCTTAATCGCTTGGAATGGAAAAAATCATTTAATGAATTTAAAATATGAAAGTGCTTAGAATAGCACCCTCATCAATTTTACATTCACTTTACTTTAAGCCCTTTAAGCACCCTAACACACCTTTCACTCTTTACTCTAATTTCCACTGCTGCATTAGAATGTTTCAGTGATTCCCTAATCTGAACTAGCCACATTCAAGTTACACACAGATTTATCGCTGATACACACTTAATTCTGTCTACTTTTAGGCCCTTTTTGGCTGTCATCAGCGGAGTAACTACAGAGGAAGCAGACCCTGCGATTGCGGTGGGGGCCCAGTAACATCTAGTTACGCCACTGGCTGTCACACTTAAAAGAACTGATTGGAAGTATTTTGTCAGGTTTAAAATCAATTCTATTGGACTGCTGTGCAGAAACGACAAATTAATATCTCCTGTTTCTCTCCAACTTTGGGGCAGATTCGCTAAAGGGCGAAGTGACAAACGCTAGTGAAAATTCGCCAGCGTGACGTCATTTCGGTACTTCACCAATTCCCTAACGTGCGCAGGCGTAACTTTACTAGCGAAAGAGACACACACTAGCGATCATTCGCATTCTATCGCCAGACAAATTTTAGCTCTGGCGAAGGGACGTAACTCCGCAAATTCAATAAGATGCAGATTTTACTGAATGTTACCTTTTGCGCCAGACTTGCCTTCTCCACCTCAGACCAGGCAAAGTGCAATGGAGTGTATAGGACTTCCTCAATTTTTTGTTGAAAAAAATAGCCTGCAAAAGACTGTAAAATTCTTTTTGGGTAACCGGGTTCCCCCCTAACTTTCCTAACATATGGCACATAAACACTGGGATCATGTGTAGGGTATTATAACAACTCTATTTTATTTTATTAAGGTTCCCGGGCTTGTGTAATGTAATGTATTTGCTGCAACATATACGTCCATTAAACTTTCACTTCCCCCATATGCTAACGCAACTTTGCTTTGAATGCCAAAGTAACGCTAGCGCATCTTCGCCAGTGTTGGGCGCCCTGGACACAACTTCGCATTTTAGGGAATTAGCGGAATTAGCGGTGTCCTGTCTAATCCTGTGTTGAATTTTAGCCGCTTAGGGAATTTTCCCCATAGAGTCTTACAATTAGAATAATTTTAACGTTGGCTCTGCTTGCTGCGTCATTTGTATAAAGCTGCCAAATACGGTTCATTATAAATTGAATTCAGTAATAGGACTGAGTGCCCTGCTGTGCACCCATAATATGTAGGCCACAAGCATATTAGCTATTTTTTTTAAATATTAATGTCTTATGTTTAGAACAGACAATTTATTTCTCATTGTCTGCTCAGCACAATGCCAGAGATGCGTTTTATAGGTTAAATGCACTAGCTATTAAACATTCATGTTAATGGCTATTCAGCACCAGTGTGCACGACACAAAGGTTTGTACCATGAGAACAAAATATATATTTCACTATAATAGGTAGCACATAAAGATACTGCCTAGAGTCAAATCTTGACAAACATTGCATGGCAAATGCTGTCAATGCTCTGGCTATATTTTTTTCAGTGAGAAAATATATATATAACAATAGATTTTCTGTTTATTTTCCAAGTACGACAATAATATGCGCATTATCTCCAAGTCATTAGTTCTTCCTCTGGATCCCCTGCCCACTATGTTTAGACAATCAGGCTGATAGCATTTGATTAATCTTGATTAATGTAATTTCTCCATGAAACATTTGCACAACAAAACACCCAAACTATTAGAGATCAAGGCCTGTTGAACAGGTTTCACCACTAGCAGCATGGGGCCTGCAATTTGACTCAAAACGCAGGCAGCTGTATTTTTAGCTGTATTTTGTATTTATTTTTACTTTTATATAGGGTTATATATTTTGTGCAGTGCTTTGCAAAAATGTGCAGACTAATTTTGAAAGATGAAGAAGAGGAAGATAAGGTCACATCAAGCTAGTATAAGAACTAGACTGTAGTTTTCTATGCCGGCCTGGGTCACTGGAAGTGACTACAATCCAGCTGGTGTTTCTGGGAAGTTACTGAAAGAGCAGCTTCTCCTTGCATTAAAATCTAATGCCTGGGGAAAGAAGATGGTTGGAAGTGTTCATTTTTCATAGAAGATGTAGATGTTTCTGATGTTGCATTCTCATGTAGGGGGTTGCATAGTAATGTTAGAGGTAATTTTTCAATGCATGTCCTTCAAGTTTCAGGTTTTCTCCTTTCAGTGAACCATATTTAATCTTTGGTGGGTTGTGTAAGATCAGTGTAGAACCAACCGTGACCCTATTCTTATTCCACATTTATTGATTTTGTCTGAAGGTATTTTTATGAGATGTTTAGCATCCAGGCTAGTTGAATTTGAGATGCCTGCAAATGCTTTTAGCACATGATACCTCAAGCTATTACACATCTCTTCCATTAATAGTACTGCATAGCTATCAGCTGCTGAAGTGGCCTGCGAAGGCAGTACTATCTCAGTCACCAAGGGAAAACTGTATTCATTTACAGACCGCATGCTTAGTATGTCTGATTTAAGTCCTTGAAGAAAAGGAAAATGAGTCTATATTCATGATGGTATGCAATAAAATATGGCTGCTGTTGAAGTCCATGTTACTAGTGTAATTCAGCCCTACAGAATCAGCTGATTGATTTATTGATTTGTAATCCCTTTATTCATAACAACCTCTAAAATAAATTTTCTGTAGCATAATACTCCACCCCTTGTCCTCGAACTGTTGAAATACAGTAGCGTTGTCATTATCTCTAGCTAGAGAGTATATCTGTAACAGCTGGAGGAGTATCTATAAACTCGTTGGCATGGCACAAATCTTTGAACTGCCAAACATTGTAGAAGTGGCTCTGCTGCCAGTGGTCCACAGCTCATAAGAGAAGCAAATCTTAAATGGGGTAATTGCTGGGTTCTAAAAGAACTGGTACATGGACCCACATTTTTCTACGTTTATTTTGCACAGTTGACAATTTACAGAATACCACATCCATTTACAAATGTCTACTGACTTTTGCAGCTTAAACCTAGCTTGCTATATATTATTTTATGCATGCTCTGTTTTGTCTGCACAAATGATAATACATTGACCCCAAGTATAAATTGGCACAGTGACTCTCATCATTAAATTTACGCACCAAATGGCACAGTGACTCCAGGCAACGTTTCTTCCACATTTTTTTGAGTTGTGTACCCACTTTTGTACACACTTTTTAAAACACTATTCTCACATCATGGGACTGTGACTACCACTATTTAAAGGCATATCAGTACCCCAGAACTAAATGTCACTGTGACCTTCAGCATTAAATGGAACCATGTCTCACAGGATGAGGTGACAGAGAAATCTCCCCCAACAGTCAAACTTATTAGTAAGTTGGTGGTACATTGCTACTGCCAATACTGAGACCTGAATGTCTTACTTTCTTTCCATGCAAATAATATCCTGGGTAGAATCAAATCCAGTACCACTAGGCAGCAATGCTAGCTAGAGTGCAACGTATTGCCCTTTGTTTTCTACTAATCCATTATTTGTAGAGTTTTGGAACCTGTTATCCAGAAACTTGGGACAAGGGGTTTTCCTGATAAGGGGTCTTTCCATAATTTGGATCTCCATACCTTAAGTCTACTAAAAAAATAATGTATACAATGTTTAAACCCAACAGGATTGTTTTGGTTCCAGAAAATTATTCCTTAGTTGGGATCAAGTACAAGGTACTGGTTTATTATTACAGAGAAAAAGCAAATTCTATTTTTACAGTTTGAATTATTTGATTAAAATACAGTCTGTGGGAGATGACCTTCCCAGTAAACAGGGTTCCTATACCTGTTCTAATACTTATTAAAAATGTTAGCTAAATATTATATAAATTATAATGCAACCCGATCTTAAGCTGACCATACACATATTGTTGGTTGGAAATGGTATTTAGCACCTGTGTGTATCCAAGGAACATTTTTAATCAGTTTAGCTAAAAAAGTAAAAGTTGCTAGTATATAGTCAATATGGTGATAGTATAGTTGTAAAGGATAATATTTCTCGACAGTTCCAGACATTCATGGCTGGTGTGCCAACCAGTCTAATCCTTTTTGTCCTAAGCAAGTATGCTGTTTGATTCATTCTTTTTTTTTTTTTTTAAATGTAAATTATTTTAGCTATTGTTTAGGATTAACTTTGATCTTTACATGTTCGTACTGAGAATTACTTCTTCCCTTCTGCTGTAAGTAACCTTATTACCATCATTGCCCTTGGTCTTCCTCTCTTCTTTCCTCTAGTCAGTATTTCTGGGAATTTCATTCTCTAATCGAATCACATTGCAGGATATCACTACATGTAATTTAACATGTCTCTAGGGCTGTTCAAGCAAGCCATCTAATCCATTTGGGCTGTTACAAGTAATGTATCATTTGTAGAATGCTTTTTAAAAAAAAAATCTCTGTATGTAGGGTTGCTAATTTGAAAAAAGAACACAATATGCATTTTACTTTAATTTATTTATGAATGTATTTTATGGCGTCCCAGTACAATTGCTCAACCTACAAATGCTATGCACTGTCTGGAATCTTCAACCTATAGATTTAAATTAGCATCGAGTTATGATTGCAAGGAGGGTACTGATGGGTGCTGGATGAATCCCCCTACTTTTGTAGGTAAATCAGAGGAAGGAGACACCTGCATCCATATTTCATGTGCATAGTATCAGCAGACTGATACCAGGTTTACACAGGGTTTAAGAAGAGACTTTTTGGATTGTGGCACTCCTTTGCAGTGCAACATTTGGAACATTAGCCTTAGCTCAAAAAGTCACAGATATATAAAACATTTGGCAATACTTTCACCAGGCAGTAAGACTGGCCCACAGGGATACCAGGAAAACTCCGGGTGGGCCCAGGTGTCAGTGGGCCCTCATGCTGCTAAACATTTGGACTATTTCATGGTCATTCCTTATTTCTATGAGAGAAAAGCGCTTAATAGATGGAATAATAGATTACAGTATGTAAACAAAAGAGACTAGGAGAATAGAGTGAGGAGAGGAAGAAATAGTACTGAGAGTGGACCCCTAGTTTTTTGGTGGGCCCCTGGTGTCCCAGTCCGACACTGCCACCAGGTGTAGCAACCCATAGTAGCCAGTATAGTGCATAGCGCTTTCAAACAGATGACAAGAAAATGTACCTACTAATTGTTAGCTATGGATTATTAGACTTGTTCATTACCCCTTTAATATGCATTCATGTTCAGATTATTGGCCTTCAGTTTGTTTTCTATCTTTTACTTTTTTTTTGCAGCCCAGTCCCACAGTTTGAAAACCAATAGTTTAAGATTATACACTAATTTGTAACATGTAAATATTTTTGACATTCTTGTGCAATGGTTGTGGGTTAGGGCTGGATACACTGTCTCTATTTTTACTAAAATCTGAGTTAATCAAATTTTTACAATAAAAAAAACCATGACCAAACTCTCATACCCGATTTTAGCTTATTTATTATTTAAAAAGCTCAATTTAATCGGTTTGGGTAAAAACGCAAATTTTCCATGAAAAGCTCTACTTTTTGCATGAAAAGCCTGAAATGATCAGATTTTTGGGTAATTCCAGCAAAGACCACAGAAATATTATGGGGACCTCTGACATTGACACAACCTTGGCAGGTCCGGGTGGTGGTTTTCCAGATTCAGCCTTTTTGCAGCATTTAATAAAAGCCTGAACAAATAAATTCAGATCTTAGTAAATAACCCCCTTAATGTTATGCTAAATATGTTCATGAGGAATTTTGTATTCTGAATGGTGTGTACAATAAGGTAAGAATGGTTCCTTCCTATAGTATTACTAAGATAGTTAATGTTCAAACTGCGTGGCTGGCCTCCCACAGAGATTCCTGAAACAGTGGATGGTGGGGGGAAGTGATTGTTTGGACTTCTGAGTATTCCTGGAATGCCAGCTTGAAGATACTACAGCATGATTTGGGGGTGAAAACTCTTACATCCCTAGATATTCTTGGAACCATTCCTGATACAATCTTGTAAGAGTAATAACTTTCTTAACATTTAAAGGGGATTGCTATGTATATGTTGGACATTATCGGGGGTAAAAAAAAGGTAAAACAAATATAAATGATGTGTTGCACAATAAACTAATGGCCTCTCTGATGAATGAGTTGCTCACAGCAAACTACACACACACACATTTTCTCTAGCTAACAACAGCAGCAGCACTGGTATCTCAGTAAATAAGAAAGCGTATCTATAGGGTTGCCACCTGTCCAGTTTTCACCCGCACAGCTTGGTTTTTGGAATGGCTGCCCGGGTGAAAAGTCCATGTCAACTGCCCCACCTCCCACATCAACCTGATATCACTGGCCCGCCCACTACATCAACGGCCCGCCCCCTGCCTGTTTTCACCAAAAAAATGTGGCAACCCTAGGTATCTATCAGAATTTCCTATCCACTTACAAATACACCTTTGCTACTTTGCAGATTTGCCAAACACATGAACTGGTTCTACCCCTGTATTTGGATATATTAAAGTAATGGTAACATCAAAACATGAGAGTGTATTAAAGGGATAACAGTATAATGTACTGGTGTTGCCATGGGGCAGCAATTCAAGCACAGTGTATAACAGATAAGCCCCATTGTATACTACAAAGCTTATCTGTTATCTGCTGTGTATCCTATGCATTTTCTTCCTTTTCAGCTTCGAATAGCTGTCCCGATGGCTACACAGCAGCTTGTTTATTAAATATATTGTAGAGTTTCTGAAGCAAACACACCATTTTTACCAGGGCAGCACAACAGTTAATTATATTTTCATCACTTTAAAACTCTTTCTTTTTTTGGTGTTACTGTTCCTTTAATCCTCTTTTAACAATGTTTTTCTTAAACTAAAATGAATAAAAGTTTAACACACATGTAATCTCTCGTTGCAGCCTGAGCAATGCCATTGATTAAAGCATTTGCAGCACAAGTGTTTGATATGTGCAAGGCAGCCAGATGGAACTGGAAAACCAAGAGTTTGCCAGAGTTTGGCAGTAGCAGAATTGTAAGATTATAGGGGTTAATTAAACATCAGAACATTGTATGCAAAGTACAAAAATTCTTGGGGGCAGATTCCCTAAAGAGCGAAGTGACTAACGCTAGCAAAAATTTGTCAGCGTGACGTCATTTAGGCAGGTGCAGGCGTAACTTCACTAGCGAAAGACACAGACGATATCGATCATTCAACTCTAAAAAATGCTACATTGTGCGTCAAAAACATGGCAATTGCTCCCGATATTGCACATTGCACTACCCATCGTAAAGAAACCCTTAGTGAGTTATATTCTTGTAAGTCAATCAGGGAGTTCAGATTTTATTGTATAGCTTATGTTTTAAAGATGGTTTGTAAATATCTCCATATATCAAAAGATAGTTCAGTTTCACCATCTGTATGTCCAGTAGAGAATGAGTAAGTACACTTTTCTGCTTCCACCGCCCACTTCCTTCCTGGAATCTCTGGCTATCCATGTAGGAAAGTACAGGTTGGAAAGAGGGTTGTCTACTGTTGTATAGAGGAATGACAGTTTATATCTATTGTTTTCCATTTTCCAATCTCTAAGGTGCAAAGTGATGGATTTAATTATGTTATGTGCCCTGGGATAGCTAACCCACAGTAATTTTTTTAATAAAACTGCTTTTTAGCATATAGTGTTGATTCTAAATGAGTGTGGGAAATTATCACCTCTATCAATCAACATCTGTCAATCTACATCTGTCCAAGTTTTTTTAAATTGGGTATACCTGGTCCTCCTTTGTAACATGTCAGGAGGCTGCAGGACAGTCGACACTCTAGTTACCAGTCCATAAAATCTTAAAAAACATCTGCAAATTCTCTACCATAACATAGTCCAACAAAAATATAAAACATGTGTGAGATCTGCCTTTTTCTGGGAATTCATTTTGCTGAGCTATAATCATTTTGGCTTTTACCAGAATTTAACATATTTCATTTAAAAAAAAAAACTTTAAGGATACTTATATTTTTGGGTTGCCATTTTAATGGGAAATTACTCGCTAATGTTTTTTTTTGCATGTTGAGGTAGATTGATGTTTAAGGCTTCAGCATTGTAGAACTTTAACTTTTTGTCCGGCGCCCACGCTCTTTCGGGTTTATGCGCCGGCGAGATGACGTCACAGCGCAATGGCGTGAAATTCAAACTATTTAAGGGGATTTCAGTGTTTAGCACATTGCCTGTTGTTAGGTCCTATTTGTTAGTTCCTGGGTGCTATTTTTACGCGAATCCTGTTGATTCTCTGGTTATTTGATGCTTGCCTTGCCTGACTATTCTGAACTCTGTATCCTGACCCTTGCTTGACTGTATTCTTAACTCTCCGATCTGACCCTTGCCTGCCTGACTATTCTACGCTCTCCAATCTTGATCCTAGCCTGTCTGACCATTCCTAGAACTCTGCCTGCACCGACCCGGCCTGTCTGACTATTCTTAACTCTGCTTGTGCTGGCCCGGCCTTCCTGTTCCCCGCTGCGTTATCTGGCCTGTCTTCCAAGTTGTGTTGTCTTCCATTCCAGCATCCTTGGTAAACGATCGTGCCCCTTTGCTCATCTAGAACCTTTGGCTTTGCTCCTCTCTAAATAACACCTGGCGGCATCAAATTAGCTGAGGGCTCCTCCCGAGGTGAAAGGTGGATGTTAAAGGCAGAAGCAAGGTTCTGGATTTAGGGTGCCGAATGTGACCAATCTTATTCTAAACCCTCCCCAACAGTTTGTATTCAGTCATTTGATAAAGATATGGAACTGTTGATAAAATTATCTTTTTGTACTCTTATTTCATAGTTTATTATTTATGCAATTCCTAAAAAAATGGTAATTGTTTTCCTAATTGTTTTATTTTTTGATTCTTAGCAAAGCAGATGTTGCCTGCTATCATGTTATCAGCGTTTTCCTAATTGAATGTTTAGTTTAACATCACTAAATAGTATTGTGCAATAATTAGCTTTCTCTGTATTGTAGCAGATACATGCAGATGGCACTGACTAACCGGAACAGTAGGCTGTGCAGGTTTAATGGAAAAGTAATCACAGAAGGATTGATGTTATAAGCTCTAGTTTACGTATGTTGGATGACCTCACATGACTCTCCTGCATCTGTAAGCTTCTAAGCAGTAACTGTTTTACTGGGATACTCTGATGCTGAGCACAGGTTTTTGGAAGCTAAAAAGCTTTGTTCAGACACTTTTACTTGTGCTGTTCCATGTCACAAAACTGGGGATGGAGGGGATTAAATACCTGCCCTCTAACATGAGGCAGGTATTAAGGGTTAAAGGTGGTTTAGTGTGGCTAAATTACCCATGGGAATCCCTTACGTGTTCCTAGCAACTGCAATACAGATGCAAAAAAAGGTATACAATTGCTTTCCTTCTGTATTCAGGCTGCTGGACTGGGTGAGTTAGCAGAGACTTTGAGGATCAGTGGACAGGTTGAATCACAGTAGATTGCTGATGTACTGCAAGACATTGGTGTATTTGCCTGGAAAATGTATAGTAATGCTAAAACCCGAATAATGTAATTTATTTAAGTGACTGCAGAAAGTGGAACTATTTGGCAATTTATAATAGAGCAATAAATTAATGCAATATGCTTACCCAATTCCAGTGTGTTTAATGATGTTTCCTAGGGGAGATCGTAATCCTAATAAAAATGGGTTGGGTGAGTACATTTTATCGTAATCAAAAATAACTTAAAGGGCAAAGTGCAAAGAGCTGTCGTAAAAGGAATATTTTATAGGGGGTTTATGTACAGTTGTAGCTAGGGCTACACAAAATTGTTCAGTACTGGGTCCTGTTTTTTAATCTTATTTCAAAATGATGCGGAAGTATATTTTAAAAACAAAGTGTTAAAATAATAATATAAGTATATAATGAATATGGTATATTTTCAATAATATAGGTAATGAATGTTATGGTGGAGCCAAAAGATTTGAGCATTACAGGAATGGGATCTATTATGTAGAAACCTGTTATCCAGAATGCTCAGAATTAAGGAAAGGCTGTTTCACATAGACTCCATTATAAGCAAAAAATTCTAATTTTAAAAAATGATTTCTATTTTCTCAGTAATGATAAAACTGTACCTTGTACTTGATCCCAACTAAGATATAATTAATCCTTACCGGAGGCAAAACATTCCTGCTGGATGTAATTAGGGGCACATTTACTTAGCTCGAATGAAGAAATAGAATAAAAAATACTTTGAATTTGAATGTTTTTTTTGGCTACTTCGACCATCGAATTGGCTTCTTCGACCTTCAACTACGACTTTGTATCGAACGATTCGAACTAAAAATCCTTTGACTATTCGACCATTCGATTGTCGAAGTTCTGTCTCTTTAAAAAAACTTCGACCACCTACTTTGCCACCTAAAACCTACCGAGCATCAATGTTAGCCTATTTGGAAGGTCCCGATAGACTTTCCTATCTTTTTTTGATCGAAGGAAAATCTTTGATCGATGGATTAAAATCCTTCGAATCCTACGATCGTTCGAACGAACGAATAGCAGTAAATCCTTTGACTACGATATTCGAAGTCGAAGGATTTTACTTCGACGGTGGATTATCGAGGGTTAATTAACCCTCGATATTTGATCCTAAGTAAATGTGCCCCTTAATGTTTAAATTATATATTCGTAGACAAACTATGCCAGTCCAAATTACCTTATCCGAAAAACCCCAGGTCCTGAGCATTCTGGATAAAAGGTCCCATACCTGTATAGATAAAAGTTATGTTATATAATTTTAGATGCAAAAATAAGAATGTTATATACAAACAAGGGCCTATCCTTGGAATGAGTAATGATCAACCAGAAAGAGTAACAAAAGTCTAATAAGTGTCAGTCAGTGCCAGCGAATACTTTTCTTATTAATTTAATTTATTTATTTTTCTGCCTTATGATATGTTGATGTAATCAGGTCAGCTGAAGCCACTGGTTTTACCTGCAGAGGTACTGAAATAGCTAGGACATGTTTCACATTTCAAGCGACTATGTTCTGCAACTCAAATATGTGTCATTACTTTTGCTGAGCAGCATAACCATTGAGAATGTTAGGCCGTATTTATCCCAGTATGAGTGAGCAGCATAGCTGTTCAGATGATAAACCATATTTATCCCTCTGTGAGCATGAACTAGAAAGGGTTGTGTATTATCAAAGGTGATCATTAGATACACAGTGTCAATGTCAAGTCCCAATAGCACAATGGCAGAGACTTTCTCCACAGTGCCCAGTATTTACAACCTCGCGGAATGGCAAGTGGCTCATCATTTTTTATTGACTGGTTATCGTACCAAGAAATAGTATGTTCCTTGTTAGTAGTATTTTGTTGATTGGACTCATTAAGTTTGAAAATGATGTGTTCTAGATTCTTAGACATTTTTGGCCAGTGTTTGCCAACAAGTAGATGGGCACGCACCTGCACCCGAGGAGCCATTGGGGTATATTTATCAAAGAGTGGAGAAGTTAGAGATCACCACAGTCCGCCAGAGTGAAATACCGCCTCTCTCGATTCATTTCTATGGGATTTTTAAATACATATTTATCAAAGGGTGAAAGTTCACCCTTTGATAAATACGCCTTTAAAAATCCCATAGAAATGAATGGGAAGAGGCGGTATTTCTCTCGAGAGTACTGTGGTGATCTCTAACTTCATTTTTTGATAAATATACCCCATTGTCTCAACTTAGGTGTGCGTAGCTGATTTTGGCAAAGAAACGCAAGAGTTAACATTCTCATGTTGGAATCAGCTGAGTGTGCCTTCACCCGAGTCAACATAATGGTTTCCGATGCAGGCAGGAGAAGAGGCTAATGCCTGTGTAGGGGTTGATTTTCAGCCTGCGTTTTTTAGCAGGGTGATTTCAGCCCCCATGTGGCACTAGCTTTAACCTCCATGAAGTTAGAAACATGAAGTTAGAACATTGAAAACATTGAAAAGTTTACAATTTTCTCTTTGCCTTGTTTAACTTAAAGGGATGGTTCACCTTCAAGTTAACTTTAATATGTTAAAGGATGGCCAATTCTAAGTAACTTTTCAATTGGTTTTCAATATTTTTTTTTATAGTTTATTAATTATTTGCCTTCTGATTCTTTTTAGCTTTCAAATAGGGGTCACTGACTCCATCTAAAACAAATCCTCAGTAAAGCTACACATGTATTGTTATTCCTACTAGTCCTACTATTTATTCCTACTATTTATTACACTTACTAACTTTTAGTATGATGCAGAGAGTAATATTCAGAGACAATTTACCCTAACAACCATGCATTTGGATAAGAGACTGGAATATGAGAAGTATCACAATCATGGACACACTCCTGGACTACATAATGCGGTGAAGTCCATGATTGTAATACTTATGTATATATCACAATCATATCATATATATTTATGTTGTTTGCCACTTTAGCCAATTATGTACTAGGGAAGGGGGGTCACCCTTATATGATGTGGCCATTGTAGCCAAAACATGCTATATTTGTTTTCCATTATACTCTGTGGGTTAATTGTATTATTTCTGTAGAGTTCAGTTTAATATCATGCTAGTGACTCTCTACTCTTGCTGGAGGATGTGAACCATTATATGTTGATACACTATTATATACTGGTATCATATACAGGTCACTTTACACTTATAGGCTGGTAAATAATAGATTCTATTCTCTGGCCCTCTGTAGGGGTGGTCGTTGTGCTATACATATGTTATGGGTTCTAAAGAGCAAAGGCCATGTATAGCCCAAGAAAAAATTCTGTCTAGTCCTTGGAGTGCTGTAAATGATATGTCTTATCAGAATTAGTACAGAAGAAGAATTTTGGAAAAGAAAGAGATTTCTGACCGATTTTCATCAGATATTAGTTAGACAGGGAGTCCCAAGCACCACAGAGAATTTGCCAGCCTGCTCTAGCGGAGCCAAGTCAGCAGCTTTTATCACATGTGGACAACTTTATTTCCTAGAACTATCTTCAAATGTACTGCACCTAGGGAGTAGGATATGAAGATATTGTAAGGAATAGGCATATTTGTGTAAATGAAGGTGGTAATTAATCATGAACTTAGGGGAATAATTATCACTGTGCAGATCAGTGCTTTTCTGCTTCCTTTAGACTTGTACTCTCAGGGGCACATAAGTACTGGACCAGATAAACATTGCTTTATCTCATGCATAACAAAATGCCAGCAAATTGATAAAACAGTTTATCTGATTCACATTTTAGTGCTCACTTGCTATTAGAGGGCATAGCAATAGATCCCAAATTACTTCACGTTGTAGCTAAAACACTAGGTTCACTGTGCAAGGGAGCCTTCTACTTTACAACATCTGTCAACAACTGTAAAACACAGGCTTCTCTTTTGTGCATAGGGCCTATTCATGTAGGTCTTGCACCTCTACCGTTGTAGGATGCTGACAGCGCCATGCACCTTGCCCCAAATTAAAAATTAGGCGTCATTTGAACAGCACAGTGCTGACAGGTGTAAAAGAGCCCTGTACTTAAAGGAAGAGTAACATCAAAAAATGAAAGTGCTTTAAAGTAATAAAAAGTGCTGCCCTGCACTGGTTAAATTGATGTTTGCTTCAGAAACACTACTATTGTTTATATAAATAAGTTGCTGTGTAGCAATGGGGGCAGCCATTCAAAGGAGAAAAGGCACAGGTTACACAGCAGATAAGCTCTGTAGAACATAATGGTGTTATCCGTTATCCACTATTTAACCTGTGTCATATAGCCTTTTTTCAATTTCCACCATTGCTACTCAGAAGCTTGTTTATATGAACTATAGTAGTTTCTGCAGCAAACACATCATTTTTACCAGTGCAGGGCAACACTACATGATATTTTCAGTACTTTAAACACTTTCAGTTTTTGGTGTTATTGTTCCTTTGACTCCTGCCTTCTCAGAAAACATCTAGGTTTATATCTGAATGACATGCAAGCTAGTGGGAATTCTAGGTGATATCTGCCCCTCTATATACAGTACTGCTGAACTGATGCACTTTGTGCAGTTCTTTGTGACCCATGTTTGACTTATACTATAATTTTTGCTCCTGTGATTTTCCTATGCCTTACCAATGTCTCTTATTTACAGAGTACCCTAAAAAGGAAAGGAAGCAGAGAGATGCACAAAGAAAAAAAGATAACCAGTCAGGTAAAAAAAATGTTGTACTTTGTTGTATAAGTGAAGTGTGTAGCTATTCATTACCTTTTATATAATTAGAGAAGGGATAAAAATACCTAATAAATAAGCAGGATCACATCCTATGACCCATGTCTAGGGCAGCAGCTTTAAAAGAGATGCCTTCTGGTGCCTATATGAAAAAAATATGTTTTAAAGTAACTAAATTCCCCAGCTGCCACCAGATAACTGTCTCTAAATCTGAAAGAAGAGCTGAAGGGGGTGGGGTACCCCTTGCATTCAATTTCCTCTTGATTGGCGCATTCACAGTATAAGCTTTGCATGTGCACTGGTCATGAAGGGGGCAGCCAGCCTAAGCACCACCCGCTGCTAATACAGCCCTGTTCATAAGAAAGGTTTACTTTCTATTATCAAATCTGTAGAAATAGTATAGAAGCAGAGTGTTACGCAATATGTTGGCGCTATATAAATACATGTTAATAATAATAAAAGGAGGGCTTGGTTATTTAAGTGCAAAGAATATGCCGCTCTATAGGAGTAAGAAGAGCCAACAATTTACTATTGCTCACTATTGAGTCTCACTATTGCTTTTTAATTGCCTATAAAATGTCAACATTGACCATTTGTATTATTGATGTTGTATAGAAAGTATAATATCATTAGTATTGATTATATATATATATATATACTCAGCAGAAAAACTTTAGTGCTCTTAAACTGTAACATACTTCCTGTCTATCTCCTATTCACTTACTTAGGAGGACAATGCAGATTTAAAATGCCAGCTACAATTTGCTAAAGAAGAAGCAGCACTGATGCAGAAGAAAATGGCCAAACTGGGGAAAGAAAAGGATGATTTAGAACAGGAAATTGAGAAATACAAATCAGTATATGGGGATGTGGATGGCCATCTCCCAACTGGGGAAACTGGCGGCCCACCCAGCACAAGAGAAGCTGAAATAAAATTACGCCTTAAGCTGGTGGAGGAAGAAGCTAACATCTTGAGTAGAAAGATAGTGGAGCTGGAGGTAGAAAACAGGGGCATTAAAGCAGAAATGGAAGACCTCAGGTGTCAATTAGAAAAAGAGTTTCTAAGCAGGGAGTATGTTTCAAGCATTCCTACCTCACCATATGGTGATTCCATGGAATCTGCCAATGAATTGCGTCGTCATCTCCAATTTGTGGAGGAGGAGGCAGAACTTTTAAGGAGGTCAATTTCTGAGATAGAGGATCATAATAAGCAACTAACTACTGAACTAAATAGATTCAAATTTGGTCCTGATCAAGAACTTGTCTGGATTGATGACAGTGCGTCCAAGTGCAATGGCTCAGTGCAGGAGGAGCTAAAGTCAGCTAGGATACAGATCAATGAGTTAAGTGGTAAGGTCATGAAACTTCAATATGAAAACCGTGTTTTATTGTCCAATGTCCAACGCTACGATCTTGCGTCTCACCTGGGCGTTCGTACAGCAAGTCCGCGGGATAGTGATGCAGAAAGTGACACAGGGAAGAAAGAAAGTGATAGCGATGATGGACGCCCTACTCAAACAAAGAGAGAAGGACCTATTGGGGGTGAAAGTGACTCAGAAGACGCCTATGAGAAAACATCAGGTTTTGAGAGTGTCAAGCCATCAGAAGGCAGTGACCTATATTCTTCTGATATGAGAATTAGAGAGGATGCACACACTTTCTTAAATATAAAACGTGAGGCAGAACGTCTAGAAAGGACATTGGATCGACTTGTCACAGAAACAGATAGCTTGATCTATGAGGCCAAACTACAAGTAACAAGCAGTTCTATGGAAGAGATATTTCAGCGTTATCCAGAAAAACAAGGTGATATTTCAGCTTCTGAAGTCTTGGAAAATGTAAATACCAAAATGAAAGTTTTCAGAAAAGAATTGCAAAATTTTATGGAAGTGGTCGATCGGGCAGGAGAAGGCCTAAGGGAACGCTTAGAGGACCTTTCCCCAATGCCTCACCTTACAGAATCTTCTAGTTTCTTGTCCAATTTGACTTCAGTGTCTCGGGATTCACCCATTGGAAATCTTGGGAAAGAACTTATTCCTGACGTTCAGGTAAGATGGTGTGGCTTATTTGCATTTAATCAGCTCAGTATTGGCTTTTATTAATGCATACTTTTTTCCCCAGTTTATTTTATATATATATATATATATATATATATATATATATATATATATATATATATATATATATATATACACACACAGGTATGGGACCTATTATCCAGAATGCTCGGGACCTGGGGCTTTCCGGAAAATGGGGCTTTCCGTAATTTGACTCTTCACACCTTAAGACTACTAGAAAATCATGTAAACATTAAATAAACCCAATGGGCTCATTCTACTTCCAATAAGGATTAAATATATCTTAGTTTGGCTCAAGTACAAGCTACTGTTTTATTATTATAAATAAAAAGAAAATCATTTTAAAAAATTTGGATTATTTGATTATAATGGAGTCTTTGGGAGACGGCCTTTCCGTAATTCGAAACTTTCTGGATAATGGGTTTCCGGATAACTGATTCCATACCTGTATATGTATAACTTCATTTTTACCAAAATATAGCATGAAAGTCTACATTTTATTAACAACAATCATTTTCTAAAAATATTTTTGATCAAAGCAAAAATCTGGATTTGTGTCCAAAATCTTGTTGGCTAGTTACTTTTTTTAGGCTGACCTTTAACAGTACATGACCAGTATGCTGCTGTGTTTTAACCACATGGCACAAAAAATGGGGAAGAAACTTTGTGCACTGCTGCTTCATGCCTTGCATGTTCGCTGTCGGTATGACATATGCATCCTTCATTGCATGCGCGTTTCATAACCAGTGTTTGCATTCTTTTTTCCCTATTTTTTCTCTTTTTGCTTTTCAGATATTTCAACCCATCATTTTGCTCATTCTTGTTTTAGTTTTATTTTCTTCACTTTCTTATGCTACCATATTTAAGTTATTTTTTCTGTTCACGCTTTTCTTTGTATTGTAATGTTTTTCCATCTTTTTTTTTTTACCTTGCCTACTTTATTTTACTTTATTTTTATCTTTCCGCCCCTTGTCTTCTGTTATTTTCGTTTGTGTGTTCGTTTCTGTGGTCCCCGTGCACCACGCAGTCCAAACTGAGGGAACAAATGGAATATCAACTCAGCCATGACCATGAAGAGGATACTCATCATCATCTAAATCATGAGTCACACCGCAGAGCTGATGGAGACTCTAAACACTACAGGCCAGGCGACAAGGGCTGTTTCAGTCTAGAGGTTAGAACCATTGCCTTCCCCATCAGAAACAAGCAAGAGGCATCATCAAGAAGCTCCAATCTCTTTTCAGCTTTAAATGACTATAATACATTTAAAGCACTGTGTTGAATATCTACTAACCCCTAAATGACCAATGCTTACCTTCATCATTACCAAGTTAATAATTATAGTAATAGGAATATTTTAGATGTATGGCTGCATGGAGGGCATGAAAGAAATGAATTTACTTGCAAAAATAATAGATCAACGTAAAGAAAAAATTTCATTTGTAATTCATGATGACCTTTCAAAGAGATATTTTATACATTTCTATTAAAGTAGAAGGAAAGCTACGGAGACATTTTATTGCCAATAGATTAGCTGCAATAGTGCAAGCTAGAATGCACTGGCAAAAAGTCGCTAGCGTTAGCCACTTTGCCCTTCTAAATAGTAAGTAAGTAAGTAAATCTGCCCCTAAGATTTCATGTGCCCAGACCCAATGAGCATGTTTACAGTTTGTGATTGATGCACAAAGAGGTTCAAGAGAACCTTATATTTGATCTGTGCCCTGCAGGGTCGGACTGGGGGGGCCCGGGGCCCACCAGGGTTGCTGTCCAGGACCCCCCTCCAGACTACCAGCCCCCACTGCTGCAGAGCCCCCACCAACTCCCCCCATGTGCCACCACTCCAATGAACTTATGCATCTCTGCACAGGCGTGCACCCTCATGTTTTACGCCGGTTGCGCCAGGAAGGAGAATGAAAATCCCTTACGTGCATATGAAAACACTGGCGCGCGGCGCAAACTGATTTTATGGGGCAGATCAGAGGAGGGGGTCTGGGTCAGTGGTGGCCCATGAGGGCTGGGGCCCACTGTGTTTTTTCCCGTTGTCCCAGTCCGACACTGGTGCCATGCCAAGTCAGGCTCATTTGCAGTTTGCATACAAATTAGTAACCACACAGCAAACATTTTGCTCAACCCTGGTCTTCAGCATCAACAATTACAATGAAATGCAGAAAAAAGTCTGCATTGTTAAATAAAGAAGTATACCAGATATTACTGGTTTCTTGCACTTTGCCCTAAATTGCACATTTCGCTATTTTTCATCTTGCACTGAAAGGACCATAAAACCACTTGTTTTAGTAGATTTGCATGTCAGACTCCCGATGCACAGGCTTCCAGAGAGATGAAGTACTTTATAAATGCAAAAATGCAATTTTTCACAGGAGATTGGTAATAGAGATCCTTTTTTCACTAAAATACTGATCTCTTTATGTGCTGTTTTATGGAAATTTGATACACTGCTGCTACTGCCCAAGTAAAATAAGAGCAGTCCTATCCCTACTGAAAAATGCTTAGAGTTAAAACTGACCTCAAACCATAATCAAGACAAAGCACAAAGGGCGTTTAAAGGCTGCCCACTTGCATGAATATCTGCTGGGGATTGTAAAACTGGGAAATAAGTGTCTGTTTAATCTGAATCTTTTTATATATAAACTTAGGCTGCCAGGTTGGCTGATCAAGTTACATTACAAACTCAATTCATACTGGCATACATCTGGTTTGAATGCTTCATGTGAGGGATGCAGTTAGAGAAGAAAGGTTCCTTGGCAATTCATTATGGCTTGGACCTTGTATAAGAGGGTAACCTATATCCAACCAGCAACTCTCCAGTCATTTTAGAAGAATTCCCAGCACATAACTCCACCAGTGGCAACTGGAAGTTGAACTTCAGCTATAGGATGCTAGATGGTCATCCCTAATGTGTATACTAAAACCATGTATCTTATTTTTATCCCAAGGGGCCTTATGATGCTGAGGGCATAAGACAAAAGTCCTTTCTACCCATCTTTAAAACTGACCCTGTTTTTTATTATGTTAAAAATAATTTATACTCTTGTCTTTTGCATAAACACAATTATCTGGGCATATGCTAAATAGGTATATAAGCCATCTTTATACACCAGCAGTGTGCCAATCTTTTTAAAAAAAATAGCCATAAACATAGCAAACTCATATGCGTGTGGGTCATTTATTACACATTGCCCAGACTGTATGGAAAATTTGTTTGTGGCACCACTTATCTGGTCTCTTCTCTTTTAGTTGAATGTTAACTTTTTGTGAATAAATGTTAAAGGGGTTGTTTACCTTTAAATCAAAGGTATACTGTCGTGGGAAAAATGTTTTTTTCAAAACACATCAAATAATAGTGCTGCTCCATCAGACTTAGACATATGACATAGACGTTAATATTCGGAGACAATTTGCATTTGGTTTAATTGTTTATATTTTGTGTTTTATGTTTTTTTAATTATTTAGCTTTTTGTTCAGCAGTTCTCCAGTTTGGAATTTGTGCAGCTGTCTGGTTGCTGGGGTCTTTTATTCATTAGCAACCAAGTAGTGGTTTGAATGAAAGACTGTAATAAGTATAGGAGAGGCACTGAATAGAAAGTTAAGGAACAGAAATAACAATAATATAATTGTAAGCTCACAGAGCAATAGTTTTTTTGGCTGCTTGTGTCAGTGACCCCATATTTGAAAGTTGAAATGGTTTAGAAGAGGAAGGCAAATAATAATTCAAAAACTATAAAAATAAAATAATGCTGAAGACCAGTTACAAAATTGCCAAGAATAGGACATTCTGTAATACACAAGGTTAACTCAAAGGTGAACCACCCCTTTATTAATATCAATAATAATAACCAAGTGATTAAGTTGCGATCCAGTTTTGTACCAGTTAAACTGAGGTTTGTTAATATGCACAGCAAAGATGGGGAAGGTTACTACATCCTCTGCTAAATGTAACTGGCTGGCTATGCACATGATGTACTAAAATACAACATGTAATCCTTGGATTTCCTCTCTAATTATCAGCTCAGTGATCACATCTCGCCGGAAAAGAATGCAACTATACGTGAGCTGCAGGCTGTTCTAGAGCAAGAAAGGAGGCTACACCAGGAGGAGCATGAGAAGGTGACAGACAGGATAATACAGGTATTCAGCCTCACATAATCCATCTTCTCTTTAATAATAAACTCCTGTTTGTTCACTGGGGAAGTAAAGTTCATGACAGGAATAAGATCATTTACCAAAAGGTTCTTTTACCGTTGCTTGCTCGTAATTTGTAGAATTTTATGTCTGTGGGTATCTGTGCAGAAGATATGTGTTTTTGTAATGAGTCATAGTTAGTATAGTACCATCTGGTCCAGTACTGGTACTTGTTGCTGCTTTATATGTTTAGTAACCACAGCTTGTTATGAAAAAGACTCAATTGCAAAATGACCCTGTATATTGGACCATCCATTTTTCCCTTGGATGGGCAGTCCCTGCTTATGAAAATCAGTTCCAACAATAATAGTTTGAGAGCTAACAATTCGTTTCATTCAAGTATGGAAAAAAGATGCTAAGAATTGTTAACCCCACTTTCATTTGAAGTGATGATTACTGATATATCCGTATGGGTGTTCGAGTTCAGCACAGTGCAGCTGTTCAGATTTACAGTCAGGAAATATTAGCAGATGGGAAAGATATTGAACTGCAGTGACATTCCACGTCAATATTTAATGAATAGATTCACAATGTTTTTTAAGACGTCACATTGAAAAAGGGAAATATGAGTTTCAGTGCTTTAAAATAAAAGTGCCACAGAGAACAAAATTTCATTGGTTGAATTTGTGGTACAAATACAAAAACTTTTAGACACAAACTGAATTATAATCACTGAATCCAGGATTTGGTTTGGTATTTGGCCTTTTCCAACTGGTTTCGGATTTGGCAGAATCCACGTACTGGCCAAACTGAATCCTTAAAATCACGTGACTTTTTGTTACACAAACAAGGAAGTAAAATTATTTTTCAATGTACACTGTGCTCATGGTTCTCTTTCACCCTTCCTGCCCCTAATTTGCATATGCAAATTATGATACGGATTCAGTTCATTATTCACCCAAATCTTTCACAAAGGATTCGGAATTTGGCCAAAATAATGGATTCAGTACATCCCTAATATAAATTCAGAAATCCTGATATCTTTGCTCACAAATATTTTTCGACACTTTATAAAATAATCAGTTTCAGCACTTTGTATTTTTAAAAAGTGCACTTTTTCCAGGTTACAACTTGGAATACAAAATGTCATGTAATTATTCATATTAGATTACATATTCTCTACAGGTGGAAGAAGAACATCTAAAAACGTTACGGAGGAAAGACTTGGAGCTACAAAGCCTTAATCTGCAGAATAAGCTGGAAGAGAAAACATGGAGCCAAGAGAAGATCCTATTGCAGCAGGAACTGGGGAGCTTTAAAGAGAATGTCTTTGTTATATATGTCAAGCTAAAAAGGTTACTGAACCACTGGCAGCAGTGTAAGAGTGGAGAAGATGAAGAAGTGGGAAACAAGTTCCTCCAGGTATAGTAGCTGGTTTCAGTCTTCATTCACTGCTCCTAGAATCAAGTGCATCCTATGATAGGCTGCACTAAATTTTAAAGGGGCAATCTGGGAGAGGCACATAAGCATTAGATGTGGATGGGTGGCATGCCTACAAACATGGGCCTGTGTGCCCCAGCCTGTATTTTGGTTTTATATGCTTCTATAAGCTGTTGAACAAGGACATTGCAGGTGAGGGTGCCAAGACTGGTTATTTTTTTATGATTTTATGATCTTTCCTGTTATAGTATCACTTTGACATTTTTAGATTATTGCTGAATACGTTAAGTAGTCAATATTTTACAATTCTATTCCCTATTCTTTAGTTTGAGCAATTAAATGCCCACCCGGAATTTTCCATCCATCCTGACTTCAGAGAAAGTGATCCAGACTTGGAAGAAGCAGACGAGGAAGATGACACTGTCTTTGCTCTCACTGATTATTCCCAACATTCCATATTAGAAAGCCGAGAAAGCAGCCCTCAGCTTCAAACAGCGGAGTTAATACAGCACCAGAAACAGGTGAGGAGTCAAGTAAAGTGCTTGTAGGTGAGCTTTTGAGGTCGCCATTTACATTTTTATTATGTTGTTATATTTGCTCTCCAGACTATCCTGTAAAATAATAATTTAATATAATAATTAATAATAAGGACACGTACAAAAAATTATGGAAAACTTCTAACCACAACTCCCAGCATCCTCCATTACTTCTAATAGACGATGCTGAAAGTTGTAGATTGCAGACCCCAAACTACACCCTGTACAGCAAGATGTTTGTGAAGAGTCTCATTCATCCAGGCCATGGTATATCTATAGAAATAAGTCAAATCAACTGGATTTGCAGTGTTTTTTTTCTTCTTAAAGACTTTCCACCAGTCATCCAACTGGCTTTCTCAATTCAGAATAACTTGTAAATCTTCCTTTGAGAATTTATATCCTGTACAGCAAGAGGCTAAATACCATGGATCCTCTCCTCCCTACCATATTTCACTAGGGATGTTTGGGTTCACCATACTTCCCCCCAATATGTAATATAAGGCTCTAAGTTTGCCCAGGAGCAGTAACTCATGACAACCAATAAGATTCTTGCATTTGCAACACAGGGTCCTTTAATAAAAGTGTTGGACACAATCATTGTTTCTCAAGCCACTTGTTTTTCAGGGAAATGCATTGTGACAACAGGTCTTTTTCATGAAGTCCACTGTTATTATTACTAAGATGTATTTATACAGCAACAAATATCCCAAAAACACTCATAATAAAGTTAAAAAATTAGCTTTTATGTAGCATAGAATTAAAAAAGTAGGCATACTTAGTAGGCATGCCTATGAATAAGTACCAGAAGGTATGAAACGCGTAAAAAAATTTTGGACGCATGCCGCCATACGAGTCTATCGGCGTAATTTTTTCGGCGAAACAAGGCGAAAAAATTCGCCCATCCCTAGCACCAACATATTGCGTAGCGCTGTGTTTATCTCTTTATGTAGGTTCTAAATGAGCAATGTACTATGTGATATTTCCTTAGAACTAAGTTGTTTGTATGCACATATTACATTTTATTAAAAGAACTGTAACACCAAAAAATTAAAATGATTTAAAGGAATGACAATATAATGTATTGTTGCCCTGCATTGGTAAAATTGGTGTGTTTGCTTCAGAAACACTACTATAGTTTATAGAAACAAGTTGCTGTGTAGCCATGGAGGCAGTCATTCAAGCACATGCTATACAGTAGATAACAGATACTTTCTGAATACTCCCATTGTATACTACAGATCTTATCTGTTATCTGCTGTGTATCCTGTGCCTTTGCTCATTTTCCAACTTGAATGGCTGCCCCCATGGCTACATAGCAGCTTCTTTATATAAACTATAGTTGTCCTTCTGAAGCAGTGCAGCGCACCAGTACATTATATTTGCATTACTTTAAAACACTTTCATTGTTTGATGTTACTGTTCCTTTAAATACAGTATACATCCTGGTTGAACTACCTCAACAATTTATTAGGGAATGCAGTGCTCTGTAACTGGGTACCAGTTCTAGTCTTCATTCGATGACTAAAATCAGTTCAGTATAATCTGTTTGTTATTCCCTTCTGCTGCTGATGGGATGTTGTCCCAGGAGATTACATTACTGTCTGATATTTTTAGGCAGATCAATTAAAAAACCTGAGCTGCCATTCACTGGTGACAGATCACATTTCACTATGAGTTGATTCAGCAGGAGCTAAGTGCTGATTTGTGCACTACTAGGCTTTACTCAATATTTTACACATCAGAATAGATCACTGGGACCACAAGTGATAAGATTGTCGTACAGACCGGGAGCTCTTTTTAATGATTTGACTGAATTCATATATTGTACTTTGCCCTGGATAAAAGCATAATACAGATTCCTGCTAGGAAATGGCATTAATGTAACTGGTAAGTGTAGGGACCAGTAACCAGCACACACTGACATTGGAAGTCACCTACTCATGGGTTACAGGACTAAGTACCAAGCATTTCTTGCCTACAACTCCCAAAAAATGCCCCAATTAAATTATAAATCTTAAATTCACATTAAACAAAGGTGTGGTGGGTTTGCCGCTAGAAGTACTCAAGCTATATTCATTATTTATGTACATCTGCAATGCACAATTAAATATGTATTTGTTTATATGTATATGTCCCCTGAAAGCTTCCAGTTAGTGAAGTGATTTAACTATTACATAGGAGATTTCTCCTATTTGTAAATTGTCTATAAGAGTGCTTTTATCTAGTTCTTAATGGTATATTTATAAAGCGACAGTGTTGTATTTACACGTGAATCATTCTCATGAAAAGTGATTGTGGGAAAAAGCCATTACAAAACAGCATATTTATGAAAATGGGTATTTTTTTTATGCTGGACTAAAGCCTAAAATTACTACAATTCTCCCCAATTTATACATCTGTCTGATGGAACTCCTTGTTAAAGAGACATATGCAAAGCAGACTAATCCTATAAACATTTATCATTCTTTAGGCAACAGAAAATCGTCAATTCCTTGCTGCTTTTAAGGCCTTATTAGATGATTTTCTCTCAGAGATGACGGAAGAGGTGAGAGAGAAGCATGAAATCCAAAAGCAATATACAGCTGACAAGGCTGCATGGCAAGTGGAAGGGACTGAGCTGAGATGTCTTTTACAGAAGGTGAGTATCAGGTAGCCCCAAAGCCTCTGTTTGCTGATACTTAGTATGGATGCACCAAATCCAGAATTGCAGGTTTCAACTGAACCAGCTTTAAACAACTAAATGGGATAATGTGTGTGGGGGTTTTTTTTACAATTATTACAAGATTTAACACTGTATTTAGAATTTTCAAAAATGTTCATATGTAAATTAGGGTTCAGAATAAGTTTGGGATTCAGGCAATTCTATTAAGAGGATTCTGTATATGGGCAATTGCCCAAATGATTGATTCCGTCTACACTTAATATTTAATGATAAAAAACTGGTACATTATTTCTAAATACACTACATACTGAATCCACTATTTCAGGATACCAAATCTTTCATGGACGATCCCAAACTGAAACCAAATTTGCATATGCAGCGCACAGAAAAAAGAAAACACAATTTTCTTGTTCATGTGACGAAAAGTAATTTTAAGGAATCAAATCCAGTTTGGCCAGGGGCTTGAATTTTGGCTTAATCCAAATACTGCTGAAAAAGACAGAATCCATATTGAATGCTGAACCAAAATCCCGTGGATCTGTAAACTATACATGCTGCAAATAAATGCATAAGGCCAAAGGTCAATTTTACTACTAATATCCTTATAATTTACAGCCTGGGGTACATTATTTATTATAATAAACAAGTTTCAGTGAGTCAGTTGGCAGAAATAAGAAGACAAATATGGTGAATCAGTAATAAATTTGGCATGTATTAAGGTTACATCAAGGGGCAGATTTACATATGGTCGAATATCGAGGGTTAATTAACCCTCGATATTCGACTGCCGAATGTAAATCCTTCGACTTTGTATATCGAAGTCGAAGGATTTACTGCAAATAGTTCGATTAAACAATTGAATGAAAAATCGTTCGATCGAACGATTAAATCCTTCGAATAGTTTGATTCGAAGGATTTTAATCCATCGATCGAACGATTTTTCTTCGACCCAAAAATTGTTAGAAAGCCTATGGGGACCTTCCCCAACATTGCACCTCGGTAGGTTTTAGGTGGCGAAGTTGGGGGTCGATGTTTTTTTTTAAAGAGACAGTACTTCGACTATCGAATGGTCGAATATTCTAACGATTTTTAGTTCGAAGTCGTAGTCGAAGGTCGAAGTAGCCAATTCGATGGTCGAAGTAGCCAAAAAAAAACATTCAAAATTCAAAGTTTTTTTTATTCTATTCCTTCACTCGATCAAAGTAAATGTGCACCCAAGTCTTTCTCCAGGACTGGGACACAAAAAATTTACACCCAAGGCAGGTACCTCTTCTAGAATAAAATAAAAAACTATTAATTTAAGCAGGAAAAGAGTATGGTATCATAACCTATACAGAAATTATTAAAGGAACAGTAACACCAAAAAATCAAAAGTTTTTAAAGTAATGAAAATATAATGTACTGTTGAGCTGCTCTGGTACAACTGGTGTGTTTGCTTCAGAAACTCTACCATAGTTTATATAAAAAATGCTGTTGGGGCAGCCATTCAAAGAGCAAAAGGCTCAGGTTACACAGCTGATAACAGATAAGCCCTGCAGCATGCAGTGCAATTCTACATAGTTTATCTATCTACTATTTGTCTTGTGCTTGAATGGCTGCCCCCGTAGCTACACAGCAGCTTGTTTATATAAACTATAATAGTTTTTCTGGAGCAAACTTCCCAGTTTTGCCAGTGCAAGGCAATACTACATTTATTTAGTACATAAAAACACTTTCATTTTTTGATGTTACTGTTCCTTTAAGTATCCCTGCCAGGACCTAATAGTAGGCTAAAGTAAGACTGCACCTTTCAGTTAGACAATCACTCAGCTCTTGTCTGTATTTAAATCTTGTTGTAGTAATGATTTTTGTTAGCAATTGACAATTGCTGACATGATGGGCTGTCCATGCAACCACACTTGTAGGTGCTCCAGGCAATATCAAGTCAATAAAAAAACAACACTGCTAAATGTTGTTAAAATAACCTTATTATTACACTGTATGGCATTATTGCACCTCAGGGCAAGTTAGGACTGTTTCATCTTTTATAAAATACAGTTAAAAAAAACTTTACTCTCTGCCCTAAGATCTTTTAGCATTTGCTACCAATTCTAATAAATGTATCTGGAGAATAAATTAGCCTGATGACAGCAGTGTCTGGCAAAGACCCATTTTTCCGCAGACACTATATGCTGGGAGTTGATATTTAATCCTTGTTAAATATCTTTCACTCCTCCTGAAGACTTAGTGTAATTCTGTTTTTACTGTGATCTCATATTTCCAGGATTTAGTCCTTTACAGCTTTATATTCAATTAACTTCTCATATTGGAATGAAGAGGTTTGGTGTGCGGATAATATTAGTGAAATAGCTTTAATCAGGTTGACCTGAAATGACCGACACACATGTCCTCACAAATACACACACTTAAAGGAAAACTATACCCCCCAAACACTGTAGGTCTCTATAAAAAGATATTGCATAAAACAGCTCATATGTAAAACCCTGCTTCATGTAAATAAACCATTTTCATAATAATACACTTTTTTAGTAGTATGTGCCATTGGGTAATCATAAATAGAAAATTGCTATTTTAAAAAATAAGGGCCGCCCCCTGGGATCGTACGATTCACTGTGCACACGAACATACCAACAAACCATACTTGTTAGGTCACATGAGCCAATTAACAGACAGAGTTCTGACTTTTGCTTCAACACTTCTTCCTGTTACAGTTAGAGCTGCAGTATTTCTGGTCAGGTGATCTCTGAGGCAACACACAGACCATCTTGAAATGGTGGCTCAAGGCAAGAGATGTAAAAGGGCAAGATTTACTTAAATATATAGACCAGTTTGGTAAGATTCTGTAATAAGCCACTTAATATGATGTAAACTATCTGTTGCTTAAGTGTTCATTTTGGGGGAATGGTTTTCCTTTAAGGAACTTTGATGCTCTTCTTTGCCATTTAAAGTTCTGGATAGAAAAGCTATGTGCTATGTGCTGCAAAGGGAAACTATACCCCTGAACATGGCAATAAAAAGATTTCATAGTCTGTATTTAAAACATTGCTTCATCTAAATAAACCAGGTTCATAAAAATATATTTTGTAATAGTATTGCAATAGTCTAAATAAACATTTTAAGTACTAAGGTCCACCTCCTGGCTCATACAGTCACGGTTAGAGCTGTATTATTTCCTTTCAGGTGATCTCTGACGGAGCACACAGACCATTATCAAGGTGTAAAAGGGCAATATTTGGGTTGTAGATTTCTGTGTAGAAAACAATGGGTTTAGTTCTTTACACAGGAAGATAAATGGGGTCAAAAGCCTGTCATGGCTCACTACAGGACTTTTTTTTTTTATAAGAAATTGTTTATATGTAGATTCTTTGATAACAGATACAAACTGTATTTACATTTGGATACTCACTAGTTGCAGCTATAAGCTACAATATTGCCTCTTGTTTCAGAACCATATATCCAAAATTGCAGTCAGTCTGTTTCAATCTTTTTATGGTCGGCTAAAATTGGAAGGACTTTTTGTCTCATTGCAGCCCTCCTCACCCTAACCTCTTTGGTTTCTCTTTGAAGTATTACCCCTAATTGTGTTACAATAACTTGCATTGATTAGATGCAACAAGATCGAAACAGGCTGCCACAAAGTTTGTATTGATGACTTAATATTTAAGCTAAAAAAGTGGTACTGGAAGCATAGTTGGCCACAGAGTAGGAGTAATTTGCTTCCTTCCATGATTCCATATTTGAGTGTTCTTCTCATTGTCGAGCAGAACATATCCATATATATTTTTTTCACTACTATGCAATAAATATATTTAATTCAGCTTGTTTTTTTTATGCAGTATGATGACAAGAAACAGTGGATAACAGGAGAAACCTGTTCCATTGAACTGAAGCCTTTGGTTAAACTGGAGCGAGAGGAGCACAGGAAACTGCTTGCTGAGAGTCACAGCATGGCCATGGATCTGAGCAGGCAGCTTAAGCAAAGTGAGAAGAAATGGAGTCGAGAAAGGATGGAATTAATTGACCGATATGACAAGGACCGAAGGGATTGGGAGAGGCAAAGGAAGGAGTTCCAGAGAAAGCTAGAACAAGTAAGTGGAGTTCTTTTGACCATAAATGAATATGTTTGTGCAGCAGTCTGGTTTGGCTTTACAAAGTGCTGTTGTTACTCAGATATTCAGAAAATTCGTTCAGTCAACTTCACCTGTGTATCGTGCTCACTCTCCAGTCAGGCCACACCAGAAGACCCACAGACAATTTCAGCAAACATAGGTTTGGATGTCACACATTAGACGCAGTCTCTGCCGCAAATAATTATTTATTAAATCACAACATATTTCGGATCACAAGGATCCTAGGATAACACGCAGTCTCTGCCGCAAATAATTATTTATTAAATCACAACATGTTTTGGATTACAAGGATCCATTGGATCCTTGTGATTCAAAACATGTGATTTAATAAATAATTGTTTGCGGCAGAGACTGCGTCTTATGTGCTCCATCCAAACCTATGTTTGCTGAAATTGATACTCAGATACTCAGTTGAGAAATTTGGCATACAGAGTTGCCCACTAGGGGTATAGAGTTAATGATAGAATCTCATGGAGAGTTTTCTGCTGTCTACAATACAAGCATGGGACCTGTTAACCAGAATGCTTGGGACCTGGGGGTTTCTGGATAAAGGATCTTTCCATAATTTGGATCTTCATACCTTAAGTCTACTAGAAAATCATATAAACATTAAATAAACCCAATAGGCTGATTGCGCTTCCAATAAGGATTCTTTATATCTTGGATCAAGTACTGGGTACTGTTTTATTACAGAGAAAAGGGAAATCATTTTTAATCATTGTATAAAATAAAGCCTATAGGAGGTTTCTGGATAACAGGTTTCCGGATAATGAATCCCATACATGTACCACAAACATACCCCTATATAAGATTCTCTGTAGATATGTTTGTTGGCCCCACTGGGCATCACTACCTTGCCCTGGTATTTTAGCCAAATAGGTATGGGGGTATAACGGAGGGGGCATTGAGGAGAGCAGCAGAACAAGCAGGGTATAGGGGAGAATAATAGTTATGGACAGAAGCCACTGTGGGGTTTTTTTTTTAGATTGTCTGAAAATGTTTGTGGGAATATGTATGGTATGTGTTAGAGAGTCATTTTTTGCATGTCTCCATTTATGGGAGGTATTTGACTTGGGTGGGGTCAAGACATCCCAACACTGGCCTTTCTTCTTAGAACAGGTATTGTTATCCAGAACGCTCTAGATCTGGGGTTTTCCAGATAAGGAATCTTTCCGCAATTTGTATATCCATACCGCAAATCTACTAGAAAATCATTAAAAACATTAAATAAACGCAATAGGCGGGTTTTGCTTCCAATAAGGATTAATTATATCTTAGTTTGGATCAAGTACAAGGTACTGTTTTATTATTACAGAGAAAAAGGAAATATTTTTTTACATTTTAATTACTTATAATGAAGTCTATGGGAGATGGCTTTTCCATAATTCAGAGCTTTCTGGGTAATCGGTTTCCAGATAACAGATCCCATACCTGTATTATGAACAAATGATAATTGAAACAAACTTCAGTCTTGCTTTAGTAGGAGGTTTGCTATTGTCCATTACATTTAAATCTCCTACATGGATTGGGGGAAACCCGTATTTAAGAAAGCTCTGAATTACAGGAAGGTCATCTCCCATAGACTTCATTATTATCAAATAATTCAAAATTTAGAAATATATTTTGTTTTTCTCTGTAATAAAACAGTACCTTGTACTTGATCCAAACTAAGATATATTGTAATTAATCCTTATAGGCAAAACAATCTTATTGAATTCAATTCATGTTTAAATAATTTTTTAGCAGACTTAATGAAGATCCAAATTATGGACCCCTTATCTGGAAAACATCATGTCTCGAGCATTCTGGATAATTGATCTGATACCTGTACAATCCTGATCTCATGTAAAACTTAATCCATGCTGTTCTGAAACTGATGGAAAACCTTATCCGATGTAACACATAAAAAGTACTTCCTTCCCAGTGGCATTTTATGTAATCATGTCCATTGTTAACTGATACCGACACAATTCAGCTTGGCTGGAAGGGGTTTAATAGATAAAAGTGCACATCACTCATGGATAGTAATCTGTAGTTTTGTGCCAAAACACGTCAGACATGCACTCTGTGCCAGGCTTACTTCCGAACTAAACAGCTGATTCAAAGCGCAGGCATCCCTTTTAAAAGAAATACCATAGTGACTAAGCTTTTATTCTGCCAAAAACAAAAAGGATCCTTTCCCAGTAATTTAAAAGGTATTCCTTTCCCAGGAATATATATATATATATGGAGCCTACTGATTCAATACGGGTCAAACAGTGTTCCATGGCACAGGATTCATTTCAATAATAAAAGGTATGATAATGATTTATATAAATGGCATGGTCTTATTCCATATGTACAACTACTCTTATGGGATCTGAGGAAAGTTTTGGACCTGGGGTTTTCTATAATGTGGAGCATCAAGCCTTAAAGGGCCAGTAACATAAAAAATTTGTTTGTACTTAACAAAAAAAACCCACCAAGACACGTTTAACTTTAAATTCGCAAAGTCTTTATTAAGAAATAACTTACCGATTCTCCGCTTCACAAACGGCAACAGGGCGACGATACATCGTGTGGTGCTTGTTTTCTCCTCCCTGGCTATCTCCTATAGCCGTTTTTAACACTACTAAACACACCTGACTTAAACATTAAAGAAAACCAGCTGAATTGCTTTAGGGTTGGTCAGCATTTATACTAGTTTAAATTGATTCTGTCACGGGAAAACATGTTTTTTTCAAAACACATCAATTAAAGAAACCGTAACATCAAAAAAAAATTTTAAAAAAATTCGTTAGTATACATCAGAAAATAAACACCAAGACAAATAAAACGTTAAAATTTAAAAGCCTTTATTAAGAAATAACTTACCGAAACTCCACTTCCGCTCCTGTTCAGAAAAGGCGACATGGCGACCATCGATTGTGTGGGGCTGGATTTTTCCTCCTTGGCTATCTCTCATGTTGTACTGACAGCATGTGAAGCGGCTGCACCTCGATGTGGAACAGTTGTAGGTGCTGCATCGGAAGGGTGATCAGCTTGGACATCACATCCTTATTCCTTAGGAAAGGGCCCACCTGCGGTAGCCAAGGAGCCAGAGGAGCCCAGTGCAGAGCAGAAGGGGGAGGGGATAATCTGAGGCTTTCACTGCACAAGCGGAGCTCCCAGCCTGTCCAATACACTGCCTACTCCCCGCTAACAATGGCCTCAGCTTGTTCTCAGCGCAAACAGCAGCAGCAGCGCATTCCCCAGCCTTGCGCCTTCACTTTCTATTAATTTTCTCCCAAAATATCCCCGAGGGCTAGAAGCTGCAGACTTGCCTGTGCGGATTTCGGTGTTCCTAGCGCGGCCTGTCCACCCTTCACCCTGCAGCTTCTAGCCCTCTCACCTTTGCATGCTGCTCTTGCTTCCCCTGGCAGCCAAAGGGTTAAGGAGTTGCCAGTGCACAGAGTTGGATTAAACAGACCCCCCCCATAGGTGAGTTCACACGAGCTATTAGCAGAGATTGGCACCTAATTGAGCAGTAGCGATAGAAATCGCAGCTTCCTCCATACACTAGGCCTCTGTCTGCGTCTGTAATTAGCATAATCCCTGTCGCTGTGTTTAAAGCAGTAACAGCCGCTGATTTGGGAAGAAGAAGCCAACAGGGATATTTTGGGGGAAATTGAGCAGAAAGTAAAGGCGCAAGAAAACAAGCTGAGAACAAGCTGAGACCATTGTTAGTGGGGAGTAGGTGGTGTATTGGGCAGGCTGGGAGCTCCACTTGTGAAAAGCCTCCGATTATCCGCTCCCCCGTCTGCTCTGGGCTGGGCTCCTCTGGCTCCTTGGCTGCTGCAGGTCGGCCCCTTCCTAAGGAATAAGGATGTGCTGTCCAAGCTGATCACCCTTCCGATGCAGCACCTACAACTGTTCCACATCGAGGTGCAGCCGCTTCACATGCTGTCAGTACAACATGAGAGATAGCCAAGGAGGAGAAATCCAGCGCCGCACAATGGATGGTCGCCCTATCACCTTTTCTGAACAGGAGCGGAAGTGGAGTTTCGGTAATTTATTTCTTAATAATGGCTTTGCAATTTTAAAGTTTTATTTGTCTTGGTGTTTATTTTCTGATGTATACTAACAAATTTTTTAAACACATTTTTTGATGTTACTGTTCCTTTAATAGGACTGCTCCAGAAGCATTCTGCACTGAATTTTGTTTTTCAGAACAGATTTTTTCATATTTAAATTTTAAATTTGACATGAGGTTTGACATGTTTCCCAGCTGCCCCCAGTCATGTGACTTGTGCGCTGATAAACTTCAGTCACTCTTTACTGCTACAGTGCACGTTGAAGTTATATTACCCCTCCCTTGCTCCCCCCCCCCCAGCAGCCTAAAAACAATCAAAAAAACCAATGGGAAGGTAACAAGATAAAAGATCCCTGGTAGATGTGAGAATAGCATTCAGTCACAAAAATCCAAGTACCACTGTGACTCCTCCAGTTACACTGAACAGGAGAAACAACAGCCTGTCTGAAAGCAGTTCCATTGTGAAGTGCTGGCTCTTTCTGAAAGCACAGGAACAGACACAATGTCCTGAGGTGGCTGCCTACACACCAATATTACAGCTAAAAAAAATACTCTTATTGATTCGAAAATACAATTTTAATTGTTAGAGTGAATTACAATGTACAAAGTGTACTTTAGTAATAAAAACGATACCATGAAAATCATGACAGAATCACATTAATATCACAAGATCACATTAAAAAGCTGAGATACCTCAAGAGGAAGAAGGGTTGGTCTGGGCAGCTAGATTGTAACTAGTGCAGTAATGCACTTTCTCCTAATTATTCAGATGATCTGGTAATATTACATAATGTTCAATCCACTGTCTATTATTACAGAGAAAAAAACAAATCGGTTTAATAATAACAGTTGGCGCTACTGGATATGGCACTGCTGCATTCTGGATGTTTGTTACTGGTTTGAGATTTTAGTGAAGCAAAACACCTGCACAATCATTCACGGGAAATTAACCTTATTTATTAATAAGACATGATGCCTACACACCAGTAACAGTAGTTCTATTTTGCCAGAGGATGAAAATAAATGAGTCACGTTCATTTAGGTCTAATTAATTCATATCATTAAGAAGACAAGATCTATCCCACTGAGTATCATTCTGCAGGCTATTTTAACATTCCAGCTTTATGTGTCAGAACTGTTTAATTTACTTTCATTGCAGCTTCAAAAGGAAATGAGCCCTAGGAGGATGGAAAGCTTTCTAAGTGACCAAATGGATTGCAGTACTGGTCAGTTTTCTCCTAAGGCAGTTTTGCGTGCATCACACCGACTTGGGGCAAGGTCCTTCTCCGATTCTGATGACATGCAGCTTGAAGACCAGTTAGTTCCCAAGCTGAAGGGCAGTGACCGTTGCTCTGGATCGGAAAATCTCTTTCTCGATGCCCTGTCACTGGATTCTGCAGATGACGTTGACATACCTCAGCCCCACCAACTGGAACGGGATAAATTTGCTGCTGAGGTAACTCACTCTTTGTTTGCAAAAACAGCTGGAGTTACACTATACTTGATGGAACATCCAGAATCCAGAACATGAAACTAAAAATGTACTTTCAAGATTTGAGGGGGGAGATACTCCTATTGATCTTAAAGGGGTTGTTCTCCTTTGAACTAACTTTTAGTATGATGTAGAGAGTGATATTCTGAGACAATTTGTAATTTGTTGTCATTTTTCATTATTTGTGTTTTTTGAGTTATTTAGCTTTTTATCCAGCACTAGGCTTGGACAAACTTGACCTGTTTTGGTTCGCTTAAAATTAGACGCTGGTGAAATTTTGCAGACACCCAATAAAGTCTCTGGGCGTCACAAATTTTTTGACGTACATCGATTTTTTTTTTTTTGATGTCCCTCGCCATACAAGTCTATGGGCGTCATTTCTGCGGGCGTCCCTGTCCAGCAGGTCTCCAGCAATTTCAGTAATCTGGTTGCTAGGGTCCAAATTACCCTAGAAACCATACATTGATTTGAATAAGAAACTGGAATATGAATAGGAGAGGCCTGAATAGAAAGAAGAGTAATAAAAAGTAGCAATAACTATAAATGTGTAGCCTTACAGAGCATTTTTTTCTTTAGATGAGGTCAGTGACCCCCATTTGAAAGCTGGAAAGAGTCAGAAGAAGAAGAAGGCAAACAAAGAAAAATACAAAGAATAAATAATGAAGAAAAGTTTTTTAGAATTGGCCATTTGTGCTAAAAATTAACTTAAAGCTGAACCAACCCTTTAAAGAGTTACAAATCCTCAGTAGGGATAAATTGCATGTAAGGTACCATTTTCATAATGCTACTGTATTAGCCTGAACTGTGTGCCACTAAATATACAGTTCCCTGACAGTCTGAATAAATAGTTTGAAACATGCTTTAGTAAACAGCAGGAAAAGCATTTTTAAATTTGCAAAGTGCAGAAAAAAAGCTAATTTTAATTTGACTTTCAGAAGTGGACAAACAAATCCCACTTATGTGCTGAAATGCTAGGATAGTACAGATATGGGACCTATTATCCTGAGGCTCTCCGTATAATGGATCTTTCTGTAATTTGAATCTTTATACCTTAAATCTAAAAGAAAAACATTATATTAAATATTAAATAACCCCAATAGGCTGGTTCTGCTTCCAATAAGGATTAATTATATCTTAGGTTGGATCAAGTACAAGGTACTGTTTTATTATCACAGAGATAAAGGAAATCGTTTTTAAAAATTTGGATAATTTGGATAAAATAGATTCTATGGCCATTCCGTAATTCTGAAATTTCTGGATTACGGGATAAGGATTCCATACCTGTATAAATATGAGCATTAAATAAAGCAATCACACAGCAGAACTAACATAGACATACTAGCCAATAAAACTGTATACTGCTTTCAGTTTAATGCCTCCAAATGAAACTCCAGGTAGTGAGACTGCTGAAAGAGTGAGGGTACCACTTTCAACTGGTTAATTAATCTAAATCTTAGATCTTGTAGAAATGACTGTCAACACTTTTCTTCATTCCTGACTGCACAGAAGAAAGGTGTCAGCTGTACTGCTAATCTCGCTATGTTCGCTAGCCGGTGACAGTCACATTCGAGAAGCATGGGATAGGGTATTTAACCCCTTAAAGGAGAACTAAATCCTAACTAAAGAAGTAGCTAGAAATATTATACATTATGTTTTGGGCTCCTATATCAGCCCAAGGCAACCACAGCGCTTTAGCAGTAAAGATCTGTCTCCAAAGATGCCCCAGTAGCTCCCCATCTTATCTTCTGCTGATTCACTGCCCATGCTCTGTGCTGCTGTCACTTACTGAGCTTGGAGAACCAAGGTTATTCATGCCTGATATAATGTATTTTACAGTTCATTTGGCTTGCAGTGTATGTAAACTGTGTTCCCTTTTATTTTGCTATATTATTAATAATCAGCAGTTTTTTTTATAATTGTTATATATCTTCTGTGAAAGGTTATTCTTCTATATAACCATGTTATTTGTTATTGCAGGAGGACTTGCAAAAGGGAAGTCTGCAGAGGTAATTTCATTTTACTGTATTGGATTATTTTTCCTTGTGTGAATGTTTAGTGATAGAGCAGGAATGAAATGTATGCTTGCCTTCATTATTATATTGTAAGTACTATCAGACAGGGACTATGCATGCCTGCCTGTCTTTAGTTCTGGTACACAATACATAGTTACATAGGTGGAAAAACGACAAAGTCCATCAAGTTCAACCCCTCCAAATGAAAACCCAGCATCCATACACACATCCATCCATACCCTCACATAAATTCTATATACCCATATCTATACTAACTATAGATTTTAGTATCACAATAGCCTTTGATATTATGTCTGTCCAAGAAATCATCCAAGCCATTCTTAAAGGCATTAACTGAATCAGCCATCACAACATCACCCGGCAGTGCATTCCACAACCTCACTGTCCTGACTGTAAAGAACCACCTACATCGCTTCAAATGAAAATTCTTTTCTTCTAGTCTAAAGGGGTGGCCTCTGATACGGTGATCCACTTTATAGGTAAAAAGGTCCCCTGCTATTTGTCTATAATGTCCTCTAATGTACTTGTAAAGTGTAATCATGTCCCCTCGCAAGCGCCTTTTTTTCCAGAGAAAACAACCCCAACCTTGACAGTCTACCCTCATAATTTAAGTCTTCCGTCCCTCTAACCAATTTAGTTGCACGTCTCTGCACTCTCTCCAGCTCATTTATATCCCTCTTAAGGACTGGAGTCCAAAACTGCACTGCATACTCCAGATGAGGCCTTACCAGGGACCTATAAAGAGGCATAATTATGTTTTCATCCCTTGCGTTAATGCCCTTTTTTATGCAAGACAGTACTTTATTTGCTTTAGTAGCCACAGAATGACACTGCCCAGAATTAGACAACTTGTTATCTACAAAAAACCCAAGATCTTTCTCATTTAAGGACACTCCCAACACACTGCCATTCAGTGTATAACTTGCATTTATATTATTTTTGCCAAAGTGCATAACCTGCATTTATCAACATTGAACCTCATTTTCCAGTTTGCTGCCCAGTTTTCCAGTTTAGTCAAATCACTCTGCAAAGTGGCAGCATCCTGCATGGAACCTATAGTTCTGCACGATTTTGTATCACCTGCAAAAATAGAAACAGTACTTTCAATGCCCACCTCCAGGTCATTAATAAACAAGTTAAAAAGCAAAGGACCAAGTACAGAGCCCTGCGGTACTCCACTAACAACACTGGTCCAATTAGAAAATGTTCCATTTACCACCACCCATTGTAATCTATCTTTTAGCCAGTTCTCTGTCATGGTCAAAAACCTATGTTCCAGGCCAATATTCCTTAATTTAACCAGTGTGGCACTGTATCATGTATCAATGCTGTTTAGTATAGTCATGGTGACAAAATAGTGCATAAAGGCAATGTACCAAGGCTACGTTGTGATCATGTTGCAAACAAGAGACTATTATAGGGCTATTAGTTTAGTTGCTTTTAAATGTAAAATTATTTTCATTTCAAGATGCTGTATTTTGTTGTCATAACTACTAATAATCCTGAATTATGTCTTTTGGATATTATGCCTTTGTTCCTTACATTTCAATCTCCAATGAATAGTCTTCCTTGTTTTGTAGGGTAATGTCTGTTTCCTCCATGTCTGAATTTCACCAGCTGATGGAGAGTTCTCCATTTCTTCCTGATAAGAATTCAGATTTTGCTGGTGACAAGGATGAACTGACCCCTCCTTTGTCACCCGATGATCTAAAGTATATTGAAGAATTTAACAAGAATTGGGATTACAGCAATGTGAGCCATCAGGAGAGTGATAAAGTGGGTATTTGTGGGGAAAACAAGGAAAATGGCAGAATTCAAAGAGATCCATCTTCAGAAACATTCCAGTCATCATCATGGTTCCTTACGACTAGCGTTACTATGACAACAAATACACTCACCAACCCTGAACACTGCCTGAAACAGCCACCTAGGAGCCACACAGTAGCAGATAAAATGGGAGTTCGAGTCTTCCAAAGTCCACCTGCGGTTCGTAGGTTTGATAAAGTTTCCATAAGCAGCAACGAAGAGAAGAAACAGGTTGACCGAGATTTGATGTTTTCTGCACCCAAAGCAATTGTCCCTGAAGCCAAAAATGGGGCAACGGAGGTGTTTGGAAGGTGGTCTAGTGATCTAAACAAGCAACATAGTGGTTTTCATCCCATCGACCGACCTGTTTGTTCTACTGTGGGCTATGCTTCTTCTTTGCACAATTTAGAGCTGTCAAGGAATATGAGTGATGACATGAAAGAAGTTGCCAATTCTGTTAGGCATGCAATCCTAACCACCTCAGTTGAATCTCAGGTCAGAGATATTGCCTGTCAAACCAATGGTTTAAAGAGTACTGGTACACAAACCACACAAACAATCAGTGTAAGCTTGCAGACTGAAACTTTGCGTAGCATCACCAGCAGTCCACACAAGTGTCTGACGCCAAAGGGAGGTTCCACTCCTATTTCATCACCCTCACGCAGTTTGCGGAGCAGACAAGTGGCTCCAGCAATTGAAAAGGTACAGGCAAAGTTTGAACGTTCATGTTGTTCACCCAAGTATGGTTCTCCAAAACTGCAGAAGAAAATTCTTCCAAAGACAGATCAGCAAATGAATCGTGTCACTGGGGTTAATCCTCAGAAGGGATTCAATGAATCAGCCTGGGCCAGATCAACCACAACAAGGGAGAGTCCTGTTCACACTACAATCAATGATGGACTTTCCAGCTTGTTCAATATCATTGACCATAGTCCTGCAAATTGTGACCATGCACAGAAATTGTCTAGGCCTAGTAGCAGATCTCGGTCAGCAGAACCCAGATCAGAATTTGGGACCACTCCAGAAGTGTATACAGATGTAAGGGGTAGATCGCCCAGCCCTATACGCATTGCCTTTGACTTTCAAAGGGAACAAAATGCCGATATCAACCCTGGTAGACAAGACCTGTCTGCCCCAGCAGGCTACACATTGACAGAAAATGCTGCAAGAATACTTAACAAGAAAATGTTAGAAGAACCAAACAGTCCAAACAGTCCGTCTAGAAGTTTCAGAGACAACACAGCTGCAGAAATCCTAAAAGTGGATCAAAGGTCTATAGAGGTAAGACATTTCTAGGGTGCACTTTACTTGTTACTAGTTTAGCATTTGGGAACTGAGCCATGACTCTGCTGCCTTGAGCTTCACATTTCTGGAATCCAGTTTCACAGCCACTCTGTGATCTAAGCCAGATAATATTTTGTTGTCGCCAGCATCCATGAAACAATATGGGAAAGGGCATTCATAATATGATGATTTTCTTTAGTAAACGTTCGCATTTAAACAAATTATTAGGCTGGCAAGAGGACAATACATGTAAGAAAAAGCCAACCATTCACATGTTTTGTTACGTGCCCGTGTTTTTGCTTCTGTTTTAAAACAGATTATACAGTAAATCTGTTACAATAAATGCTGATCACTGCAAATTTAAACAAAACCAACATGCTCAGACATACAGTAAGACTGGGGGAAATTGCAAAATCTGACATTGCAATAAATAACACATTGTAATAAAGCAATATAAATAGTTTACCCTCATATAAAAATTACCTTATTCTTAAGAGCATTGTTAAAGAATAGTAAATGTTTGCATAGATACTTAACAATGCTGTAAAACGTAAAGACATACACTGCAACTTGGTTACAAAGGCTTTAAGGCCAAGTCTCAGTGCTTTCTTTCTATGGGAAGATTATCTCCTGGGCGGAATATCTGCCGTTTTTGCTCTCACAAAGTTCCAGCCAACCTGCAGGAAGCAGAGAAGTGAGGCAAAACCAAATATTGTTCATCACTTAGGCCAGCATTTTAATTAAACAAAGCAAGTAACCTATTGCCAAGAAAAGGGTACTGTTCCTTTAAAGAATATTGTCAAACAAAGTCCTTGTGATGCAATCACAAAGTCCTTGTTCTTCCAAAGTCCTTGTGATGCAATTAAAATATTCATTTATTATTAGGTACAAAACTATACATGTCCTCACAGATGTGTTTCCACGTGAGTATAGGACACGGTGGTGGTGGTGTTAAGGTGGAATTCAATCAAAATGGACTCAATCAACGTTTTCTTACCTGTAATAAAACCACGATGATTTCGCTTAATCTTCTTTTTTTCCATTACAGTTAATGATAGGCACAGGCCGAACTAACTCAAACTGAGATTGCATATTTGATCTGGTACTCACATTGCAGATATATCTCCCAATCTAAAGCAAGATCAGCCTAGCGGGATTTGCCAGTTTAAAGGGGTTGTTCACCCTTGAGTTAATTTTTAGTATGATGTAGAGCGATATTCTGGGAAAATTTGCAGTTGGTTATTATTTGTGGTTTTTGAGTTATTTCGCTTTTTATTCAGTAGCTCTCCAGTTTGCAATTTCAGCATCTGGTTGTCAGGGTCCAAATTACCCTAGCAACCATGCATTGATTTGAATAAGAGAGTGGAATATGAATTGGAGGGGGCCTAAATATAATTATGATTAATACAAAGTAACAATAACAATAAATGTGTAGCCTTACAGAGCATTTGTTTTTAGAAGGGTCAGTGAACCCCATTTGAAAGCTGGAAAGATTCAGAAGTAGTCAAATTATTTTAAAAAAAAAACTATTAAAAATAAATAATGAAGACCAATTGAAAAGTTGCTTAGACTTGGCAATTCTACAACATAGTAAAGGTTATACTACAACCCTTCAGCTTGTTCCACCTTAAATGCTGCTAAATTGATACTCCCAGGATATTGTGTCGTTCCCAACAGATAGAGGGGCTTTAAGACTGATACCTGGGGTTTTCTTGCTGGAACCTCTCTACTGGGTACATTTTCTCTTTTTTTTTATTAAAGAGGTGTTTCGCCTTTAAGTAAACTTTTAGTTTGTTATAGAATTACTAATTCTAACCAACTTTTTCATTGGCCTTCATTTTTTCCTTTTTATAGTTTTTGAATTATTTGCTTTCTTCTTGGAGAGCTGCTGCATTAAAAGCGAAATAACTCGAAAACCACAAATAATAATAAAAAAAAATGACAACAAATTGGAAATTTTCTCAGAATTTTACTCTCTACATCATACTTGGGGGCCCATTTACTTAGCTCGAGTGAAGGAATAGAATAAAAAATACTTCGAATTTCAAATGTTTTTTTTGGCTACTTCGACCATGGAATTGGCTACTTTGACCTTCAACTACTACTTTGACTTTGAATCGAACGATTCGAACTAAATATTGTTCCACTATTCGACCATTCGATAGTCGAGTTACTGTCTCTTTAAAAAAAACTTTGACCCCCTACTTCGCCACCTAAAACCTACCGAGGTGCCATGTTAGCCTATGGGGAAGGTCCCCATAGGCTTTCTATCAATTTTTAGGTCGAATAAAAATCGTTAGATCGATGGATTAATCGAAGGATTTTTTTGTTCGATCCAACTATTTGCGGTAAATCCTTCGACTTCGATATTCGAAGTCGAAGGATTTAAATTCGGCATTCGAATATCGAGGGTTAATTAACCCTTGATATTCGACCCTATGTAAATCTGCCCCTAAATGTTAATTTAAAGGTGAACAACCCTTTCATATAACCCATGAAAATGTTGTTTTACTAACAAACGTAATGTGTGTACATGCATCTAAAAATATTTGTATAATCTTGTATATTATGCATTTTGTGTTACAAGGATATTAATATGGTTGTCTAGCCCACCCACCTACAGACGTGGTAACACAGAATGCATAACATATAAGATATTTTCAGCTAGACCGCTGATCCATCCAGCCGACTGTATATCGCCCGCTCATGCCTTCAAGGAAGAAACCGAGCACCTTGCCCACCCACAACATGGCAGCACATTTACCAACACGCCAACGTCTGGCAGCCCGAAGTCAGTCCCGAAAGTCAGGTGTGGTGAGGATCAGTCTGCTGCCCCCTACACAGCAGCCCCACACAACTCCCTGCACATGCAGCAGGTGCGATGAAAAGGGCAGTTAAAAGCAATGAGCAATATGTGACATTAGTGCGGGGGGACAGTTATGGGGAAAAATAAGGGTGAAATAGTGTAGGTAATGGAGAGATGACATTAGAAATACAACATAGAACAGGTTTGCAACCTAATATCCAATATGCTTGGGACCTGGGCTTTTCTGGGTAAGGGATATTTCTGTAATTTGGATCTCCATACCTTAAGCCATTATATTTATTCTGTAGAATGCTTTACCATACCTGAGTAAACAACTCTAGAAGCTCTCTGTTTGTTTAGGATAGCAGCTGCCATATTAGCTTGGTGTGACATCACTGCCTGCCGAGTCTCTCCCTGCTCGTTCATAGCTCATAGGGGGAGAGGGAGCGAGGAGCAAACTGAGCATGCTCAAGTCTATGACCTGGAGCTTTAAGCTGAAGGCAGGAAGTCTGATACAGAAGTATACACAATAGAAGGAAAGAAATGCAGTGTTTCTTTTGACAGAGGACTCAGAGCAGCATTACTTTGAGGGTATACTGGTGAATTTATATAGATCTTTTTGGTAAAGCTTACTTCATTTTTAAGTAGAGAGTACAAAAGTGAGGGCAAAGCTGATTCTGTGCAAGGAACCATCTTTACTTTCAATACATTGCTTCTGGTTTTTATTACATGCTTAAAATGTGTTACCTGAACATTTGAACATTTATATATTATGACTGTTTATAATACATGGTTTTATAACTGGCCAGACCACTGGTAGGCATTTCCAGCTAACATTATTATTTAACATTATATATTGTAAGTGGATTTACAGTTCTGTTTTGCTCAGTGTTTCTTTGCTGGCAGCCATTCTGGTAGCGTCAGGAAATGAGCAGCCCTGGAAAATCCTCTAATAATTATTTGTACTTTTCTTTTCCTTTCCAATCTATTTGCTTTCTTTCTGTCTATCCTGACTAGAACCAAACTGTCTTACTAACTGCTCCCTGGGGAGTCTAACTGCCTGCTACACTGCTGTAAGTCTCTTCTCTACATTGTTTCCATTTCTTATATTTACTGGTTTGTTCTGAAACAGAGCCAAAGGACACTGACATGCGGACATAACTATGGCCCCACTCGCACAAAATCTCCCCCTCCAAGTCTTTCACAGTCTCACAGTATTTGCTCCAGCTATTCCTTTATAAGTCACTAAACTTTAAATATAGGCACAAACTATCCACAGACTAAACATAGGCACAGCTAAGAAATGCAAATGCGAGCAAGAAGCTAATCTGGACATTAAAAATGGCAATCAGATTATGGAACCTGCCAACCAAGATTTAAAACGAAACTCTTTTAATAGATACTCCAGCCATTGGTGAATTGCATACCCAGCAGCCTCAGCTTTTTGCTGCTTTGGTTGAGAGTCTGCTGTTTAATAGCATCTGGGGAGTGACATGTTGTTGATCCTCAGTTTGAACTATACAGGTATAGGATCTGTTATCCAGAATGCTCAAGACCTGGGGTTTTCCGGATAAGGGATCTTTCCAGAATTCGGATCACCATATTTTAAGTCTAAAAAAAATCATATAAACATTAAAAAACCCCAATAGGATTGTTTTTGATTAATTATATCTTAGTTAGGATCAAGTTTTACTATTACAGAGAAAATGGAAATTATAAATAGAATTATTAGAAAATTCGAATTATTTTCTTAAAAACGTAGTCTATGGGAGATGGCCTTCCCATAATTCGGAGCTTTCTGGATAATGGGTTTCTAGATAACAGATCCCATACCTATATGTCTTTTTGCCTTTTGGGTGTTCATTTTGCTTTAAGCCTTGGGTTCTTAAAATAGGTTTGTGAGGTCCCTCTATCTTTTATCCATGTCCGTCGGTATCCTGGTTGCTTCCCAGGTATTACATTTCCTCTGTTCCTTCTCCAGGTTCTCTCTTTTCTCATTTCATGTGCAACTTGTACCCAGTATTCTCTACTCATTTGCATCCACAGTTTATCCCCCAATGCACGTTTGTCTATCATGGTGTTGACCATTGACTCACAATATAACAATAATAATAACCACAACCACCCTAGGTAGCTGCAAATATCCCTGCTGAATCCCAAATTAATCCAGAATGGGAGCCCTGTCTTCCTATAACATTTCAGCAGTGTTCCTACCAGGGGTGATTTTAGACCTAAAGTCACTTGAGACGGCTTTCATGATCATGCCCCTGCACTTACCTTTAAATAGTCGTAGCGGGTTTAGGGGGGCGCAAATCTAGCTCAGAGAGTGCAAATTGTTCTCCCAGCACTAGAAAAGGCGAATTTCCAGTTTAATAACCAGAAACTTGACTCTTAGGGGGTTATTTATCAAAGTCCGAATTTATCTCAGTGTTTTTTACTACAAACTCAGATCAAATCCACTTGGGTTTTTTGCGCTTATTTATTATTACATTTTCCGAAAATTTGCTTTGCGGGAAAAAATACGGTTTTCACGTTTTTTCCGATTTTTCATCCGATTTTCACGATTTTTCACCTGAAAACTCACATTTTCACATGAAACTTTGGGCCATTGCAGTAAACCCAGCGCACATCAAAAAATCATTGTGACTTATATGCAACCTCGACAGGTCAGGACTTATATGCAACCTCAACAGGTTTCAGATTCTGACTTTTCCATCCAAATTTGGAAAAATGTGTGATTTTTTAAAAGTCCGATTTTATTTTAAAAAAAAATCACAAATTTTTCATGATTTTTGCATTAGGAGTTTAGTAAATAACCCCCTTAAAGTTACAGGGAGCTGCTTTTTTGCCACCCCTAGTAAGTAGTGGGGAACTGACCCCCCCCCCTCCAAGGCAGAAACTCCCCTGGTTACTACTATAGGCAGGATGTAAAGTTGGCCATACACGGGCAGATCTAAACTGTTGATATTGGTCCTTTAGACAGATTTAGCAGCTTATCTGCCTATGTATTTGGGGTGTTCCCATGGACCTCCCCAATTTTTGGCCAGATATCGATCAGGCAGGTTTTATTTTCACTGGCAATCGATGACCACATCGGCTAGTTAACGCAATCCTCAGCCTGTCGGCTCTCATTGCCATCATTGTAATCAGGCAGGTTAATTGTTTGGCCCTAGGAACAAACGATCGTATTAGGCCGATATGGTCCTGCCTTTGGTGGGCACATCAGGGCAAGATATGAGCGTTTGGCAACCTCGCCAAACAAGTGGATCTTATAGTGTATGGTCACCTTAACAATTGGCCTAAGTATAGTGCTCGTGTAATATAGATATTGTTTATAAGTGACAGTTCAGCTTTCATTTGCTGTGCCCATTGTTCACACACTAACCCCTACTAATGTTCAGCACATCTGATATGTCCATAGTTAAGTTTCCACTGCCTTCAGAAAACTTCTAAAATCACTCCAACATTCTGCACTGTTTATGCTTCGTTTAGACTTGCTAATAACAAATCACATTTCTGTTCTTTGTGTCTACAATGTGCATTCATTCACTGGATTTTAACTCTAGTAACTCTTTCCTTGCAAAGTTGCCTCCTTGCTCTCAGTCACTGGATTACATTGCAGATAACATACTGTAGTCTCATAAATGCAAATTTAAAGCAGTTTCATTGCTGTCTAGCAGCTCGAGGAAGAAGCTTTTTGTGGTGCTTCTCTGCAGGGGTGTAACTATAAAGGAAGCAGACCCTGCGGTTGCAGGGAAGGCAGGAGTGTAGAAGGCCCACTGAGGCCATCACTAATGATCAATTTCAATATATTATGCTACAAAACGTCAACATACCAATATAGACAATACCCTACATTAAATTTGCTTTGGGGCCCAGTAACATCTAATTGCACCACTGCTTCTCTGTTATGCTTCCCTGAAATGTGAGGCAGATATTCATGAGCTTTTATACAACTTTGCAACAGTGCAGCAAGCCATTGCAACCACTAATACATGTTTCATTAGTAGATGATGGAAAACAAATATGATTCAAAGCGACTTTTAAATATATACATATACTGAAATATTGGTTTTAAATTCGTTTGTAAATGTAATTGCAATTGAAAATGGTATGCAAGTGGCTTTTTATATTCTCTGCATAGCTTGTTCTGACTCCTGAAGCAATGTAGCCGAGCTGACCATTAGGCCTGGAGGAGGACTAACAACTGCTCAGAAGCAGGAATAAGTGCAGTGAACAGAAAGGGAGAGACAATTGCTGCTTTCAATTGCAAAGACATTTACAAATAACTTTATAAAACCATTCGAAATGGATAATAAATGTATATTGGAAAGTTGCTTAGAATTAAATTTTCTTTCACTATACAGAAACAGGTTTTGAGGCAGTGTTCCCTTTTCATCTAAAAGTCATTATACTGTGTCTGGCCAATAAGCAGACAATTTGTACAATTTGGCTTTACCTGTTACCTGCTTTATTTGGGGAGCCAGAGGGAGGTGTAAACCCTACTCTCTTATTATAATTATATATAATGTTTGCCTGTTAATACTGCTGTGATTCTGAGCCACGAGGCAATGTGTCTAAGATGTGTCGATGTGTTTTGTGTTGTTCTTGTGTTTTTACTTTACATATTGCCCCAAATATGCCTTTTATCAATACATTTAAGTCGAAAAGACTTGACCCACATTCATGGCACCATTCTCTTTGGGTACCGGTTGGTTATTATATGCTTTATATTTATTGCACTAGCATATTATGCACTGTTTAACATTATTGCTTAATCATTTACATTTGGGGCTTACAATCTAATTTCCCATGCACCAAATGTAAGGTTTGACCAAAATCCATTAATGTACAAGTATTCGTGTGTTTTGTCAAAACTGGCGCGCCCAAAGTTGAAAGAACAAGCAGAATCAATATAGTTTGTGTCCTGATCAGAATTAAACCCAGAACTCACAAGTTCTAACCCTGAGCATGCATTAACTGAATTAAAGGGGTGGTTCACCTTTAAATTAATTTTAGTATGTTATAAAATGATTAATTTTCAGCAAGTTTTTAATAGGCCTTCATTTTTTCTTTTTCGTAGTTTTTGAATTATTTGCCGCCTTCTGATTCTTTCCATCTTTAAAACGGGGGTCACTGAACCATCTCAAAACAAATGCTCTGTAAGGCTACACATTGATTATTACTACTTTGTATTACTCATCTTTCTATTCAGGCCTCTCCTATTGATATTCTCTTCTGCTACATCATAGGAAAAATTGATTGAAAGATGAACAACCCCGTTATTGAGATTTTTGCCTCCACAATAGAGTGTTCAGGGTTAGTTGGGGTGTGCATACATTTCATAACCAACCAGTAGCTCTGCTTGAATGTGTCACTTGTCAATTTGAATGCAAAACACACCTGGATGTGAGCAGCTCTTCATATAACCCTTTTCTTTTATTGTATGTTCTTCCTTCCATCTCTATCTTTACATTGTGGGGACATTTTAAAGCATTGAGGGTCAATGAAAGGGATTCTCCACCCAAAGAAGAGAAAGGAAATGTAATGCTGAGCGACTCCCTAATGTACATGACTTACACCTTTTCAGTCATTTTAATGTAAACAGAATTGTTATTGAACGCAGCATCTGCCTGATGTTTTACTCTGCACTGCTGGCTCTGACTCCTGGAACAATGTTACAAACCAATTAAGAGATCTGACTCCTGTTACGGTCCAAGAGAAAAACAAAGGAATTGGCAAAAAACACGCTTTCTGCTGCAATTGCTTTTACATTTTAACAAAATGTGTAATGAATGTCTATTGGAAAGTTACTTACAATTAATTACATTGTCTAATACTATACAAAAGTGGCTTTCGGGTAGAGGTCCCCCTAAGGACTTTTAAGTACAACTATAAAAAATAAATAAAAGGAAATTGCTGCACCAGTTGCAGTGCCAAAAACTGTGATCTGCACCAAATACATTTAAATACGGATCTTTTTATATACATCTCTCTGTTGCCCTCTTGTGGTGACATAAGCAGTAAGCACCCATAAAAGCAAATACAATGACTAGTGACTTGCGGGCCGGCCCAATACCTGTGGGTTTACCCGTGAGTCGGGCAGGTTTGTGCTCCTCTTGCAGGTCGTAGGCAAGTTCAGGTTGAGCTCTTCTGTCTGCTTTCCCTGCATACAACATTAGACTACGGCTTCTTGTTTTATAGACTCACACCTGCCCCATCCCTTTTGTGATGTCCTCTGCAGGGTTGGCGTGGGACTATAAATGGAGGGTGGAAGGCAGGTGCGGGTTGAGGTTTTTTTGACCTGCACATAACTAACAGTGACCACAAAGGTATGACAGATATCAGAAACATTTTGGAAGGGTTATCCCAAGAGAAAATAAATATAAAATAGCTGACGCTATGGAAGACAGTTTCTGATGCATAGATTTCCCTTGTCATGATGCTTTTAACACATTTAGTTAAAGGGATCCTGTCATCGGAAAACATGTTTTTTTCAAAATGCATCAGTTAATAGTGCTACTCCAGCAGAATTCTGCACTGAAATCCATTTCTCAAAAGAGCAAACAGATTTTGAAATCTGACATGGGGCTAGACATTTTGTAAATTTCCCAACAATTATCAACCCAAAAATTTCAATGTCCGTGTTGTATTGACGTACAATATTAACCACAGGTTTCACCCAGATGGTTGTGTTTTTCATCTAAGTTGTGTTCCCTGAAACTGAATGTGATAGTCAGACTGTTGTACTTCATGTCTCACCCCAGTGGATATATATGCATGATTATTGTTTTTTCTTTTCTGTCTTATCACTTCAGTGTTTACTTACTGGGCTTATTAACCTAATGTTGAACCAAAATCCTGTTGTTTCAGTAGCAGTGTGTAGCAGTGTATGTAGCAGTGTATGTGGCTTGTGCTGGACATTCCAAACCATGACATGACGATCAGATGTGTAACATGATCAATGCATTGTCAGCACAGTGTTTCCCATTAAGTTTGCAGGTTGTTCTTTCTCCTTGGATGGAATTTTCAGAGAGAGAGAGAGAGAGAGCTGCAAGCTGTCAACCCCTCCATATTAACACCATCTTCTTGATCTCTTCTGTCTGTTCACTGGATTTGTTCATAGTGTGCTCAGATATATTCTAACTCAGTTCCATCATCCTGTCGCATGCTCTCGGCTACTATGATGGGGTGTATGTTTCATAGTAGCAGATAAGGAATGTGTGTCATGGTTTTAGTATTGTTGTTGATGTGTATACATTATTAACATTTCATTATATCATGTGATACATTGAATGATGCTGTTTATTTTAACATTATTCACACACATTGAAAGCAACAGTAACACAAAAAAATGTGTTGCAAAGTAATGAAAATACTATGCACTGTTGCCCTACACTGGTAAAACAGTTTGCTTCAGAATCACTACTATAGTTCATATAAGAAGCTGCTCTGTAGCAATGGCGGAAATTGAAAAAAATTCTATATGGCTCAGGTTAAATAGTGGATAACAGATAACACCATTTTGTTCTACGAGCTTTGAATGGCTGCCCCATTGCTACACAGCAGCTTATTTATATAAACTATAGTAAGCAAACAGTTTTACTAGTGTAGGGCAACACTGCATTATATTTTTATTACTTTACAACACTTTAATTTTTTGATGTTACTGTTTCTTTAAGAAAACAAATGCCAGGATTCTATTACATATAATAACTGTACGTTCATTCCCCCCCCTTCTTCGTTGAAAAGGAGCTGCCAAGTCCTGCGTTAGCTCCAACATTAGAGCCCAGTTTTTCCAGACCAGAGAGACCAGCGAATCGACGCCCGCCTTCCCGATGGGCTTCGTATTCACCATCTGCCTCCAGAGCTCCCTCTAGCGGTGATCTAACATCATGCGACGAACAGGGAATCTAAGACACAAGAGGATGATGAGAAGCAGACACATCTGACACCACATTGCATGTGAAATCAACCATGCAACCCAGTGCGCATCATGCCAGACTCACAGTGCTCCATCTCTGCAAGCGGAGACATGTTTGTATTTTTAAACATGAGGAAATGCAATGTGCAATCACTGAATGTCCAAACCGTGGTCATCAATTGGAACATCTGTTGTGCCTGTATGAGATAACTGTGTTTATGTCCCCATCGCCGCTTATTTCACAAAATGTACAGTGAATATGAAACGTAACACCTACGAAATGAATGCTCTCTTAATTCTCAGTGCTGACTGCCTTTTTATTATTTTTGCACTGTTTTCCTTGTGTTCGTCCTTTTTTTATTATTATTATTATTATTATTATTATTGTCTGTTGTTTAAGTCTTTTGGCAATTTTTTCTCTTCTTTTTTTTTTACTTTTTTTTGTTAGAAAAATACAGAGACATTTTTTTTAGGTCCTTTATATCGTCTGAAGCTTTCATTATAGGAGAAACCATCCTGAGAGCTGGATAGAATTGTACTTAAGAAAAAAAAAAATCTTATCAAGTTGGCTGTATGCAAAAAAAATAAATAAAAAAAATGTCACTTGATAGCTGATCTCAGCACTTTAGTGCATGTACATAATGTAATGAACCATTGTTCATCAGAATGAAGCAGAGTTTTACTGTAATATTGTTGTGTTTTTATGTACTGTAATTTTATCGTTAGGTTTCTTGCACTGACTACAATGGAAATGACTTTTAACTTACTCTCCACCAGCTATGTATGTACAATTATCTGTGAAGTTTCATGGACGTGCCAAGGCATAATGAAATGTAACGGATACCGTCTGATACCGTATGTACAAGGCTTGGAATGAAAAATAAAAATACTTAGCATTTGATGACTTCTTGGCTTGAACTTATTCTAACTGTCATCTAATAATCAACTGGTTTGGGAAGGTCTAATGTTAATATAAGATGTGGACTGGCAAACTACAGGAGGTTCTGTTTGGCAATACACTTGGTTTTAATGCAACCATAGATGCTTCCAAAGCAGGAATTAAAAAATAATATCCTCATATTTTCCAACATGGGGTACTTTTTTTTTATTAGAATACAAAAATTTCAGTGAGTCATGTGACAGAAATGACATCATTAAGCTCCAGGAATTAAAAAATAAGCACTTGCTTTGAGGCCACCGGGAGCAACATCCAAGGGGTTGATGAGCAACATGTTGGGGGCTGGGAGGGTTGGGGATCACTGTGCTAGATACACCAGAAGGGTTTGGAAGTCCTGCATAGTGGAAGATATCTCCTTGTTCTGCCAGAGAGCAGGTTTTGTAGAAATGAAGGTTCTAAACAATATTACTGACTAATTGACCTCTCTGTCATGTGACTTCACAGCCGATCGAGCTACTCTCATACCTGGACGTGTGTTTGTGTAGCCCAATCATTTCTCATGAAGAGCAAATGCTATGACATCTATGGAATTGTCTTCACTCATATTCTATTGTGAACAGTTGTAAGTATGTTACATCTGCATTATTCTAGCCTGAATGCTAGGACTGAGATCGTTTAAGGTTTGGGTGTACCATAAATCCCGGAGTTCCATTTTGCCATTTGAATAAAAGACTGGAATATGACTTCTATTCATATGGCAGAAATTGATCTGCTGGATTCTGAATAGATGAGAAATAAAAGAAAAGATGAGAAATAAAAAGAGGCAATAACGATCTCCCCCATATGAGACACACAAGATGATTTATGCCACAATCAGTTCACTACTGAGATAAGTAGGGATGCACCGAATCCAGGATTCGGTTTGGTATTCGGCCTTTTCCAGCAGGATTCAGATTCGGCCGAATCCTTCTGCCTGTCTGAACCGAATCCAAATCCTAATTTGCATATGCAAATTACTGACAGGAAGGGAAATTGCGTGACTTTTTGTCACAAAACAAGGAAGTAAAAAACGTTTTCCCCTTCCCACCCCTAATTTGCATATGAAAATTAGGGTTCGGTTTGGTATTCGGCCGAATCTTTTGCGAAGGGTTTGGGGGTTCAGCCAAATCCAAATTAGTGGATTCAGTGCATTCCTAGAGATAAGTCCTTGTATGTGGAGTCTGGAGTTGGCACTCAGGGCATACACTGTAGGTCATATCAGTAAGTCATAAATAATCATAAACTGGCAACTGCTCTGAACGGAGTGACTTCTGAATGTTAGGAAACGTTATTCTGTCAATATTGTGATAAAAATTTTGAGAAGTGCCCTACAAATGTTTGGCTCTATCTCTGGGCTGGTAACTAATCCTGAGAAAACGGAAGCTCTCAGCATTAACCTACCCCCTGAGATGATCAAACTTTTATCCATAAACTTTGATATTCACTGGTGTAAATCATATATTACTATCCCGGGAGTTAGGTTTACTGTGTCATATCATCAACTGTATAGGGCTAATTATCCTTACATGTATAAGAAACTTCTCAAAATGTTGGAAGAGTGGGGCAAATACCATATATCATGGATAGGCCGAATAACTGCCGTGAAATTGTCTCTACTCCCGAAACTGTTATACTTATTCCGGGTACTCCCTGTAGATGTCTCTAGGAAAGACCTTGACTTATTTGAGAAACACATCACCTCGTTTATATGGAACGCTAAGCCCCCGAGAGTGAATAGGAAAACACTTGAAAGAAGGCCACAGGATGGTGGATTAGGCCTCCCTAATCTAAGGAAATATTACTTAGCCTCCCAGCTCGCTCAAATCCCTGTACTACACCTACAACACTTACCTCCCCTTTGGGTTGAATTAGAGAACGCCCTAGTACTCCCTTACTCAGCCGAAGCGCTGATCTGGACGCCCCCCTCCAAGCGACCGCAGGTACTAAGCCCTAGCCTACAGCATACCCTGGGGTTATGGGACCAGAATGCTACATTATACAAACTGGTCTCTCTCCATAACCCGGTCGCTCCAATCGTTCGCAACCCATCTTTCCTTCCTGGGTTACAGGCCCGCTCGTTTGGCTGGTGGTCCGCGAATCGGTTACTTAGAGTTTGTAACATTCTCACAGTCAGAGGCCCCTTTTCAATGTCTTATTTGAGAGAGAACTATGATATCCCAGACTCTGAAACCTTTAGGGCTACCCAACTTCTACACTGGGCACAGCAATGTTGGTCTCTGAGGGATCCCAAAGCACCCACTCAAACCTACTTTGAGAGATGGTGCACTAGTCCTTCTACCACCCCTAAGGCTGTCTCTCTACTGTATCGTAATATGATCTCTCCAGCTAATCTCACAGACCTGAATTATATCAAAGCATGGCATAAAGAATTGGAGATTACCTTAGCAGAAAGCGATTGGGTGAAGGCATGGGACAACCTCAAACATAGTTCTAGGAATACCACACTTTCTGAAGCTGGATATAAAGTCCTTTTCAGATGGTACTTGACGCCTGTGAGATTGGCTAGGATACATCATTCTACTCTAGATCACTGCTTCCGTGGTTGCTCATCCTCCGGTACCATGACACATTTGGTGGTCGTGTCCAAGAGTGACTAGGTTTTGGACTCGGGTATACAATATGATTTTCTCTATTATACAGCTTAACCTGATAAAGTCACCATCTGAAGCCCTCCTGGGTGTCCCCCCTCGTGGTGTCCGCTCTCTGAAGCTCAAACTTTTGAACCACATCTTCCTTGCCGCAAGGCAAACTATCGCTAAGTCATGGAAATCCCCCACCATCAATTTTGCAATGTTTAAGAGCAAACTGGACTGGATCTTCATAAATGAGAGACTTTCAGGCATGGCCACTGAGTCTCTTTCTAAAGTTATGAAGATTTGGCAACCTTGGATCTCATATAGGTTTGGTGACTCCATACCTCTTAGTATTGCATCATTGTGAAACCTGTTTCTGTAACTGGTTCTACTGTATCTATAGTACTCTCTACACCATTAACGTATCTGATGCTGCAATTACAAGGCTGTTCTTTGTCCCTTTATCCTTTTTTTTTTCTTTTTCTCCCTTTCCTTTTCTTTCCCCTCTTCTCTATTGAACCTTCCTTTCTATATTTCCAGGTTACTTATTGTTGTACCTTCAATACATCTTTGATGTTTCGGCTCAGTTTCAATGGCCACCCGAATATGCACGTCTGCCCCTCTGTTTTAATCTGTTTGCATTCTACGGGGATCAGCCCCCTTGTTCTTTCTGTTAACTACTGCTCATACGAAGTATTTGGTTCAAGAGGGGTTTCATTGTGTAACTGATTACTACTTTTGTAACTCGGTTTTACTTTCATTGATGTAATTCCTTACGAAATGTCATGTTCTGTATATGCTACTTTTTCTCTGAAAATTTTCATAAATAAAAACATTTAAAAAAATTTTTTTTGAGAAGTAAGCGTAAACGAAATGAAATTAAACTTTCTATCAAAGCCTGCCATGACTTGTACTGTACTTTATTACAGGTATTTGGGGCCTGTTATCTAAAATGGTTGGGACTTGGGGTTTTCTGTATAATGGATCCTTCCATGATTTGTATCTCCAGACCTTATGTCTACTAAAAAAGATTTCAGCATGAATTAATCCCAATAGTATTGTTCTGCTTTAAATAAGGATTAATTATATCTTATTTGGGATCAAGTACAAGCTACTGTTTTATTATTATAGAGAAGAAGGAAATATTTTTTGTAACAATTGAGTTATTTGATTAAAATTGAGCCTATGGGAGATGGCCTTCCCCTAATTTGGAACTTTCTGGATAATGATTTCCGGATAATGGATCCCATTCCTGCAAATGTAAGAATGAAGGTTTCTGGGTGTTTTTGAATGCAAGTGACTTTTTACTGCTCTTGATTTGCATAAAACACTTATATTGTCTGTGGAGTTTGAGATCTTATTTAGCATGTCTTATCTGACCTAATCCGTTTTTATGCTGTACTTATGTATGCAAATCCTACAGCTAAAGCCTTTCAAATTCCTGCATGTAAAGTGCACTGTGTCTGTTAGACACATATAAACCCCATCATAGTAATGACACTGATGAGAGTGTGATGTAATGTGCCAGTCCCCAACTCCTAGAACAGTAAATTATATAGTGAATAAAGTACCCCCTTTTGTAAAATATAGGGATATTATAAGTTACCGAGGAGTTTCATGACCATATAAAAACACGAGGCCGAAGGCCGAGTGTTTTTATACAGGTCATGGAACTCCGAGGTAACTTCTAATATCCTCATATTTTACAACTGGGGGTACTTTATTTATTATAATACACAAATTTCAATGAGTCATGTGACAGAAATGACATCAGAACTCACCGTTTATAACTGATGACATCAGAACTCACCGTTTATAAGGATATAATTTACATGATATTCATTACTTTTGTGTATTATACAATATTATATACTATTTTATAGTGCACTGCAAAATGTCATTGAATTCAGGTGCATAGTGTCTGTGTATATTGCATCAGTTTGTATGCTGTATGCTTGGTTGGTTTGCATTCCTCTGTCTTGATTACTGCTGATGTCATGGAGAAAATGCTGCTCATACTTCCCTTTGTCACTCTACTCAGGAATTATCACGATTGGCTGGAGGGACATGCAGGCTGGCTTGTGATTGGCCTGTTCTGTTTGCTTCGCCAGACGTTAGTATACATTGAAAAAAAACACCAAGACAAATTAAACTTTAAAATCTCAAAGCCTTTATTAAGAATTAACTCGATTTCTGGATTGCTTGATTTCTCCTCCCTGGCTATCTCCTATAAGAAAAGCAGGTAGGAGAAATCGAGTGCCGCACGATGGATCACCAGATCACCTTTTCTAAAGAGGAGCGCAATCAGAGTTTCAGTAAGCTATTTCTTAAAGACTTTTTAAAGTTTAATTTGTCTTGGTGGGTTTTTTTTCAATGTATACTAACGAATTTTACAAATCCGGTCGAGCTGTCAAAAGCGGGACTGTCCAGCTCAAAACGGGACAGTTGGGAGGAATGCAACTGCCATGTTTATTTCACGTCATTTTGGGCGCAATGGGGCATTGAATCTGATGCAATTGCACTTGCTGTGCCAAACCAATTTGCTGAAAGTAATTAAATTGCACATACAATCGATGTAGTTGCCCTGGATGTTTTCAGAATCTATCTGGCACCATTTCTAGTGTTCGACATGTGAGTGATGGGCATGCGCTTTTCTTTAGCCACAACTGCAGTGTAGTCAATGGCCGGAAAGCAGGATTTACAGAAGGCAGGAAGGGCTGAGCAGTAGCAAACACAGCTATACACAAGTGGGAAGAGCACATTTTGATGCAAGTAACTTTAATGAAAGCCGTTTTATGTGCAACTGAGTGTGGGGAGAAAAGAGCAATTTCCCACTGCATTTGCAGTCAGAAACGCGCCCTAATGCTCATTAGTTCATTAGAATGTATTTCATGGTGGTGCAATAGTATAGTAATGCTTAGCAAGTATTTGCAGAGGACTTCACACTGGAGGCAGGAGGGTGTGTGTCACCAGTATTTCATTCCACTTGGGCCTCGTACCAGGGCCAGAACTAGGGGAAGGCACCACAGGCAAGTGACAAGGGCGCAAAGCTTGGGGGGCGCCAGTGCACGGTTACGCACGCGCGTCCTCAGTTGCACACGGTTACGCACATGCGCCCTCGATTGCGCACGGTTACGCACGCGCGTCCTTGATTACGCACGGTTACGCACGCGCGTCCTTGGTTACGCATACGCGCACCATTGCGCACAGCCGTAGCAGGGTCCCGAAGTGGCCCCGGCCAGCTGGGTTACCTGGGGCAACTGACAGGCCGAGCACTGCCTCGTAGAACGATATTTCCTTTGTCATCTTATTTAAACGAGGCTTCCTTTCAGTAAACACAGGTAGAAGTAAATTCAGTTTAGAATGGAACGTACAAGGAAAACGAGGCAATATACGCAAGCAATCGATCTGCATTCCTTACCCTACTTCAAGTACCATACGCGTGTCTATTCACTTATTCTGCAGTCACCCAGTTTGACATTTAAATTGTTTGCTAGGGTCTCCCTCTGCCTAACAACCAGTTAGGGGTTCAAGTGGCAGATTGGAAGATACATAGGAAAGCATTTGAATAAAATCATAAGAGCTGCCATTATTAATAGCAATGCAGAACTAGTTTCAGAGAGAATATCTGGATTTAACAAGCAATACACTTTCTTTTAAACATCTCAGATTAGACACTTCCCTTTTTGTTGGAGCACAAAAATAACTTAAAAAACGGGGTTATTTACTAAAACTTGAATGGCTTATTGACCTAATGCACGCTGCGTCTGCATCCAACAGTCGTGTCGCATCACATCTAATGCTCATTAGTTCATTAGTATGTATTTCATGGTGGTGCAATAGTATAGTAATGCTTAGCAAGTATTTGCAGAGGACTTCAGATTGGAGGCAGGAGGGTGTGTGTCACCAGTATTTCATTCCACTTGGGCCTCGTACCAGGGCCAGAACTAGGGGAAGGCACCACAGGCAAGTGACAAGGGCGCAAAGCTTGGGGGGCGCCAGTGCACGGTTACGCACGCGCGTCCTCAGTTGTGCACGGTTACGCACGCGCGTCCTAGATTACGCACGGTTACGCACACGCGTCCTCGTTTACGCACGGTTACACACGCGCCCTCGATTACGCGCACCATTGCGCACAGCTGCAGCAGGGTTCCGAAGTGGCCCCCGGCCAGCTGGGTTACCTGGGGCAACTGACAGGCCGAGCACTGCCTCGTAGAACGATATTTCCTTTGTCATTTTATTTAAACGAGGCTTCCTTTCAGTAAACACAGGTAGAAGTAAATTCAGTTTAGAATGGAACGTACAAGGAAAACGAGGCAATATACGCAAGCAATCGATCTGCATTCCTTACCCTACTTCAAGTACCATACGCGTGTCTATTCACTTATTCTGCAGTCACCCAGTTTGACATTTAAACTGGTTGCTAGGGTCTTCCTCTGTCTAACAACCAGCTAGGGGTTCAAGTGGCAGATTGGAAGATACATAGGAAAGCATTTGAATAAAATCATAAGAGCTGCCATTATTAATAGCAATGCAGAACTAGTTTCAGAGAGAATATCTGCATTTAACAAGCAATACACTTTCTTTTAAACATCTCAGATAAGACACTTCCCTTTTTGTTGGAGCACAAAAATAACTTAAAAAACAGGGGGTTATTTACTAAAACTTGAATTCATTTTTTTTTATTGAAGTCAACCTTACTCCCATCCACAAATTTTACTCATTTATCAATTCTCGAAAAAATCGGATCGAAAAAACATCAAGAGTCAGAGCAACATAATTGAGAGTCAAATTCGAGTTTTCCTCTTTAAAAACCATAAAAAATCTAGGTTTCCTAAATAGGCCCCTTAGGCTCATATTTATTACAATAAAATATGTGTAAAACACACAACACTTTTCCATGGAGGATGCTAAATAGTTACTTCAGTAATATCAATTGTATTTTTCAGCAGTTCTACATGCTCAGTTTTGCAATGTAAGGTGCTAAATTTCCCACTAGATGCACTGATTTTGCACCGTGAGCAATTGGATTCCAAGCTGTGATGCTGAATTTGCCTTTTGCTTCCGCACACTCCCAGGCAAATCACCCCTATAAATATCTTGCACTGAAGGATACCATGTCAGGCAGCAGTATTAGCAAGGTCAGATTGTCAAAGGGCTGCCATTATTTAAAATACGTAGTTATAGTCAGACTTAGAGACTTAGTTATGATTACTGTACGATTAAATAGCCATTGTGTATCAGTTATGTACATCTGATTAAATATCACATGGGTTCAACAGTATAAATTATTACATAAACAGCCAGTAAGACCATGTAGGCAAATATCCCATGTAACCACTCATTTAGCATATGGCCCTCACACAGATATTTATAATTTACACAGTCATAAAGTTAGTGTCTTTTTATGACATCAGATCCTGTCTGTAGTGACTGACTCATCTACAAGAAAGAAACTATAGGCGTCATTTACTCACCAAGGCACAGTGTGCAAAATATTGTCCTGCACACAGTCCCGGATTTGCAGCAAGGCCGCATAGGCCCGGGCCTAGGGCGGCGAAAAAATAGGGGCGGCATGCCGCCCAGCCGCATTATGGGGACGTGTGCGTCCCCATTCAATTACAGCAGCTGCGCTGGCTTTTTTTCGCCGGCGCGCTGGGAAGGGGTGGTGTAGGTGGGCGATAGGACCGTGCGGCCGCCTGGTCGGACCGCGCGGCCTAGGGGCGGCCGTCAATGAAATCCGGCGCTGCCTGCACAGTTCCTATTGGGAGACCCATACCCAACCTGGAGCTACCAACTCACTGCACCATTTCCCAGACCAGCTACCTGACCCCACCTGGAAGGGGTTAATTTTTTCTGTGGTTTAACTGCGCTTTTTCACATAGTGCCATGGGTATTGCTTATGGTCTAGAGCATGTTGCATTATCAGTAGTATTTTGTAGGCAGTAGCAGTAGTGGCAGCAACAGCAGTAGTTGTAAACCCTGTTTACTAATCACTCAGCCTTCATTACACACACACCAGATAATTGTTTATCAAATGATAATTACCTGCATTAAAGGGGTTGTTCACCTTCCAAACACTTTTTTCAATTTAGTTGTTTTCAAATTGTTCCCCAGAAATAGAGACTTTTTTCAATTACTTCCCATTATTTATTTTTTACCGTTTAAAGTTGAATGTTTGTGTCTCTGGTGTTTCAGTCTGGCAGCTCAGTAATTCAGGCGCAGACTCTGAACTGCTACAATTTTGCAACATCAGTTGATACATTTCTCAGCAGCATCTCTGGAGTATTAGTAACTATTGTATCAATTCTAACAGCTGCCTGTAATGAAACCCAGGGACAAAGATAAGAAATGTATCAACTAAATGTATCAATTTAGAACAGTTTACAGGGTCGGCTACCCCCCCCCTTCCCAGAGCTGCTTCAGAAGGTAAAAAATAACACTTTACACTTCAATATTAGAAAAACGGTCACACATAGCAAATAGAAAGTCATTAGAAAAAGTCGTTATTTCTGGTGATCTATCGGAAAACAACTAGTTGCTTGAAGGTGGTTGCTTTAAAGGGGAAGGAAACCTAGTTGGCGCAAAAACCCTCCCCCCCTCCCGTGTGTTGCCCACCCTCCCTCCATCCCCCTGGCCTACCCGTCCCGCTGGGCAAATGTCCCTTACTTGGTATTTACCCTTCTGCGCAGGTCCAGTCCAGGGAGTTCACAGACGGCATCTTCTACCATGCGATCTTCTTCCTGCTTTGAACGGCGTTTTGGTGCATGCGCAGTAGGAGCAATTCGCCAGTACGGATCTACTCAACTGGTCCTATAAGAAAGGAGAGAAGTATTCTGGATCTTTCATTTGGGCACACATTTGCCCCTAGGCCTCAACCATGAGTTTGATGTTACCTGCTATACCTGAAGAGGTTAAAAATGTTTAGGGTTTTGGGGTGGTGGAGTCTAGAACAAAGAGAGAGCTAACGACGGTTTTAAAAATAATAAGTGCAAAAAAAAAGTGAGTGCAATTTATATATTTTGTGGAATTACACTGTCTTAAAGTGATATATGATGTATGTATTCTATGGTTATTGTTAAATTTAAAATAATATTTGAATCTACAAACAGTGTTATATGTAAAAGAACACAAACACCCCACACAGGTGAATTAACAAAGTAGGGTTAATCCCTCACGGAATTTGATTGGTTTTAAAGAAAATGGGAGGGATTGACAGGGTATAAATCCCGCAGAGTACATGCTGTTCACAGATACACCTATGACTAAGCGCCGGAGGGTGCGAAACGCGTAAGGTGGGCCTGGTGGGGTTGTTTGTAATTGATTTTTTTTTTTTTCAACAATATTTTTATTGTTTCACAAACAAATGCCAAATGTACATCACAACAGTGTGGCAGGTCATCAAAAATAATGTAAACAGTCATGGGCGGTTACAAGTAAAATATCAGTGCACATTGACATCAACTTTGGTTACACAATAATAAAACAGTAAAATCAAAGAGCCACCTAGTCAGGAAATTGCATGGAAAAGACTGGGAAATAGCAAAATAAGTCATCGGAACATTAATACATCACAAAAATACGTTTGTAATTGATTTTTAATGCTAATTTAATAAAACAATATTTTTATGAAAACAAAAGCCTTGGGACAGCTATCTTTGGATAAAGGACTTTTTTATATGTGATCGCCTGAGAACTGGGTCGAGTCCCTTAGGCATAATCAAATGTAAATCAGATGTGGACTCCCAATTGATGTATAATACTCCTAGTATGTGCCTATTTCCCTGATAGAATTCTGCTCCCTCGTAGTCTAATCACGCCCCTACTCGTGCCTGTCCTCGTATGCGTACACTCATTCACACGAGTGCACACACGTTGGCTTTCGTGATGGGGGTGACTTTGCAATGGACTGCTCTGTCACTCCATCTCTATTCATTAGATCTGCCTGCATGTGCTCACACACAGTGAGCGGGAGCAGAGGTCAGCCCAAATACGCAAAAAGGAGGCATCTTCAGGCCGACCTCCGCTGTGTGAGAGATCATGCAGGCAGAAGCAGCTCAGATGAATGGAGTAAGGGCATGCAGCAAAATACACAGCCTGTGAGCAGCAGAGCCTACACTCCGTGTGTCCTTGCCCTAAATTAGTTCTAACTTTTGCAGCATTATCACCATGGAAGGGGGAGTTTCTCTGCCAGCAACACTGGAGTTTGAGTGGGTCAGAGTGCAGAGCTGTTACAATCAATAGTCTGAATTAACCTTCAGTCTAAGGGCTCTTACACATGAGCGTTCTGACCTGCGCTCCCCTGCGTTCCGTTTTTTGGCGTTCAGCCGCAGGGGAGCGCAGAAATAGACGCAAGTCATTATTTGAAATGGGACTGTACTCACTCAGGCGCGTGTAGGCGCCAAACGCAGGTTCAGACAAAACATGCTGCATTTTTCCTGCGTTCGGCGCCTACACGCGCCTGAGTGAGTACAGTCCCATTTCAAATAATGACTTGCGTCTATTTCTGCGCTCCCCTGCCACTGCGCATGCGCCGAATGTCACGAAGTGAAATCGGAAAAGTTCGTGACATTCGGCGCATGCGCAGTAGAGCCGTACCGGTACCTGTTCCTACTGCGCATGCGCCAGAAAACGCCGATCAGAGCAGGAAGAAGACGCGCTTGGGAGAAGATGGCGACTGCGTACTCCGTGGACAGGACCTGCGCAGAGGGGTGAGTAAAAAGTTAGGGGCATTTGCCCAGGGGGACAGGTAGGCCAGGGGGGAGGAGGGAGGGGGGGCAGCACAGGGGAGGGGGGGAGGGGTTTAGCGCCCTGGGGGTTTCCTTCTCCTTTAAGTACCATACGCGTGTCTATTCACTTATTCTGCAGTCACCCAGTTTGACAGTTAAACTGGTTGCTAGGGTCTCCCTCTGTCTAACAACCAGTTAGGGGTTCAAGTGGCAGATTGGAAGATACATAGGAAAGCATTTGAATAAAATCATAAGAGCTGCCATTCTTAATAGCAATGCAGAACTAGTTTCAGAGAGAATATCTGGATTTAACAAGCAATACACTTTCTTTTAAACATCTCAGATAAGACACTTCCCTTTTTGTTGGAGCACAAAAATAACTTAAAAAACAGGGGGTTATTTACTAAAACTTGAATTTATCTTTTTTTATTGAAGTCGACCTTACTACCATCCACAAATTTTACTCATTTATCAATTCTCGAAAAAGACGGATCGAAAAAACATCAAGAGTCAGAGCAACATAATTGAGAGTCAAATTCGAGTTTTCCTCTTTAAAAACCATAAAAAAATCTAGGTTTACTAAATAGGCCCCTTAGGCTCATATTTATTACAATAAAATATGTGTAAAACACACAACACTTTTCCATGGAGGATGCTAAATAGTTACTTCAGTAATATTAATTGTATTTTTCAGCAGTTCTACATGCTCAGTTTTGCAATGTAAGGTGCTAAATTTCCCACTAGATGCACTGATTTTGCACTGTGAGCAATTGGATTCCAAGCTGTGATGCTGAATTTGCCTTTTGCTTCCGCACACTCCCAGGCAAATCACCTCTATAAATATCTTGCACTGAAGGATACCATGTCAGGCAGCAGTATTAGCAAGGTCAGATTGTCAAAGGGCTGCCATTATTTAAAATACGTAGTTATAGTCAGACTTAGAGACTTAGTTATGATTACAGTACGATTAAATAGCCATTGTGTATCAGTTATGTACATCTGATTAAATATCACATGGGTTCAACAGTATAAATTATTACATAAACAGCCAGTAAGACCATGTAGGCAAATATCCCATGTAACCATTTATTTAGCATATGGCCCTCACACAGATATTTATAATTTACACAGTCATAAAGTTAGTGTCTTTTTATGACATCAGATCCTGTCTGTAGTGACTGACTCATCTACAAGAAAGAAACTATAGGCGTCATTTACTCACCAAGGCACAGTGTGCAAAATATTGTCCTGCACAGTTCCTATTGGGAGACCCATACCCAACCTGGAGCTGCCAACTCCCTGCACCATTTCCCAGACCAGCTACCTGACCCCACCTGGAAGGGGTTAATTTTTTCTGTGGTTTAACTGCGCTTTCTCGCATAGTGCCATGGGTATTGCTTATGGTCTAGAGCATGTTGCATTATCAGTAGTATTTTGTAGGCAGTAGCAGTTGTAGTAGCAGCAACAGCAGTAGTAGTAAACCCCGTTTACTAATCACTCAGCCTTCATTACACACACACACCACATAATTGTTTATCAATTGATAATTACCTGCATTAACCCTTTAAGTGCCAGCATAATTTCACATTTTGGTTACGCGAAATGCCAGCCGTTTTTGAAACATTTTGTGCTCTCTCACTTTAGGGGCATTTTCTGAGGGGAAACCTATAGTTTACCTTGGAAAACTATACATTGTTTTTTTCGGTAGAAACTGAGCTTTCTAAATCTGCCTGAGTTTTCATGTATTTCCACCTGTGCAAAAAAATTTATAGTGCTAAATACCAAAAAAAAATGAAAAATTACCATTTTTTATCGTATATCAATTTATACCAGAAAAATATTTCATTTTACGGATGAAAATCCAACTGATTTGTAAAGCCTTATGTCTCTCGAACGTGCCAATACCAGATATGTATAGTTTTAGGGAGATTTAGGATTTCTGTACAGCAAAAACTCCCGGCAGTATATTACTGAATTTTGAAAGCACTAAGGCAGAAAACGGCATGCTTTAGATTCCAAGGCAAAAAATCCTGAAACCGTAGGTTTACCCCAGAAAACCATACATTTTTGAAAAGTACACATTCTGCCGATTACAAAATAGGTAACTATGTCTCTCTACTCCCAACTACCAAACATAAAAGCTTGTCTGAACATAGCGGTTTTTCAAAAAAAAATTCAAAATTCTGAAAAATCATTTCATAGGTTTTATTTTGCTGCTCCGCATATCCCAAACTATATTAGGTACCAAGAAAAAGCACCTGAAATATGATTGCCAGGGTTCCTCCGAACAGTTTGGTGGTCATTGTTCATAAGTTTACCAAAGTATCTGGCATTTATAGGCCCCAAAATGAAGTTAGCGCATACAAACAGTCCCGTAGGTAACTTCATCTAATGAAAAATCAACACATTGACTGCATTTTTGTGGGGTAAAAACACAGAAATATATGTTTACCCCCCAAAACCATACATTTTTGGAAAGTACACATTCTACAGAATCTAAAATGGGTACCCATGCCTTTCTGCTCCAAACTACTGAGTCGCAAGGCTTTCCCAAAGTTGTCGGTTTTGGTGAAATATCTGAAAATTGCCTCAAAGCTTCAACTTTCCAGCATCATATCACCCATGTATCATTATGTACTAAGAAAAAGCACCCTAAATATGATTGCCAGGGTTCCTCCAAACAGTTTGGTGGCCATTGTTCATAGGTTTACCAAAGTATCTGGCATTTAGAGGCCCCAAAATGAAGTTAGTGCATACAAACAGTCCCGTGGGTAACTTCAGCTAATGAAAAATCAACACATTGACTGCATTTTTGTGGGGTTAAAACACAGAAATATATGTTTACCCCCCAAACCCATACATTTTTGGAAAGTACACATTCTACAGAATCTAAAATGGGTACCCATGCCTTATTGCTCCAAACTACTGAGTCGCAAGGCTTTCACAAAATTGACGTTTTTTGTGAAATATCTGAAAATTGCCTCAATGCTTCAACTTTCCAGCATCATATCACCCATGTATCATTACGTATCACAAAAAAACACCCAAATTGTGATTGCCAGGGGTCCTCCAAGCAGTTTGGTGCCCACTGTGCATAGGTTTACCAAAGTATCTGGCATTTAGAGGCCCCAAAATGAAGTTAGCGCATACAAATTGTCCTGTGGGTAACTTCAGCTAATGAAAAATCAACACATTGACTGCATTTTTGTGGGGTAAAAACACAGAAATATATGTTTACCCCCCAACCCCATATATTTTTGAAAAGTACACATTCTACAGAATCTAAAATGGGTACCCATGCCTTTCTGCTCCAAACTACTGAGTCGCAAGGCTTTGCCAAATTTGGCGGTTTTGGTGAAATATCTGAAAATTGCCTCAAAGCTTCAACTTTCCAGCATCGTATTGTCCATGTATCATTACCAGCATAAAGCATCCTAAATATAAACATAGGGGTCTACTAAACAGTTTGATGCCCAATGTGCATAGATATACCAAACTATGTGGCGCACAGAGACCCCCAAATGACAATATGTATAGACATTTTCACGGCTGACGCGCTGGCTGCTGCAATATAACCACCTGGTGTGTGTATTATGCGACATTAGACCACCTAACAGTACAGAGACCCCAGAAAACCATATATTTTCAGAAAGTACACATTCTGACGAATCCAATATGGGTAAATAAGTGTTTCTACTGCAAACTGCCAAACTGCAAAGCAATGCTGAACATAACGGTTTTTATCAAATTTCTGAAAATTGTCACAAAGCTTAAATTTTACCCCATTATATGCCCCACATTTCGTAACTTATCAGCATAAAACATCCTAAATATGAACGCTAGGGGTCTACTGAACACTTTGATGGCCAGTATGCATAGATATACCAAACTATGTGGCGCACAGAGACCCCCAAATGACAATAGTGTATATACATTTTCACAGCTGACGCGCTGGCTGCTGCAATATAAGCACCTGGTGTGTGTATTATGTGACATTAGACCCCCCTAACAGTACAGAGACCCCAGAAAACCATATATTTTCAGAAAGTACACATTCTGACGAATCCAATATGGGTAAATATGTGTTTCTACTGCAAAATGCCAAACTGCAAAGCAATGCTGAACATAACGGTTTTTATCAAATTTCTGAAAATCGTCAGAAAGATTGAATTTTACCCCATTATATGCCCCACATTTCGTAACGTATCAGCATAAAACATCCTAAATATGAACGCCAGGGGTCTACTGAACACTTTGATGCCCAATATGCATAGATATACCAAACTATGTGGCGCACAGAGACCCCCAAATGGATATATAGTAGATAAAATTTACAAGGCAAAACAAAATAAGGCAGTAAAGAGTGAAATGCAAAAAAATCCAATAAAACCACAAAAATCAATGTTTTTTTTCCAGACTAGTGTTATCGGCCGTCAGAATCACAGTTTGAATATTTTAGCTGGGCCAAACAGGTTATACGGCTAGAAACAAGTGAACACAATATATGCAGAGCTGAAAATGCAATAAAATGGCTAAAAATTCAATAAAATGGCTAAAAATGCACCAAAATACCCAAAATTGCAATATAATCACCGAAATAACATACAAAAGGTATTGCACAGTACGGTTAGCGAATATGCTATTCGTAATGGCAATAAAACATTTTTTTCAGCCAAAAAAAGAGACGATGCGATAAGAAAAAAAAAAGCCACAATGCCATGTATGTGCGTGTGCGTATGTACAATTGGTAAATTACATGTTATGTGCGCGTGTGTGCGTGTGCACGTGTGTGTAAGTGCAGTGAGTGTAAGTGACCCCCCCAATCCCCAAAAATGTATGTGTAAGTGTGTGTAAGTGTAAATCTAAGTGTGTATTACTGTAATAAGTGTGTGTTGGTGTGTTTGTGTGTGTAATTGTTGCACTAACCTGAAAAAGTCGCTGGAGACTGTTGCAGACGATCAGGAAGAGCCCCTGGAAGAGATCTGCGATGTGGTTCCTGTCCCTGTGCTGTGGGGGCGGAGATCGACGACGCAGTGCAGGCTGCAGCAGCAGGACACGTAAGTAACACGTGCCTGCTGCTGCTTTTGGGCCCCTGGGCGATCGCGCCCCAGGGGCCACTCGATCCCCTGCTCTGCTCGTTGCCTAGGGGCAGGGGATCGAAGCGGAACGGAGCGAGCGGCTCTAACAACCGCTCCTCCGCTCCAGAACCCGGAAGTGTTGCAGAACGTAGAATCTACGTTCTGTGGCATTTCAAGTTACTTTCCCACAGAACGTAGATTCTACGTTCTGTGGCACTTAAAGGGTTAAAGGGGTTGTTCACCTTCCAAACACTTTTTTCAATTCAGTTGTTTTCAAATTGTTCCCCAGAAATAGAGACTTTTTTCATTCAGTTTCCATTATTTATTTTATACCGTTTTCCCAAAATCTAAGTTTAAACTTGAATGTTCGTGTCTCTGGTGTTTGAGTCTGGCAGCTCAGTAATTCAAACGCAGACTCTAAATTGTTACAATTTTGCAACATTAGTTGATACATTTCTCAGCAGCATCTCTGGAGTATTAAAAAAGTAGAGGTGGCTAAGTGTGGGTTAATTGTAGGCTCAATTCTCTAGTACACACCCCTGCCACAGGTGTAATCGCAATATGCATTAGAAAAACAGGAACTGTGAATGAGCCAATGAAGCAGTTCTAGCTGCAAAAAGTGTTGGAATAAACACTTTTTGCAGCTAGAACTGCTTCATTGGCTCATTCACAGTTCCTGTTTTTCTAATGCATATCTCTGGAGTATTAGTAACTATTGTATCAATTCTAACAGCTGCCTGTAATGAAACCCAGGGACAAAGATAAGAAATGTATCAACTAAATGTATCAATTTAGAACAGTTTACAGGGTCGGCTACCCCCCCCCCCCCAGAGCTGCTTCAGAAGGTAAAAAATGACACTCGACACTTCAATATTAGAAAAATGGTCACACATAGCAAATAGAAAGTCATTAGAAAAAGTTGTTATTTCTGGTGCTCTATCGGAAAACAACTAGTTGCTTGAAGGTGGTTGCTTTAAGGGCAGGACCGCACAGAAACGATTCCGGCGCAATCTGACGCGCTGCGCAAAAACGCAGGCGTCACATCCGATATGATGGAAATAAGGTAAGTAATGCTATTGTCAGCTCGTGTCGCATTGTTGATGCCACACGACTGTCGGATGCAGACGCAGCGTGCAGCGTCTGCATCCGACAGTTGTGTCACGTCACATCTACTCTGCGACACGATCCAACAATAGAATTACTTACCTTATTTCCGTCGCATCCGACGTTACGCCTGCTCTTTTGCACAGCGCGTTGGATCGCGCTGGAATCGTCCGTGGAGTCCTGCCCTAAATACAATTCAATGGAGGAAAGATTGCTATTGTTATGTTGTATATCTTCTCTCTGAATTCCTGGTGCTCTGCTATCCATCCTTCAGTCTCACATTTAAACTAATTCTTGGTCATTAGCTCAATAAGCCAAACTGAGAGCTCTGCAACAGGGCAGGAACTAGGGGTAGGCAGAAGAGGCACATGCCTAGGGGGCAAAGCTGTGAGGATGCCAGGCACATACCTACTCTGTCGTCTACTCCTAGTATGTGCCTATTTCCCTGATAGAATTCTGCTCCCACGTAGTCTAATCACGCCCCTACTCGTGCCTGTCCTCGTATGCGTGCACTCATTCACACGAGCGCACACACGCTGGCTTAAGTGATGGGGGTGACTTTGCAATGGACTGCTCTGTCGCTCCATCTCTATTCATTAGATCTGCCTGCATGTGCTCACACACAGTGAGCGGGAGCAGAGGTCAGCCCAAATACGCAACAAGGAGGCATCTTTAGGCCGACCTCCGCTGTGTGAGAGATCATGCAGGCAGAAGCAGCTCAGATGAATGGAGTAAGGGCATGCAGCAAAATAAACAGCCTGTGAGCAGCAGAGCCTACACTCTGTGTGTCCTTGCACTAAATTAGTTCTAACTTTTGCAGCATTATCACCATGGAAGGGGGAGTTTCTCTGCCAGCAACACTGGAGTTTGAGTGGGTCAGAGTGCAGAGCTGTTACAATCAATAGTCTGAATTAACCTTCAGTCTAAGTAACTAGCAAATATGGATGGGATTTTGTTTTACTCATTTACTTCAACGGGTGAAGTGAGCAAAATGCAATTTTGAGTACAATTGCATTACCTCCCAACATTTTGGAAACAGAAAGAGGGTCAAAAAGGCGAATGAAGGTGAATTGCCCTTTAAACTGAGTCTTAGTTCTTATCTTATCTAAAACAGTTACAAAACGGTTACAAAAGTATCTATTCTGAGCTCTCTGCCAAGATCCAATTAAAGGACCAGTAACATTAAAAAAACAATTAAATTCGTTAGTATAAATTGAAAAAAAACACCAAGACAAATTAAACTTTAAATTCGCAAAGCCTTTATTAAGAATTAATTCGATTTCTGGATTGCTTGATTTCTCCTCCCTGGCTATCTCCTATAAGGAAAGCAGGTAGGAGAAATCGAGTGCCGCACGATGGATCACCAGATCACCTTTTCTAAAGAGGAGCGCAATCAGAGTTTCAGTAAGCTATTTCTTAAAGACTTTTTGAAGTTTAATTTGTCTTGGTGGTTTTTTTTTTAAATGTATACTAACAATTTTTTTTTAAAAAAACAAATGTTGACATGTGAGTGATGGGCATGTGCTTTTCTTAAGCCACAACTGCGGTGTAGTCAATTGCCGGAAAGCAGGATTTACAGAAGGCAGGAAGGGCTGAGCAGTAGCAAACACAACTATACACAAGTGGGAAGAGCACATTTTGATACAAGTAACTTTAATGAAAGCCGTTTTATGTGCAACTGAGTGTGGGGAGAAAAGAGCAATTTCCCACTGCATTTGCAGTCAGAAACGCGCCCTAATGCTCATTAGTTCATTAGAATGTATTTCATGGTGGTGCAATAGTATAGTAATGCTTAGCAAGTATTTGCAGAGGACTTCACACTGGAGGCAGGAGGGTGTGTGTCACCAGTATTTCATTCCACTTGGGCCTCGTACCAGGGCCAGAACTAGGGGAAGGCACCACAGGCAAGTGACAAGGGCGCAAAGCTTGGGGGCGCCAGTGCACGATTACGCACGCGCGTCCTCAGTTGCGCACGGTTACGCACACACGCCCTCGATTGCGCACGGTTACGCACGCGCATCCTTGATTACGCATGGTTACGCACGCGCGTCCTTGATTACGCACGCGCGTCCTTGGTTACGCACACGCGTCCTCGATTACGCATGGTTACGCACGCACGTCTTTAATTACGCACGCGCGTCCTCAATTACGCACAGTGACGCACACGCGCCCTCGATTACGCGCACCATTGCTCACAGCTGCAGCAGGGTCCCGAAGTGGCCCCCGGCCAGCTGGGTTACCTGGGGCAACTGACAGGCCGAGCACTGCCTCGTAGAACGATATTTTCTTTGTCATCTTATTTAAATGAGGCTTCCTTTCAGTAAACACAGGTAGAAGTAAATTCAGTTTAGAATGGAACGTACAAGGAAAACGAGGCAAAATACGCAAGCAGTCGATCTGCATTCCTTACCCTACTTCAAGTACCATACGCGTGTCTATTCACTTATTCTGCAGTCACCCAGTTTGACATTTAAACTGGTTGCTAGGATCTCCCTCTAACAACCAGTTACGGGTTCAAGTGGCAGATTGGAAGATACATAGGAAAGCATTTGATTAAAAAGAAACAGGCTGCCATTATTAATAGCAATGCAGAACTAGTTTCAGAGAGAATATCTGCATTTAACAAGCAATACACTTTCTTTTAAACATCTCAGATAAGACACTTCCCTTTTTGTTGGAGCACAAAAATAACTTAAAAAAACGGGGTTATTTACTAAAACTTGAATTCATTTTTTTTTATTGAAGTCGACCTTACTCCCATCCACAAATTTTACTCATTTATCAATTCTCGAAAAAGTCGGATCGAAAAACCATCAAGAGTCAGAGCAACATAATTGAGAGTCAAATTCGAGTTTTCCTCTTTAAAAACCATAAAAAAATCTAGGTTTACTAAATAGGCCCCTTAGGCTCCTATTTATTACAATAAAATATGTGTAAAACACACAACACTTTTCCATGGAGGATGCTAAATAGTTACTTCAGTAATATTAATTGTATTTTTCAGCAGTTCTACATGCTCAGTTTTGCAATGTAAGGTGCTAAATTTCCCACTAGATGCACTGATTTTGCACCGTGAGCAATTGGATTCCAAGCTGTGATGCTGAATTTGCCTTTTGCTTCCGCACACTCCCAGGCAAATCACCTCTATAAATATCTTGCACTGAAGGATACCATGTCAGGCAGCAGTATTAGCAAGGTCAGATTGTCAAAGGGCTGCCATTATTTAAAATACGTAGTTATAGTCAGACTTAGAGACTTAGTTATGATTACAGTACGATTAAATAGCCATTGTGTATCAGTTATGTACATCTGATTAAATATCACATGGGTTCAACAGTATAAATTATTACATAAACAGCCAATAAGACCATGTAGGCAAATATCCCATGTAACCATTTATTTAGCATATGGCCCTCACACAGATATTTATAATTTACACAGTCATAAAGTTAGTGTCTTTTTATGACATCAGATCCTGTCTGTAGTGACTGACTCATCTACAAGAAAGAAACTATAGGCGTCATTTACTCACCAAGGCACAGTGTGCAAAATATTGTCCTGCACAGTTCCTATTGGGAGACCCATACCCAACCTGGAGCTGCCAACTCCCTGCACCATTTCCCAGACCAGCTACCTGACCCCACCTGGAAGGGGTTAATTTTTTCTGTGGTTTAACTGCGCTTTTTCGCATAGTGCCATGGGTATTGCTTATGGTCTAGAGCATGTTGCATTATCAGTAGTATTTTGTAGGCAGTAGCAGTAGTAGCAGCAACAGCAGTAGTAGTAAACCCCGTTTACTAATCACTCAGCCTTCATTACACACACACCAGATAATTGTTTATCAAATGATAATTACCTGCATTAAAGGGGTTGTTCACCTTCCAAACACTTTTTTCAATTTAGTTGTTTTCAAATTGTTCCCCAGAAATAGAGACTTTTTTCAATTAATTTCCATTATTTATTTTTTACCGTTTTTCCAAAATCTAAGTTTAAAGTTGAATGTTCGTGTCTCTGGTGTTTGAGTCTGGCAGCTCAGTTATTCAGGTGCAGACTCTAAACTGTTACAATATTGCAACATTAGTTGATACATTTCTCAGCAGCATCTCTGGAGTATTAGTAACTATTGTATCAATTCTAACAGCTGCCTGTAATGAAACCCAGGGACAAAGATAAGAAATGTATCAACTAAATGTATCAATTTAGAACAGTTTACTTCAGAAGGTAAAAAATGACACTTGACACTTCAATATTAGAAAAACGGTCACACATAGCAAATAGTAAGTCATTAGAAAAAGTCGTTATTTCTGGTGATCTATCGGAAAACAACTAGTTGCTTGAAGGTGAACCACCCCTTTAAAATTGTTGATGAGGCCATATCAGTACAAATCCGGTTGAGCTGTCAAAAGCGGGACTGTCCAGCTCAAAACGGGACAGTTGGGAGGAATGCAACTGCCATGTTTATTTCACGTCATTTTGGACGCAATGCGACATTGAATCTGATGCAATTGCACTTGCTGTGCCGAACCGATTTGCCAAAAGTAATTAAATTGCACATACAATCGATGTAGTTGCCCTGGATGTTTTCAGAATCTATCTGGCACCATTTCTAGTGTTCGACGTGTGAGTGATGGGCATGCGCTTTTCTTTAGCCACAACTGCGGTGTAGTCATTGGCCGGAAAGCAGGATTTACAGAAGGCAGGAAGGGCTGAGCAGTAGCAAACACAACTATACACAAGTGGGAAGAGCACATTTTGATGCAAGTAACTTTAATGAAAGCCGTTTTATGTGCAACTGACTGTGGGGAGAAAAGAGCAATTTCCCATTGCATTTGCAGTCAGAAACGCGCCCTAATGCTCATTAGTTCATTAGAATGTATTTCATGGTGGTGCAATAGTATAGTAATGCTTAGCAAGTATTTGCAGAGGACTTCAGATTGGAGGCAGGAGGGTGTGTGTCACCAGTATTTCATTCCACTTGGGCCTCGTACCAGGGCCAGAACTAGGGGAAGGCACCACAGGCAAGTGACAAGGGCGCAAAGCTTGGGGGGGGCCAGTGCACGGTTACGCACACGCGCCCTCGATTGCGCACGGTTACGCACGCGCGTCCTTGATTACGCACGGTTACGCACGCGCGTCCTTGATTACGCACGCGCGTCCTTGGTTAAGCACGGTTACGCACACGCGTCCTCGGTTACGCACGGTTACGCTCGCGCGTCCTTGATTATGCGCGGTTACGCACATGCGCCCTCGATTACGCGCTCCATTGCGCACAACTGCAGCAGGGTCCCGAAGTGGCCCCCAGCCAACTGGGTTACCTGAGGCAACTGACAGGCCGAGCACTGCCTCGGAGAACGATATTTCCTTTGTCATCTTATTTAAATGAGGCTTCTTTTCAGTAAACACAGGTAGAAGTAAATTCAGTTTAGAATGGAACGTACAAGGAAAACGAGGCAATATATGCAAGCAATCGATCTGCATTCCTTACCCTACTTCAAGTACCATACGCGTGTCTATTCACTTTTTCTGCAGTCACCCAGTTTGACACTTAAACTGGTTGCTAGGATCTCCCTCTGTCTAACAACCAGCTACGGGTTCACATGGCAGATTGGAAGATACATAGGAAAGCATTTGAATAAAATCATAAGGTGCTAAATTTCCTGATTTTGCACCGTGAGCAATTGGATTCCAAGCTGTGATGCTGAATTTGCCTTTTGCTTCCGCACACTCCCAGGCAAATCACCTCTATAAATATCTTGCACTGAAGGATACCATGTCAGGCAGCAGTATTAGCAAGGTCAGATTGTCAAAGGGCTGCCATTATTTAAAATACGTAGTTATAGTCAGACTTAGAGACTTAGTTATGATTACTGTACGATTAAATAGCCATTGTGTATCAGTTCTGTACATCTGATTAAATATCACATGGGTTCAACAGTATAAATTATTACATAAACAGCCAGTAAGACCATGTAGGCAAATATCCCATGTAACCATTTATTTAGCATATGGCCCTCACACAGATATTTATAATTTACACAGTCATAAAGTTAGTGTCTTTTTATGACATCAGATCCTGTCTGTAGTGACTGACTCATCTACAAGAAAGAAACTATAGGCGTCATTTACTCACCAAGGCACAGTGTGCAAAATATTGTCCTGCTCAGTTCCTATTGGGAGACCCATACCCAACCTGGAGCTGCCAACTCACTGCACCATTTCCCAGACCAGCTACCTGACCCCACCTGGAAGGGGTTAATTTTTTCTGTGGTTTAACTGCGCTTTCTCGCATAGTGCCATGGGTATTGCTTATGGTCTAGAGCATGTTGCATTATCAGTAGTATTTTGTAGGCAGTAGCAGTAGTAGCAGCAACAGCAGTAGTAGTAAACCCCGTTTACTAATCACTCAGCCTTCATTACACACACACCAGATAATTGTTTATCAAATGATAATTACCTGCATTAAAGGGGTTGTTCACATTCCAAACACTTTTTTTTTCTTTTTTTAGTGGTTTTCAAATTGTTCCCCAGAAATAGAGACTTTTTTCAATTACTTTCAATTATTTATTTTTTACCGTTTTTCCAAAATCTAAGTTTAAAGTTGAATGTTCGTGTCTCTGGTGTTTGAGTCTGGCAGCTCAGTAATTCAGGCGCAGACTCTGAACTGTTACAATTTTGCAACATTTAGTTGATACATTTCTTAGCAGCATTTCTGGAGTATTAGCAACTATTGTATCAATTCTAACAGCTGCCTGTAATAAAACCCAGGGACAAAGATAAGAAATGTATCAACTAAATGTATCAATTTAGAACAGTTTACAGGGACGGCGACCCCCCTCCCAGAGCTGCTTCAGAAGGTAAAAAATGACACTTGACACTTCAATATTAGAAAAACGGTCACACATAGCAAATAGAAAGTCATTGGAACAAGTCATTATTTCTGGTGATCTATCTAAAAATAACTAGTTGCTTGAAGGCGAACCACCCCTTTAAGGGCAGGACTCAACAGATGATTCCTGCGCGATCTGACGCGCTGCGCAAAAGAGCAGGCGTCACGTCGGATATGACGGAAATAAGGTAAGTAATGCTATTGTGAGATCGTGTCGCATTGTTGATGCGACGCGACACGACTGTTGGATGCAGATGCAGCATGCAGCGTCTGCATCCGACAGTCGTGTCACGTCACATCAACTCTACGACACGATCCGACAATAGAAATCGTTGGTATACATTGAAAAAAACACCAAGACAAATTAAACTTTAAAATCGCAAAGCCTTTATTAAGAAATAACTCGATTTCTGGGTTGCTCGATTTCTCCTCCCTGGCTATCTCCTATAAGGAAAGCAGGTAGGAGAAATCGAGTGCCGCACGATGGATCACCAGATCACCTTTTCTAAAGAGGAGCGCAATCAGAGTTTCAGTAAGCTATTTCTTAAAGACTTTTTAAAGTTTAATTTGTCTTGGTGGTTTTTTTTCAATGTATACTAACGATTTTTTTTTTTTTTTAAATGTTGATGAGGACATATCAGTACAAATCCGGTTGAGCTGTCAAAAGCGGGACTGTCCAGCTCAAAAAGGGACAGTTGGGAGGAATGCAACTGCCATGTTTGTTTCACGTCATTTTGGGCGCAATGGGGCATTGAATCTGATGCAATTGCACTTGCTGTGCCAAACCGTTTTGCCGAAAAGTAATTAAATTGCACATACAATCGATGTAGTTGCCCTGGATGTTTTCAGAATCTATCTGGCACCATTTCTAGTGTTCGACATGTGAGTGATGGGCATGTGCTTTTCTTTAGCCACAACTGCAGTGTAGTCAATGGCCGGAAAGCAGGATTTACAGAAGGCAGGAAGGGCTGAGCAGTAGCAAACACAACTATACACAAGTGGGAAGAGCACATTTTGATGCAAGTAACTTTAATGAAAGCCGTTTTATGTGCAACTGACTGTGGGGAGAAAAGAGCAATTTCCCACTGCATTTGCAGTCAGAAACGCGCCCTAATGCTCATTAGTTCATTAGAATGTATTTCATGGTGGTGCAATAGTATAGTAATGCTTAGCAAGTATTTGCAGAGGACTTCACACTGGAGGCAGGAGGGTGTGTGTCACCAGTATTTCATTCCACTTGGGCCTCGTACCAGGGCCAGAACTAGGGGAAGGCACCACAGGCAAGTGACAAGGGCGCAAAGCTTGGGGGGCGCCAGTGCACGGTTACGTACGTGCGTCCTCAGTTGCGCACGGTTACGCACACGCGCGTCCTTGATTACGCACGTGCGTCCTTGGTTACGCATGGTTACGCACACGCGTCCTCGATTACGCACGGTTACGCACGCGCGTCCTTGATTACGCGCAGTTACACACACGCGCCCACCATTGCGCACAGCTGCAGCAGGGTCCAGAAGTGGCCCCTGGCCAGCTGGGTTACCTGGGGCAACTGACAGGCCGAGCACTGCCTCGTAGAACGATATTTCCTTTGTCATCTTATTTAAATGAGGCTTCCTTTCAGTAAACACAGGTAGAAGTAAATTCAGTTTAGAATGGAACGTACAAGAGGCAATATACGATTTCTGAATTCCTTACCCTTCTTCAAGTATCATATGCGTGTCTATTCACTTATTCTGCAGTCACCCAGTTTGACATTTAAACTGGTTGCTAGGGTCTCCCTCTGCCTAACAACCAGCTAGGGGTTCAAGTGGCAGATTGGAAGATACATAGGAAAGCATTTGAATAAAATCATGAGGTGCTAAATTTCCCACTAGATGCACTGATTTTGCACCGTGAGCAATTGGATTCCAAGCTGTGATGCTGAATTCGCCTTTTGGTTCCGCACACTCCCAGGCAAATCACCTCTATAAATATCTTGCACTGAAGGATACCATGTCAGGCAGCAGTATTAGCAAGGTCAGATTGTCAAAGGGCTGCCATTATTTAAAATACGTAGTTATAGTCAGACTTAGAGACTTACAGTAGTTATGATTACTGTACGATTAAATAGCCATTGTGTATCAGTTATGCACATCTGATTAAATATCACATGGGTTCAACAGTATAAATTATTACATAAACAGCCAATAAAACCATGTAGGCAAATATCCCATGTAACCATTTATTTAGCATATGGCCCTCACACAGATATTTATAATTTACACAGTCATAAAGTTAGTGTCTTTTTTGACATCAGATCCTGTCTGTAGTGACTGACTCATCTACAAGAAAGAAACTATAGGCGTCATTTACTCACCAAGGCACAGTGTACAAAATATTGTCCTGCACAGTTCCTATTGGGAGACCCATACCCAACCTGGAGCTGCCAACTCACTGCACCATTTCCCAGACCAGCTATCTGACCCCACCTGGAAGGGGTTAATTTTTTCTGTGGTTTAACTGCGCTTTTTCGCATAGTGCCATGGGTATTGCTTATGGACTCTAGAGAGCATGTTGCATTATCAGTAGTATTTTGTAGGCAGTAGCAGTAGTAGCAGCAACAGCAGTAGTAGTAAACCCCGTTTACTAATCACTCAGCCTTCATTACACACACACCACATAATTGTTTATCAAATGATAATTACCTGCATTAAAGGGGTTGTTCACCTTCCAGACACTTTTTTCAATTTAGTGGTTTTCAAATTGTTCCCCAGAAATAGTCTGGCAGCTCAGTAATTCAGGCGCAGACTCTAAACTGTTACAATTTTGCAACATTAGTTGATACATTTCTCAGCAGCATCTCTGGAGTATTAGAAACTATTGTATCAATTCTAACAGCTGCCTGTAATGAAACCCAGGGACAAAGATAAGAAATGTATCAACTAAATGTATCAATTTAGAACAGTTTACAGGGTCGGCTACCCCCCCCCCCTCCCAGAGCTGCTTCAGAAGGTAAAATATGACACTTGACACTTCAATATTAGAAAAACGGTCACACATAGCAGATAGAAAGTCATTGGAAAAAGTCTTTATTTCTGTTGATCTATCGGAAAACAACTAGTTGCTTGAAGGTGAACCACCCGTTTAAGGGCAGGACTCCACAGACGATTACAGCGCGATCTGACGCGCTGCGCAAAAGAGCAGGCGTCACGTTGGATATGATGGAAATAAGGTAAGTAATGCTATTGCGAGATCGTGTCGCAATGTTGATGCGACGCGACACGACTGTTGGATGCAGGTGCAGCGTGCATCGTCTGCACCCGACAGTCGTGTCACATCAACTCTTCGACACTATCCGACAATAGAATTCGTTAGTATACATTGAAAAAAAACACCAAGACAAATTAAACTTTAAAATCGCAAAGCCTTTATTAAGAAATAACTCGATTTCTGGATTGCTTGATTTCTCCTCCCTGGCTATCTCCTATAAGGAAAGCAGGTAGGAGAAATCGAGTGCCGCACGATGGATCACCAGATCATCTTTTCTAAAGAGGAGCGCAATCAGAGTTTCAATAAGCTATTTCTTAAAGACTTTTTAAAGTTCAATTTGTCTTGGTGGGTTTTTTTTTCAAAGTATACTAACAATTTTTTTAAAAAAAAAAATGTTGATGAGGACATATCAGTACAAATCCGGTCGAGCTGTCAAAAGCGGGACTGTCCAGCTCAAAACGGGACAGTTGGGAGGAATGCAACTGCCATGTTTGTTTCACGTAATTTTGGGCGCAATGCGACATTGAATCTGATGCAATTGCACTTGCTGTGCCGAACCGATTTGCCAAAAGTAATTAAATTGCACATACAATCGATGTAGTTGCCCTGGATGTTTTCAGAATCTATCTGGCACCATTTCTAGTGTTCGACATGTGAGTGATGGGCATGCGCTTTTCTTTAGCCACAACTGCAGTGTAGTCATTGGCCGGAAAGCAGGATTTACAGAAGGCAGGAAGGGCTGAGCAGTAGCAAACACAACTATACACAAGTGGGAAGAGCACATTTTGATGCAAGTAACTTTAATGAAAGCCGTTTTATGTGCAACTGACTGTGGGGAGAAAAGAGCAATTTCCCACTGCATTTGCAGTCAGAAACGCGCCCTAATGCTCATTAGTTCATTAGAATGTATTTCATGGTGGTGCAATAGTATAGTAATGCTTAGCAAGTATTTGCAGAGGACTTCAGATTGGAGGCAGGAGGGTGTGTGTCACCAGTATTTCATTCCACTTGGGCCTCGTACCAGGGCCAGAACTAGGGGAAGGCACCACAGGCAAGTGACAAGGGCGCAAAGCTTGGGGGGGGGCCAGTGCACGGTTACGCACACGCGCCCTCGATTGCGCACGGTTACGCACGCGCGTCCTTGATTACGCACGGTTACGCACGCGCGTCCTTGGTTAAGCACGGTTACGCACACGCGTCCTCGGTTACGCACGGTTACGCTCGCGCGTCCTTGATTATGCGCGGTTACGCACATGCGCCCTCGATTACGCGCTCCATTGCGCACAACTGCAGCAGGGTCCCGAAGTGGCCCCCAGCCAACTGGGTTACCTGAGGCAACTGACAGGCCGAGCACTGCCTCGGAGAACGATATTTCCTTTGTCATCTTATTTAAATGAGGCTTCTTTTCAGTAAACACAGGTAGAAGTAAATTCAGTTTAGAATGGAACGTACAAGGAAAACGAGGCAATATATGCAAGCAATCGATCTGCATTCCTTACCCTACTTCAAGTACCATACGCGTGTCTATTCACTTTTTCTGCAGTCACCCAGTTTGACACTTAAACTGGTTGCTAGGATCTCCCTCTGTCTAACAACCAGCTACGGGTTCACATGGCAGATTGGAAGATACATAGGAAAGCATTTGAATAAAATCATAAGGTGCTAAATTTCCTGATTTTGCACCGTGAGCAATTGGATTCCAAGCTGTGATGCTGAATTTGCCTTTTGCTTCCGCACACTCCCAGGCAAATCACCTCTATAAATATCTTGCACTGAAGGATACCATGTCAGGCAGCAGTATTAGCAAGGTCAGATTGTCAAAGGGCTGCCATTATTTAAAATACGTAGTTATAGTCAGACTTAGAGACTTAGTTATGATTACTGTACGATTAAATAGCCATTGTGTATCAGTTCTGTACATCTGATTAAATATCACATGGGTTCAACAGTATAAATTATTACATAAACAGCCAGTAAGACCATGTAGGCAAATATCCCATGTAACCATTTATTTAGCATATGGCCCTCACACAGATATTTATAATTTACACAGTCATAAAGTTAGTGTCTTTTTATGACATCAGATCCTGTCTGTAGTGACTGACTCATCTACAAGAAAGAAACTATAGGCGTCATTTACTCACCAAGGCACAGTGTGCAAAATATTGTCCTGCTCAGTTCCTATTGGGAGACCCATACCCAACCTGGAGCTGCCAACTCACTGCACCATTTCCCAGACCAGCTACCTGACCCCACCTGGAAGGGGTTAATTTTTTCTGTGGTTTAACTGCGCTTTCTCGCATAGTGCCATGGGTATTGCTTATGGTCTAGAGCATGTTGCATTATCAGTAGTATTTTGTAGGCAGTAGCAGTAGTAGCAGCAACAGCAGTAGTAGTAAACCCCGTTTACTAATCACTCAGCCTTCATTACACACACACCAGATAATTGTTTATCAAATGATAATTACCTGCATTAAAGGGGTTGTTCACATTCCAAACACTTTTTTTTTCTTTTTTTAGTGGTTTTCAAATTGTTCCCCAGAAATAGAGACTTTTTTCAATTACTTTCAATTATTTATTTTTTACCGTTTTTCCAAAATCTAAGTTTAAAGTTGAATGTTCGTGTCTCTGGTGTTTGAGTCTGGCAGCTCAGTAATTCAGGCGCAGACTCTGAACTGTTACAATTTTGCAACATTTAGTTGATACATTTCTTAGCAGCATTTCTGGAGTATTAGCAACTATTGTATCAATTCTAACAGCTGCCTGTAATAAAACCCAGGGACAAAGATAAGAAATGTATCAACTAAATGTATCAATTTAGAACAGTTTACAGGGACGGCGACCCCCCTCCCAGAGCTGCTTCAGAAGGTAAAAAATGACACTTGACACTTCAATATTAGAAAAACGGTCACACATAGCAAATAGAAAGTCATTGGAACAAGTCATTATTTCTGGTGATCTATCTAAAAATAACTAGTTGCTTGAAGGCGAACCACCCCTTTAAGGGCAGGACTCAACAGATGATTCCTGCGCGATCTGACGCGCTGCGCAAAAGAGCAGGCGTCACGTCGGATATGACGGAAATAAGGTAAGTAATGCTATTGTGAGATCGTGTCGCATTGTTGATGCGACGCGACACGACTGTTGGATGCAGATGCAGCGTGCAGCGTCTGCATCCGACAGTCGTGTCACGTCACATCAACTCTACGACACGATCCGACAATAGAAATCGTTGGTATACATTGAAAAAAACACCAAGACAAATTAAACTTTAAAATCGCAAAGCCTTTATTAAGAAATAACTCGATTTCTGGGTTGCTCGATTTCTCCTCCCTGGCTATCTCCTATAAGGAAAGCAGGTAGGAGAAATCGAGTGCCGCACGATGGATCACCAGATCACCTTTTCTAAAGAGGAGCGCAATCAGAGTTTCAGTAAGCTATTTCTTAAAGACTTTTTAAAGTTTAATTTGTCTTGGTGGTTTTTTTTTCAATGTATACTAACGATTTTTTTTTTTTTTTAAATGTTGATGAGGACATATCAGTACAAATCCGGTTGAGCTGTCAAAAGCGGGACTGTCCAGCTCAAAAAGGGACAGTTGGGAGGAATGCAACTGCCATGTTTGTTTCACGTCATTTTGGGCGCAATGGGGCATTGAATCTGATGCAATTGCACTTGCTGTGCCAAACCGTTTTGCCGAAAAGTAATTAAATTGCACATACAATCGATGTAGTTGCCCTGGATGTTTTCAGAATCTATCTGGCACCATTTCTAGTGTTCGACATGTGAGTGATGGGCATGTGCTTTTCTTTAGCCACAACTGCAGTGTAGTCAATGGCCGGAAAGCAGGATTTACAGAAGGCAGGAAGGGCTGAGCAGTAGCAAACACAACTATACACAAGTGGGAAGAGCACATTTTGATGCAAGTAACTTTAATGAAAGCCGTTTTATGTGCAACTGACTGTGGGGAGAAAAGAGCAATTTCCCACTGCATTTGCAGTCAGAAACGCGCCCTAATGCTCATTAGTTCATTAGAATGTATTTCATGGTGGTGCAATAGTATAGTAATGCTTAGCAAGTATTTGCAGAGGACTTCACACTGGAGGCAGGAGGGTGTGTGTCACCAGTATTTCATTCCACTTGGGCCTCGTACCAGGGCCAGAACTAGGGGAAGGCACCACAGGCAAGTGACAAGGGCGCAAAGCTTGGGGGGCGCCAGTGCACGGTTACGTACGTGCGTCCTCAGTTGCGCACGGTTACGCACACGCGCGTCCTTGATTACGCACGTGCGTCCTTGGTTACGCATGGTTACGCACACGCGTCCTCGATTACGCACGGTTACGCACGCGCGTCCTTGATTACGCGCAGTTACACACACGCGCCCACCATTGCGCACAGCTGCAGCAGGGTCCAGAAGTGGCCCCTGGCCAGCTGGGTTACCTGGGGCAACTGACAGGCCGAGCACTGCCTCGTAGAACGATATTTCCTTTGTCATCTTATTTAAATGAGGCTTCCTTTCAGTAAACACAGGTAGAAGTAAATTCAGTTTAGAATGGAACGTACAAGAGGCAATATACGATTTCTGAATTCCTTACCCTTCTTCAAGTATCATATGCGTGTCTATTCACTTATTCTGCAGTCACCCAGTTTGACATTTAAACTGGTTGCTAGGGTCTCCCTCTGCCTAACAACCAGCTAGGGGTTCAAGTGGCAGATTGGAAGATACATAGGAAAGCATTTGAATAAAATCATGAGGTGCTAAATTTCCCACTAGATGCACTGATTTTGCACCGTGAGCAATTGGATTCCAAGCTGTGATGCTGAATTCGCCTTTTGGTTCCGCACACTCCCAGGCAAATCACCTCTATAAATATCTTGCACTGAAGGATACCATGTCAGGCAGCAGTATTAGCAAGGTCAGATTGTCAAAGGGCTGCCATTATTTAAAATACGTAGTTATAGTCAGACTTAGAGACTTACAGTAGTTATGATTACTGTACGATTAAATAGCCATTGTGTATCAGTTATGCACATCTGATTAAATATCACATGGGTTCAACAGTATAAATTATTACATAAACAGCCAATAAAACCATGTAGGCAAATATCCCATGTAACCATTTATTTAGCATATGGCCCTCACACAGATATTTATAATTTACACAGTCATAAAGTTAGTGTCTTTTTTTGACATCAGATCCTGTCTGTAGTGACTGACTCATCTACAAGAAAGAAACTATAGGCGTCATTTACTCACCAAGGCACAGTGTACAAAATATTGTCCTGCACAGTTCCTATTGGGAGACCCATACCCAACCTGGAGCTGCCAACTCACTGCACCATTTCCCAGACCAGCTATCTGACCCCACCTGGAAGGGGTTAATTTTTTCTGTGGTTTAACTGCGCTTTTTCGCATAGTGCCATGGGTATTGCTTATGGACTCTAGAGAGCATGTTGCATTATCAGTAGTATTTTGTAGGCAGTAGCAGTAGTAGCAGCAACAGCAGTAGTAGTAAACCCCGTTTACTAATCACTCAGCCTTCATTACACACACACCACATAATTGTTTATCAAATGATAATTACCTGCATTAAAGGGGTTGTTCACCTTCCAGACACTTTTTTCAATTTAGTGGTTTTCAAATTGTTCCCCAGAAATAGTCTGGCAGCTCAGTAATTCAGGCGCAGACTCTAAACTGTTACAATTTTGCAACATTAGTTGATACATTTCTCAGCAGCATCTCTGGAGTATTAGAAACTATTGTATCAATTCTAACAGCTGCCTGTAATGAAACCCAGGGACAAAGATAAGAAATGTATCAACTAAATGTATCAATTTAGAACAGTTTACAGGGTCGGCTACCCCCCCCCCTCCCAGAGCTGCTTCAGAAGGTAAAATATGACACTTGACACTTCAATATTAGAAAAACGGTCACACATAGCAGATAGAAAGTCATTGGAAAAAGTCTTTATTTCTGTTGATCTATCGGAAAACAACTAGTTGCTTGAAGGTGAACCACCCGTTTAAGGGCAGGACTCCACAGACGATTACAGCGCGATCTGACGCGCTGCGCAAAAGAGCAGGCGTCACGTTGGATATGATGGAAATAAGGTAAGTAATGCTATTGCGAGATCGTGTCGCAATGTTGATGCGACGCGACACGACTGTTGGATGCAGGTGCAGCGTGCATCGTCTGCACCCGACAGTCGTGTCACATCAACTCTTCGACACTATCCGACAATAGAATTCGTTAGTATACATTGAAAAAAAACACCAAGACAAATTAAACTTTAAAATCGCAAAGCCTTTATTAAGAAATAACTCGATTTCTGGATTGCTTGATTTCTCCTCCCTGGCTATCTCCTATAAGGAAAGCAGGTAGGAGAAATCGAGTGCCGCACGATGGATCACCAGATCATCTTTTCTAAAGAGGAGCGCAATCAGAGTTTCAATAAGCTATTTCTTAAAGACTTTTTAAAGTTCAATTTGTCTTGGTGGGTTTTTTTTTCAAAGTATACTAACAATTTTTTTAAAAAAAAAAATGTTGATGAGGACATATCAGTACAAATCCGGTCGAGCTGTCAAAAGCGGGACTGTCCAGCTCAAAACGGGACAGTTGGGAGGAATGCAACTGCCATGTTTGTTTCACGTAATTTTGGGCGCAATGCGACATTGAATCTGATGCAATTGCACTTGCTGTGCCGAACCGATTTGCCAAAAGTAATTAAATTGCACATACAATCGATGTAGTTGCCCTGGATGTTTTCAGAATCTATCTGGCACCATTTCTAGTGTTCGACATGTGAGTGATGGGCATGCGCTTTTCTTTAGCCACAACTGCAGTGTAGTCATTGGCCGGAAAGCAGGATTTACAGAAGGCAGGAAGGGCTGAGCAGTAGCAAACACAACTATACACAAGTGGGAAGAGCACATTTTGATGCAAGTAACTTTAATGAAAGCCGTTTTATGTGCAACTGAGTGTGGGGAGAAAAGAGCAATTTCCCACTGCATTTGCAGTCAGAAACGCGCCCTAATGCTCATTAGTTCATTAGAATGTATTTCATGGTGGTGCAATAGTATAGTAATGCTTAGCAAGTATTTGCAGAGGACTTCAGATTGGAGGCAGGAGGGTGTGTGTCACCAGTATTTCATTCCACTTGGGTCTCGTACCAGGGCCAGAACTAGGGGAAGGCACCACAGGCAAGTGACAATCGCGCAAAGCTTGGGGGGGGCCAGTGCACGGTTACATACGTGCGTCCTCAGTTGCGCACGGTTACGCGCACGGTTACGCACACGCGTCCTTAATTACGCACGGTTACGCACGCGCGTCCTTGATTACGCACGCGCGTCCTTGGTTACGCACATGCGTCCTCGGTTACGCACGCGCGTCCTTGATTACGCACGGTTACGCACACGCGACCTCGATTACGCGCAACATTGCGCACAGCTGCAGCAGGGCCCCGAAGTGGTCCCCGGCAAGCTGGGTTACCTGGGGCAACTGACAGGCCGAGCACTGCCTCGTAGAACGATATTTCCTTTGTCATCTTATTTAAACGAGGCTTCCTTTCAGTAAACACAGGTAGAAGTAAATTCAGTTTAGAATGGAACGTACAAGGAAAACGAGGCAATATACGCAAGCAATCGATCTGCATTCCTTACCCTACTTCAAGTACCATACGCGTGTCTATTCACTTATTCTGCAGTCACCCAGTTTGACATTTAAACTGGTTGCTAGGGTCTCCCTCTGTCTAACAACCAGCTAGGGGTTCAAGTGGCAGATTGGAAGATACATAGGAAAGCATTTGAATAAAATCATAAGAGCTGCCATTATTAATAGCAATGCAGAACTAGTTTGTTGGAGCACAAAAATAACTGGGGGTTATTTACTAAAACTTGAATTAATTTTTTTTATTGAAGTCGACCTTACTCCCACCCACAAATTTTACTCATTTATCAATTCTCGAAAAAGTCAGATTGAAAAACCATCAAGAGTCAGAGCAACATAATTGAGTCAAATTCGAGTTTTCCTCTTTAAAAACCATAAAAAATCTAGGTTTACTAAATAGGCCCCTTAGGCTCATATTTATTATAATAAAATATGTGTGAAACACACAACAAAATGACACAATGTTTCCGATCAAAATTCTTGAATGGGTTAATGTTAATTGTGTTTTTCTTGCGTCTAAATGATGCACAATATTGTAATTGCCCAAGTAGGCCAGTCCTTCATAGACATATGTTACCTCTGGTTGTGCAGGGAGCAGGTTGGAACAGATCAGCTTGGATGAGCAGTGTGGTATTGCCAGTCCCACTGGTCCACATGTGAAACCCAGAGCCTGGAAGGTTATATTAGCTTCTGGTGCATGAGACATGGCCAGTGACAAATATGTATATATGTATATATAAATTCGATTACAGTAGAACCCCCATTTTAGGTTTCTCAGGGTACCAGAAAAAAAAATAGGGGAAAATGTAAAATCAGGGAACTGCATTATATATTGGTGGGAGCACAAAATGTAAAATGAGAGGAAACTTAAAATCAGGGGATGTAAAATGGAGGTTTCATATTATGATTGAGCAATAAGGGGACAAAAATGGGCTCTTTACTCTGCCATTGACTTATCAAGGTCTATGTCTTATTATTGTATACTGCTATATAATTGTATAATGCTTAAGGCTGAGACACACAGGCACCCGGGAAAAAACAGCATCAGACAGATAGAATGCCCCAATACTTGTGAATGGAAAGCAGCACCACATCTACTCTACATGAATCACTGACAGATCATTTGACGACATCACCAAACGAGCGGATCTCTCCGTGTATGGCCACCTTAAGAGGCATCCCTCACTACTTATAGTAACAGGGGGTAGTTTATGGAAAGAGGGAAATCTGCACTAAATAAGTAAAAGACCCTGCTTGTATTGAGTAACCAGGAGCAGTCAAGAATTCAGTCATTTTTACTGGGACATTTGTCTGGTCTAATAAAACTGTAAAGCGCTTATACTTATATACAATATATCCGTGCTCCAAAATCAAAGACATTAAAAAAACTTAAGACAATGGACTGGGTGTTTTGCATTTATTAACAATGAACAGAATTTGAAGCACAAACCAAATTATTCAATTCCTTAAAAATCTCCAATAGGACATATGATATAAAAATGTAGTCCAGAGCTCTATATCATTTGGAATGACTGAAAATACCAAGACAATTAATAAAAAGGTATGATTACACCATTATTTACACTATTGTGTTTGTGTGGCGAATACAGTGGCATTATCCTGCATATAATTGGCTTACACAGGCCACCAATGATGCTGTGGAACATGGACAAGCTACTCCTCTCTGTGATAAGCTCAAGTCTTACTACTGAATGGCCTGAATATTCCTAGAGAATACTGTGACATCATCATTGCAGGAGGCTGATAGAGAGAAGATAGAGTTTTACATTCACGTACATAAACACAAGCTGTGCTCTTCATATCCTGACTAAACTGAAAACTGAAGAGACAATGTGTGTTTGGCAGGTTTTCTGGTAAAGCTCAGTTGCTGAGCTACAAATCCCAGTATCCCCAGTGGGCCACAGGATGGATATTCCTGTCCTACAGCAAAGCCAAGGATTTCTGACTTACGTACAGTAAAAGCATACACAGAGGGCATCAAGTAATGTATAAAAAGCAAGCTTGGCCTATGCATCTTGAGGACACTAGTATACAGTAGAAGCAGTGCTGTTTATAGTTTATTATACAGGGTTTATCTGCAGAGGGAGGAGTCTTTTGTTTCTAGTGTCCTGCCTCCTAGTGGTGGAATCTATACCTGTAGTCCCCCAAGGCAACTATTCACAGGACTGTTTTTCCACTTATTCAAGGGCAAAGTGGTATTGCATGCAAGAGGTATTTCATTTTTACAATGACAATAATAACAATTAACAAACCCATATTAGCATAATTCATTGGTTTCAGTAACATAATTGTCTCATTGGTTGTGCCAAATGCCCTGCCCAAATGACATCATGCTACTCCGTCTCATCAGCAGCCACACCAACGTATACATTCCTACAAAGCAACTGCACTCACTTTCCATTATAATATTGCACTTTAAAAGAAACAAGTAGCAATGTACATACAACCTGCTGTTGAGCTGCACATTCTTTACTCACCCTTAAAATCAACAAGGAAATATTCAAGGAGATATAACAGAGTTTTTAAATGTAAGTTGTGGCAACAAACCGTAATATATCTAGGCAATATAGATACATCTCTGATTTTAAATCTGTGCTTCATAGTCACAAATACAGATGAATGATTGCCTTATAAATTTCACTACCTTAAATTTAGGATTCAAGGGATATGAATACACATTGACATTTGTGTAAATTTTGCTTGGCTTATGTTACAATGTAAAGGAAAAGCTTCCATACTAGTGCAGTAACACATAACAACCAATATAGTGTTGTGGGGGCTCTTCATGTTAGGCTGAAAGCAGATGTCTAGTTGCTATGAGTTACAGTTTTTACCCCATGTTAGTATATCAAGCGCAACATGAGAAGGATATATATGCAGAGACAAGCCACCATCTTCCCACATACCCTTTGTTGGGGGCAACTCTAAGCATTTTGTTGCCAAAATTAGAAATCTCAGTATTCTAGGCATTAGCCTATAACCTCATTTTGGGAAAAATAAAGCAAGATTTGCACTTGCAATAAAAGAAAGACCAAATGCATGAAAAGGAGAGAAGAAAAGTAGCAGCCATGATGAGTGCTGGGAGCAGGTATTTAGAATCACAAACATAACAAACAAACATAACAAAGACAATCATTGGCAGGAGTTTCCGATTTATAAAAAAAATATCAAGACTTTCTCTTCCCTTCAGCACTGAGAATCCTCAGGTTTTCAAAAGACAAGCAATTGTTTTGATGTATCACGTTCTAGCAATGGCATCCCAGTGTGTTTGCATTGAACCGCATGGTTAGGTATGTAGTTGTATGTAAGTAATCTTTTCTTAAAATGAGGAATCTGGGAAATATCCCTGAAATTCATGATGTTGTCCAGTCCAGGCTACCTTGTTTATCTGCACATATGAGAACTTCATGCTGCAGCCTCACATCTTTGACTGAACAAGACTTCAACAATACTTGGGTCTGCCAGAGTCGAAATGTCTCCCAAATCCTTCTCATTTCGAGCGATTTGCCTGAGAACTCGTCGCATTATTTTTCCTGGGAAGACAAAAACCAAGAGATATATTTTGTGTGATACCTGGCACTATACTTATATGGTAAACCTAAATGCGCTCTGTACAGGAATGAGCCAAGTCTATGTACATTCAACTGTGACAATAGGTTTTACAGAAGAATCACTTGGACTTAATTGATTGAGTTTAAATAAAGTAGTAAAAGAACAGATCAGCCGATGTTCTGCCCCTGACAGCAATCGTACGAAAGTTATGTCCGACAAAGCTGGTGACAGTCTCCCTCTGAAAATCGTCAGATCGGCCATACATGCAGAGATATTATCAGCAGCCAACAGAAATCTTTTAACCTGTCTGATTGACTGAACGACCGGCATGGCATGACAAATGTCGAGATACTCCACACACGGTCCGAAAATCGTATGAATCGAGGATCTTTGCGTCTATGGCCAGCTTTAGAGCTGGTCTCTCTTCCCAAGGTAGATTGGTTATGTCTCCCTATTATACCTCCTCTGCTTCCCTCGTTAATCACATGTGTAGGCAATCTTCAATTAGACTGATCATTGAGCTCCCTAGCCTGATCCTGCCAGTTTGCTGTTTGAATCCTTGCCTGGTTCCTACCTGCCTGTTCCCGATACCTTATCTTGTTGCTAGCGCTTGTCCAGTTCCCTGCCTTACTTCTTGTGGATCTCCAGGTTTGACCTTGGCCTGTTCTTTGGATTCCTCCTTGTCTTTAGCCTGTCCAGTCCTCTGTCTGTTTGTTACATTCTCCCGGTTTGCCGCCATCCCAGACCTCTGCCTATATTACTGATTTGTTTGTTTGTCACCTGCCTCCAAACACTGACCTGGTATAAGGACTTGTGTATCTTCTGATACCTTACACTGACCCTGCTATATTGTCTTTCTTTAATAAAATCACTAACTTAACATCATCAAGTCAAACACCCACTTTACCCATGTTATGCAGCACATAGGCTCCTACGAGCCAGCTATAGATGATATATTTTGTCTCATTTATTAACAGCAGGAGAATTACTGGGCTCAAATGTGGTATCAGCGTTGTAGCACCCGACACCCACTAAATGTGACTAATATACAAGGTGCAGTAAGAACCTGTTCATTACATTTGCCTTTGATCACCTGTTCATCCCTGGGTTCCCTTTTCTCTCAGAATCCACACGTTATTTTTAAATTATTACCTAAACTGACAGCATGTAAGAGATGCCCACAATTATTCCGAACTATGTCCACGTTTACATTTGTTGGCAGACTGTGTGGCCTGCCGGTACGCTGTCCAGTGAAAAAAATGCTGCATTGCAACTAAAAGATACCATGGATTGCGCCTGTTATACAACTTGCAGTTTGCCTGCTGCAAATACATTTAGTATTTTAAACTAAGACAAATAGATTTTTTAGCTATAAATATGTACACAAACAAGTGTTCCAATACTTGCTGAATTGTAAAATATGAAAAGATGTAGCTGCAAAGTTTGAGATTTTACATCTATTTTTTTCCAATAATGGATTCAATTCAGTGAAAAAAAGGTTCATCGCATCATGAATGAAATTCAATTTGAGATACAATTCAATTCAGAAAAACATCTCACTGTTTATCACGTGAAAACTCTATTGAAGTCTATGGAAAAGAAACTGGTACTGTATTGAGAAAAGTGTTTTCTCCTCAAACTGAATCTCTTTCATGACTTTTCACATGATAAACAATGAGATAACTTTCACGCACTGAATTGAATCTGGCCCAATATGTGAATAAATGATTGAATACTAACCCCACAATACTACACATGGTATCTTAAATAAGGGAGTTTGTACTATAATCTGTACCTGATCTGGTTTTCGGCAATCCAGGAGCATTCTGGATGAAATCTGGTGTTGCGATGGGTCCAATCTTTTCACGTACTGCAAGTGAACAATATGAAAATGGAATTATATTACTGTGGACATAGTTTCTGTCTATCAAGATAATATTTGGGATACCAGTTTGATTTTCCAAAAAAAAATTTCCATAAAAGGACAGAATCCTCCTTTCTAACAAGTTCAAGTGTGGTCAAGTAAACTGGATGCAATGTTGCACTTACTGATGTCATTCATGACCACCACATTTAACAATACTCACTGCACTTTTACATAGTGGTGCTAAGCTCTACTGTATTGGGGGAGTTACCAACACCCTAAATATGGTGGCAACTGCAGGGTAGCATTAATTCCTGCAACAGACTTGCATTAAAGCAATCCAGATGCACAATCCAGACTCTGAAACTATCACACACACAATTACATTTGTTTTGATGCATCTGGTGGATGCAGCTTGACCACAATGATGTTGGAATATTGAGACAAAAGTTACATTGTGGGTGAAAACATAGTGTGAGTTCCTTAAGATTTCTGGTATATATTTCAGTGTATTTTGTAAAGAACTGCAGACAGTTTGTAGTTCTGTCCCATAATAACATCCCCATAAGCTTAAAATCTAAACCATACATGTACAAGTGAAATTGGAAATGACAAAAGTTTCTTAAATGCCCACCTTGCTTCTTCACCTCTTCGGCAATCCGTTCTGTATATTTAATGCCATCTTTTAAAATGATGAAGCAGTAGAGGCATTCTCCCTTTACCTGGTGCGGGCGGCTCACAACTGCAGCCTCTGCCACTGCTGGGTGCTCTGTCAGGGCTGCCTCCACCTCTGCTGTGCTTAACAGGTGTCCTGCAAGTTAAATGCACGGACAATTCAAGATCCATCTTTCCTAATTACAATGTGGCAAAAATGCTATTTCATATTTATTGTTATAACTTATCACTATGTATGTAGTCACAGAGCTAGATTTATGGTTACCAGGCTTCTTGAATGCTTTATTTAGTAACCCTACAAAACAATGAGGGTTACAGTATGTTATCTAAGATGCAACATTTGCTGCAATTCTCATTGCCTATAGCCAATCAGCAAGCAGCATTTACTAGACACAAAAGCAAACATCTCATAAGTACATGTACATATCTGGTGCATGACAAACATTTATAAACCCAATTTTGTGCAAATCTGAATATAAAAAGTGAAGTGTGGATCAACATTGTACCACAATATTGCCTTTGCTTAACAATAAACTGTAGCACTAATATCTCTGGTGTTATTATATTTAAATGAAATGCATTTTTCTTTATCCCTATTCTTTTTCTTTTCTTGTTATCTTCCTTGTTGAGTGTTACCAAAAGAGGGTACTCCAAAATAAAGATTTATATTGGTTTGACTTGGTGGAATATATATGGCGTGAGATCATTCAATTCATTTATTCTGGGCTGACGGACTAAGGAATCGCAGGAGCTACCCACACCCCATTGGCAACATTGTGGGGAACAAAAGGGATCTCACCAAAACACACCAAGGCCACTTATTTGTTCTTGATGTTTGCCATGCAACCAGCTCTTTCATTGGATGTTTAAATAAATAAAATAACACAATGAAAAAGAAATAACAAGTAAGAAGAGAAGGGACGTAATAATAAGGCATATATTACATAATAGGACTCTTAAAACTATAACAAGAGAGCAGAAATGAAGGAACATGTCATTGGTTTTTTTCTTCTGCATTTTTGAAGAACATCGAAAACATGGAAAAAGTAACAGAACGGGAATAGGGGAGATAAACATTAGGGGGATAAGTTCCCCTGTGACCACAATTGGTGTTAAAGGAGAAGGAAACAAAAAATAAAATCTAGTTCATTAGGTCTGGCATCAGGCCCCCTCCTCAAACGCCACATTAAAAATGGTCATTTCATAACTGCTTTTGTGCACAGGTGTCTTGAAGTTTCCCTGCTGTTTAAAGTTCGGTGCCGCCATTTTCAAATAGGCGCATCACTTCCGGTTAGGCAGATGATGATGTTGAAAGGAAAAAAAAAACAGGACAAAGTATCTATTTAAAATAAAGGCATGCATATTTTCCTTTATTAATCTGCATTACTACAGACCTCAGTCAGACAGACCCGAATGGTGGCTTGCTTGATATATGGTTTAGCTCTGCTCCCCAGCTCCTGCGCTCGCTGACAAACTGTAAATTAAAACCAGAGCGAACGCAGGAGCTTCAAAGCTTCCCTTTGTTTCCAAGCTATGAGGAAGCAGGAGCGCGATTGGAGCTTGATTTAGTGAGGCGGGGCAGAGAGGTCAGCAAAGACGAATGGCTGCATCACATGGTCGCAACCTCATTGCTTGACAGGGAACCTACTAGATCATCGTGCGCATGCGCAGGGCACTGCTGGGAACTATTGCGCATGCGTGTGCCCTATTGAGCCTGATTTCCGGACTGCAGCATGGGTATGCTTTTATATACATGTTTCAACTTTTTAAAAAAACCATTGCAGCACAAAGGTTAATGAAAGAATTAATGAGGGAATGCTTGGTTGTAAAGGGATATGCTTTTCATGGTCAACACTTAGAGCTTAAGTTGATTTTAGACTTTCCTTCTCCTTTAATAAAGTTGTGTATTCTAGATCATCGGCAGGCTGATGTTTTTCTTGCTGACTACCTAGAATCGACATCATTGGCAGGGAAAGGGTTAAAAGCAGCACTGTAGCATTTAGCATCAGAATGTTTCTTTTACTATACCTGAAACATTAAGCATGTCATCAATCCGTCCTGTAATCCAAATGTAGCCGTCTTTGTCCCTTCTGCAACCTGATACATAACAGATACAGCATGAAGTAAATATCACACGTGTCTGTGATCACACAAATAACAGTGCTGCTGCATACATTGATTATCATCCGCTCTACCCTGTACGATGCTGTCTATCTCCTGAACACAACGACACTATTGCTCACAGTAAACATGTTGAGGCTCAGTTATCGCTAAGTTAAAAGAAATGTATCATTTGTGCAGCCTTGGAAATTCAAATTCTACTTAAAAAAATACAATTCTATATACAGCACAGCTACAGGTACACAATATGTTCCAGATTATCCAGAGATCTCCAAAATATGGCAATGCTATATAGCCCTATTTACTGATTAGCATAAATGCATGTTTATAGCAAAGTGTTTCTTTTGTTTTATGCATTTAAATGTCTTTAATGGTTTTAGTTTCCTTAGGACAGTGACAGACAGGGACGCTTTGTCAACTGTGGGAAATCTCCTTTGCCAGGGGGAACAAAGCACCTAAATATACCTGCCTCTCCCTATCATTTCGAATTGTTGCATATAAAACACTTTACGTGCAGAGATTCTAATGAATGTGGAGGTATTTTTGGGAGCTTTGTGGCGAGATTTTCTTTGGGTGATAACATTTCACATCTGTCATGACCCTAAAGGTCATAGATACACAGATATTATGTAAACTAATTTCCATACGATATTCGGTGTGTTATGGTGGGAGACGAGCTGATTGATATCATTATTAACATGTATTTATAGCACTAGCACTGTAAAGTAAATGTGATTATACAACTAAATCACATGAATTATATACATAAGACATATGGAGTTACATACATCACAATCAATACAGGTACAATATTATTATTAACATGTAATATTATTATTAACATGTCATATTATTATTAATATGTAATATTATTATTAACATGTAATATTATATCGGCAAAAGACTTGGATGTCGGCTCCTTGATCGCCCCAGGCGGAGCATTTTGATTGGGCACTTTTGAAGGCCCCTGAACACCGCCCACTGTTAGAGCTGAAATGTCAGATACAGGTAGAATTCTATTGTTTCTACCTGTATATCTGACGATTCAGCTCTACATGGTGTATTAAAACTATAAATTTTTTCCAAGAAAGATTGTAATTGTACGTCTATGTCCACCTTAAGGAATGATGCTCCAGAGCATAGACCCCTCTTCTGGAAATATTCAAGCATACTGGATAAAAGATCCCATGCCTATATGGAAGCAGGGACCACTGACATGGAAATACGGTTATAATTCAGATGCCCAAATAATGAACTGTAGCACAGAACTGTGTTGTTCAACCACCTCATACAATTCCCTAAAGCGTTTCATCATAATTTGAGAACCAAGCAAAGCCCTTTCTGCAGGGAAGTTCTTACCATCGCCTGCTACGTAATACCCAGGGAATTTTTTGAAGTAGGTATTTTCATAGCGTTCGTGGTTTCCATAAAGAGTTCTCATTATTGATGGCCATGGCTGCTTGAATACCTGCATTACAAATTGTTCCCACATTAATATCTGAAACACTTTATCCTATAATTAACATCATAACGTGCAAATCATAGTATTCATTATATCAGATAATTAAAGGTTTACTATGTAGATAAGTAGATAAGTCATACATAACTTCATAATTAACTTGTATTTACAATGTGACACTGTATCAACCCATTAGTAGTTAATTTATCATAAGGCTTATTTATGCACTTGTTTGTTTTGTTGATTTTTTTTGTTAACTTTGTCTACTTTTTAGATATGTATAGCGTAAACTATGTATTATATATAACACACACACACATATATATATATTATTTATTTATATGCACATTATTATATGTTATATACTATTAATGATAGACTATATCAACTCTTTTAGACTTAATTTAATCTACAGATTAAATGCAACTGTGCAGCTATACACATCATTTTCCAAAGATAAATAACACCATCTCTGGGAATAAGATCTGTGAAAATGATTTAATAAAGATGAATGGGGAATATAATTCTAAGTGGGAAAAGGTTTTGGTAGCTTCAGTCTATTCTAATGCTGTGATGAATCTGTGTGCTTGATCAGGTAAGTAAGATGCACTGGCTCTGTCTGACCAAATCATATCCCAATCCACCCAAGTCTCAGATTGTTTGATAAACCTCTTTTCATCTTTCAACACAGAGAAATTCATCTGTGTGATGTAAATGTATTATACCATGGTTTCTTTAGAATATTTTTCCCTGTGTGTTAATAATGTTAATGGTGGGGACATGTACAACAGATGCATCACATATTCATGCACTTTGGCTCATGGACCAGAGGCTCTTCAGGAATTACTGTGGAAGTAGAGAATGAACGACACCATTTGTAAAAGAGAAAATTGGAGAGACAAAGGAAACAAAATACAGACATGACGAAAATAGACAACTGACATATTTAATATAACATAGCTAAATATATATTTATTTATATTATGATTTAGGCTACCAGATGCCAGATGGGGGTGATTTTGTTCCGTGAATAAATATTCTCCAGGAATCAGTTAATCTGCTAGCCTCTGCTCCCTTCTCTGTCTGCACCCTAAGGCACTGCATAGGCCTTATGCAGACAAAAAAAGTGGATTTTGGTTAAAAAATGCATACTACACTCCATGGGGTATATTTCTCAAAGAGTGAAGATAGATGTCAGAGTGAATTTCCCCCATCTTCAATCATTTCTATGGGATTTTTAAAGAGTACTCGGTTTATCAATGGGTGAATGTGAAGGTTCATCCGTTGATAAATATGCCTTTCAAAATCCCTTAGAAATGAATTGATAGTGCAGGAATTTCACTCTAGAGGACTGTGGTGATCTCTAACTTCACTCTTTGATAAACATACCCTTATGTATCTGCACCTAGGTCAATAAAGTGCCTCTCTGTGCAGACACATGAATGAGTAGAGATGATTGTCTGATTCTTGGCCAGGGTTTATACACAAGTCAAAATCAGCCCTGTCTTACAGTAGCCTTCTTGTGTAAAAGTTTATAACAGAGTTCATCTAACGCTAATGCCAAATCAGGATCTTTCTCCATCAGCGTTTATATGCAGACAGAGAAACAACCTTGTTTGTCATTAGCCCAAGTGTTACCAAGGATTTTCTTTTGGAATCTGCTTACCAAGTAGCCCTCAGCTTCCCCTTCTAACTCCTTTCCATGTTCATTCAGAACAGCAGGGACAACTCCGAAAAAAGGAAAGGTCTGTAAAAAGCAGAAATGTAACCCATGGTCAGAAAAGTGAGGGCACTGGAAACAAAAGGCAAGAACACTCTAAACCAGTGATCCCCAACCAGTAGCTCGTGAGCAACATGTTGCTCTCCAACCCCTTGGATGTTGCTCTCAGTGGTCTCAAAGCAGGTGCTTATTTTTGAATTCCTGGCTTGGAGGCAAGTTTTGGTTGTCTAAAAACCAGGTGTACTGCCAAACAGAGCCACAATGTAGGTTGACAATCCACATAGGGGCTACCAAATGACCAATCACAGCACTTATTTGGCACCCCAAGAAAATTTGTCATGCTTATGTTGCTCCCCAACTCCTTTTTCCTGCTGAATGTTGCTCACGGGTTCAAAAGGTTGGGGATCCCTGCTCTAAACCAACCAATTAATAGAAAACACTGCAGTGTATGGTGATCGAGGATTTGGCTTTCAAACAATGTTACCAAACACTGATATTTGTATTTATTTGTTATTCACTACGATCTGACCAATGTAAATATTAAGAACTGTATGTTTATTCTGCTAATGCTTTATTTTCCCTAAGCTTCTGTGAAGGTATCACTTGTTCAACCTGCAGTTCTTTTTCTGACTGGCCACAAGCTCCTTGTCACCACCCACAGGATAACTGTTTATAATTCCATAAAAGGTCTAAAGAGGACATTATTTGGTAGGCTAGGGTGTGTGATGTGGCATCACATGGGGTAGATTTCTGCATGAAACACGTGTTTCAGTGCTGAAATTCACCTGGTCTGTGCTCTAACACCAAGATGCCGTGCCTATCTGTGCACAGTGATGCTGGGGCAGGAGAAAGAGGATGACATGGCCCTAATACTAGGAATGCACTGAATCCACTATTTTAGGATTCGGCCGAATCCTTTGTGAAAGATTCAGCCGAATACTGAACCAAATCAGAACCCTAATTTGCATATGTAAATTAGAGAAATGGGGGGGGAGAGCAGTGCAATGAAAATTCACGATTTTTTGTATTCAGTTTGGCCAGGCACTTGGATTCTGCCGAATATGAATCCTGCTAAAAAAGGCAGAATCTTGGTCCAATCTTGAACCAAATTCTGGATTTGTACCAAAATAGTTTACTTTTTATTTTTTAATTACACTGTTTACTTTGCAAATAATTCACTCTACCATTTAAAACAAATGTATTTTTTAAGCTTTAATATTGCTGTGGAGTCATCTCAGTGCTTTGTGCCTGATCCTGAGTTTTGAGAAGCAGCCAGCACTCCAGGATGGAACTGCTTTGCGACCAGCTACTGTTTCTCCCATTTCCATTGTATTATACCACGACCCTGGGAAACTGACAATATGTCTAGCCCTATGCCAAATTTCAAACTTAAAGATTAAAACATCTGTTTGCTCTTTTAAAAAATGGATTACAGTGCAGAATTTTGCTGGAGCAGCACTATTAACTCATGCATCTTGAAAAAAACATATTTTCCGACGACAGTATTCGTTTAATACTGCAGGTGGAATCTGTAGTAGCGTCACAAAATCTTTGAAGAAGGGAAAGTAAAAATAATGGCATACTGGTGCTTAAAAAATTTTTATGCTCATTTCTTTTGAAAATCTATTATGGGTAACTGCAGGAAAGTTGCAGCACAGCACTAGCTAAAAGGGTTTGTAACCAGTGCTGAGTGTGACCAATACAGCTTCACTGTGTGTTATTATGTCACTAGTTTCTGACTCATGTAACATCTACACAGAGGAGTAAAAACATTTGTGCTAGAATTGCTAGTAATACAAGGATGCCCAACCTGCGAGCCTTCACTACAAAACTGAATTAACCGCTCTTTGTCAACTTTTGTTGAGTTTTAGATTCTAGTATATAGGCAATGCACCAACTCTAGCTTATAAAGTGTGTGCGTGAATATATATATTGAACACAAAGATGGTAACTGACACTGTGACAAGTGAAACCTGACACAGGGTTCTGATAAGGGTGATTATGGGTTATTATGCAGAGGGTTTTTTGTATGCACGTGGTTTATAAATACATGCACCACCAGTGAGCTAATAGAGCTGTAGCAACGTTATCAGTCATCAAGTCATTAATATGGATACACCAATGTAACAACACATACAAGTGGGTATCTAAACGGGGACTGCCTATATAAACATAAATAAGTGAGAATCCAACCATGGATATAGTGCTAGGGTATATCATATAATTGTAGGGGTTTGAAATTATTTGGGGGGCAGTAAATTGTCTATAGTCGCGGTTTAATGGGTTAATAAGGCCACTGTTGTGGTTATTCGATTTTGTATGATCGTGAGATGGAGACCCCAGGGCCCAACAATTTTTAAACATCTACTCAATTTTCGACATATGATTAACACTGGCAAAAGTATTATCCTGCTTAATAAGGGAGAATATAAGGAGGAGTTACAATGTTACCAAAACGATAATTGTGTTACATATTGTCATGTTGTTATCATGAGTTGCTACTATGTTACAGATATAAATGAACCATTTGGACATTGTTTAAATATAAGTAAGCTCTGATTTTAAAGTTATGGATTATTTGTTAGATCTTCAATGTGCAGTTTAAATGATCGTTGCTGGGGTCGTGACATGGAACGTACGTCACGATAGTTGATTTCCCGCCAGTACGTGTATATAAATCTGTTTTACTGTGTGGGTGGTACTTTGAGAAAGGCCCTTGGTGGGCCGAAACGTCAGTCCATAGTTCTACAATAAATGATTTAGTGTGAACCATTTTCAAAAACCCACCAACAGCTAAAAGGTGTCTGGGAGTGCAAGCTTTTGTAGATCAGTATAAAAACTGGTATTGTTTACAAAGACTACAACAGATTGAATGAGACTTTGATTACACAACAGGAAAAAATGGCTAAAACAGCAGCCAAATATACAGGCCTTCTGCATCAAATCAAACTTTTTTATATGTACAGTATAGTACAATAGTACAATAGCATTAATTGATTGGTCAAGATAAATTACTCATTTTAATTGTGTTGTTACTTGCACTTTAAACTATCCGTAGCACAAATGCAAAGTTGACATCCCTATTAGGCCTTAAGGAAAAAGTACTGAATAAACTGATTCTTCTCTCTATTCCACAACTAACTGCAATACTTACAGCTGATCCAGGTTTCAGAGGGGTAGCAGCAGGCAAGGGAGTTACCACATGACCACCCTGAAGAAAGAAAACAAAGAGATGTGTTTAACTTTAATACATCTAAATCACATCCAGATGGAAAATCCTCAAAATGACCCATGCAAAGAAGTAAAGAGGTATGCTTGTGAGAATTTATGGGCCAGAAAAACTGAAATCATTGCCAACAGGGTTGTGATAATTCGATCGTACCATATAAAAAGAGGAACAGAAAAAAGGGGGAATTATGGTGGAGGGGAAAATCCGTAGCTTGGGAGGAGGATGGGTTTCTGAGTGCTTCTTACGACAAAAATTAAAAGTGAACATAAAAAAAGCATACAAACGGCCCTTTAAAAGCTTTATATGCTTGATGTCTGCCCAAAATCTGATTCGTCTGGTTTAGTTATTGTATGAACTACTAGATAATAAGATACAGACTGGTCTAAGGGACACTTACTGTCTCGGTTTGCCAAAAGGTGTCCACAATGGGACATCGCTGATTGCCAATAACGTTGTAATACCACAGCCATGCTTCGGAATTTATGGGTTCTCCTACCGTGCCCAGAATCTTCAAAGAGCTTAAGTCGAACCTGGAAAACATAACCTGTAAATAAATAACAGTGTCTCTTACATTCTCATTTGCTGGCCAACTTGGTGCATCTGCTGATGAATTTATTTCAAACCTGTCAGATCAACAAACCAGTCGACTGGTGGGGCCACTTTGTTCCCTACAATTTCACCTTTACAAGAAGGTGTGTAGTACTCACTTTTGAACAGCTTCATTTCCATATTTCATCAGCAATCGGATAGCAGTTGGCGCAGTGTAAAACTGGGTTACTTTGTACTTCTGGACGATTTCCCAAAATCTCCCCACATGAGGATAGGTAGGAATGCCTTCAAACTTTAAAATACAGAATATATATAAATATATTTGTTTTTAACATTTTTCTTATCTATTTAATGAAAACATATTGGTCCCTGCTCTCACCTCCCCACCCCCAAGGCCCCATATATATATAGTGTCTTTTTAATATGCCCAATCTATTATGGAAGAAATTTAATTTACCATCACACTAGTAGCTCCGTTGGCCAGTGGTCCATATACTATATATGAGTGGCCTGTAATCCATCCAATGTCAGCTGTGCTCCAGTAAATATCATTCTCATGATAGTCAAACACATATTTGAATGTTAAAGCCGTGTACAGAAGGTAGCCTGCAACTGTATGCACCACTCCCTGTAAGGACAAGAGTGCACAAGAGTGAAGACAAATGGTAACATTGTATATGCCACTGATCAATGAGAGACCGTGTGATACAAATGTGACATGGCAGGCCATGTATGAATGCGAGTGTGATCAAGTGCATTCAATATGGCTCCTTAGTTGTAAAATGGATGTACTGATATTAGCAGGAGACCAAGGAACAACCGGAATAGTATTAATAGGAGACCAGGGAACAACTGGAGTTGAGTTATTCAGTCATTAGCAGGAGAACAGGGAATAGTAGGAGTTAAGGTAATAGACTCATAAACATATAAGTATGTTTATTAAGGAGGAAGCTCATATCTTATTCACATAGTTATAATCAAAATACACAGCAATTATACACAGCAATTATTTTCATTTGCATGGTTATTTCCATTTTTATGGTCATTCTCATGGCCATGTCCTGGGCATGTAGCCATTATTATTATTATATATGTCTATGTGTAATGATCTATTACTTTGTTATTGTACCAATATAAAAAGGAACTCAGCTGGGGGGGCTTCGGGACTTCATCTACAAGCAGACTTGTTGTGTAGAATAATTGGTCTTGTAAGGACCATTGGCCGATTGATGTGCTCTGGGAGTCGCTGTATTTGATTTGGGCCCGGGGTCCCCCAGCTGATGTTCCTCTCAGAAGTCTGCCAAGGGAAGCTCGGCTAGACGTTGCGTTGTCTTCAATCGGTATTGTATTACTTTTCTTACAATATATTATTCTTCTTTAATGATGATCAATGTGTGTGTGTTTTATTTCCACCCCTATATTTGATAAGTCTGCTGGGGGAAGTGCTCAGTAAAACATTTAGTTTGTGATAAGTCTGCCAAGGGAACTTGTAGCATATTATATTATATAACATTATGCTTAGAGTCTTGCATACAAATTATTGGTAAATCTCACAGGGACATCAGTATAGAATTGACCGGATCTATTGAGAATATTGCTTTGCTGGCTGAATATTCTCCAGGGACAACGGCTAAAGTGACACTGATGGAAATATATCATTAGTTAAGAAGAACTGTAAATGAAAGTGACAATTTCTCTAGGTTCACATGCAATGCAAAGTGCAAGTTACAGCAAGTGTCAATTTAGGATGTGAACAGGCAATGAATTTCACATAAAGAGAGATAAAATAATCAAGTGAGACTGCGTGGGCTTAATTCGTCTTGTATGATCCACTGAAGCCCAGGGTATGATGATATCCAAACGCAAAACAAATGAATTAGAAATGTAATATAAATCCTATTAATCATGTTGTGTCTTGTTTGCCCCAATTGTTAGTTTACTTCAGAGACACTTTACAAACACTTGGGGGCAGATTCCCTAAAGGTCGAAGTGACTAATGCTAGCGAAAATTCACCAGCTTGACGTAATTTCAGAACTTCTGCGACTTCCTAACGGGAACAGGCGTCACTTCGCTAGTGAAGGAGATAGACGCTAGCGTTGCTTCGCACACAAAATGCAGTGCATAGGACTTCCTCAATTTTTAGTGTGAAATTTTTCGAGTCCCAAAGAACGCTGGTGATAGCCTGCAAAGGTCCGTACATTTTTTTTTGGGTAACCGGGTTCCCCCCTCCATTTTCTAACATATGGAACATAAACTATACAGTGGGCTCATGTGTAGGGCATTATAACAACTCTATTTTATTTATTAAGGTTCCCTGGACTTGTGTAATGTAATGTATTTGCTGCAATATATACGTCCATGTAAATTTATAATTTAAATTAGGCAACGCTAGCGCATCTTCGCTTTGATTGCCAAAGTAACACTAGTGAAAATTTGTCAGAGTTCGGTACCCTGGACGCAATTTCGCATTTTAGTGAATTAGCTTTGTCCTAGCGAAATTACGACTCGTGAAGTGTTGCAATGGCTGCGAAGCCGTCGCTGGCGAATTTTCGCCAATTAAGTTTGCCATAGACGCAAAGATCCGATCGTACGAATCGAGGATTCGTACGATATTCGGACCGTGTATGGAGAGTCCCGACATTTATCGTCCGGCAGAGATCGGTCGTTTGGTCGATCAGACAGGTTACAAAAATTTCTATTGGCTGCGGGTAATATCTCTGCCGATCATATGATTTTCAGAGGGAGCTTTGTCGGACATAACTATCGTACGATTGCTGTCAGGGGGAGAACATCGGCTGATCTATTCTTACTACTTCTGAATGGTAAGACTTTGATCTTTATGGTTAGTGGCAGGTCGGGAGATGGGAAAGTCCGATCGTACGTTGATTCGTACGATCGGATCTTTTCGTCTGTGGCCAGCTTTAGGGAATTTGCCCCTTTGAATTTGTTTACTCATGTGGTAGATCTTTGCTCCATGTTTCTCAAGTACAGATGGATCAAACATTATCTAAACTTTTGGCTCATTGTGTACTACTATGTAAGTCAATTTAAAGAATATAAGTACAACTTTTTTTCATGGAAATTAATACTTTGATGTGTGATATCAAAACGTAGTCTGAGCTATGCTTCTTTAAAAATAGCAGGGTTTTGTTCCATGTGTATTAATCATCTAATTGACGTCCTCTATAACAAAGCAAATTTGATTTTCGAAATTTATCATACACCGGCCCTTAAAGAAATTGAATTCGATTATTCGCACCTTAAAACTGCCAAATTGTCGTTTTATCCTATGGGGGACTTCCTGGGATCAATTTAGAGTTGTTTGCTGCCTTCCTGAAAATCTAATTTTTTTCGGAAAAAAAACTTGAATTGATTTCGTTTAGAATTAGATTCAAATTTGATTCGAGTTTGCGGGTCGATCCTACTCACTCGAGTACAAAATTTTTTAATTTTTTAATCAATTGCAATTGGTCAAATTTTGAGTTCATTGGAGTTTTAAATAACCCATGAACTCGAAATTTGACAAATCTGCCCCTAGTATAATATAGAATGGCTGATTCTAAGCAACTTTTCAATGTCTTAATTTTTTTCTTTTTTATCGTTTTTGAATTATTTGCCTTCTTTTTCTCAAATGCTCTGTAAGGCTACAAATGTATTGTTATTGCTACTTTTTGTTACTTGTCTTTCTATTCAGGCCTCCCAATTCATATTCCAATCTCTTAATCAAATCAATGCATGGTTGCTAGGGTAATTTGGACCCTAACAACTGGATTGCTGCATCTGCAATCAGGGGAGCTGCTGAATTAAAAGCTAAATAACTCAAAAAGCACAAATAATAAAAAATGAAATCCTATTGCAAATTTTCTCCGAATATCACTCTCTACGTCATATTAAAAGTAACTTTAAAGGTAGACAACCCCTTTAAGGCAGCAGAGACATGAGTGACTGCATTCATGAAAGGTCTTCACTGTTCTGCATCAGGTATAAAGAATGAGTTTCCTTTTAAACAGGAGGCTGACTTCAGTACCCCAAATTATTTACTTTTATATTTTATGCAGGATAGTTTCTGGAATTTTTCTTACGCATCTCTACTTTTTTTAAATCATGACTAATTAAAGGAGTTGTGTGCCTTTGAGTTAATTTTTAGTATGATGTAGAGAGTGATATTCTAAGACAATTTGCAATTGGTTTTATTTTTTTCTTATTTGTAGGTTTTGAGTTATTTGGCTTTCTGGTTACTAGGGTCCACATTACCCTAGCAACTATACACTGACTATAATAACAGACTGGGATATGAATAGGAGAGGGTCTGACTATAAAGATGAGTAATATAAATTAGAAATAACAATACATTTTTAGCCTTGCAAAGCATTTGTTTTTAGACGGGTCAGTGACCCACATTTGAAAGCTGGAAAGAGTCAGAAGAAAAAGGCAAATCATTTTAAGACCAATTGAAAAGCTGTTTAGAATTGACCATTCTATAACATACTAAACGTTTGATGAACCACCTTTTGAAGGCTCCATAATTAGTAAGAGGCTGTCAGGAAAAGAAGAAAAATCTGTACAGGCGAAATAGATGAAAGCCTTTCTCATATAAAGCAAGTCTGTTGCTGTAAGGAATAAGTGCTAAATAAACAGATATGACCTTTAAATGTAAATTAAATATGTTCACTTTCTGTTATTTCTGTCCCTTTAAAGCAGTGCTGGAAGAATTTCCGTGTCGCTGTTTGCTGAATCATTAAGCAGGGAGCAGCGACAACAATACATATGACAAAACAAATATTCAGGGACATGTTTAACAACATTCCCACAAGCTACGTGGAGAGAAACGAGATGGCAGAGGTTTTTTTTTGCTTTACTTCCTGGATGGCTTTTACAGTTGTGTTTGTGAACTGCTTCTTGGAAATGCTGCCACGTGTTAAAAGCAACATACATCATATTGAGTGTTGCATTCATGCAGCTTCAGTAAACTAATAAACTTTGTTGCTCAATGCCTTAAATCCTTATGTATTGACTGTATTTTTGCATATAATCATAATCAACTTTCCAACATGCATTATTTTAAATGTTCAATGGTTAAAGTGATTAAAGTAAGTTATTTTTAAAGTATATGTGGGTATTAGAATAGAAAGGGGTGTTTGTGCCTTTCTGCTCTCTGGGTCTGACTTTTTAAAACAATGTAAGGGAAGTCAGGTCTCTTCCACATCTTCTTTTAATTAGCTGGTTTGCAACATTGTTTCAGGAGTCAGAGCTAGAAGTGCAGAGAATATAAACAGATACTTATTTTAAAAGCAATTACATTTACACGTAACGGCAAAGCCACTGAAAATGTGTAATTCACATATATTGGAAAGTTGCTTAGAATTACATTTCCTTTCAGTTTGCAAATATATATTTTGGTTGGAGGACCCCCTTTATGAACATGCAGCTTAGTTTTTCTTTTTCCATTTTTTTTAATACAAAAATACGAGTTGATATTCATTTAAGTGACTTTTATCCATGAAAATCAAGTGCCAATAAAAGCTCACTCATACATGACAAAGATTGTCAGGGTGCAGTCTGTCGAAGTCTGTAATACTGCCCTCAAACAATTACCTCCAGTCTCTCAATAGACAATAAACATTTTAAGTACCCTGTTTTTAAGTTTGCCCGCATTTTACATTTGTAGTTTATAATGCATTTCAATGGATGCATTTCCCTGATTTTAAGTGATGTTTTCCTGGATTTTGCATTAAAATTTTGTCCTGATGTTCCAAAAAACTGTTTTTTTTCTCTAGGAATGTTATTATTTGTGAAATTAAGAGGTTTAAAATACTAACCAGATGTATATTTTGCCATGTTCTGTCTGTAAATGGTCAATTCAAATTAGTCTGCCCCTTATACAGTCCTGCACCAATCACGTATTGCTTTAGGTTGTGTATGTGACTGACAGAGAGGCCTTGCACATGCCCCCCCATAACATTAACACTGCAATGCTTAAGGGCTATTACACACGGACGCTCCCCTGCGTTCTGCTTTCTTCTGTTCAGCCGCATGGGAGCACAGAAGTAAACGCACTTAATTATTGTGAAGGGGGCTGTACTCACACAGACGCATGTAAGTGCCAAACGCAGGTAGGACGCAGCATGTTGCATATCACCTGCGTTTGGCGCTTACGTGCCTCTGTGTGAGTAGAGCCCCCTTCACAATAATTGAGTGTGTTTACTCCTGCTCTCCCCTGTGGCTGAACAGAAGAAAGCGGAACGCAGGGGAGCGCAGCAAAAAACGCCTGTGTGTAAGAACCCTTACCCTTGTTATTAACACAGTAAATATTGTGTATCAAAGTAATACTGATTGTGCTTATATCCTTTCAGTACTTGAAGAAAAAGTTACTTTTACACATTTCCCTGATTTTACATTTTCCCAGATTTTACATAATTTTTTTCCTGGTCCCCTGAAAAACATGTTCTTCCTTCTGAGGACACTAAAAGAAACTGGAGAGAGTAGAAGGAGGCAGGGGATGAAGCCCAAAGCAGGAGGAGGAGTAATCTTTAACTCTTAGTGTCCATTCTCCAAGCTGCAGGACATTCATCCCCATGGTGCCTGTGTTCCCCAATCTAGGTGAGAGAAATGGGGGATCTACTGTATTTTGTACTTTCAGACTGAAGCTTGACCTCCCAATTTCATGATCCTTCAGCTCCCTTTACAGATGCCTGACCAACTAGCTTCCTTCACTAACGCATATGTAGAAACTAAGGGGAATGTTAAATGTAACTGCAAAAAAGGGTTTACTGAGATTGCCATGGGGGCATTTTCAGAAGATGCTGACTGGCTGGGCAACTTTATAGCTCACACTAAAATACAAATGCATTCTTTTTTTTTCCACATTACCTAAACTGACAAGCACGAGTTTACTTCTAGGGGACGTTTACCGTATTGAAGCTGAAAACAGATGGAACAGAATTTATCTGGAATTCTAGCTTCTAAATTAAAAGGGTGTGGCAACACTTGTCAGGGTTCTAAATAAAGGTTGCTCCATCTATAACGCTGAAGCTCATAGCATAAAGCACAAATGCCTATAGAGTACAATTGTTGACTGTACATTTTACTAAATTGGTGCAGTAGTACATTTGCCAGTTGCAGCCAATCAGTTATTTTCTTTCATTTTATGATTTATAGCCAACTGCAAGTGCTGCTTGGCTGCTCTTAGCATTTGCACTTGTGCAATTTAGCTCCTATGTTTGATTCTGCCCGTATCTCTACCTTTGGCTTTCCAGTAGAGCCACTTGTATAAAGGATGAAAAGTGGGTCTTCAGCATCCAGCCATTCTGGTTCACACTCCTCACTGGCATCTGCCATCAGTTCGTCCAACCATTGGTCAACATCTGAATTCCAGGCTGTCTGCAGAACAACAAATGATACATGCAACAATAATCTTTTCAGCTAAGAGAAGCAGTACCCTCACAACCCCTTTTACATACACTGTGCTGAGAGGAAAAGCACAAAGTGATTTCATATACATCCACTTGGATATGAGGAAAATACCAGCCAATTTATTAAGTATAAATTCTGCTGAAAGGAAAAGAATATTCCACTTTACTAAATATGCAGTACTACTATGACACTGGGCTGTTTTATTTTAAGGCCCATCGCACACAGGACATTTTAATCATATAACTCTTAGGGAGAATCATGCTGATCTAGGAAGGTAAGATGCGGAAATTAGTTATTCACATACTCCATCATTAAACTGGTGGTTAACCTTTAAATTAAGATAACTTTTAGTATGTTATAGAATGCAGTATTCTTTGCAACTTTTCAATTGGTCTTCAGAATATATTTTTTATAGTTTTTAAATTATTAGTCTTCTTTTGACTCTTTCCAACTTTCACTGAAAGTTGGAAAGAGTCCAACTTTGGTTTTAGATGGGTCACTGACCCATCTAAAAACAAATGCTCTGTAAAGCTATTATATATTACTGCTACTTTTGATTACTCATCTTTCTATTTAAGTGCTATTCTATTCATATCCCAGGCTCTAATTCAAATCAATGCATGGTTGCTAGGGTAATTTGGACCCTGGCAACCATATTGCTAAAATTGCAAACTGGAGAGCTGCTGAATAAAAAACTAAACTCAAAAACCACAAATAATGGAAAGTGAAAAACAATTGCAAATTGAATATCACTCTCTACATCATAATACAATTTAACAACCTCTTTAATGTTGTGTTCACTAATTATTACTTTTAATTTTTTCATGTTTCCTAGTATGTTTATTTTGCCCAAAAAATTAACCCCTTAGTTAAAAAAATGCAGCACTCTGTTACTGGACTACAACTGTAAGTATCCCTAGCCACCCAAGACACAAACTGGAGGGTACTTATTTTTCAAATATCTGTCAAGTTAGAAAACAAATCAAGCCCCAGCCCCTTACATACGGTTTCACCATAAGAAGAAGGAAATGTAGAATTACTTTAAGGAGCCACTGAAGAAAATGGCACCCCAGCACTCACAAGTAACGTACCTCAGGCTGCAGTGCCTTCTGGAGTAGAAGGTAAGCAACTAGAATCAGTGGGTAGAGCCTAACCACCTGCCACCCCACAGTGATTCTACCTTTCCTACTATTTTAAATCTGTCACAAGGAATAAATAAAAAATTGAGTGATTTGCTGTGAAACAAAAGGAAATAGTTGTCCATACACAGTATAGCTTACCTGAAATTTTCCTTCATTTTGATTGTTCAGCCTTCCCTTGAGGTGCTTCACCACAACACAGTTTTTCACATGGTGCATTCTTTAAATTAAATACACAAAGGTTTTATGTATATATATATCCATGGATTACACAGACTTTCACTAGTCATCGGCAATAAACCGCCTCTTCTTTGGGGCGACTAATCTCCCGATTTAGAATGTAAATCGCCGGCGGGATGGCACTCGGAGTGCTTCTTTTTCCGAAGTCGTCCGAAGTTTCTCATGAGGCAACTTTGGGCGACTTCGGTAAACGAAGAGCAAAGATTGCCATCCTGTCTGCGATTTACATTCTAGCTGGCGGGAGGCAGTTCGGGGAGATTAGTCACCACGAAGAAGAGGAGATTTGTCGATGGGCAACTAATCTCCCCGAATCTGAGCGTGTGTCTCTTCCTTAACAGAATACAAATGTGACTTACTGTCTTACATCAATCCCAGCCAATCAACAATGGGGTAGACCAAAATAAAGTGAAGTACTACTGTAATGATAACCTAACTTCCAGCACAACCTAACATTTATAAAACCTGGGGTTAACTTATTGTATTTCAAATACATTAGGTAACATTAATAAACAAGTCAATTGTGCGTTCACATAGAGGCAGCACACAGCTTAACGATTAGGTGGGATGTTAGAGCTTAGTGCTGTTCACCAAGTATCAAAATGCTGCATGAATGAGAAGCCCGGAATATTTCTAAATAAAAGAAACCCTACTTTTCATTGCATTTTTGAAGTGCCTCGTCTGCGATTTGTTTCAAGTTAATTGGTTTTTCTCCTCGGAAGACTCCATCTGCAACAAACAGCATGAAGGAAAAGGTGTGTTACAAAGGTGTAGGCGGAGATCCCTAATGGCATCTACTTTGTGCTGGAGTTATTAATGATGAAGCAAATGGTACCTGCAGTAATAAGAACAACACACTGAGAGTCCAAAATTCTTTCACACAGGGATTCCGAGGAAAAGCCTGCAAACTTAAATAAGAACTATTAAGCTTCTGCATATGAGCTGCAATACACATGTAAGTGAATGAATTTACAGACACTGTTCTGACTTCTGAAGTAAAAACACAACATTTCCAAGACACAGGAGAGAACTAAGGTTACGCCGATTAATACAGAACTGCTTGCGTTTGGCAGAGCTGTTCTTATGAGTGTCAGTGAGGGGAATGTAGGTGACCTCCCTTCACCCCCTAACTTGAATTTGTCAGGCAGTAAAATTAGGGCAGGCAGTTAAGACAGGACTGCAGCCACTGAGGTGCATGAGTGAAGCATTGCCCCTGCTGCATGTCAAATGTGTATGAGCACTAAGGGGTGAACTTTTGTGCCCCTTAGTGCTTCTGGATTTGTGGCAAGAGACGTTAAGGACCCCTTATGTCTACATATGGAAGACTGTTTATAAATGCTTTCTTATTAATATTTAGAGTTTTTCCCCACACAGAAATAACCAAAGCAGATACTAGATAGTGTTGCTGTTGATAGACCTTGCAAGAAGAAGTGTATGCTATTTTGGGGTTGTCTGCTACTTTAACACTTGAATTCTGGGAAAAATGCTACATAACATACTTACTACTATCGAGTGAACGGCTCCAATTCGGGCACATGCCAACATGGCATATACCAATTCAGGAATCATTGGCAAGTAAATGGCCACTCTGTCCCCTTTCTTTACCCCTATAAGAATAAAAAAATGATCAAAAAGTTTAATTTAAAATTGGTTTATTTGTATGTTCAAATCAACAGATCCAAACTGAAAATGTAAAACATGTCTAAGGATCATTGCTACACATTGTAAATTATTACAAAAGTCACAGTAATGTTTCAATTAGCGCCATGCTCCCCCAGATATAAATTGTAAGGATAAAAAGAATAGATGGGGTTCATCTGATCATATATTCAGATAAATGAGGTGTGTGCGCATTGGCCTTTTTGCATTTGATGCACACAAAGTACGATATGAACAGCACCACAATTGTAATTGAAGTTAAAATGCCTTTATTGCTCAAGTGACGGGCATTACCGCAACGTTTCAGGCCTCATTTGGCCCTTTTTCAAGCTGATGCATTTGATGCACAGACAAGATGCAGTTAATGGGTCTTGTAGTAAATATTATTAGTAAGCCCAACATATCCTGTAAGATCTAAATTTCACTGTTGGAGGCCCCGATTCCCCTATTATTATGCCCCTGTATAGACATGCAAACATTTTATTTCAAGCAAAGTGAGAATTAATTTAATTTATTATCTTTTTATTTGCTCAATGGAAATTGCAAAAGATGAATGAACAGATAGGTTCTCGTGTTATTTTCTCTAGTATTGGACAAGTCCGTAGTGACCTACCCAGCACTGCATTTTAGAACTGTATAAGTATAACATGTCATCACATTGTGTAGCCACAACCTTTCTCATCATATCCCCTGGCCCACTTGTCATTTTCTGGCCCCATCAGCAAAAGTGGGGGATTTAGTGATTGAGGAAACCATTCCACAGGTATGGAGTAAAATCAAAATTCCAGCTTTATTTTGATTTTACTCCATACGTGTGGAATGGTTTCCTCAATCACTAAATCCCCCACATATGATGTCTACTGGAATGGAGACCAGCATGAGAAAACCAACACACCATCGGGAATGGACACAATGGAGAAGTGGCCATAACACGGGCATGTGAGTTTCTTTTTTTGGATCCCCATCAGCAAAAGGACAAACAAGTACAATGTTGCAACTTAAGACAGACATGGGTCAACATGACAGCAATTGGCTGTTGATCCGATCCTCTCCAAATGGGTTTGCATAAGCCTTTGTTAAAATTCAATACTTGGCCTGGGGTATGAGTCTTTTGGCCTGCCCAATGTCTTTTTGGAGTCTTTTGGTCCACCACCTTAGAGGCCAAAATGGGTCTCACGCAAAACACTTTTCTTGTGGATCCATTTGGGCTTGCCTCTATATGCGGTGAAACCACTCTGTAGTTGGGATCTAACCCCAATTGTATTTATTTCCCAAACTATACTACTTTATCACAATTTCATAGTTTTTAGTTGAAAGTATACATTTTGTTTTCAGACAGCAGTAATCATCTGATTTACTTGTCATTCACTGAGTTCTCAGATCATTCCTTCTCTGTAAATTGGCATTTGCACATAACTGTGGTAACTGCATATATGCTAACCTACAATTAAAACCACTCATATGGGTGTTTGTATTATTTATGGTATCCCAATAATCCCAAAAGTGGCATTTAAGGACAGGTCCCAGATCTATGCCAAGTTATGCCTTGCCCTGATTCACATCTGCATGTGGATGTTCTGTTAAATGCAGCCATATTATCAAACTATAGTGTTTTAGGTCATAGCTTCTTTTCTAAATGAAGATTTTTATCACCACTGAAACAACATTGAAAATTGCTGGCTCTATGCTACAATTTTGATTGCCTTGTAAAAATGGCTGACTCAATGGCTCATTACTTGCAAACTTATCAGTAAATGACTGACAGAAAATATAATAAGTAGCAAATCATTTATGAAGGTTGGAATACTCGAGGATAATAGATGAAAAACTGTTGACAATGCACGTTCATCAACCTGCAGAACACCTTTATTGTGTGGATCAGAACATGTTTCGGGATACCTTTCTTTATCAAGTTTTATAAAGTTTTTCATCTATTATAGTCGAAAACCGATACCAACGGGGAGTGCAAGGAAAACTGTGTCAAACAAGAAAAGGTACAGATCCCACTTTTAAGGTTGTAATACCTAAACTTGAGCATCTAATGTTATAGCAATTATTAAACAATAACAATCTGTTGTCATCAGATGATCCTGGAATATAACACAATATGAATATTTTTAGCAACCCTGATCTGGTATTATAATCTTGGTGATGACATTATTCTGCAATGAAAGGCAGTGGTATTATAAAATATATCTAGAAGAAGCTTCACAAACACACCAGTCATTAAGCTCTGTGCAGAACTAACCCAAGTACAGCATATGACAAGTCATTCCCACACCCAAAGTTAATCTTTAACTACCATTATACAGAGATAATTTATAAAACTGGATTCATTTTAATCTGGATTTGTAACATTATGCAGCCAGTTAGGAATTAGTTGTAAGACTAATGGAAGAAAAGTTCTGGCTATATGAGTGACTTCACAAACCTCACCATGCCAGATATGCATTTCATACGCCCAAAACACCACCCATCTCAGGGCCTTTTGCACCCACTGCCCAGGACAATGCCTAAATTTGGGGCAATTGGCAAGTATGGCATGTAATCAACATATCTAAACTGAAGACCTCCAGCTGTTGATGAATTACAGTGCCCAGCCCTTAGCTGTTTGTCTTTGGTTCTGGGAGCTGCAGTTCAACAGCAGTTGGAAGGCTGCAGATTAGACATCCCTGACCTATGCTCAGGGTCGGACTCGTGGGCCGTTGGCCCACCGGGGTTGCTGTCCAGGTCTCCCCCCCCGCTGCACGTGTGTGCACTATGCTTTGCCGTGACCACCCGCAAATGGGAGGTGGTGGCGAGAGGAATACTGCAAATCTGGGTGCGGATCTAGGCCGGCCGTTTCCACAAGAGCCAGGGGCCCACTGGGTTTTTTCCTGGTGTCCTGCCGGCCCAGTCCGACCATGGCTATGCTTTTTATGGGATGTGCCTTCCAACATTGCCTTAAGTTCCTTTTTCTATGGTTAATGGGAGCTGCAGATCAGTCTCAACTGGAATGCCAACGGCTTTTTATGCCTGATTGAAGCTAACTAAAACCTATAATTATTATGGCTTATTTAAATGAGTTTAATAGTTACTAGAGAAAGGGGAATCATTCTGCAGAAAGTCAGAAGACATGTTAAAGGGGTTGTTCACCTTTGGGTTAACTATTAGTACGATTAGACAATTTGCAATTGGTTTTCATTTTTTATTATTTGTGTTTTTTTAAGTTATTTAGCTTTTTATTCAGCAGCTCTCCAATTTGCAATTTCAGCAATCTTGTTGCGAGGGTCCAAATTACCCTAGCAACCATGCACTGATATGAATAAGAGACTGAAATATGAACATGAGATGCCTGACTGGAAAGACGAGGTACATTTGTAGTCTCACAGAGCATTTGTTTTTAGATGGGGGTCAGTGACCCTTATGTGAAAGCTGGAAAGGCAAATAACTAAAAAACCATAACAAATAAATAATGAAGAAAAGTATAAAAATATTGAAAAGTTGATTAGCATTAGCCATTCTATAACACACTAAAAGTAAACTTAAAGGTGAACCACCCCCTTTAAGGTTGCATGTGGTACACTAACAAAAGTGTCTGAGGGATGCTCACTGTAGCACAAAAGTCCTATACACAGGTCTGAACTGGGATTCCAAGTACTCAGAGGCCGATATAGTCCTCCATCAGCCCAATAAATAGTGACTGTCTATGAGACCTTACAGCAGTTCCTCTGGTATTTGCCAGAACCCACAGATTGCCAGTCTGGACTGCTTATACATGACACTAGCTGCTGCTACTTTTATATAACACCTTATATAATGCCTATAACAACTAAAGGTCACTACACTGCATTCCATTTGTTCTGCTTATAAGTTTTTTGTATGGAGGCACCGTAGGCAATTATGTACATAGACAGTAGGGGTGGACTGGGTGCTGATTATAAATAGTATAATTGGACAAAAGACAGAGAACATATGTAAGCCATATTAAGTTGGAGTTTTAGTTGCCATCTAGTACGCACATTTTATTAACTAGTAAAGAAGAATGCCAATACCTGTGCTTGCAGCAAACGGGGTGATCCCAAATTTATTCAATGGTGCTTCATAACACTTAACTAACGATCAAACGTTTCGGGACCACATGGCCCTTCCTCAGTGACTGAGGAAGGGCCATGCGGTCCCGAAACGTTTGAACACAAAAGCTATGAATATCTTGTAAATGATATCCTTATAAACGGTGAGTTCTGATGTCATCAGTTATAAACGGTGAGTTCTGATGTCATTTTTGTCACATTACTCACTGAAATTTGTGTATTATAATGAATAATGGTCATGAAACTCCTCGGTAACTTATAATATCCTTATATTTTACAAGAGGGGGTACTTTATTTACTATATATACTTATACCTCAGTGGGTTACAAGTCACATATTTTACTGGTTCCCAGGACTAAAAGCATTTGACAAAATTTGTGCAGGTCAGGTACTCAGTACAAGGTGTAACAATATATGACATACCTAATTTGATTAAAACATTTGCAAACTTGCAGACTTGTTTCAGTAGATCCCAGTATGAGATGACAGAAGAGTTGTCTGGCGAATTGCCCTCCCTGCAAATAAAAATAGTTCATGTTAAGTGGCTACACTGATGGTCCATATATCAGACACATTTGTTTTAAAAATTAAAATAAACAAAAATACAACAATATTGTTTTGCTGTTTACATGGATTTACGCTATCTTAGTAAACATTCAATGTAAGGTCATGGCTATTACAGAGAGAAAAAAAAAAGTTTATCAGTCCAAAAAAATGTGTTTGCCTAATTGAGATACTATGGATATAATGTATTTTAAGCTTTCAGGATAATAACAGATCCAGATGCAGTACAGGTGTGGGATTCATTATCCAGGAAACCCATTATCCAGAAAGCTCAGAATTACGGGGAGGCCAACTCCATTTTATTAAAATTTTTAAAAATGAAAAAAGCATTTACGCCCCCCCACCATCAAGCGTAACAGTTTAGGAACTTCTAGAGTAACAGAATCCTTTAATATTTTCTTGGAAAGGGGTAGTTAAAAAACACCCAGGAGGCGATTTACTAATGATTGTAATTTTTCTTTTATAAGCATTAACAAAAGATCCTTTAGAAATACAATGTAAACAGTGCTTGCTGCGCCTTAGTGACGTGGCCAGGACACACTTTACTGACTTTAACGCAATCAACATGCGAAAGTCCATAATAAACAAGTTGCCAATAAACAAGGTTGCTGGAGTCTCAGCATACTGAAATATGTTATAGACTCCTCATTCACACCCTCATTCAACAGCACCTAGCAAGAGACAATTAGAAACATCCTATAATCAGTTAAGGCATGGGTTAGACATAGGACATATAACAGGAATCTGTTTTTTAAAATAGGCTAGACCAGCTGACTTTATCTTCCTTATGAGGCAATAAAAAAGCTGTATAATCATTAGAAATGGGCCCTTCCCTTTTTGCTACTTGGATAATGAGAGATAAGTGTTCAGCTTTATGGATCGCACACATGGGTGTTTCTTTTGCACCAAGATGTACTGTGTTTTAAGAAAGCCTAAGAAATGGTATTGCTCATATATGTCTATAAATATACAAAATATATATATATATATATATATATATATATATATATATATATATATATATATATATATATATATATATATATATATATATATACATATACAAATGTCCCATAGGTGACGGCACTCCAAAAGTAATCAGGATACACAGGTCATCTAGTTATAAATCAGGTTTATTGGTGGACCAACGTTTCGATTCCGTATCGGAATCTTCGTCAGGGTCTCACCCTGACGAAGATTCCGATACGGAATCGAAACGTTGGTCCACCAATAAACCTGATTTATAACTAGATGACCTGTGTATCCTGATTACTTTTGGAGTGCCGTCACCTATGGGACATTTGTATATTTCTACAGACTGGCACCCAGCTTTTGTATTCCACTTATGGTGTGACTATATATATATATATATATATATATATATATATATATACATAATCCACAAGACCCATCAATGTCCTGCAAATTATATCCTTATAAACAGCGATTGCTAGTGCTTACTGATATCATTTCTGTCTCATGGCTCACTGAAACATATGTGTTTAATAATAAATTAAGTTTTCCTGGTTGTAAAATACGTCACCTCAAAGTTCTATGAACTTTATAAAAGCACTCCTTTATAGAGTCATGGAAATCATTGGGGACTTAAAATATCCTTTTACATTTTACAACAGGGGTATATGATTTACTATATATATATATATATATATATATATATATATATATATATATATATATATATATATATATATATATATATATATATATATACATACATACACACACATATATATATATATACAGATTTTTTTGTTAAATTGACCAGAGGGGCTGCTATAAGGTGCCATAGAAAGTCAGTATTTAGTAGGCTGGTGGGGGCTGTTTGGGCCTCTGTCTACCTAAAACGGCAGGGCCTATTTTAATTCTCAGTCTGGACCTGGTTGCGCATATGCTGATGACACCATTCATGTGTAAAGGGATATCTATTTATGATAAATCATGATCTTTGAACAAATATAATCATGCAAAGCAATGCTGCAACGAGAAAGAAATGATGTCACTGAAAGTCTTTCAAAATATCAATTGTTAGCCAGATGAGATAGCTTTCCTTTGTGCTGTGACATTCGTATATGTCTATAAGCTATTCACCTCCCAGTGACTGGAAATTGTGTATTGTTATTGATGCTCAAGCAACAATATGTATAATAAAAGTGAATTCTAAGCAATTTATTTTTGTTCATAAGTTCAATAAGAAGTTAATCAAAGTTTAAAAAACAAGAAATAGCAAATCTGTCTAAGCAGCACTAATTCTCTTCAATATTTCCCTCAATCGTTTCGCCCTTAAGGAACTAGTGATGCAATTTCCTTTTGTTTTTTACAACTGCACTGTCATATCATCTAGTCCCGTCCAAGATCAACCTTTCTTCATACATCTTTATTGTTCTAATGTGTCCTCCTCCTTATAATGCAACACAAGAACACCTACTGTTGCTGAGAGGGTTAAAGCAGCTCTCAAAGGATGCTATTTTGTGTTTGCATTATAAATAGAGTCTACAAAGGAATGTATAACAATCATATTGTCGGCATAACACTATTCATTTACAAGGGTAATAAAAACGTATGCAAGAGTGATTCATGGGCATTATAAGGCTACTATAAATAAATGTTAGCAACCAGAAAACAAATCAATAACACACAAACATCCTCTAATCCTAATAATCAGGTGGTGCAAACATTATTTCATAGAGAAGTCTCCTATAGCAATGCCCAAAGTACTACAATTTATGTATGGCAATAATATAACTGTCAAAGTATAACAGTCCTGGGGAAAAAATTCCTACATAAAAGTGGGAAAGGCTAATTGCAAGGCAGAGGAACTAAATATTCAGTTAAAGAAAGAGAACCTGATAGACAGGCATTGCTCTTTGTCCTACTTGCACCATTAAGAGTGCATCACAAGCCTGACAATGAATTTTAACAGTATGTATCTATAATTAGAAGTGATAGCAAGTGTAAAGCAGAGACAGAAGGCCATAGATTCTGCAGGTTGTAGTTTTATAACAGCTGGTATATTGGAGGCTGCCTATCCCTGGATTAAAGGGTTTAGGAAGAGAAAGGCTGATCTTGTTACAATCTTATGGATGCCTGAAGAGAATGTCACACTGCATGGCTGCTCGCTTTTGTTTGTGCAGGCTCATAACAGTTTACTGCAATTGTCACCATTGTTTCTTTTCTCATTCTTCTTGGTTCTGTCAGTTTTTCCCAGTGATTGCAGGAAATAGATTCCTGTTATTCAAGATATGAAAACATAAAATGCAAAGTAAAGGAAAAATATAAAGAAATAAATAAATCCTCTGATACCTTATTATGGCTGTACAGATGAGTAGAAGAGTGCCTGTGAGGTTCAGAGCCGGCTCAAAGGGACCATTATGGCCCTTTCCAGTTCCAGAGATGTTAATTTCAGTGAACTCTGGTCCACAGATATATGTTTAGAAAACTGCTACATTTAAAAGTGTAATAGACTGAAACAGGGCTCAACAAATACAGTATATATACAACACAGTACAGTGTGAGATCCCTGATCTATAAATCTGAATCTCCCACAGATTTCTTTTTCAGCAAATAATTCCAACTTTTGAAAATGATTTACTTTTTCCTCTCTGATGATAAAACAGTACCTTGACTCAAGTCTAACTAAGCTGCAATGAATCTATATTCCTTGCAAAATAATCCTATTGGGTTTATTTAATGTTTAATTGTTTTTTAGAAAACAATGTATTATGCTCAATCTGAATGAAAAGCCTTTATCTGGAAAACCTCATGTCCCAAGCCTGTACATTATTGGTGACATATTAATGGTTGGTGATATGAGAGTGCCTCGGAGTAGTGCTAAAATTCCATAAATTCCATCAAACCAGCTGATGTGGTTTGGGCACCTTTTGAGAATGCCCCAAGAGACTTCTACTGAAGCTGGTTCAAGCATACAACGCTTAGGTAGACCCAGACCACACTGCAGAGATTATATACCCTTGTTATTGCCTAGGAAGGAGTATGGTCTTGTCTATTCCTCCCACAACCCTTGCCAGGCAGCACATCTGAGCAGTAGTCTGCCACACTAACACCTTACAGAGGAAGAAAGCTGAAATCCTACTATCTAGGTAATCCCCACAGAGCAGTGGTATAAATTCTCAAACTAGTTCATGGACAGCCCAGGCAGGTTGTTCGTGTACAGCAGGCAAATATATAGGTCAGAGTGAGTGTGAGGTTGACAAGGGATGAATGCATTACATTACCAGAAAAATGCAGTCTTGTCTCCCAGGTTTTTCTCCATGACATTCCTGTCCAGGACATTGTAACAGACATTGGTTTTGGCCCCTTTCATAAACTCCACAAAAATCTTGCCTTTGGTTATGTCAAAATTATAATCCAGAACTTTTCCAGAAGGTGATGTTTTCCAGGAGAATTCAGAGGCCGCTTCCAACCAGAACTCTGCAGTGAGACAAGCAGAAGTAGGCAGAAGTCAGTGTGATAAAAATACCAATGTACTAAAACCAGCTGTGACCAAACTGTGTATCTAAACGGCTACAATTGCCAGAAGCCCCTTCTGCCATTAAATGAGTGGTGGAGGGCTGCTGGTTCGAAGGTCTGATTTGGAAATATAAATTTATAAGGCGGCACCTTTAAACCACCAGACATGTCAGACCCCTTAAACAGGTATGAGACCTGTTATCCAGTATGCTCAGGAGCTGGGGATGCTGGAAAAAATAATAATATCAGATGCGAGCGCAGCTATGCAGACAGTAGCATGCAATGTGCACATAATGGGGAGAATCCCTATGTTTTACCCACAATTCTGTATTTTTGCATGCATGTCTCAGCTTACAACGAAGAAAATGTGAGCATCAGCGCAGGACCACATCAGCGGTCCTCAATCTCAGGAAAAATCAAACCTGCCCAATCAGGCCCAGACTGGCAATCTGTGGGTTGTGGCAAATGCCAGAGGGGCTGCTGTAAATTGCCATTGACAGTCACTATTTATTGGGCTGGTGGGAGGCTGTTTGGTCCTTTGTGTGGGCTGGTTGGGCCTCTGTGTACTTGAAATGCCAGGGCCTATTTTGAACCCCAGTCCAGACCTGTGCCTAATCAATATCAGACCATTTTTGGCCTTATATCGAACGGGGAGACCCTTCGGAAGCCCCCACACACGGACGGATAACCTGCCGAATCAGTCAAAAGGACAGATATCGACAGCTTTAATCTGCCTGTGTATGGCCACCTTTAGTTCAGTTCAGATATAAAGGCTGGACATGAGCAGGGTCATTCAGTTTCTGGACATCTGGACTTGGCTTACCCCCAAGGCACAACAGAGACCTGTGCTTGGCACCTGCTTCCGAGTTACAAGGCCTGTGCCCTTGCACAATGACTGTGCCAATGGAAGTGCATTTCACAACGTGCGGGCATTTCAGAGCAACAGAAGGGGAAAACTGATAACTTTGGGACAGAGCCAAATAGCAATACCCAATGCTCCCATAATGTCTCTCAGCAAATAATCCCTCGGGACTCATTTAAACAACATGCAAATGAGACATCTTTCTTTATTAGTGGGATGAGCAGAGGGGAGAGTAGGAAGGCTGTACTACATGTTTGCACCTGGTGGTAGCTGATTGCCACTGGGGCAGATACACACACACGATTGAAAGGGAAATATGTACCTTGTGGGTTGTGCACTGATCGGTTGTACATGTCTGTGTATGTGCTGAAGTCTTTCACGTGCGCCTGACGCTGAAGAAGAGCTGGAGGCGGGTAGGTGGCATCTTCTGCCCCGGTGCCATCTTCTTCTTTGCCTCTCACTTGGCTTGGCATACTGGCATTAAGCGCCGGTCAGTTCCACAGATAGACTTCAGCTCCTAACAGGAAGTAAAGAACACGGATTCTATAATAATAACAGAAGTGAATGAGAGAGGAAGCGGGCTGCGTGCGGATAAATAGAAATGACAGAGGATTTGACTGACTAATCTCCTCCCTGTCGCCTCCTTACAAGCAGTTCTCTCCTACCTCAGTCCGGCAAAGTCTATTTGCGAATGCCGCCCGCTTCGGCTCTCCCAAGTCTCAGCAGCCAATGAGAGAGACGGGCCGCGCTCACTCCTCTTTTATGATTGGCTGAGGCGCGCTGGTCTCATCTCTTACCATTGGGTTCGAAGGAGTCTGTGAGAGAGGTGCTGAGTGGAGCCAGTGGAGGATGCAGCCTGTGATAGGAAGGAGGAGAACCGGGAGTGTGGAGGGTGACAGTGACACCACCCATAGCAACACTCTATATTTGTTCAGCCATTGACTCTCTCACATGTACAAACTGCACTGTAAACACCCGCATAAGTTGCAAAAGAACTCGTTAGCGTTACAAAGGCCATGCCATTGACTGACATGTTGGAACCACACAGATAATCCTCAGGCTCAGAAAATGTGTTGTGTATTAAATCATAAATATACATAATTGCTACAACTAGCTGGGTCTAGCTAGTGATTGATATAATTCAATAAAGGTTGTATTGTCCTCACTGAAGATGGGATCATGCTCAGTTCAAGATATTCAGGTTTGGTGTTGTTTCATGAAGTTTAGATCACTTACACATACAATCATTTATATAGTGCAGCTATGGGATCTGTTATCCGGACACCCATTATCCAGAATTGCTCGAAGACGTGGACTCCATTATAATCAAATTATACAAATTTTTAAAAATGATTTACTTTTTCGCTGTAACAATAAAACAGTACCTTGTACTTGATCCAATCTAAGATATAATTACTCATTACTGAAGGCAAAACAATCCCATTACATAGAATTAATGTTTAAAGGAAATTTTACTACACTTAAGGTATGGAGACCCAAATTACAGAAACATCTCTTATCCAGAAAACCCCAGGTCATTCTGGATAACGGCCCATACCTGTATAGGATTTGGTGACACAACTGCAATTTGGTTAATTTTCCATTGCCCAAACAATTCCATTATCAAAACAACTCAATCAACGAGTAAAGATATAACAACATAAATATTTTAAATACATCCATTTGAAGTGACATTTAAAGTACATACGTGTCATTTTTCTCAGAGGTTGCTCTGATTTAACAATATTTAATTTACCTTTGTGACTATTATTAACATGTATTTATATAGCGCCAACATATTGCGTAGCACTGTATAGACCTTTCTATGTTGTACAGTCAAACGCCTACAGTCTGTTACTATTGGAGTTTATAAGAATAAACAGCTGTGGCAACCATGGCGGCAGCCATTCAAGCTGAATAGGGCAAAAGGACACATGTGTACACAGCACATAACGGCTACACTATGTAGAATATAGTGGGTTTAGTTCATTGAGTTATGTCACATTGAAAAATATATTGGCCGTGGGAAATCTGCACTTCTGTAGGACCTCTCAAAATGGTTTCATTTTGAATGATATATGGATCAGGGGCATATTTACCATAAAGGCACTCAAAGACCTGTGCCTAGGACTGCAGCTTTAAGGGGGCTGCCCTCGGGTGCCTATATGGTAAAAAAAAAAAAACTATGCAGAGAAAAAACCCTACTTCCACTGCTGCCGGATGCTTCTAAATCTGGCAGCAGAGGTGTGTGTGTGTGGGGGGGGGTTAGGGGGGTCCATTGATCAACTTGTGGACGAAGTGACGTCACTCCCATTGACAACGTCGGACTTACTACCTCACGCCAGCGCAAGATTGCTAGCGCCGGAGCACAGGGGAGCCGCGCATCCCCAGTGCTCCCCATAGAGCGGCTAGGCTTATGTGGCCTCGCCACAAAACCGGGCCTGTCCATTGACATCACTCGGAGGTGCTCGCAGGTCCAGTGCCTTGGGCAGCACTGGACCTAAATACTCTCTTCATGTGGATCGAAGCATAAAAAACACTTTGTGGTGATCCAGCATAATCTGAAAAATGTGGGACTTTTAATGTGAGCAAAGTGAAAGGCAATTTTTTGGAGTTTTGTTGCCCGTGGTAGCACAGATTTCCCACAGGTGACAAATCTCCTTGCATGACTCTGCCCTTACACTAGGTTTACCAGATAACTTGAAAATTCAAGGACACATCTAGAAAGGCTGCACAATTTAATTTAGATGCATATACATTTATTAGAAGTGCCCAGAGTTGTCAACTGATCGGGTTACCCCTTAATTACACAGGGGGCAAAATATAATTCATGACTCTCTACATGACTACAGAATGAAAACCTTCCTCATAAAAAATATATTAAATAATTCACTTTTGGATGTTACTGGTCCTTTAAAGGGATTCTGTCACAGGAAAACACATTTTTTGCCAAAATCCATCAGTTAAAAGCACTGCTCCAGCAGAATTCTGCACTGAAATTTGTTTTTCAAAAGAGCAAACATATTTTTTATATTTAATTTTGAAATCTAACATGGGGCTAGACATTTTGTCAGTTTCCCACGTGCCTCCAGTCATGAGACTCTGATAAACTTTAGTCACTCTTTACTGCAGTGATATCACTCCCATCCCTTCCCCCCCCCAGCAGTCCATCAGCAGAAAAATGGGAAGGTAAAAGGATAACAGCTCTCTGACACAAGATAAAAATCTAAGTCCCACTGCAACTCCTTCATTGAGTAGGAGAAACAATAGACTGTGTGAAAGCAGAAAACCAACAAGGACTCAGTTCTGGCTACTTTTATTTTAGTCCTATTACTTGTAGAGTATTTTGAAAAGGTTGAATTTAATGGATTTATGAATTCTATGAACCCATCTTATCAGTTTCTATTTTCTATACTATTAATGGATTGCTAGAAGCTTCCTCAAAAACAATGAATTTATGTAAATCAGGTTGTTGCACAGAAGCCCATCTGGGTTCAGAGTGTGAGTACCGTGTCCCTGATTCTTTGGGCACAACTGCTCTGTGCATATTGGCATGTGGTGCGACGGGAAGCCAGGAGCTGCCTCAATAGTCAATAGTCGCAGTAGCACTCAATTCTGAGCACTTGAAGCAAGTATCTTTAATGAAATGCACAACTGAATTCAGCGAGTTGCAGGGACCGCAACTGCACTTGCTTATGTACATAAACCTTTTAGATTAAATACATTTAAGCAGGCCACTCTAATTCCCTGTTCAGGCAAAACAGATCACAAATTCAGGGATTGTAAATCCATAAAGCTTCTTTAAAACCAGGATCTTATCCACATAACTGCTCCACAATGAAATGTACCTTCTCGGTAAATGTAGAGGGTCCTCCTATACCCTTATGCCTTTCTGATCAGTTGGTCTGACCCTTGAACAAAATAGCAGAAGTTGTTTTCCTCCAGTCTGTTAATTAGCTGGCTTCTGCTAGTGTTTTGGGAGTCAGAGACAGCAGTGCAGAGAAAAGTAATCAAACGGATAACTGCATTCAGTAGCAATTACACTTAGCATCTTTAGTATCTCTCAATAAAGACTACATACTCTATAAAATAGGTTTCACTGCACGGTCCTATCCCAGTGTTTGTGTGTTGTTGGGCTGGCTACAAAGAGTGCTCAGTCTGAAGGACAGTTAGGATGAGATTGGAGTTAGGCAGGGGCAGGGTAGGCGTCCTCCCTTGCACTTACCCTGTCACTTAATAACAAGTCCAAGCCACTTGATCCAATACATCACAAACTGCACCACTGGCTATAGGAGATTCAAACAACTCAAAATCCTCAGTGCAGATGTGCCCAGCGGGCCTGGTTACAAACCTATTTGCTCTCATAGAAACCCTGGTTTGGGGCTATGGCTAAGACAGCAGTGTTTCCCATATCTGCCACATATCCCCCTTTTATCACTCTGCCCCCTTGCATCGCTGCCCTCCCTTTTTACATCATGTACTGCCCCCTTTTTTTTATCCCCCCCCTCTGGCAGGTAAGAACATTTTAAAAAGGTAGGAACCCTATCGGTAACCGTATTATGAGCTAATGGGGCCCTGTACAAAGGTTGGACCTCAAAGGGGGGCTTTACAAAGTTCTACAAACACTGGTTATGAGCTAGGTATTTGGATGTTTAGTTGGTGACATATGCAACCATACCAAACACCAACCACATTTTTACAAATATGATTTAGGAAGTCAAAAGCCAGTCTGTTTGAGGGCAATAGACCAGCGTTGGACATCATGCAATGCTTGAGAGTGAGATACGAACAGGGTTGAATTAAAGGGATACTGTCATGGGAAAAAAAATTTTTTTCAAAATGAATCAGTTAATAGTGCTGCTCCAGCAGAATTCTGCTCTGAAATCCATTTCTCAAAAGAGCAAACAGATTTTTTTATATTCAATTTTGAAATCTGACATGGGGCTAGACATATTGTCAATTTCCCAGCTGCCCCAAGTCATGTGACTTGTGCTCTGATAAACTTCAATCACTCTTTACTGCTGAACTGCAAATTGGAGTGATATCACCCCCTCCCTTTTCCCCCCAGCAGCTAAACAAAAGAACAATGGGAAGGTAACCAGATAACAGCTCCCTAACACAAGATAACAGCTGCCTGGTAGATCTAAGAACAACACTCAATAGTAAAAACCCATGTCCCACTGAGACACATTCAGTTACATTGAGAAGGAAAAACAGCAGCCTGCCAGAAAGCATTTCTCTCCTAAAGTGCAGGCATAAGTCACATGACTGCAGGCAGCTGGGAAATTGACAAAATGTCTAGCCCCATGTCAGATTTCAAAATTGAATATAAAAAAATCTATTTGCTCTTTTGAGAAATGCATAATTCTGCTGAAGTAGCACTATTAACTGATGTATTTTGAAAAAAACATGTTTTCCCATGACAGGATCCCTTTAAGTTCCTGGGCAAATGTTATCCAAACCTTTCATGTCATGTGACTTTAAAGTACCCAACAATTACATTTTAGATGAATAAAGGTTACATGGGACTGCCTGCCATACAAATGACCAGGTGACGGTAGCCCCAAATCTGACAAGCGTATCCTCAGTCACATTCCTCACATTCACATAAGGTAGATTTCATCAGTTCCTAAGCCTGTAATCAGAAATAACAACAAATGCACTAATAAGTGCAGTGCTTTTGGTACAAGGGTGACTGAATATTAGTAAAAGAGGAAAAGCTACAGAGCACTGTGGGAGATGTGTGTCTTCAGTGCCAAAGGGCTGCTGCTGTATAGTATGACTGGTACTGTCTGTAAGCCTTAGCTATAAAGTGATTATTTCTGTCCCAATCAGACTTCTTCTTTATCCAGAGAAGCAAATCTTACATTTCTTGTATATATGCCAGTAACACTTTATAACGGAAACATAAATCATACAAACTATTTATGGCTTTTTAAAATCTGCAATTGGTCAGTAGAAAATCTCTTTAAGTGAACTGGGGAGATACAAGGAGCTAGGAGTATTTTTACCTAAAGAAAAAGCTGCATCATGCAAAGATTTCAGTTATGAAGGGCTTCCAAGCTGGGATTGTTTCATCAGGAAAGAGGCCCTTAATAGGGTAGATTCAGCACATAAAGAAACACATAAAGATCACATATATAAAATGTGGTCAGAGCGTCTTCACTGATTTCCGATGAAAAGAAAGGGCAATTCATTGGTGGGAAGGCTAGTTTCAGAGCAGTACAGTCATGGAATGTACTACTGTATGTGAGATATCATACTTGCACATGCAGCTTAAAGAAACCCAGAAAACAGAAACACATTGTATTGTACAAAGGGATTGAGCTAATAGATATTTTGAAAGGATTTAATTTGTCAACAACAGCTTTAGATATTTTTGTGTATAAAGATAACTATAAAAAAATACAAAAAGTATTTTCTTCATATGAGCATTTATTTACATACTCATATATACATATATGTACAGTATGTATGTATACATGTGTAGTTCACAGGTTCTCAACCAGTAGGACTGCCACCCTAGGCCCCAAAGACAGGCCTGGACCTTCAACACCACACAGAATAACTCACTGCCACCAAACTGCAAGATGCTCAGGAGGTGACCAACATAATATATCTGTTGATACTTTTCTATTGTATTAGATGTCTCTTAGTTGCAGTAACGGAACTAGGTGGGGGCTGGCCCTGGTGCGGGCCGTGCAGCCAGGCCCCCCCCTCGCATTTTCGACTCCAGCCGGCTGCAGCGCGCAATCTGCCGGGGGGTCCCTGCGGGGGTGCGGGCCCTGGCCCAGTTGCACCCCCTGCTCCCCCAGTAGTTACGCCACTGCTTAGTTGCATTGTTTTCTTATATAAAGATTACTGTTATCCCTGCATTTGTTATTACTTTTATTTTTACTGGGAATCCCCCTGTTTATCCATTGGAAACATTTGGGTGGAGGCACCGCACAGAACCAGTTTTGTCCTTCTCCACCAATACAGCAGAGGGTTGTCAGGTTTGCCATAAAAGGTTTACAGAGGAACTTATGGTCCAGTTTTATCTTCTTTTCTTCGGTTCTACTACCTTTATGCTGCTTTCTCTTTGCGTGTATCTAAGTATGTATGTATATATGTACATTTTTTTCAAAACACTAAGATATAATTAATCCTTATTGGAAGCAAAACCAGCCTATTGGGTTAATATTTAAATTATTTTCTAGTAGACTTAAGGTATGAAGATCCAAATTAGGGAAAAATCGGTTATCTGGAAAACCCCAGGTCCTCAGCATTCTGGTTAACAGGTCCCATCAGGGGAAATCACAAAATTTTTGGCCCGCACCCCAGATCCCGCCCACTCCACACAACAGTTAAAAGACCACACAGACATCAGTGCTAAAAATGGTAACCCCCCCACACACACAAGATATAAAAAGCTATTGATGGTCAGGGCCCCTTTATAAGTTAAAAAAAACCTGTGGTGCCAGGGCCCCCCTTAAAAGTTTTTTTAAAAAATTGGTGGTCAGGGCCCCTCTATAAGTTAAAAAAAATAATTGGTTACCAGGGCCCCCTATAAGTTAAAAAAAAAAAACATTGGCGCCAGGGCTCCCCTTACAAGTTAAAAAAACCAGTGGTGGCAGGGGCCTATAGTATATTAAAATAATACATTGGTGGCCAGGGGATTAAAAAAACGCAAAAGGTGTTCAGTAGAACTGAACTCATGGCTTTATGACTTCAACTTGCCTCCTTTTGTGACTTTGGGTATTTTCACCGCTTCAGTACTTATATTTTGGCTGTTTTCGTGACTTCAGGTATTTTCACCGCTTCAGGACTTCAATTTCGGATGTTTTCGTGACTTTGGGTCTTTCGAAAGTGCAGCACAGCCGGGCCCCCCTTCAGGCCCGGGACACTTGTGCCCCCTGATAGCGGCCCTGGGTCCCATACCTGTATTGTAGACAGCAAAAAACTCTCCATGAGATTTTATAATTAACTCTATACCCCAAATGGCCACTCTTTGCCAAATTTCCCCACTGAGCATTTGTATGAACAACAACACTTTGTAAAGCCACTTTGTACAAAGAATAAAATCTGCACATCTATGGCTATCTTTAAACCATTGTTCTGAAATGCAGACACTAGAGGGCAAAAAGACCAGAGGGTTAATTTACAAGGCCAGCCAGTTTGTAAAAACATACAGGTGCAGCTGTGGACGTTTTGACACACAGAGCACAATTGCATCAGATGCCATTCCTTATGAAATTACACTGGAATTGTGTGGAAAAAAACTGCATTCCTGGTAAAAAAAAAATAATGTAGAATTGCATACTAAATTGCACTTTGCACACTCCACTTGTGTTTCTCTTCTCTCTATATTTATGAATTATCCATGTGTTGTCTATGCATTAACATCTTTTGTCAGCAGGATTTGGTGATGTTTTTCCCTGTTGTTTTTTTTTGTTCCCTTATCAGACCTGCAAAAAGAAAAAGCAAGCATTTAGGTATTGTCCAATAAGCTTTTTATATCCAACAACATTATCTTGAAATGGTAACTTTTAGTATGATATTGAAAGAAAAATTCTAACACAAATTACAGTTACTGTTTGTTCTGCTCTTGGCTTGCAATTACAACTGTTATCTAGTTGCTAGGGCATAATTAATTTAGCAACTAGGCAGCAGTTTGGAAGTTATAATGGTCTATGGAAGATCAGTAGAAGAGGGAATAAAAACAATCAGGGATTACAAAAAAAAACTGAACTGAACTGTGGAATAATAAAGATTATCTCAATAGTTGGATACTAACATCATAAAGATAAACATCCCATGTTATGAGAAATGGCCTTTCTAGGCTGCCTTACCTTACCATGTGACCAAGTGCAGCTCCAGGAAATGGTTAGTTTAACTGCTATCTGTATACAGCAACATCTTTTGGATCTGGTATCATCATGGCCACCATCAGAGGGGCATAGGGGTTGTCGATGTGCCTGCTGGTGGATTATAGATTTAAAATGGGGGCCCGGCCTTGCTGCACTTCCAGGAATAGCCAGCCCCTCCCCAGCCAAAGCCACCAAACGTCAGCTGAAGCTTTTAAAGGGATTTAAAGCTGCTGAAGAAAGTGGAAGAATCTGCTATTGCTGAAGAGAACTACTATCAAGGTAAGTTCCTTGAACTGCTGAGTTTTTTAGCTTTTGTTTTTTTCAAACCGTCGCCACCAATGTTTTATGGGATCCTTGATTTAACTTGTATGGGGGACTCTAGCCATCCATTGGTTCTTTTTAACTTGTTGGGGGCTGGCCATCAATGTTTTTTTTTTTACTGTTTGGTGAACCCTGGCCACCAATGGTATTTAGTGTTGAATTGTGGGAGGAGTTGTGCCAACAAATTATTTTTTAACTTGTGGGAACACCAATGTTTGTTTGTTTGTTTACATGTGTAGGGGGCCTTGGCCTGCAATTAGTTGCACCTTTAAGTTAACTTTTAGTATGTTATAGAATGGCCAATTCTAAGCAACTTTTAAACTGGTCTTCTTTGTTTATTATAGTTTTTTAATTGTTTGCCTTCTTATTCTGACTCTTTACTGCTTTCAAATGGGGGTCACTGACCCCATCTAAAAACAAATGCTCTGTAAGGCTACAAATGTATTGTATTGTTACTTTGTATTACTCCTGTTTATATTCAGGCCCTCTCCTATTCATATTCCAGTCTATTCTTCAAATCAATGCATGGTTGCTAGGGTAATTTGGTCCCTAACAATCAGATTGATGAAAGTGCAAACTGGAGAGATGCTGAATAAAATAAAATAACTAAAAAACAACAAATAAAAAATGAAAGCCAATTGGAAATTATCTCAGAATATCATTTTGTACATCATACTAAAAATTCATTTAAAGGTGAACGACCCCTTTAAAAAGCCTACTTTGACAGGCTTAATAATCCTTTGGGGGGGGCAGGACCCAGAAAATGTTGTTGTACAGGTCCCTGTGATTTCTAAAGGTGGCCCTTGGTAGCATCGCTGGTATGTTACTATAATCTCCAGCACTGGTTTATTCACATAGCTCATGTCCAAAAAGCGGTCCAGGGGCCAATTGCGGCCCTTTTCAAATTTTCACCGGCCCTCTGCCTCCCTAATGAAATGAATAATAATGAGGCCCCCCAGCACAGTGCGATCAGGAATCCCATAGTAGTAATATTTGAGCACATTAGTGAAATGATCTGCTACTTGGTCTATACTGCTGGTCTATAGAGACACGCTGTTTTTGCATACTTCTTTAGGGCTGAAGGTGTCAATAGACGTACTGATGTGCCAGTACAGTACTAAAGAAGTATGGCATCACTACAAGCCAGTACGTGTCTATTACTAGGGCCGCCATTAGAAATCACGGGGCCCCGTACAACAAAATTTTTGGGGCCCCCTGGGCCCCGCCCACACTAACGACCAAGCTCCACCCCATATGCCGCCCACTCCACATCGCAGTTAAAAGACCACACAGACATCATCGCTAAAAAAGTAACCCCCCCACACAAGTTATAAAAAGCTATTGATGGTCAGGGCCCCCTTATAAAAGATTGGGGCCCCAAAAAAAAAATGTAAAAAAAAATGTTTTTTTAAAAAAAACATTGGTGGCAGGGGCCCCCTTATAAGTTAAAAACAAATTGGGGCCCCAAAAAAAAATTTTTTTGAAAAAAAAAAAGTGGCAGGGGCCCCCTTACAAGTTGAAAAAAATTGGGGCCCCAAAAAATTTAAAAAAAAAAAATTAAAAAAAATGTTTTTTTTAAAAAAAAAATGTTTTTTTTTAAAAAAAAATGTTTTTTTTAAAAAAAACATTGGTGGCAGGGGTCCCCTTATAAGTTAAAAACAAATTGGGGCCCCAAAAAATTAAAAAAAAAAAAAAAAAAGGTTTTTTTAAAAAAACCATTGGTGTCAGGGGCCCCCTTACAAGTTAAAAAAAATTGGGGCCCCAAAAAAATTTTTTTTACAAAAAGATTGGTGGCAGGGGCCTATAGAATATTAAAATAATACATTGGTGGCCAGGGGATTAAAAAAAAAAAATACACAAACTGGTGTTCAGTAGAATTGAACTCATGGCTTCACTACTTCAACTTCGCCTCCTTTCGTGACTTCGGGTCTTTGCGCCGCTTCAGGACTTCGGCTTCGGCTGTTTTCGTGACTTCGGGTCTTTTCGGCGCTTCGTGACTTCGGGTCTTTTCAGCGCTTCGTGACTTCGGGTCTTTCCGTGACTTCGGGTCTTTTCGGCGGATCGGCTTCGGCTTTTCGGCACTTCCGCATTCGGCAACTTAGAGGGAGGACGTTCGTAAGGGGGGCCCGGATCTTCAAAAAATGCAGCGCTGCCGGGTCCCCCTTCATGCCCGGGCCCGGTACGCTTGTCCCCCCTGTCCCCCCCTGATGGCGGCCCTGTCTATTACTAACACCTTCAGCACACAGACAGCAGTATAGACCAAGTGGCAGATCATTTCACTAATGTACCCAAATATTACTGCTACGATTACTTGATTCCTGTAATTTAATGTTAATGGTTCAAAGAATGTCGGGCTGAATGGTCGGCTCCCACACATTTTCACCTCACCAAATCTGGCCCACGTTGCAAAAAGTTTGGGCACCCCTGACATAGCTGGTTATTCTTCTGTTTAGTAACTGTGTTGTATGCTGTATGGTTATGCCACTGTTATTTTGTATATTGCATAGGCCTTTAGCTTTAATACAACACAGATGTTGCTAACGTTAAATGCAATTATACAAGCTGTTGTTTTAGTGTGCGTTACACAGTATACAATGTATTTGTATTACAGACCTGTCAACCTGGAGGGAGGCCAACCTGGGTGGAAGAGCATGTGGTGCTCTGCAAACTTTTTATAGGCCAGTGACATCACCAAAAGTTGTATTATTGTGGACTAGAAGTGTCAGATCAAGTGCTACTATGACACCACTAAATGCATGGGCACACAGAAATCTGCAGGGAAAAGCCAAAATCTTGGAAGAATGCCTTTAGGGAGGAGGACAAAATCTGGTAAAACCTGTTAAAGTGTGTGGGGGGGGATTGGGAGGGGTTGACATCTCGGGTATTGCTGTTATACTGTATGGTGTTAGTACATACTATTATTGTTCTCTTTTCCTAGTTTCACACATGCCCCTTGCCAGTAAAGCAGAAGCATACTGATCTAAAGTCTTGCTGAGTTGATGAAGGAAGCAGTTTAGCTACCTGTCAATCTATATAACATATTGGGTGGACTGAACAGTAAAACAACAGCTTCCTAGCAAGCAAGATCCTAGGATAGTGATTTGGTTACAGCCACTGCTTCTAAGTCAAGGCACCTCAGAAAAGCCATGATATAGTCTGAAAAGCTTATCTACTGTTCCATACAGTGGCCACCATTGTGAGCACCATAGCATAAGCTGCAAAAGTTTGGTATTCCTTTATAAAATAAAAAAAAAGGAATGGAATGGAAATTGAACTAAAGAAAGCATATTTGGGGCCTCTTTAGGAATGGTAAATGTTAAGAAAGAGGCAACAGCTGTAGCTAAGCAGAGGATTTAGAAGCTTCAGCAAATCATTACAGTTAAATAATCCATACTGACCATAGACATCAAGCTGCTTCTCAGGATATATCATACTAAAGCATGCTGCACTATATGAGAAACTGCAGAGTACTATAGAAGTACAATGTTCTCCTGCACAAATAACATAAAATTCTACAGCCACAAGGTGGCAATCAAGTTCTTTATTGCATCAAGAGCACCTTGGTCAGCATAACCAAACATCAAGCTAGCCAGACTACTCAGCAATAGAAGCTTCTCCCAAGAAACACAGCCATACATATAATATCCAGATAAGACACTGAAAATGATACTGGAAAGAGTCAATGAGTGTTATAACCCATTTAAAGAAATTGAGAGCGGACTTTTTAAAAGGCTTGATAATTTCCCAGAGTGCTAAAGACTTGTATACTTAAACTTAGATACCATAGGTGGGGTCATTCAAATAGTAAAAAAAGCTACCACATAACCTACAATAAAAGTGGATAACTCAGGGCTTCACATATAAACATTAACATAGAGTCAATCATGTACTTCTCTTTATTGGTATGGCATGAATCCCATCAATTTTTCACCACAAACTGAAAAACGCCTGCTACTGGATAGTAACTGATACAGAATGTTAACAAAACAGATGTACCTCCTACAGGTTTTTCACACTAAACATCCAGTTACTGCCATCCATAGGAAACTGCAAAGACAAGTGCAAAGGAGACAAGCGCTTGATAAAAAGCCTCATACTATTCCGAAATGCCACGCATTCAGAGATAGTATTTGACAATAAGGACCAGATAAATAACCCATTACAATGCACTTTATACTCACCTTTGAACTATATGAGCAGGCAGCTAAGAATCTGGTTCAATCAATTTGATATCCTTGCAATTTCAAGTAGGCATGGCTTGTTTCAGCTGCTGTAATCTGGTCATAGATGTTCAGTGTTAACCATCAACCTGCCTATATAAAAAAAACCTTTACTCAGAGAAACTGTAATAAAATTACCTGGTGGTCTAGTGGTGCGGCGGCGTGGACGGCCGCCACGCCGCTGCGCTCCTGTTCTGGCCTCCAGCGCCGGCGCCATCTTGGTTCTCTAGGGCGCGTGCGGCGCGCCTGCGCGCCTCTTAAAGGTACAGGCGCGCTGGCGCGATTACGCCAGTGCGCATTGGGCACGTTTTGGCGCAAAATTTGGAGGTATTTAAGGCCCATTCTTACTCCCAGCCAGTGCCCGTGATAGAATCTTGATTCTGGTGGTTCCTGAAGCCTTGTGCTGTCTGTTCCTGTGAAATTTGTGTCTGCTATTCCGGTTTTGATCCCTGCCTGTTCCTGACTATTCTGATATCCGAATCCTGACCTTTGCCTGCATCTCGACTACTCTTTCTGCCTGACCCCATCTGTTTGATTACCCGGTTTGACCCTTGCCTGCCTGACGATTCTTGATATCTGCCTGCCTCGACCCTGCCTGTCTGACGATTCTCTTGCCTGCTCCATTTGTACCGTGACCTTCGGCCCAAAAGACTATCTACCTGCCGTGCCCCTCTGCTAGCCAGAACATCTCGCCTTGTAACCCTCGTTAAGTCCAGGTGGCACCCAAGTAAGCTGAGGGCTCCTCCCGAAGCCCAACGGTGGTCACACTACTGGTGAAGCCGAGCCGAGACCAGGGTACTTGGCACCTGTTCTGGTATTGGGTGCCGGCTGTGACAGAAACATTAAGTAGGCACCATGGGTCCTTTCCACCTGGACGTCTAATCAGAGCTATTACCTACCAACTTCATATCGTAAAGTTCTACAAACTATTTCCCTTCAAATCTAAGAGGGAAATTATATGAGTCCCAAAGAGTTTATATGTTATCTGTGTTTCTGTGTGGGTGCATTCCAGTGTCCTCCCACACCCAAAACATACAGGCAGGCTTCTGATAAATTTGACCCACTGATTGGGCCCTTAGGTTTTAAACTCCACTGGGGCAGGGATTGATGTGAATTATGTATAATCTCTGTAAAGTGGGACTCTATAAATATTTGGAAACCAATACAGCAAAGCTGTGAGAGCTGATAATGGCCAGACAGCAGCAGGAGAATATACAAAATTGAAAAGGCAAACTTCAGTCAATAGCACTTAAACAGAAGACATCAAAAACATAGCAAGGTGGGATAATTATGTAATTATGTAATTGCCTCCTATTTACATAAAACACAATCAGATGCATTGTGTAAATAGGTACAAATTTGGCAGCATTTTTGCTGTCTACCTTAAAGGAGAACTAAAGCTTAACTAAAGAAGTAGGTTAGAAATGCTGTACATTATGTTTTGGGATTCTGTACCAGCCCAAGACAATCCCAGCCTTTTATCAGGGAAGGTCTGTGCCTCCAAAGTTGTCCTAGTAGCTCCCCATCTTCTTTTCTTATGATTCACTGCACATGCTCTGTGTTTCTGTCACTTACTGAGCTTAGAGACCCACTCCACATAAATATACAGTACATATAGAATATAAATGTCACAGTATAAGGCTGAGTAGTAGTTAATACTGATAATTACTACATGGCAGCTCAGAAACCAGTGCAACTAGCATCAGAATTTAAGAATCAGCCCCAGACCCCTAAGCTTTACGTCTCATCAGCTGCTCAGAGCCCACTGAGAATGTGAGTGTCACAGACACTTTCCAAGATAGTGACTCCCTGTGACTAGTTTGAAGTCCTTGATCATTGCTGCTATTGAGAAGCTGAAGTCTTAGGCTGGTGCAATAAGCTCAGTATATAAAATATGCCATTACTAGCCATATTTATTTTTAGGGTTTAGTTCTCCTTTAATATAAAACAACTCTCATTTCAGAATTTGGAACCTTGCTGTGACAAGCTAGTCACTTTTCCATTGTAGGCAATAGGGTCCCTTATCTTTTCTGAAGTGCTGAATTAAAGTCAAGCTTGAGTAGTGACTGAAAATGGACTAGTTTAATACCCATGTTAGTGGCAGTGTTAAAATATACTGCACCAGTATGAACAGAAATAACAAATATATGTTTATGAAAAATGTCCTGTTGCAAAAGTTTAAGGGCCCAATGGTCTTGCTGTGGGAAAGTTGTAGTATCAGTATGGGGCCTGGGGGTTTATGGCTTAAGGGATCTTCATACCTTAAGTCTACTAGAAAATCATATAAACATTAACTAAACCCACTAGGCTGGTTTTGCTTTAAATAAGGATTAAACATATGTTAGCTTAGATCAAGAACAAGGTACTGTTATATTATTATAGAGTAAAAACAATCAATTTTATTTATAAATGTGGATTATTTCGATAAAATGGTGTCTGTGGATGACCTTTCCTTAATTCGGAGCTTGTAGTACTGTATGTAGTAGACATATGAATAGTTCCATTAATTAATTTGCTCATGGGAGGCAGTTGCGTTTGGCATTAAGCTTAACCCTACCATCTACCTGACCAGTCACACTGCTCTAAACTGTCATTGATTGATATACAAGTCACGTAAGTTTCTTTGAAAGTAATGTCCATTTTCCACAGGAAAATAACAAGACTGTACACATGAGAGCTGGCACTTTGTTAATTTATTATGTGTTTAATAGTTAAATAATAAATAAACTATGACCAATCCTTTGTTAAATTTAACAGGGTCCACCTAGTTCCTGTCTTCTGGGCCTTGAATGGTGCCATAAGGGTACAACAAATTGGCAGGTCCAAGTTTTGTCCGTTCTTCCTTCCTTCCTTTTTCATTTTATTCATTCTGTTCTTCTAACTTATCCCTGGAAAAAGAAGCATTTCTTTATTCTCTAGCTGCATGACATACAGTAGTACATTCTGCTGCAAATTGTCATTTACATACAGAATTGATAAATGTCTAATCAGATATTGCATTCTATATTTATTGTAACGGTATATTTCCCATTTAAAATAAACAGAGCATTGAAAGGCAAGGTTAATATTCAAAGGGGAAATTGTTGCCTTCATTGCTTTAGCGCCTTGCACAGTTCCCCCCTGTCTTTTCCCCAACAGCATCAGCCTGACTAACAAAAACGGAGCTCTTTTCAGGGCACATCCTATGTGATTAATGTCAGGAAGCCTAGTACTGGGAACCAAACCTGCTGCACAGCTCTGAATTTGTTAGTTTTGTGAGTTGGGTTGATGCAGTTGGCATTAATAGGTAGATCTATGCAGGGGGCTACTGACTACTGGTCAACAAGCAATGGGGAGGGGAAAGTTCTGTAAAAATAATTCCGTGTTCATTTAAAGTTCACAGCTGCTGTATAATATTGGTTAGCGTTAATAGGCATTTGGTTTGGGACTTGACTTGGAGTCAAGCTGATCAGAAAAACGTTTTTGTTTATATGTATTCTTTTAAATCATTTGAGGGGATTTGTGGTCATGAGAACATTTTATGTAGCTTCCCTGGATTTAAACTGAGCCAGTGTTCTGAAATGAGAATGTTAAAGAGCGAAAAGGTCTCAAACTTACTCTGCATTAATTTTATTATCCTTGTGATGTCTATTTGCAGGGTGACATTGCTCATATTAGTTTTCCTCAGTAGGATTTGCTAGTGTTTTTCCTGTCTTTACTTTCTTCTTTTTAGATTTTTGCTTTTTCTTTGCCCTGCAAAAACATAAGAAAGCATTCAGGTATTGTCCATAATGCATTTTATATGCAGCAAAATTGACTTGAAGTGGTAGATCTCTTTCATATTAACTTATGGGGGCACATTTACTTAGCTCGAGTGAAGGAAAAGAATAAAAAATACTTCGAATTTCGAAGTATTTTTTTGGCTACTTCGACCTTCGAATCGAACGATTCGAACTAAAAATCGTTCGACTATTTGACCATTCCATAGTCGAAGTACTGTCTCTTTAAAAAAAACTTAGACAACCTACTTCGCCACCTAAAACCTACCGAGCATCAATGATTATTCCTTTGATCGTTCAATCGAACGAATAGCGGTAAATCTTTCGACTTCGATATTCGAAGTCGAAGGATTTTACTTTGGTCGAATATCGAGGGTTAATTAACCCTCGATATTCGACCCTAAGTAAATGTGCCCCTTAGTGTTTAGTAGACAGAAATAAGAAAAACTTGAATTATTTTTTTTTTTTTCATTTTTGCGCTGCGGCTCTTGACTGCAGAATATGATATCTGTCTGCTGTGAGCCGATATACACAAGAAGTATTTTAACAAGAAGGGTTAGCAAAGCTTCGACAGGCAGTACAGTAACAAGCTTTAGTAAGACCTACTTCTTCTTCGGTTTTGTAATCGCATCTGGCTTTTCGGTAGGTGGTACCAAATTCTGGTCCGAGTTTTCCTTTGCTTCATTTTCTGTGTCTTTCTGGATATTCTCTTCCAGGGTTCTGCACATAAAAAGGTAAAGATGCTGAAATGCCTTTTTGGTGCTATTTAAAATTCATTAGAATGTGCTGCAAACTGTACCTAAACATCTGTAATCGACTTATCTATATCCAATTAATAACGAGTGTATATATTTTATGATCATAACATTTTTATAGAGTATTTATGTGAGTGGGAGATATTCTTTTTTTCTCTGCTGAAAAACATGTCTAGAATATTACCATACTACTGTAGCGAGTTTTTTTTGGAAGCGTTAAAAAATCTTTCTTACCTTTCATTCAATTTTACAGGTTCACCAGGTAGTTTATTTTTTTCTAACCTCCTTAACTCCATGAAATATAAGTACCTGAAAAAACAAAAGAAAAGCACTGTTCATTTAAGTTTCCATACCGCTAATGTGCTTCTCTTTTCATTATGAAGTTTTTGCAACTGGTGACTGCAACTGTAAATCAAAGGAATCACCAACACCCAAAATTTAGGTGAAAAATCTCACAATAAACTTTGCCTAAAATGTCACCAGAGGAAGTTATACTTGAACTAGTATTAAGCTGAATATGGCTGAATATTGTTCTGTCTAAGAAAGAGCTAGTAAGATTGTTACTTACCATCCCAATGGTCCTAATAGTGTGAACAGTGACATGATGACTATTGCAGTAATATAATATTTTTCATATTTCAGAAAGACGTAAGTCACTTTCTCTGTATTCTCTGTTTCTTGCAAGTCCTGTAGACTTCGCTCATCAAAGTAAGTTGATTGTTCTTCACCTATTGTATCTCGCTTCTGCAACCTCACTGCAAAACAAAAAGGGTTAAGTTGTACTGAATGGGGATAAAACATTTCACAAAAATTCATAATTTTCTACAAACCATAGCTGTGTTGTCAATGGATAAGGGAAATATACAGTAAATTGTCCATGGAGTACAATGCAAATCATATCCATTCACAAATAGTTACTTTAGAAAGACTTCAGACTGCTATATCCACAATGTAATTTACTTGTACAGGTATGGGACCTATTATCCAGAATGCTCGGGACCTGGGGTTTTCCGGATAATGGATCTTTCCGTAATTTAGATCTTCATACCATAAGTCTACTAGAAAATCATGTAAACGTTAAATATACCTAAAATGCTGTTTTTTCTTCCAATAAGGATTAATTATATATTCGTTTGGATCAAGGTACTGTTTTATTATAACAGAGAAAAAGGAAATCATTTTTAAATATATGGATTATTTAATTATAATGGAGTCTATGGGAGACGGACATTTTGTAAATCGGAGCTTTCTGGATAACGGGTTTCCGGATAACGGATCACATACCTGTATTACAAAGTATTATCAGTGAATGATTTCAATGTGCTCTAATGTATTGTGCAAAAGCTTACCTGTTGTTTCTGATGTCAAGGGCTGAACTCTGATTTTTGGGATAGGCTTATACAGCACCCCATCAAGAGTCAGACGCACTTCATAAATGCCACTGTCCATGCTCTTGGCAGGATTGATGACCAAAGAGCAGTTGCCATTGGAAATAACGTTTACATAAACCTGATGCCTCTTCTTTGACTTTTTCACAGTCTTCCCAGAAACCTGGATCAGTGGGATGTATGTTCTGCCTTCATCTATAGTTTTACCCCATTCCAAATGCAGCTGGTTAGGTAAGATGGGGGTGTCTGAATAGAAGCGGCAAGGAACAAGGTTCCAAGAATGTAATTTCAACTCGAGTTTATCAGTGAAGAGTGTAAGACCTGTGATTCCCACAGCTGAAGGAGATAAGAAAAAAGTTTAAAATATTAAAAGCAACAGTCCCTTGCAAACACTTTCCTTTTGTTCTATAATTTATAATGTTCTATAATTAAGAGGATATTCGTTTTTCAAATTATTTTACTATAATATATTTAGAAAAAAAATCTTGCTTTCAAAGATCACAATCACATTTTCTTACATAGATATGCCCGAATCGGACTTTTTGATAAAAAAAATCTGGTCCCATGTTTGTATGGGGTGCCGTTTGTCCCAAATACATTCTGTATACAAAACTATCCCTAATACACATAATGAATGTCTCTCATGTTATATAAGTATTTGTGACAATACACAGATAAAAAAATATACAAAAGACTTATTTCTATTAAAGAATGAAAACAAAATCTGGTTAGTGCACAAAGGGATGTCATTAAATCACAAACTCCATTCTGTACAGTTTAACAAGCAATCTGTCGCACAAATGTATAACCTCCATGTAACGGAAACACTTATGTGCAGAGTTACTTACAGAATGAATTATGTTAAAACAAAGTTGGACATAATATATAATAGTGTAACTAACTAGTGCTTGTCAAGCTAGATTTGACTGACAAAATAGATATCTGTGACAGAAAGCAAGATTTTATAGTACAGGATTCATTCTTTCCACAAAATGACAGTTTTGTTTCACAAAACAGATAAAATAACCATTCTGTGAAGCAACACTGTCAGTCACATTCCTGAACCAATAAGAACAAAGCTTATTGCCATATACAAACAAGATGAGAAGTTGCCAGCTCTGCTCCACATGGCTAAGGCAAAGTATCTGACCTGCTATAGAGGGCGCCCTCTAATGTCCCCTGTGCTGTATAGTAATAAACATGAACAAACCTTTCCTAAAAGAGCTGCTGTTAAACACTACAGGTTCATAAATGGAAGTTTTTACAAATGGCTGAGAAATATAATACTGCACTTCTAATGATTGTAGAAAAAGAAAAGTATGCAAAACATAAATATGATCATTTTAGGTGATATGGCTATACTTATTGTAGTAACCTGCTTGTGTGGCCATTTTGGTTAAGGGCATTCCTGCTGTTTTGCCATTATCTTATGACTTACTCCTATTCCTCTTCCTGTCTAAGCTGAGAGCAATAATGGGACAGGCCACACCCACCTGCCATCTTCTATTAAATGTACCAGAAGTTACTGTGCTTGTCTGGCTGCTTTGCTCTGACTCAGAGTCAGTTATAAGTTTTGTATATGATAGTTAGACTCCAATGTCTCCTCCTATCTGTAATCTTGCACCAATTAGCGTGTAGTAGTCTCTTAATAATGTGCTTAGCTATAGTTCAACTACTACATAATAGATTTAGCCAGAGACTTGGGACTGATCATGTGCACACATACCTCCCAACTGTCCCTTTTTCAGAGGGACAGTCCCTCTTTTGACAGCTCAACTTGAGGTCCCTCATTTGTACTGGAAAGTCCCTCTTTTCTCTGCACTGAACGGCCAAAAAAAGAAACAAAGTTTCTAACTTAATTGGCTTTTGGCAGAGAGGCCAGTACAGCTAACAGGTGCAACTAAGATGCTTTATAACAATTTTGAGATAAGAAAATAAGTAATTTTGACAGTTTAGATAAGGAGGAATATTTTCAAATTTTTATAACCTGCCAAACTTTGAAAAATGAACATGGTAATTAGGGGGTGCGGCCACAAAATGGCTGTGGTCAAAAAAAATTGCTGCACTACATGCAAAAAAAATTTTTTGTCTCTCTTTTTATTTCCAAAATGGTGGTAGGTATAGTTCAACTACTACATAATAGCTTTAGCCAGAGAATTGGGACTGATCATGTGCACAGTCACGCATTCTGTATAGTATGATGTGTAGGTTATATGAGCAGCCACTTCTGAGTACTGTGTGTAAACAAAAGGGGGTCATTTAGGCAGGGGATCATAATCTATTTATATAGAAGCAACAAGCTCTACAATGCTTTATATTTATTTATAACAAAAGACTCTAATGATGCCGCCCTTTCACATCAGAGTGGGTCGAGGGGGGCACAACACTAGAGCAGAGAGCACAACTGCGCCCATGTCACATGCATGTCCAGGGCCGCCAGCAGGGGGGACCAGAAGTGCTGCATTTTTCAAAGAGCTGGGTCCCCTTTACGAGCGCCCGAGCCGTGCGGCCATTTCACATATTACCGAATGTGGAAGTGCCGAAAAGACGAAGCTGAAGTCCCGAAGAGGTGAAAAGACCCAAATTCACTAAAAGGAGGTGAAGTTGAAGTCCTGAAGTCTTTTGTTTACACACAATACTCAGGAGTGGCTGCTCATATAACCTACACATCATACTATACACAATGTGCGATGCATATGATCAGTCCCAAGTCTCTGGCTAAATCTATTATGTAGTAGTTGAACTATAGCTAAGCACATTATTAAGAGACTACTACAAGCTAATTGGTGCAAGATTACAGCTAGGAGGAGATATTGGAGTCTAACTATCATATACAAAACTTATAACTGACTCTGAGAGTCAGGCAAAGCAGCCAGACAAGCACAGTAACTTCTGGTACATTTAATGGCAGGTGGGTGTGGCCTGTCCCATTATTGCTCTCAGCTTAGACAGGAAGAGGAATAGGAGTAAATCATAAGATAATGGCAAAACAGCAGGAATGCCCTTAACCAAAACGACCACACAAGCAGGTTACTACAATAAGAATAGCCATATCACCTTAAATGAGCATATTTATGTTTTGCATACTTTTCTTTTTCTACAATCATTATAAGTGCAGCATTATATTTCTCGGCCATTTGTAAAAACTTCCATTTATGAACCTGTAGTGTTTAACAGCAGCTCTTTTAGGAAAGGTTTGTTCATGTTTATAACTATGCAGCACAGGGGACATTAGAGGGCGCCCTCTATAGCAGGTCAGATACTTTGCCTTAGCCATGTGGAGCAGAGCTGGCCACTTCTCATCTTGTTTGTATATGGCAATAAGCTTTGTTCTTATTGGTTCAGGAATGTGACTGACAGTATTGCTTCACAGAATGGTTATTTTATCTGTTTTGTGAAACAAAACTGTCATTTTGTGGAAAGAATGAATCCTGTACTATAAAATCTTGCTTTCTGTCACAGATATCTATTTTGTCAGTCAAATCTAGCTTGACAAGCACTAGTTAGTTACACTATAATATATTATGTCCAACATTGTTTACATAATTCATTCTGTAAGTAACTCTGCACATAAGTGTGTCCGTTACATGGAGGTTATATATTTGTGAGACAGATTGCTTGTTAAACTCTACAGGATGGAGTTTGTGATTTAATGACATCCTTTTGTGCACTAACCAGATTTTGTTTTCATTCTTTAATAGAAATAAGTCTTTTGTATATTTTTTTATCTGTGTATTGTTACAAATACTTATATAACATGAGAGACATTCATTCTGTGTATTAGGGATAGTTTTGTATACAGAATGTATTTGGGACAAACGGCACCCCATATGTTTGCCACAAGTTTAGAAAAAAGTGACACTACAAACCATATCTAGCATAAACATTCCTTCATTCTAAGCACAATTAAGAACATTTAGGGGCAAATTTATCTAGGGTCGAAGTGAAAATTCGAAGAAAAAAAATTTAACTGTCAAGCTATTTTTGTGTACTTTGACTATTGAATAGGCCAAAATTCGATTAGAATTTGAACAAAATTAAACTATTCGAATATCAAAATTGATAATGTACTGTCTCTTTAAAACTTCGACTTCGACCACTCGCCATCTAAAACCTTTTGAATTGCTGTTTTAGCCAATGGGGGACCTCCTAGAGCCTATTTGGAGTCATTTGGTGGACTTTGAAAAATCAAAGTTTTTGGGGCAAATACTTTGTTTTGAATTCGATCGAATGCGCTAAAACTTTGATTCAAACAATTCAAAATCAAAAAACTTCAATTTTTGTTTCAATAAATTTCGATTGGTCTTTTTTTATTCAAATTTCGAAGGTATGGGAGTTCTAAAAAAACTCGCATTACTTCAAAATTCGACCTTTGATAAATCTGCCCCTTAGATGTGTTATTTAACATACTTGTCTAATCTGTATAGTGATAGCTTTGAGCATACGTCTTAGATATACTTCGATATTGGCACAATATAATTTAGTCCATATATTTTTTTCTACATACCTGATGTGGGATGGACGCAAATAAGTGTGGTAAGTCCAAAGATGATCATCTTGGAAGGCAGATTGATGAAATACTTCATTGTTCTATAGTAGCTTCTCCAAATAAGGTTAAATATGACTATAGCAGCAGGAGAAAGAATAAAAGTAAAAATAATAGTTATTTATTAATTTACTAATAAATACAGTTAAATGCTTGTATTTGTTTGCAGAATTTACTATTTTCATTTTGTACATGCAAATCACTTGTATGGTATGGATGATCTTTATATGCAGTAGGGATGTACAGAATAATGTATGTGTTTTGCCAGTACCAAATCCGCCACAAAATATTTGCTAAATACCAAACCAAATTTAAACCCTAATTTGCATGCTTAAATCAAAGTCCAATAATAAAATTGGGATCAAAAAATATCCTTCATTAACAATTAAGAACTCCAATAATAATAATAATAATAATAATAATAATAAAGCATTTTCTATTATATTCTGATATGGAGATGCACTAAACTAAGCAGAGATACCAGTGAAATGTATTATCCCTAAATATCTAATTCTTAAACTTAGTTATCATGATTTATGAATTGTTTAATTAAGAATAAAGTCAAATGTGTCTATTGTCTTTAAAGCATACTTGAAAAGTCACTTACCTATAAGATCTAAGATATTGAGAATTGTTAAAAACATGTTTTGTTCAGCAGCTCTAAAGTAGTGTTATCTGCTTGAGATCTGCACGAACAATAACTGCAGGCAGTGTGAGAATTACCTTTATCTACTCATGTCAGTGATGTCATAATGGCGGTTGTCCTTAGTTATGATTGTTTCTTTAGCAACCGGTTAAAACTGGTTTTGTTCATTGCCTGTACTCACAGTAGAGCCACTTTTTAATAATAAATAAGATCAAATCAGGTATTAGAGTTTGGTCATGGTTTTTTTATTTAAAAAATGAGATAAATTCAGATTTTAGTAAATAACCGTCATAGGGGCAAATTCACTAAGACGCGAAGCGCCGAACGCTAGCGTTAATTCGCTAGCGTTTGGCATTTTCGCTACTGTGCAAATTCACTAACGAACGCTGGCGTAGTTTCGCTAGTGTTACTTCGCAACCTTACGCCAGGCGAATCTTCGCTAGCGACGTAACTACGCAAATTCACTAACTTGCGCAGTGTACGGAACGCTACCTTTTACGCTAGACTTCCTTCGCCACCTCAGACCTGGCGAAGCGCAATAGAGTAGATAGGGATTGTTTAAAAAAAAGTCAAATTTTTTTCTAAGTCCCAAAAAACGCTGGCGTGTTTTCTACATGATGGCTGATAGGCTGAAAAAGATCGAAAATTTTTTGGGGCTCCCCTTCCTCCCCCCTACATTTCCTGACTCATGGCAACTTACCTAGACAGTGGGCACATGTGTAAGGCAAAATAAAATTTTTATTTGCTGATTTGAAGGTTTTCTAGACATTTGTAGTGCAGATACGTGTTCCTCCATTGAAATTTGAATTTCGCGCCGTATGCAAATTAGCCTTCGCTAGCGTAACTTCGCTTTATATAGCGAATCAACACTAGCGCAACTTCGCAACCTTACGCTACCCCTGTGCGCAACTTCGGATTTTAGTGAATTTGAGGAGTGCTGGCGAAACTGCGCCTGGCGCAACTTCACATCTTAGTGAATTTGCCCCATAATGTCTGCAATGTCAGTTATGTCACAATAATGGTTAGTTCCTGGCTAATGATGTCATAATGAGAATTGCCCTTATTTACATATAGTTGTTTTTCATCAAGAATAGTGCAAATCAGTGACATTTTACTTATACACTCTATTAAATATTGTTGTGTTCAATGTAACATCTGTGATTGATATTCCAGATTAATTCATTTATAAGGTTACACTGCACAATACTTTTGTTTGATAATACTTTCCATCCTCCCTATGAAATGGAGATCTGCTATACTATGCAGAGCTATAAAAAAAACAAATGTATTACAGTTATATGATCCGTTATCCAGAAACCTGTTACCCAGAAAGCTCTGAGTTAAGGGAAGGCCATATCTCTCATACAGACAAAAGATTGCCCCATAATATCTTACATTTAGGGAGTTATTTACTAAACTCTGGTCTGGCTTTTTGGGGAAAAACAGAATTTTTTCCTGTTTTTTTTTTGTTTGTTTTTTTAACTCAAATTTTTTGAGATTTATTATAGCCTGATGCAGCAAAAAGTCAGAATCTGAAAATCCACTATCTCCGACCTGCCGAGGTTTGTGTATAAGTCAATGGCAGAGGTCCCTATCCTATTTTGAAGTTTCTGTGGTCTGAACTGTAATTAGTGCGAAAATCACGACCTTTTTCGCCAAAAATACAAAAATTCTGACTTTTCAGGGAAAAAAAAAACCCAGTGATTCAGGGAAGAAACGCAGACAAAGTCTTACGATTTGGGTTTTGCTCGATTCTATTGAGTTTTTACCCCATCCAATAAAATTGAATTTTCTAATAATATAGTGAATAAAGTACCCCCTCTTGTAAAATATAAGGATATTAAAAGTTACTGAGGAGTTTCATGACCATATAAAAACACGAGGCTGAAGGCCGAGTGTTTTTATAAAGGTCATGGAAGTCCGAGGTAACTTCTAATATCCTCATATTTTACAACTGGGGTACTTTATTTATTATAATACACAAATTTCAGTGAGTCATGTGACAGAACTCACCGTTTATAACTGATGACATCAGAACTCACCGTTTATAAGGATATAATTTACAAGATATTCATGGCTTTTGTGTATTATAAATAAATAAGGTCAAATTGGGTATTAGAGTTTGGTCATTGATTGATACATAAGTTACGTCAGTTTCTTTGAAAGTAATGTACATTTTCCACAGGAAAATAACAAGACACATGACAGCTGGCACTTTTTAATTTTATTGTGTTTAAATAACAAATAAGCTATGGTCAATCCTTTGTTAAATTTAACAAGGTCCATCTAGCTCCTATCTTCTGGGCCTTGAATTGTTCCATAAGGGTATAACAAAATGGCATGTCCAATTTATGTCCTTCCTTTATTTTTTTTCATTTTTTCATTCTGTTCTAACTGATCCCTGGAAAAAGAAGCATTTCTTTAGTCACAAGCTGCATGACATACATTCTTTAGCAAATTGTCATTTACATACAGAATTGATAAATGTCAAGCTATAATAAATATAAATATAAATGTCAGAAATTGTATTCTATATTTATTGTGATCAATATTGTAATAGTATATTTCCAATATAAAAAATAGAGCATTGAAAGGCAAGGTTAATATTCAAAGGGGAAATTGCTGCCTTGCACAGTTCCCCCTGTCTTTTCCCAAACAGCATCAGCCTGACTCCTAATAACTGATCTCTTTGTGTTGTTGGCAGCAGGTTTATTTCTCACCAACATCCATTCCCAAGCTTCCTGATATTAGTTTTGTGAGTTGTGTTGATGCAGTTGGCTGAGGTAGACCTATGCAGGGGGGCTACGGACTACTGGTCAACAAGCAATGGGGGGGGGGTAGTTCTGTAAAAATAATTCAGTGTACATTTAAAGTTCACAGCTGCTGTATAATATTGATTAGCTTTAATAGGCATTTGGTGTGGGACATGACTTTGAGTCAAGCTGATCAGAAAAACTTTTTTGTTTATATGTATTCTTTTAAATCATTTTAGGGGATTTGTGGTCATAAGTCATGAGAACATTTTATTTAGCTTCCCTGAATTTAAACTGAGCCAGTGTTCTCTAATGCAAATGTTAAAAGGCAAAAAGGTCTCAAACTTACTCTGTATTCATTTTATTATCCTTGTGATGTCCAGGGGCGTAACTATAGAGGAAGCAGACCCTGCGGTTGCAGGGGGGCCCAGGAGTGTAGGGGGCCCAGTGAGACCCTAATTAATTAGCAATTTTAATATATCTTGGTAAAATAGGCCAACTTATAAATATTTTGGGGCCCTAAATTGAATTTGCTATGGGGCCCAGTAACAACTAGTTACGCCACTGGTGATGTCTATTTGCAGGGTGACATTGCTCATATTAGTTTTCCTCAGTAAGATTTGCTGGTGTCTTTCCGGTCTTTACTTTCTTCTTTTTAGATTTTAGTTTTTTCTTTGCCCTGCAAAAACATAAGAAAGCATTCAGGTATTGTCCTTAATACATTTTATATGCCGCAAATTGACTACAAGTGGTAGATCTCTTTTATATTAACTTTTAGTATTTTGTAGACAGAAATAAGAAAAACTTGAATTACATTTTTTTTTGTTTTCATTTATGCGCTGCGGCTCTTGACTGCAGAACAACTGATATCTGTCTGCTGTGAGCCAATATACACAAGAAGTTTTAACAAGGAGGGTTAGCAAAGCTTAGACAGACAGTACAGTTATAAGCTTTAGTAAGACCTACTTCTTCTTCTTCGGTTCTGTAATCACATCTGGCTTTTCGGTAGGTGCTACAGAATTTTGTTCCGAGTTTTCCTTTGCTTCATTTGTGTCTTTCTGGATATTCTCTTCCAGGGCTCTGCACATAAAAGTTAAAGATGCTGAAATGCCTTTCTGGTGCTATTTTAAAATTCATTACAAAGTGCTGCAAACTGTATTTAAACATCTGTACATATATTAGCCTCTACTGCAGAATCTAATTATCTATATCCAATTGATAACGAGTGTAGATATTATATGATCATAAAGGTATGTTTTATTTTCTGCAGAGAACATTTTTATAGAAAATTTATGTGAAAAACATGTCTAGAATATTACCATACTACTGTAGAGAGTTTTTTTGCAAGCTTTAAAAATTCTTCCTTACCTTTCATTCAGTTTTATAGGTTCACCAGGTAGTTTCTTTTTTTCTAACCTCCTTAACTCCATGAAATATAGGTACCTGATAAAACAAAAGAAAAGCATGGTTCTTTTAAGTTTCCCTACTAGCTAATGTGCTTCTCTTTTCATTATGAAGTTTTTATAACTGACGACTGCGTCTGCAACTGTAAATCAAAGAAATCGTCATCACCCAAAATTTACAAGGTGAAAAATCTCATATACTTCTTCTGTGTGATTACAGAAAAAATGTCACCAGAGGAAGTAATACTTGAACTAGTATTAAGCTGAATATGGCTGAATATTGTTCTGTCTGAGAAAGAGCTAGTAAGATTGTTACTTACCATCCCAATGGCCCTAATAGTGTGAACAGTGACATGATGACTATTGCAGTAATATAATATTTTTCATATTTCAGAAAGACATAAGTCACTTTCTCTGTAGTCTCTGTTTCTTGCAAGTCCTGTAGACTTCGCTCATCAAAGTAAGTTGATTGTTCTTCACCTATTGTATCTCGCTTCTGCAACCTCACTGCAAAACAAAAACGGTTAAGTTGTACTGAATGGGGATAAAACATTTCACAAAATTTCATAATTTTCTACAAACCATAGCTGTGTTGTCAATGGATAAGGGAAATATACAATAAATTGTCCATGGAGTACAATGCAAATCATATCCATTCACAAATAGTTACTTTAGAAAGACTTCAGACTGCTATATCCACAATGTAATTTACTTGTACAGATATGGGACCTATTATACAGAATGCTCGGGACCTGTGGTTTTCCGGATAACTGATCTTTCCTTAATTTAGATCTTTATACCTTAAGTCTACTAGAAAATCATGTAAACGTTAAATAAACCTAAAAAGCAGTTTCTTCTTCCAATAAGGATTACTTGTATCTTTGTTTGGATCAAGTATAAGGTACTGTTTTATTATAACAGAGAAAAAGGAAATCATTTTTAAATATATGGATTATTTAGTTATAATGGAGTCTATGGGAGACGGCCATTTTGTAATTCGGAGTTTTCTGGATAACGGGTTTCCGGATAACGGATCCTATACCTGTATTACAAAGTATTATCAGTGAATGGTTTCAATGTGCTCTAATGTGTTGTGCAAAAGCTTACCTGTTGTTTCTGATGTCAAGGGCTGAACTCTGATTTTTGGGATAGGCTTATACAGCACCCCATCAAGAGTCAGACGAACTTCATAAATGCCACTGTCCATGTTCATGGCAGGATTGATGACCAAAGAGCAGTTGCCATTGGAAATAACGTTTACATAAACCTGATGCCTCTTCTTTGACTTTTTCACAGTCTTCCCAGAAACCTGGATCAGTGGGATGTATGTTCTGCCTTCATCTATAGTTTTACCCCATTCCAAATGCAGCTGGTTAGGTAAGATGGGGGTGTCTGAATAGAAGCGGCAAGGAACAAGGTTCCAGGAATGTAATTTCAACTCGAGTTTATCAGTGAAGAGTGTAAGACCTGTGATTCCCACAGCTGAAAGAGATAAGAAAAAAGTTTAAAATATTAAAAGCAAAAGTCCCTTGCAACCACTTTCCTGTTGTTCTATAATTTATAATGTTCTATAATTAAGAGGATATTAATTTTTCAAATTATTTTACTATAATATATTTAGGAAAAAATCTTGCTTTTTCTTACATAGATATGCCCAAATTGGACTTTTGAATAAAAAAAAAAATCTGGTCTCATGTTTGCCACAAGTTTATAAAAAAAAAAGTGACACTACAAACCATATCTAGCATAAACATTCCTTCATTCTAAGCACGATTAAGAACATTTAAATGTGTTATTTAAAAGACTTAATCTGTATAGTTATAGCTTTGAGCATACGTCTATACTATTGGCACAATATAAATTAGTCCATATTTTTTCTACATACCTGATGTGGGATGGCCGCAAATAAGTGTGATAAGTCCAAAGATGATCATCTTGGAAGGCAGATTGATGAAATAATTCATTGTTCTATAGTAGCTTCTCCAAATAAGGTTAAATATGACTATAGCAGCAGGAGAAAGAATGAAAGTAAAAATATCAGTTATTAATAGACTAATAAATACAGTTACATGATTGTATTTGTTTGCACAATACAGTAGAAGAATTGACTATTTTCATTTTGTACATGCAAATCACATAGTATGGATGATCTTTATATGCAGTAGGGATGTACAGAATCATGTATGTGTTTTGCCAGTACCAAATCCGCCACAAAATATTTGTTAAATACCAAACCAAATTTAAACCCTAATTTGCATGCTTAAATCAGAGTCCAATAATAAAATTGGTAACATAAAAATCCTGCATTAACAATTAAGAACTCCAATAATAACAATAAAGCATTTCCTATTATATTCTCATATGGAGATGCACTATACTAAGCAGAGATACCCAGTCAAATGTATTATCTCTATATATCTAATTCTTAAACTTAGTATCATGATTTATGAATTATTTAATTAAGAATAAAGTCAAATGTGTTTATTGTCTTTAAAGCATAAATGAGTAGTCACTTACCTATAAGTTCTAAGATATTGAGAATTGTTAAAAATATGTTTTGTTCAGCAGCTCTAAAGTAGTGTTATCTGCTTGAGATCTGCTCGAACAATAACTGCAGGAAGTGTGAGCCTTACCTTTATCTACTCATGTCAGTGATGTCATAATGTTGGTTGCCCTTAGTTACGATTGTTCCTGCTCGAACAATAACTGCAGGCATTGTGAGCCGTAACTATCTACTCATGTTAGTGATGTCATAGTGGTGGTTGCCCTTATTTACAATTGTTCCTATAGCAACCGCAATAGAGCCATCAGCACTTATAACTAAATGTTTTTGTTTTTAACAGATAAATGATTGCATATGTACAAATGTACAAACTTAGAAACTGATGGGGACAAAAAATTGCCACATAATTTCTTTAGGGGATATTTAGGGTTTTTTTTATACTAAACTCTAGTCAGGCTTTTTGTGGCAAAACTCTAATTTTTCAGTTTTATAACTCCAATTTTTAGAGATTCAGGTTTTGCTCAATTTTATCAAGTTTTTAACTGAACCAATTAAATCAAGCTTTTTTAATAATAAATAAGGCCAAATGGGGTATTTTTATTTAAAAAATTTGATAAAGTCGGATTTTCGTAAATAACCCTCATAATGTCTGCAGTGTCAGTTATGTCACAATCATGGTTAGGTACAGGCTAATGATGTCATATTGAGAATTGACCTTATTTACATATTCATCCAGAATAGTGCAACATCAGTGACATTTTACCTATACACTCTATTAAATATTGTATTGTCCAATGTAACATGTCTGTGATTGATATTGCAGATTAATTAATTTATAAAGTTAAACACAATTTCTGTTTGATAATACGTTACAACCTCCCTATGGAATGGAGATCTGCTACACTATGCAGAGCTATAAGGAAAAACAAATGCATTACAATTATGGGATCCATTATCCAGAAACCTGTTACCCAGAAAGCTCTGAATTATGGGAAGGCCATATCTCTCATAGACTCCATTTTAATAAAATAATTCAAATGTTTACAAATTATTTTCTTTTCCCTAATAATAATAATAAAACCGTGCCTTGTACATGATCTAAACTGGTATATTATGTATCTTTACTGGAGGCAAAACAATTGTTTCTTTGGGTTTAAATTATGTTTTAGTAGACTTAAGGTAGGAGAACCAAATTGCGGAAAGACCCCAAGCGTTCTTGATAATAGGTCCCATACCTGAATACCGAAATACCTTGGTATATTAATTAAATGGGATCTGTCACCTGACAAAGCATTTTTATGTCTAACATTCACAATGATATTAATATCAACCCTTTTTAATTAAATTCTGTACAGAACCAATGTTTGCATATTTTAATATTATTATTATTAACATGTATTTATAGGGTGCCAACATATTTCATGTATCACTTAAGTGCTTAAATATAAAAAAAGGCAAGAGTTGGTGTAATAATAAAAAAATTCAGTGTTCGATGGGGGGAAAAGGAGCATAGGGGGAGAAAAAAAAACACCAGCTTTTCTATATATCTCTGTTTTTTCCCTATTAATTAAATAAGTATCAAGCATAATTTTTACCAGCCAGGTGTCAACTCTAGTGACCAGTACGGCCCCTGTCAGGATTACAATTTTTATATGCTTGCATAAGATGTAATCTTCCTGGAGTCTAAAATATTTTTTTGTGTTTATGATCTATGTTATGATCTTATTTTTCTGTGTATCTTACATTTAATATGTTAGGAAATATTCTAATTGTCCTGTAGCAAATATATTAATAATAGTTGCTGCATGTCTAGTCATTGTTTAAAGTGTTAATAAATAATTCTATTACTTTACCTAAGATATTTTGAAATTTTTTTGTAGTGATCATTAAAACAGGTTTTTGTTTAACAGGGCTAAAGCAGTGTTATACAGAGCTCACTTTATAAAAATAACCAACTCCGACACAAATCTCTCTCTTGTTTATTGCAAGGGGAAAAGGAAGTGCAATTTATACTCCTGTAGAACAATCCCTGTGCACAAAAACGCCTCATTTCCACATAAACGTACTTCATGCATATCACAAAGTATGTCCTGTATGTGTTGCATTAATTTGTTTTTATACTTACAAAATTTAAGACATAGCAATCATTAAATTAAATAATTATTAAAAATGGCAAGCCTATGCTGAGAGATCATATGCTTAGAGGAAAATAACTATGAACAGGGACAGAATGGGATATGGGGAAACAATCCAATCACAATACACAGTAAAAAGATAAAAAATAGAAATACCAAGGGAATTGACAGAGGGTGATGGACTAACCAAAGGGTATGGCAGCTGGTCTGTGGAGGAGGTCAAAATGTTTTGGGACAGAGATCAAGTGCAGCAACATTAAAAGGAGGTGAACGGATCAAACTGGCGGTCGGATCATGGGACTGATATCGGTAAGATATCGATCAGGGAAGCCCACTGGAGGGCTCCACACACTGGCCAATAAGCTGCAGACTCGGCCTGTCGGCAGCTTTTATCGACCCGTGTATGGCCACATTTATGGGCAGAGATACAGTATAAAGGTTAACAGAATTATGGAATGAGAGGAAAGTTCAAGTAAAGTTGGACAACAAGTCTTTCAATCCAGGGTCAAGAACAAAATGTTTTAAAGTGTTGCTAATTATAGGTGGGTCCTTTAAATCAGGATCTCTGGTGGGACTTTGTTGTCCCATGCTGAAACTGACTGCAAAATAGTTATCAAATAGGATTAGTTTAACCACTGTCTTAAAATACTTTTTAGCCCAGAAGAATTGATCTAGATAAAGCAAACTTAAATTCAGTTGCAGTTGGTTATCTCATATCCCTTAAAGCAGGGTTCAGCAACCTTTACTATCAAAAGAGCCATTTTGCCCCCTCATCCACTAAAGAAAAATAGTCTGGAGCCGCAAAACATAACAGTTTATAAACTTTTAAAAGTTTTTTTTAATTTTAACTGTTACAACAGAATACATCAAACAAAAATGCAGTGTGCATGTGTAGGCCTACTTTGAAATATATTAAACACTGTTCTCATCTGTTTAAAGGCGAGGGCTATAGACGTCATTAAAATATGTGTCACATCCACGTCTATAGCCCTCGCACCTGCTGCAGCTGGACTCTGGAGGCTTCTCTCTTGTTTTGAGTGTGCGACCGCGGTAAGGATCATCATGAATCATCTTGCTGCGGCACGGTCTTGCCTGGGATGTCTATACAGGCCTCGCACCTGCTGGTGGCATCTTGAGTGTGCGACAATGGTAAGCTAACGGTTAGCTTACCACGGTCGCACACTAAAGAAGCCGCCAGCAGGTGCGAGGGCTGTATAGACGATGTGACAGGTAGGGGCGCGCCGCCAATGAGGCGAGCTGAGCCGCTCGCCTCAGGCGGCAGCGCCTGAAAGGATTCCAGGGGCGGCAAAAAGCCACTCCTGCACCTTTAAGAGCCAAATTTCCGGTTTTTGAACCGGAAATTCGGCTGTACTATTGCGAGAGAGCGCAATTGCGCTCTCCGCAATAGTGTTTATGCCTCCCCTCCCGACACGTAAGTTGGTGAGGGGGGGCGGCATTGCAGGAGCCGCCTCAGGCGGCTCCTTAGCCTGAATCGTAGCTGGTGACAGGCAAAGTCGCAAGACTGAGCCACAGCAAGCAGGATAAAGAGCCGCATGAGGCTCCGGAGCCGCGGGTTGCCTACCCCTGCCTTAAAGTGATAATGACACTAACAATTTTCTTTTCAAAATATTAATCTACATTAAAAGTTACTTATAGGTCACGATCATTTTTCGCTGATAGTTCTGCTTTTGTAAGTAATTGCCATTTGAAGTTCCTAAACCTGACTGTTTTGCCAACCTGACTGTCCCTTCTTAACCTGTCAGTTAAGAGTTTCTAATGCTAACGGACCCCTTCTGCACAAATATGGCAGCCCTCTCATAGAGGATCATGTGGAAAAACATTGGGAAAATACTTTTATAGCAAATGTATGCATCACATTCAAAGACAATGTTACGATTGATGTAACAAAGGTTTCATTTTTGGTGTCAGTGTCAAAGGATTCTGTCATGGTTTATATGGTGTTTTTATTCCTACATTACACTGTTTACACTACAAACAATTCACTCTACCATATTTTACCATACCATATTTCATTCCTAACCCAACAAGTGTATCAGAACCACATGACACCCTTACACAACAGCAATGTGCAGTGGAATTTTCATGAAAATTGTAGTCTGCAGACTACAAAATATGTCCAAAATATCAAGAGTCAAGCAGAGCAAATATGGGATTTTTTTTTCATTTGCAAGCCATAGCTTTAATTCATGATAGTTCTTCTATTTAAATGAGCATGGAGGTGAGGTGTATTTGTGCATCTTGGCAGATGGTAGTTTGCTATTTTGGTCAGCTTAGCTGAACCTAATTTAAAAATATCCTATTTAAGCTAGGGATGCACTGAATCCACTATTTAGGATTCGGCCGAATTCCCAAATCCATCTTGGAAGATTCGGCCAAATACCGAACCAAATCCTAATTAGCATATGCAAATTAGGGCTGGGAAAGGAAAAAGTAGAAAAAAATTGGTTTTCTTCCATGTTTTGTAACAAAAAGTCACGTGAAATCCCACCCTCCCCACAATTTACATATGCAAATTAGGATTCGGTTCGGCCAGGCACAAGGATTCGGCCGAATCCGAACCCTGCTGAAAAAGGCAGAATCTTGGCCGAATCCCGAACCGAATCCTGGATTCGGTGCATCCCTAGTTTAAGCACTGACCACACCTGCACAGCACTCTTAAAATACCAGCTAACCCCAGTATTACAAATTTACTTGCAATGTATTTGTAGGTTAATTTATAAGTAACTGGCATTTGCCCCAGCTGCCTCCAATTACCAGCTAGCCCTCTCTCCGCTCCTGCCCCTTCGCATGTCCAATTCACCAAATTTCTGGTTCATTGAGCCCAGTCTGCAGATGCCACCCCACCTACATCACTGCCATGTCCCTTTAGGTCTAGCCCTGTCTTTCATTGTACCACCCTCTGCAGTTATCAAACCAGGCCAGTATGTTGTTACCCATAAGGTGGCAACTCTACTTGCAGTGCTAATAAAGTGTTTTCCCCAAAATGTTGATCTTGTGGTTCCATACTGTATACAGTATAAAGGGGATAAGCTTCTTTGCATAATTGCATTGTTGTCACTCCAAAATGTTGATCTTGTGGTTCCATACTGTATATTGTATTCAGTATAAAGGGGATAAGCTTCTTTGCATAATTGCATTGTTCTCACTCTATTTTTGTATTTCAGTGATTTAAGTGATGCTGGCATATTTCAGGGGCCTTGTACTACTCTTCCATTTTGACAAAATAAAGGAAGTGCAACTGTGAACCTTTTGAAGTGATTGCTTGTTACATCCAAGTTTAAGAACACTTATTGTTATATTGTGTGTCTGTCCTTCTGCTAGACAATGCTGTGAACTACAAGTAGATATATATGGTATTGTGGTGTTATTTTACAGTTTGGGGATTCTATAACATAAACAGCACACAGTGAATTTTCTTTGCAGGGGATAAAAATTAGACTTACACTAATTACATTTTGGGATCTTTAGAAGCCAGCAGAAATGTTCTTGCTTTTATATTATCTCATTTATATTTATATCCAAGGGCATATGGATAGCATAGCGGTGAATGGTTGGCACTGCTACCTTGGCTTGCAGTTCTAGGTTTGCATTCCAGCCTATCTGCAAGCAGTTTGTATAATCTCCCCAAATCCCGCCGGGATCCTCTAATTTCCTTCACACTCCAATAAAATACAGGTAGGATAATTGGCTCCTGTTGAAATTGACCATGGTGTGAAAACATCATAGGAAATTAGATTGTAAAATACACTGGGGCAGGACTGAATATATTGGTGCTGTATAAAGGATTCTAATAAATAAGATACTCTCACATGATAACGGGGAATCTACTATTTTTTATTTCTAATGCCTGATATCCTTAGATAAATTAATGGGAAATAAATTAAAAGTAAGATTGTAGGAAGTTCTCTGGAGAAAGGCTATTTTTGTTTTGTACAGCGGGCCTATGGAATCTTCATTAAAAAGCACCATTAGGTGGTGCTGTTGGCTAATTGTTGGTGTGAGATACTGGTTACATACAAGCATTCTTGCTTCATATATTTATGAAACCCTATTCTGCTACTGTGGGAAATCCAACTACAGGTACAATCTGGTACTACAGGAGTCTGGGTCTCCACTACAAGGTAGAGCAAGCACTCTATGATTTGGCATGCCTCCACCAGGTTGAGGACAGACTGGGCTGTAATACTCCTTCCTAGGAACTTCCCTGATCTGCAATCACATACACAGAGGAAAGGTTGATGGGTTTATTTGCAGGAATTAAATAACATTTAAATAACCGTAACACATACAGCCTGCCAGCCAGGAGCAACTTTACATAATATATCAGATGGTTTTATCTCTGAGCTGCTCTGATTCCCCCTTATGTGGCAGTTTCTTCAGAGTCCTGAGAAGTACTCACTTTGGTTTTAAAGTGCCATGAGAAGAGCACACTTTGCTCTCCTGAGTCCTGACATGGACTCCTTTTCCTTCCACATAGAGTTGCCTCTTTTTACTGGTTGGACGGGTCAGTGATGCACCATAGACAGGGTAAGGCCATGATGTGGCGATCAGCGATTGGTTGATCACCATGTCAATTGAGGAGGATCCTGCCCAGTTTTCCTTATTTGGAAAACCGGCAGGCAGTCTTGAGCCAGGCAGCCCTTCTGAAAACCAGCTGTCCAGACAAAACTAGAGGAGTGGCAACCCTACTTTTGCACCCTAAATAGAGCGTTCTTTTCTGCCATTGGGGGTTTCTACTGACTTTACACACACAGTTTTCTCTGGGATCTTGTAGCACCTTTCACTCCCAGCACTTCCTCTGCAGGCCTTGCTCATAGGGGTGGGGACTCCTCCCCCTCCTTGCACAGAACAATACAGAGGAGAGACAGAGAGACAAGTATACACAGCTCCAATTGAATTTACAGGGGTGGTTCCCCTTCATGTTATAGAATGTAACATTTTTTACATCTTTTCAATTGGTCTTCATTTTTATTTTTTAATAGTTTTCGAATTATTTGCCTTCTTCCACTGAATCTATTCTAGTCCATAGACTATTGCTCAGAGAGGCTACAATTTCATTGTAATTGTAATTTTTTACTAATCTTTCTATTCAGGCCCTTTCCTATTTAGAATCTACCAACCATATAGCTATTGAGCGTCCATACTGGAGAACAACTGAACAAAAAAATAATAAAAATGTTATCTTTTTTAAGATTTTAACTTTAGCTCAATAAATTTTGATAGGTATAGACAAATGAGTCCTTTATGAATCTGTGACACAAGATGCAGCCTTAAAGGGGTTGTTCGCCTTTGAGTTAAATTTTAGTATGATGTAGAGAGGGATATTCTGAGACAATTTACAATTGATTGACATTTTTTATTATTTGTGGTTTTTAAGTTATTTAGTTTTTTATTCAGTAACTCTCTAGTTTGCCATTTCAGCAATCTGGTTGCTATGTTCAAAAATACCATTCAGGGTCAGACTGGGGGGCCCGGGGCCCACGAGGGCCCACTGCCCCCCGGGGCCCAGCAGGGCCCCGCCGTGCAGTGAAGGTACTGTGCAGCACCGGAAAAAAAAAAAAATTTTGTCGAGAGGAGTCTTTAGGAGAGGGGGTCTGGCCCGGCGGGGGGCACCTGAGGGTCAGGGCCCACCTGGGGCCAGTCCGACACTGATCCCATAGCAACCATGCACTGATTTGAATAAGAAACTGGAATATGAATAGGAGAGGGGCTGAATGTAAAGATGAGGAATAAAAAGTAGCAATAACAATACATTTATACAGGCCTACAGACATTTGTTTTAAGATGGTGACCCCCATTTGAAAGCTGGAGAGAGCCAGAAGAAGAAGTTAAATAATTCAAAAACTATCAAAAATAAATAATGAAGACTACTTTAAAAGTTGCTTAGAACTGGCCATTCCACGACATAATAAAAGTTAACTTAAAGGTGAACCATCCCTTTAAGGGCAAAATATATTCCCTCTACATACAACATAAATTTATACTTTTTCACAGACTTACTTTATTCTACAGATTCAAAGAAAACTATAATAGCCTTTGCAACGAATCTGTGCAACACCACTTAGGTTTAGATATAATTGTTTGCTCTCATTTGCTACGGAGTTCCTCTTGGGCCTTATACAGCAGTATAGGGGATGTTGGACTCATCCAGTGACCCATATCATTTAGCATCTCCTGGTCTAGTATAAGTAAAAATAAATACCTTTTTGCTTAATGTGGTTTATGGAAATGTGTGCCTAACCCTACTATAGCCTATTACTGCATGCACTGACCTTGTCCTGTCTCTGCATCCCTTCAGCTTAAAGTTTCCTGTTGACTCTTCTGACCCTGTTAAGTTTAGCAGAAGGTCATCTGCCACTATTGTACCCATTGTGTCAAAACAGACACAATTGCACATTTTGAAGTAAATAATAATAAGAGTTCGGGTTGCATCAGTTCCAGAGCGCATGCTCAAAACAGTGCTTGCACCATATACACTGGGTGTACCTATTGTCACTATGAGGCTGATTAACAAAAGGTCGTCATTCCTTAACGCACAGTTCTGCGTGTTATTAATGTTTATTACACACAATGCATCATTTTTCCAGCCTAATGGTGGATGTAAGGGGGAGAGACATTTGTGCATGCATGCTCGGGTTTTTCAGCACATGCGCGGGTTGTTGGGCGATATGACCGGCCAGGCTACCCAGGCGTCTGGCCGGGTTGGCCCGGCGCAGATACAAAGTTTCTAAAATGTAATTGGCTTTTGCCAGAGAGCCCAGGATACATGACAGGTGCACTTAGATACATTTGTAACAATTTGCGATAAACAGAAACAATTGTAACAATTTAAGATAAGCAGGTCTCTTGGGGAAACTGTGGCAATTCACCTTCATTAGCAAAACTGTAATAACACATAAAAAACACAGAAAAGTGTTCAAAATTTCATAACCTGCCAAATTTTGTAAAATTAACATGGTCCCTCTTTATATTTCCAAAATGTTGGGAGGTATGCATGGATCTTGGACTGTGGAGAAACGCAGTCCACAAATCTGCTGCTCTTCTTCTACAGCTACGCGGAAATGCAAGATTTTCCCTCTATAGCTTGTAGTTCAGTGCTCACCCAGCTTGTAATGTTTTGTTTTCTATTTGCAAAGAAACGTGAAGTCCAGCAGACCCAGGAGAAAAAAAAGTAAAACCATGTTAAAAAAAAAACACTAAATGAAAACTTACATTTCATTGAGCTAAAGAAGTGATTATGAGGATAGTGTGTTTAGTTTTTATGAGCATTCTTTCCTGGAATGCATTCTTATAAAGATCATAAAGATTTCATTGAGAATGCGAATAAACAAATTGCGTTTTAACTTTTTCAGATAAGTAAAAAGCAAAAACATTGCTTTGAAGCACCATGACATATGACCAGAAAAAAAAAATGCCAGCGCCACTAGAGATAATTTGAAACAATTGGCAGAAAGTCAAACACTGTTAAGCTTGATGGTGTACATTTGTGAACAAAGCACTGCCTTTGTTGTTTAAACTGCAATTATTGCATTTCATCTTCAGAAGGGCCGCAAGTTTTATGAATTTTACCATTTAGTTGAGTATTTTAGTGACACTCTATCTTTGATGTAGGGACATTTTGGTTTCTTTTTACAAAGGATAATAGAATCATCTTTTTCACAATGTGTGAGCTAAAGAAAAGGGAGATTGTGACCAAGATCAGATCACAAGAACTTTTTAAGGCACTGATATGCAACATTAGTCCAGAGGACCCAATTTTCCTAGAATTGGGTAGTCACACACCTTGGCCAGCTCATTCTTTTATAAAATCTGCAGCAGCTGCTAGACATCATTTTCTTAGTAAATTTTTTTGGGATTATTAGTGTAGAAATGCAGAAAAATAGGCATTGCTGCATAATCTATATCCCTATGTTGTATAGGAAAAAGAGGTTACCTTGTAGTAGTATAGAGCATTGGAGAGCTAAGATAATGACACAAATGATGTCTATAGGAAGTGACTGTTTCATCCGTGACCACAATGAAATGTAAAAAGAGTTGGAGAGCAACACAAGCATGAAAAAAATTCCTGAGGTTGTGATTGCCTGTTTTATAGCACCTATGTAGACTAGCAGCCTGCAGGAGGCTCTGTTTGGCAGTACACCGGGTTTTTATGCAACTAAAACTTGCCTCCAAGCCAGAAATTCAAAAATAAGCACCTGTTTTGAGTACACTGAGAGCAACATCCAAGGTGTTGGTGAGCAACATGTTGCTTGTGAGCCACCGGTTGGGGATCACTGGTCTAGTGTGTATAAGGAAACAGGATTTGGGGCATATTCAGTCTCCTGGATCTCAGTTTTTTGGAGGGTGGATGTGTCTCCCAGGATTGGGGCATATGAGTTATTTATAGTGGACTGGGAAGACACCCCCCCTAGCTGGGTATAAACTCATAAATACAGAGTTTATCTTGATATGAACTAACTTTCAAGGTATAAAGAGTGAAAACAAATCTATGACATATAAGTGCTCATCATAAAGAATAGGAATTTTGATTATTTTACAAGCCTTACAATACAAGCCTTATTTATTGGATGGGCTTTTTGGAAGTCTGTTGCATCCTGATCAGTGAGATACAGCTTATAACATACTCCCCAAAATGTGTATCTCACCAACCAGAGGTAAATTGTTCTCCATGACCTTTCCAGTGTTCAGGATATTGATTCCTACTCAAATGACAGCCTCTGTGCAAACCACGAGAGCTCTCCTAAAGAATATCTATGTAGCCTGGTGGCAATCAAACAGCTAAAGATGTCCATAATCCTTAGACAGCCAGCTACTAAAATGGCTGGTGCATTTTGTCACCATGTTTTTCCATTACGCTTTAGATGTATTATCAGAACTTTACTCCCCATAGCAGGATTTTATAAATAAGTGGTGATAAACTTTTACTGGATACATGGTAATAGCCCTAGGACATCAATCCATTATAACTGAAAGTAATGTTAGATGTAGGGCACAGATTTACCAGAAGGCTAGATTATTTCCAAAAAATTGTTTAATCTAATCAAATAACATTGATACTGGTACATTGATAATAATCCCTTGTCTTTATACTTTTATACTCTGTACAACTGCCCAAAACTTTGTTTACTGCATTTAATCTGGGCACAAGTGCTATATGCATGATCCTTCTCTTTTTTCTAAGGTTTAACATCAATACTAATAAAATGTTACATCAGCTTAGTTTTGCAATCTGCTGTGCTACCCTCACACTGTTTCACTGATTTACTGATAAGTATTCGGAGAAGTGAGTGCCAAGTGAGTATGGGAGTCATAAAGGTAAAAAGGCCTTGTCCTCGTAAATTGAAAAGCTTTGTTTCCATAAATTCTCTACAGCTTTCTAACCACAACATGTTTGTGTTCCAAACCTGGCAAATATTCCTTGAGTTTACAGTGTAAATATGGCATCTGCATCCCATATACGATAGATATATATATATATATATATATATATATATATATCTCGGCCCACATTAGGGCTCCTTGATAAAGGCCCTAATGTGGGCCGAAACGTTGGACACTTGAGTGATGTTGAAATAAACCTTTTTTGATTGAAGATTTGGTGTGCTGGTTCACTTTGAACATTGTACACCCTGATTGACCAAGCACCCACTCTCGCCAACAAGGAAGGAGTGCAGGTACTGTGTGAATATTTATATATATATATATATATATATATATATATATATAGTCTGTGACAAACGACCGCACTCTGAAGACCGGACTTAGTTCTCTCTTGGTGGGTGCAGGGTCCAAAAAGATTCATATAACGATTTGTCAGCAAGGATCCGCACACCAAAGTTTTGAATTAACCAAAGTGTTTTATTTCGTACATAGCTCCGACGTTTCGGCCCACATTAGGGCCTTTCTCAAGGCCCATATACTAACTATGTAACTATAAGCTGGCCCCCTTTATCTCACTCACTGACATAAATGTGTATATATATATATATATATATATATATATATATATATATATATATATATATATATATATATATATATATATATATATATATATATATATATATATACACATTTATGTCAGTGAGTGAGATAAAGGGGGCCAGCTTATAGTTACATAGTTAGTTACATAGTTCAAAATACACATTTCTTGTTTTCTGAAATGGAACGTGATATACACAACTGTCCATTTCAAATATTCCATCTATTAGCTTTATATAGACTGCTTTGTTCTATTAATATATTTATTATGAAGAAATAACTAGCATTTTTCCGTTTCATGTCCGGCTGCAATCCCTCAGGGAATAGCCCCTACAATAGATTCATCATTTAGCATGTTCTTCATGTTTTCTGGATATGAAGAAATACCACAAGATTAAGTTTCTCTTTCATACTAAAATATGGATTTCGGAGCATTTGGATAGTCTGCTTCTCAAAGTCAAACATTATGAGCATGGCCTTCAGTTACCTCTGTGTAAATAAAACAATATTTTGTTTGGCTGCTGAATGGATTTTTGCAACATGGTATGTCCTTATGTCTACCCTACCCACTAGGCAAGATGTATTTCAATATTTCAGATAGATTTCATAGTTTTATCAGTTGAGAGAAATGCAGTACAAAAATTACCATTGATAGATGAAAGATTTACAGCTCTTACTGACAGTTATTTTTTTTAAGCACAAAGTCACCATCATAAAATGATTTAGTATCTGTATTTGTATATATTATGGAATGCTGACTAAGAGAGTCTATGGAGAGTCATTCGGTTCAGTAAGAAATCTCAGCCTGTGTGGCAAGATATTTCCTTTTTATCCCACGTTGCTCTTCAGTACTTGGAATGGATAGTATTTCTCTTATAAAAGCCCAAACTACAGTTTACCTAAGAAATGAAGCATTTCTGGAATACAAAACTGATACAACAGTTTGATATGCAACAAGAGAACATAATGCAACACCTGAAAAACTTTGTTCCACTATCAGGATCAACTCTTGTTAAAAGAGGTGCCCAACTGACAGCCAGTTATTTAAGGGTTGTGGGTAGGGCACACACAGCACAAGCATCGGGGTGTAAAGGGGGAACAAATGTAATGGTATTGTACTGCTGTGTAGGGCTTAGGTAGGGGTTGTTAATGTTACATTATATGCATGGGATACCAGTTAAATTAAAAAAAGTTGTGTTTTGATGGCAAACCTTAAGGGACAAAATGTCTCAATGTCCTAAATATATTGATAATGGGTTGAGTGCAGAGGATCTCTTGTATTTGTCTATATGTGAGCACAACTTTCCCTTGTTTGTTATAGTTTATACAGGTGCAGTGGCCAGCTACATGTTGTAGCTCCCACCATTTCCAGCTATGATCCAGGTTGTCCCAGTGGTGGCCAATAAAAGGGCTACCATGTAAGCAAGCAAGTTGCAGGTAAAACGTATTCCCCTTGTAAAATGAATAATGAAGCAGTAGAGTGTAGGGCTGGCCATACCAGGGATTACCCTACCAGGTTCACCTACAACAGGTAGAGTATGGCACACACAGACAGAGTAGAGCAGGCAGAATATAGCACACACAGGCAGCATAGAGCAGGCAGAAGTGGCACACAGATAGAGTAGGGCAGGCAGAATATGGCATACACAGGCAGAATATGGCAGGCAGAGTATGGCACACACAAGGAGCATAGGGCAGGTAGAGTATGGCACACAAAGGCAGAGTATGGCACACAAAGACAGAGTATGGCACACACAGGCAACTTAGGGCAGGCAGAGTATGGCACATACAGGCAGCACAGGACAGGCAAAGTATGGCACACAGGCAACTTAGGGTAGGCAGAGTATGGCACACACGGAGTATTGAGCAGGCAGAGTATGGCACACACAGGGAGCATAGGGCAGGCAGAGTAGGACCCACACAGGGAACATAGGGCAGGCAGAGTATGGCACACACAGGGTGCAACCAATCCTCATTATATTATACAGTCTCCTACAAATTAGAATACAAAAGCAAATATATGATTGGTTGCTTTGGGTAACATCTCCAGAGACATTTATCTCCAGTTTTAGTAAATATGCCCCTAGCTACAGTGACACATTGCCAGTGCTACTCCTACAGTCTGTTTGAGGTGTGAACAATGTGGGCACTGACAGTGGTGTAAAAAAAAGCAGGGGTCTTACAGGTGTGCACAATGCAGGTCCTTACAGGTGTGAACAATACAGGGTTATAGATTCCATTCAGTTAGAAAAAATGATATCCTGATTCAATAGCTTCCCCCATAGTGAGTTATACTGTGCTATAGCACAATATTTTCTATAAAAGCTAAATCTGTCCCAGTATGCATCAGATGATAAACACAGTATAGCCACATTTTAGTTCCTTACTAAATAAGAGAGCTGAGGTTCATCATTAAAGTTTAGGATTAGTGATGATCAAATTATTTCAACAGCCATGGTATCTCGGTGAAATTTAGCACTTCGAAATCTACAATTTTTTTCAATGAACTGCGCCAAAAATTTGCAGCGGAAAAATTAGCTGCAACAAAAAAGTCACCAAGACAAAATGTTGCCACAAGAAAACAGTCCATTGGCTTTAATGCGTTTGGTCAAAAAAGTCCCCATAACAAAAAAACGCCCATTGACTTTAATGCATTTGGAGCGAGAAAAATTGTTGAGGCCAATTGACTTCAATGCATTTCGCACATTTTTTTTGCAGTTTTGGAAATTTTTCGGTGAAACGGAACAGATTCGCTCATCACTATTTAGGATCTCTAAAGTCACTGTGCCTATAAATGTCTAACAAAAAATAGGAAAGAAGTCCTTACTATACTATAAAGAAATAGAACATACACAGGTTGTCTTGAGTAAATATGGATGATAGTAGGAACACCTAGCTTTTTCCTTGAGCTGCTGGTTGAAAAATGCTCTAACAGATGTTTCTCTAAAAATCAATAATATGTGTTTTTCATAAATGTTTTAGACTTGCTTGACATCTTTTTCAGCTGAACAAACGGCACATTGCACTATTTGCATACATTTCAAAGGCTTTGATGAATTTATTTTTCAGAGCCATCGCTAAATATATATTTTTAGACAAACCAGCAGCTCAGCAAATCTTTATATTTAAAATTAAAGAAATTGGTACACACCAATGAGTGTGCAGACTCCTCTAATGTACGGTTTATTTCACTTTATTTTTAATCAGTGGGTGAGCCTATGTAGAAAAGTGTACACATAATGGCCTATTTATGAAACAGTGAAAAAAAATTGCAAATAAAAAACACCACACATCACAGTCTGATCGCTAGGTATCCCCATGTAACAAATATTATATTTATCAAGATGTGTTTTCAACATTAGATCCAGTAAGTAGCCACTTATAAACGCTTCGGAAAAAATAGTAATCATCCACTGCCATTTGTTTATGCAGTTTGAATTTTTTATATTGATTTACCATTTAAGAAATATAAAAAATACTGTACCTTTATAAATATGTTGTGGGGCAAATTCACTAAGATTCGTAGTTGCGCCAGGCGCAACTTCACGCACTTCGCCAGGCGTAGTTTCGCCCGCGCTCCGCAAATTCACTAAAATCCGAAGTTGCGCACAGGGGTAGCGTAAGGTTGCGAAGTTGCGCTAGCGTTGATTCGCTAAGCGAAGTTACGCTAGCGATGGTTAATTTGCATACGGCGCCAATTTCAAATTTCAATGGAGGAATACGTAGAATCACTACAAATGCCTGGGAAACCTTCAAAACATCAAATAAAATTTTTTTTTTGCCCTACACATGTTCCCACTGTATAGTTAAGTTGCCATGAGTTAGGAAATGTAGGGGGGAAGGAGGGGAGCCCCAAAAAATTTTTCGATCTTTTTTAGCCTATCACCCATAATATAGAAAAAATGCCAGCGTTTTTTGGGACTTAGAAAAAATTTGAACTTTTTTTGAAGCAATCCATATCTACTCTATTGCGCTTCGCCTGGTCTGAGGTGGCGAAGAAGTCTAGCGTAAAAGGTAGAATTCAGTACACTGCGCGTGTTAGTCAATTTGTGTAGTTAAGTCTGTAGCGAAAATTGCCAGGCGTAAGGGTGCGAAGTAACACTAGCGAATTTACGCCAGCGTTCGTTAGTGAATTTGCGAAGCATGAAAATGCCCAACGCTAGCGAATTGACGCTAGCATTAGGCGATTCGGCGCTTAGTGAATTTGCCCTACTGTGTCTGTAAAAATAAATAAATAGATAAATTATATATATATATATATATATATATATATATATATATATATATATATATATATATATATTCTCAATTTGGAATAAAGCATTCCCAGGCCAGCACTTCCCTTTGTAAAGCAAGTGATTTTTTTTTTTTAAGTGATCTCATTTGTGTATGCATGTATACAGTTTGTTTTTTAAGGTTACAATACTAATGAAACTTTATTCCCATGTTGCACTTCAGATGAAAGTGTGCAGCCAGTAAAAAATTGGCCCAGCAGGACAGTAGACAGCCATTCTAATTTCTTCTGCGGTCGTCAGGTTTTCTGCTTCTACCCACACAAGGTAGACTGACGAATTTCGAATTCATTGGATTTTTTTTAAATTCAAATATATTCACAATTCGACTAGTAGGTTATTTAAGAAAAAATTGGAATATCTAATATTCAATTGAATGGTTCCGACCCCAAAAATTCGAATTGTACGAATCAAGTTTTTCTCCCAAAAAAACCTTCAATGTCAAAAAGGCTGTTAACATCTCCAAATGGCTCCACGGACCTCTGCCATTGACTTGTAAATGAACTCGGCAGGTTTTAGGTGGTGAATATTGAAACTAGGAGATGTGATAAATCTCACATTCAAATTCACATTTGAATAGGGCGATTAAAATTAAGATTCCAGGCAGGAATATGTGAAATTGAATACATACCATGGGTTACATCCCATGTATCAAATTAGTCTGCACAGGTGCCCTATGCCATCCTGCAGTTGGCTTTATTGTCTTTTTCTTGTGCATGATCTTCTTAAGGCAGCCATACAGGGATTACAGGGTACGCAGTCTGGGCAATTGGACAACAGGCCAAGTGGATGGAGAGCAAACGAGGGGACATAGATAGTAATGCTGCCCTCCTGTTGTTCAATCATTAATGCAAAGTGCAAAAATCATCAGAACAATAGGAAGTGAAAAGGGTCTGTGGCTAATTGAACTGACAAACACAGTGCATTGGCAGATGTACAAATTTTATTAATGTTTTGTATTTACAGTAGGTTCTCCAAAGAAAAACCCTCACATCAAAAATCTGGGGTCTCTCATATTCCGGATTACATATCTTGTTCACAATTTGCTATGTATATATACACAGGGAGTTCTAATTACCAAAATTCAAGAGTTTTATAGAGGTTTTTTCCTAACTCCGAATAAAGGAAAATTATTTTAAAAAATGCCAGTGTTTGCCTATTTATTAAAAAACCCAAATAGAAAAAAATACCTAATTGAACAAAGTAGTGGAAAGAAATTAATTACCTCTAACATCCGAAAAACTAAAAAGTGCTTACATTTTTCCAGGGCAACTGCCATTGAACATGTACTCCTGCACCTTTTAGATGAGAACTTTATATAAAATCAGAGTTTTTGTACTGAATACGTCTCTAAAATTTGAGTTTTTGAAACTGCAATTTCCTTTTGAATCATCTGTATTTATTCTGCAGGAAATAACAGTATATACTGGATTCCTCTAAATGTCAGCTAGTGCAGAATAAGGGCACAGGGCTCTTTCTGTATATGAAGTAAATGAGTTATATTCTTTGATTGAGTCCCATGTTCTCAAATAAAATTGTGTCCCCCATGCATCTTATTTATGCTTTATCAGTGAATTAATGTAGTTACCTGATTTAATTACAAATATCCCAACATGCAGTTACTTCGAAATTAAATTACGGAACAAAGGTCTGCATTGTGTATAAAGTTAATTAATGCAGTGTTCTTCTTTACCTAAACAACATAGTAAAATGAAAAACTGATGCTTTTGCTTGCCTATTTTATCTGTGTGTACTACTGTACATACAAGCAGCCACACTACTAAATACTTAAAGGGATACTATCAACATTTTTAATAAGCCAGTCTTAACTACGTAAATGTAAATATATATGGATCATTTTGGAAAAAGATACTACTGTTTCTATATAGGCATGGTCAATTCCTAATATTTTAGAAGAAACATCTTACTATGTATAGGTTACCAAAGAATGGCAGAATTTTTCAGTCCTTCTAACAATTACACTAGGCAATCTTGGGATGACATCTCCTAAAACCATAAAGACCAACAGATACATTGAGACATTCTAGTGAACTAATAGAATCCTAATAGGCATATACAGTAAAGCCAGTATTTCCTAATCCTCAGGTGCTATCTGAACTTGATAATAATCCAGAGCATAACCAGTAAAAAATTTTCTACCATATAACTCATCTCAAGATAACAGGATCTGTGATGAGAACATTTAGTTTATTTTACATTGCATTTATCCGTTAACTGTTATTTAAAGGGACACCGCCCACAGCTCGACATTATGTTACTGTTAATGTTATGCACAATATTCCATTATCTCATCCTTAAAGTACTATCGCTATAATCTTTTCTGTAACAGTGTGAGAGCAATGTGAAACAGTTGTGATATCTTTATAAAACAGTTGTGATATCATTCATAAAGAATTATGTGCCTCCAAGATAAATTATAATATATAAGGCATGTGTTTCCCACTTCACCAGCTGTGCTGCATGTTCTGATGTGTTATGGCCTCACTGCATGCCATGCCCAACCTAGAGCCTTACAGTGATTTCACATAGTGACATAAGTTAAAAAAGAGTCATGTTCATTATTTTCAACCTTTTTTTGTGTAAAGCTAGCCATAGATGTGCAGCTTCATCCTTATGTCTGGCGGTCGATCGTGCATTACAATCTCCCAACCTACCACTAACCATTCAGATTAAATAAAGTAGTAAAAAGAAGCAATCAGACGATGTTCTGGCCATTACTTCACAGACAGCAATCATATGAAAGTTATGTCTGACAAATAGTAGTCACCCAATGATATCGTCAGGCAATAAATGCAGAGATATTATTATAGGCCAACAAAAGTCTTCTAACCTGTCCGATCGACTAAACAACCGTTCACCATGGCATGAAAAATGTGGGGACCATCCACACATGGTCCGAAAAGCATAGGAAACTAAGATTCATACAATTTTAGATTTGCGTCTATGGCCAGCTTTAGTGAGCTAGTTAATCCAGAGTGAGAAACCCGATCTGATATTTCTCTAATTTGAATCAGAGGGGCAAGCAATTCCATTTCACTGGATCCTGTGTGCTTGGAACTTTCGTAGAAAGTTCTAAGAAATCACCCCAGAATAGCAATGTATTTAGGTAGGGTTTCACCCTAGGCACCAAACCGTATAGAGCCCCCCCCCCAATATGTGGAAACTTCAGTTCCAGCGCTCTAACACTGGCTGCACCGCCACATTTAAGCAGTAAGTCTCCGCAGCAGCTGGGGGGGATTTTTTACATTTTATTTTGAAAACATCGGGGGCAACCCGAGGGCCGTCCACCAATAGCTGCTGCCCTGGGCACAGGCCTATATATAAATATGGCTCTGTCTCAGAATCCAATCATTTGTATAAAAGTATGGAGCTATTGCCCAAAAGCTTACCTAACAAAGTAATCTGAGCATTTGTAACATGATCGAGTCATCAAAACAACAATCATTCAGCTTCATTTGTTACTCTTTTATTATGGTATGTGATGTTACCAGTTAACCATTTGTCTACTTGTCACATTTTTGGTTGCAAACACACCATATCTCCTCTTATTATAGTCAATAATAACCACTTCAATTATGGCCCAAGGTATGATTATTTTTTTAAGAGCATGGACAATCACACATGTGCAATGTTTACAGGCAGTTTGCATCATCATAGTAACATTCCAGAAATAAAAATAAAGGATAGTATTATTCATCTCAGGATTCCACAACCCATATAATACCCCTAGCGCACAGAACATTTGGATCATTCGGATGCCTGCCTCGGGATGACTACACTAGACAGAAGGCCTTATTTAAAGGAAAACTATACCCCCCAAACAATGTAGGTCTCTATTAAAAGATACTGAGTAAAACAGCTCATGTGTAAAACCCTGCTTCATGTAAATGAACCATTATCATAATAATATACTTTTTTAGTAGTATGTGCCATTGGGTAATCATAAATAGAAAATTGTCATTTTAAAAAATAAGGGCCGCCCCCTGAGATCGTAAGATTCACTGTGCACACATACAAACCACATGTAAGGTCACATGAGCCAATTAACAGACAGAGTTCTGCCTTTTGCTTCCTCACTTCTTCCTGTTACAGTTAGGGGCAGATTCACTTACTTCGAGTGAAGGATTCGAAGGTAAAAAACTTAGAATTTCAAAGTTTTTTTTGGGCTACTTCGACCATCGAATGGGCTACTTCGACCTTCGACTACGAATCGAAGGTTTCGAACTAAAAATCGTTCGAATATTCGACCATTCGATAGTCGAAGTACTGTCTCTTTAAAAAAAACTTCGACCCCCTAGTTCGCCATCTAAAAGCTACCAAAGTCAATGTTAGCCTATGGGGAAGGTCCCCATAGGCTTGGCTAACTTTTTTTTGATCGAAGGCTATTCCTTCGATCGTTGGATTTAAATCCTTCGAAACGTTCGATTCGAAGGATTTTATCGTTCGTTTCGAAGGATTTTATAGTTCGTTTCGAAGGATTTTATCATTCGATCGAAGGAATTATCCTTCGATCGTTCGATCGAACTATCTGCGCTAAATCCTTCAACTTCGATATTCGAAGTCGAAGGATTTTAATTCCTAGTCGAATATCGAGGGTTAATTAACCCTCGATATTCGACCCTTAGTGAATCGGCCCCTTAGTGTTGTAGTATTTCTGGTCAGGTGATCTCTGAGGCAGCACAGATAGAGTCACGAAATGGTGGTTCAAGGCAAGAGATGTAAAAGGCGAATATTTATGTAAATATATATTCCAGTTTGGTAAGATTCTTTAAAATGTCATTCAATTTGATATAAACTATCTGTTGCTTAAGTGTTCATTTTGGGGGTATAGTTTTCCTTTAACTAAAAAAAGTCCAACCAAACTAGAATCCTTGATTAGACCTTATTCATTATTAAAAAAGCACGTTGTAATCGGATTGGGTACAAACAGCAAAACTTCATATCATATGATTTTTTTTTTATTTCTTTCCTGAATCAGTCTTGGCTTTTTCCCGAAAAGTCTGAATTTTTTGGATTTTTGCCCAAAAAGCCTGAAATAGTTGGATTTTCAGGCTAATTCCAGCGCAGACCACAGAAACTTCCCAATAGGATAGGGACCTCTCCCACTGACTTATATACAACCTCTGCAGGTCTGAGATGGAGGATTTTCGGATTCTGACTTTTTCCATCCTCTGAGTATAACAAATCTCGAAAAATTTGAGGTTTTTTTCCACTACAATTCAAAAGTCCAAGTTTTTTTGCATTCAGACTTTAATAAACAACCCCCAGAGTGATTACTAGCCAATTGAATAGGAAGCAGATGCCAGTGGCAAAAGGTTTTTGCTCTTTGGTGTACAATCAGCCTAAGTGTCCACAGAGTGATTCCAAACTTTGTTGCTTGGAGATTATGTATTTTAATGGATGAAAGACAAGCTTGTCCCCCTTCACATTTAACTTTAACTTGTGCACTCACTTGCCGTGGTGATTGTCATTCAGAAACACAGAGTGACAATCCGGCAGTTGCCATACAAGCTTAAAGGGAGAGGGGGCAATTATTTTTGATAATTTTGTCCCCTGCCCATAAAAATCATCCAGAAGGCCATTGACATTAAAAAACTCCTGCTTATTTATTACAGAGTTCCTTGGTGACTTCTAATGAGATTCTATGTGTGCGAAAATGGCATCACTTTGATTTAAATTAAGAGCAATTAAAGGGCAAAAAAAAGTAGCAAAAAATATCACATCAAAGCACATTTTTTTAATTTAGGCCAGCACTCGTGATTACCCTCTTATCTGAACAAAAGGCAATGATGCAGGGACAAGCTTGTGATCTGAAAGAGAGAGTGCTTGCACAACAGCATTTAAGTGCATGTATTGGAAACCAGCGGTACAAAAGCTTGTTTGTTTTAAGAGCTCTCTGTTAATTCTATGCTGCGGATTAAAAGGCTCATGGATCTTGGCACTTCAAAACATATTCATTGTTTCTTATCTCACATCTTTATTTAGAAGGCAGTTAAACATAGGATTGTCTTTATTTCATGCTTTAATGACAAATATATACTGTATATATACAGACAACAAAAACAGCACTGATATAACACAATGCAAACATTTATTGCATTCTGGTTCATATTGGAGCATTCGTCATGAGTAAACAACCATATAGCGCAACTTACCAGGTCTATATACAGGGAAATGATAGGGTTAAGGACATATTTATCAAAGGGTGACAATAGAGTTCACCACAATAAATGAACATTTTGCAACTCTCTATTCTCACTTGTTTAATATTTTCAGGGGCATATTTTTCAAAGCGTGAAACCTTGCTTATAAATCCTATATGAAGAACTGTTCCATTTTTCTCTGAAGAATTCACTCTTTGATAAATATGTCCCATGAGATGGATTTACAGCACACAGCTTAAGACTCTACCAATTTCAAATAATTGCACAGGTATAGGATCCATTATCCAGAAACCAGTTATCTAGTAACCTCAGAATGACAAAAAGGCAGACTCCATAGACACACAGACTCCATTTTATCCAAATAATCCAAATGTTTTAGAATCCAATTTTTTTTTTTCTGTAATAATAAAAGTGTAACTTGTATTTTATCTTAACTAAGGTATAATCAATCCTTATTGAAAGCAAAACCAGCCTATTTGGTTTATTTAATGTTTAAGTTATTTTCTAGTAGCCTTTAGGTATGAAGTTCAAAATGTCAGAAAGATCCATTATCCGTAAAACCCAAGGTCTGGGGCATTCTAGATAATAGGTCCCATACCTGTCCTTCAATAATGATTAATTAATCTACTCAATTTAAGTCAACGTGTGGTAATTAGAGGTCAATTAATACATATAGGGGCACACAAAGCAAACACAAGCACTCCTCCAGCTGAACTTTAAAGAACAAAAGCATGGGATCAGCCCATCACTGACTCTATTCCATCAGATCAAATGCTCAACATACTGTAGAACTGAACAAACACAAATTGATGACAATGTGCAAAAACCCTAAGGACATAGCAGATGCATTCACTAAATTATACAAGACACTATACAACCTTAAAGATGAAATACACATTACCTCGCCAACCACTGAAGCAAAGGGAAAGTTACATCCCAGTCTCCAAGCTGTGTGGTCTCATACTAGTATCACACAGCTAATAGCTTCTCAATATTAAGTAGTAAGAGATCACCTCTAGCAAAAGTGGAGGCTTGTACTTCCACTACCTGATTAACAAACACATATCAGCCCCAGGCCAAAATATACAGTTATGGGATCCGTTATCTGTAAAACTGTTATCCAGAAATGATGCAAAGGCTATTTCACATAGGGGCAAATTCACTAACCGGTGAAAATTCACCAGCGCTGGCTTCACGCACATCGCAACACTTCGCCAGGCAACGCTAATTCACGAAGATCCAAAGTTGCACACTGGGTACCGAACGCTGGTGAAATTACGCCAGCAAAATTACACTCAGCAGTTCGTAGTTACGCTACCGTTGGCTAATTAGCATACGGCGTGCAGTTAAAGTACAATGGCCGTATATACTGCAGCAAATACATTACACTACACAAGGCCAGGGAACCTTAATAAAATTATATAAAATTTTATAATGCCCTACAAATGTGTCCACAGTATAGTTTAGGTGCCGTATGTTAGCAAATGTATGGGGGATGGAGGGTACCCCAAAAAAAATTTACGATCTTTTTCAGTCTATCACCCTTTAAATAGGAAAAAACGCCATTTTCAACTTTTTTTTTGAGGAACTCCTATCTACTCTATTGCACCTTGCCTGGTCTGAGTTGGTGAAGGCAAGTCTGGCGATAGATGCAAAGTCAATTCAGGGGATAAAAGTATATGGCACTGGCCTAGCCACACGCCAGTAGTGCATCCAAATAGAAAAGAATGCCAATAACTGTGGTTGCAGCAAACGGGGTGATCCCAAATTTATTCAATGGTGCTATAAAACACTTTTCAAATGATCAAACGTTTCGGGACCGCATGGCCATTCCTCAGTGATGTCTGGCAATAGAGGCAACTGTCAGTAAAATCAAAAACTTAGAGAATTTGCGTAGTAACGCTCTTTCGGCAGACCGAAAATTCATCATTCAGATTGTGAAGTTGCGCCAGAGTCTATCTCATTGGCGAAATTACGCCAGCGAAATTAAGCCAGCTACCGTTAGTAAATCGGCGAAGTGCCGAAATGACATCACACTGGTAAATTTAATACATTTCCCCCACATACTCCATTTTATCCAAGTATCCAATTTTTTGTACTTGATCCAAACTAAGATATAATTAATCCTTATTGGAAGCAAAACCAGCCTATTGGGTTTATTTAATGGTTAAATGATTCCAGTAGACCTAAGGTATGAAGATCCATATAAGGGAAAGATCCGTTATCCGGAAAACCCCAGGTGCCGAGCATTCTGGATAACTGGTCCCATACCTGTAGTATGATCTCTCCACAAAACTACATTCTTCATTAATGGGTTGTATCAGATATGAGTGGAATACTAACTTACTGTCTGTATTTTTTTTTGGATCATGCAAACCGATATTGTCCTGGGCATGAATGCGATTCTGCGTGGGCTATAGGATAATTATGTAACAAAATAAACTGCTTTTACTGTATATAAATCCTTGATTCTCCTGGTTCTATGCTTGTTCTTGGGGATCCCAACAACCTTTATGGTTCCTCTTACGGTCTCTTGTAGCTACTATGGCCTGGCAGTCTTGTCATGCCCAAGTCAGTTATTAAGGTGGCCATAGATGCAAAGATCTGCTCGTTTGGCAACATCGCCAAACGAGCGGATCTTTCCCCGATATGCCATTAACAAACATGGCTATATCGGGTGTAATCTGATTGTTCGGCCGCATGGCCGAACGATCCGATTACGATGTGCCCTGGGTTCCGGCGGGATCGGTCGGGTCAAAATCAAACCTGACCGATCGACCAAACGACCGATCTCCGCCGGACGAAAGATGTCGGCACACGCCATACACGATCCGAAAATCGTACGAATCCTCGATTCGTACGATAGGATCTGTGTGTCTATGGCCACCTTAAGACAGGATGAGAGTATTTATTGCCAGATACAAAATGCCACTGTTAAACTTGCTGGGGAGTAGATAAGCACATCACCTGTGTCTTTTTTTTAACTTTTTGTTCTCTACCATTTAAAGATTCTCTATTAATACAAAATAACTGCTAAAATAATGTAACTCGTCAACTCAGTTTGTTATGACTCTTTTATAGAGTCATAAAACTGTCATTGCTTCTTGCATTCACCCTGCCATTAATGTGAACCTTTATACATAGCCTGTAAAGAACTGTCTAATCATTAACGGAATCTTTGTAAGTTCACTGCATAAGGTAAGAAAAAAATGCAGATAGAATAATAACCAGCTTTGAAAAAAGGATATATATTGACATTTCCAAGATCAAACGCAAGACGCATGGCAAATATGGCAAAATGAACATTTGCTTTGCTAGCCTTGTATTTATTTTTCCCAGCTGAACTAGCTAAAGTTAGCTATCAGATGCATTAGTACAGTATGTACGAAAATGTACCTCCTCTTATTTTCAAGGTTAGCCGTTACTTTACATATAAACCATATTTTAATTCTAAGATAAATACCAGATTTTGGAATATTTGTACAGTGAAGGAACATTATGCCTTGCTAAAACATTATGCACACTTAAGTTAAACCCATTCAAGTCTCAAATTCTGTACAATTGCAAGTTTACCATATGCATCATAGCTAATTAAAAACAACTGCAGGGGGTATCTGTAATTGTAAACAATTTAATTCATATTAAAGGATTCAGTTTCTGGGGACCCATACATAGAGAGGCAAACCCAAATGCAAAGGAGGCGAGTATGGTCATTAGTGACTTTTTTTTTTTTTGCAAAAAAAATCTTGAGGGACCCAGTGCATATAGTCAACTGTCACCCACCCCCCAAACCCACCCAACTTCTTGTTGGCTTTCGTCGCCCCCCCCCCCCACCAGCTCTCAATAAGGAGAATTTAGAGGAGTAAAGCCACTGTTTGCATAGAACGTGCACTAACTAGCTCTATTCAATTGAGGTGGCCATACACAGGCAACTTAAAGCTTCCGATATTGGTCCTTCAGACCAATTTGGCAGCTTATCTGCCATGTATGGGGAGTTCAGACGGGTCTCCCTGATCATTGTCAGGCCAAAAATTGGCCAGATATCATTCAGGCAGGTTTAATTTTTCTTGGCGGTTGAGGACTGCATCAGCTAGTTGATGCATTCCACGTCCCGTCGGCACCCATTTCCTTTGTTGTAATCCAATCGTTAGGCCCTAGGGCTGGACGATTGGACTAACCTATTGCCTGCCTTTGGTGGGCATATCGAGTTAGGATCCCCTAGTTTGGCAACCTTGCCAAACGAGCGTATTTTATTATGTATGGCCGCCTTTAGGCTGTAATTCAATAGATGAGGGGGATGTTTGCTTAGAAAAAAACAGTAGTTTTACAAACATTAAAGTGATTACATTTGCACTTTTGTCAACTAGGACCCACTGTTAGGCTGGGTGCTCCAGGTAAAAACATTTTACTGAATTGCTATAAAACTGGCACTTATCCGCTATAAAACTGAATTTCTAGCAATGGATCATAACAATGACTGCACACCCCTATATATTGTATTGTATTGTGAGCCCCATCACATATAGCGTTAATAGACATGGACAAACTTAAAGGGATATTCACCTTTACAGTTACACTATGAGCAACATTTATGCATTTTAAATTCATTGGTAAAAACGTAAGGTCATACAGATATTTAAATCTCAAATGCAATGATTTCTAACACAGATGTGATGCAAGCAGTTAAAGACAGAGGGGGTCGTCTCCTGGCAGCTGTGCCCTACATCACAATCAGGCCAGGCACCCTAGGCAACTCGGCTGGCAACCTTGCTCCACACACCCCCCACCTTCCAGCAGGAGCACATATGCAGGGGTTGGGGGCGGAGAGATGACGGAACTTCAGTGGGGATGCAAGTGCCTATGCCTAGTGGTATGCAGGCAAGTGCCTATGTCTAGTGGTATGCAGACAAGAGGTACATGCTCAGCCCCCCCAGTCATTGCACCTTAGACATGTGCCTCCTCTGCCTACCCCTAGTTCCAGCCCTGATCACAATGATCCCAAACAAACTCTGCCCAGCAGGGGCTTCAGATGCTTTTTTGTATGGATTGGGACACATGATGTTGCAACACTGTTTGACTTGCTAATGGCTAGCTTTATATTGCATCTAGCTGCTGCATTTTACTGGACACTCCATTTCCAATATTGTCACAATCCCTGCGACATTACAACCAATAGGAAAGAAGAAAAGAGCAAAGATTGGGCTCAGGTGCAACCACACAAGCAGAAACCCACTTTGCAGTAGAAATGTATCCTCGCCTCTCTTTTTACTGTCTGAGATACTGTGCTTAGAAATTAGTGTCTAAAAGCACTAACATAAAATAATTTATGAGACAGAAATGGATAGTACAGAGTTAGCTGGCAATATACTTTGTAAAAGTAAGTCCTTCTGCTTAAAGGTGAAAGTTCCCTTTAATACTTTTTTTTACATTACCCCATAAGTTCATGAAAATAAACCACAAAAAGCATAATAGTAGGAATTCCAAACAGGGCAGAAGGAGACTAACATCCATCTTGAAACCTGGTTTAAACTGGAATTTCGAGACTTAAACTATATAATTAAACATTGCCTTTGAGCATGTTTATATGTATCCCTAATCTACCCCACTTACGTATATCTCTGCTAATAAAACTGCAAAACTTTACTGGTATAATTATGATTATGGCTGGAAGCAAAGCACTAACGTATAACCGTCTCCTTTGAAGTGTGAAAAGTATGATGCATAAAGAGGTGAAAAAAATCTTTTAGATTGCAGATTTATTGATAAAATGAAATCATTTATCTTTCCATCTACAGAACAATTCTGACTTGCTACAAAGGAAAGACCCAAAGTCCCTGCTCAGTTAACCCAATAAAATCAGTTATGTATTTTAATTGGACTCATGCACAAAGTGGAACAGAATTTTTCCAGCCTTGATGCATTTTCTCTCCTACCTATCAGAATGTGGAAATGTATTCTCTTGCATAATTACAGGCAATGTTATACTTCTTTATCTGACTTAGCTTCCTTACTAAAATATATTGCTGCCTGTGTTCAGCATTGTTGTATTCAAGAAGGGCAGGGTGGGGGAGGTAGATGTGTTCCCCTTCCCGAACCCTACCCGTCGCTAACTTACGCATTAATTAGGCATGCAAGTTGGGAGTTTGTGTTCTTGTTTTTTAGGGTAAACCCTTGTTTACTAGGGTTAGGGTCCAGAATCAGGATGCGATGGCCCCTTGTTTTATTTTTTCTTATATTTTTACATTATATATAAAACTATTAATTCTGTTTTTTCAATACACACTGCTGGAAGTAATCATTTTAACCTCACTGTGCTGAATCCGATTAAAGGAGTCTTCTCTAAAGATTTATGTTCATTCAATATTCTGACCTCAGGAGAAGCAGAAGGCGCTCTAAAATAAATCATTGGCTGGGCTCACTCTTACCTCAGAACAGCATTGTCACTCTCCAAATAATATACATATTTCAAGTATGGATGGTTAACTTAAGATGCGTTCGACCCAGAGGAAAGAAATTGAGCCAGATAAAGGAAATTATATATTGGAGAAAAGGCAACTGATTTCAAGGGGATCTAAAAGTTTAGGGAAACTTTGTGAAAACAGCACATTAGAACAGTGTCGGACTGGCCCACCTGGATACCAGGAAAACTCCCGGTGGTCCCAGGTGTCAGTGGGCCTCTTGCTTCTAACCATTTGGCCTATTTCATTGTCATTTCCTATTTCTTTATGGGAACAAAGAAGTTTAATAATGGAAGAATAGAGTATAGTATGTAGAGAAAAAAGACTAGGAGAATAAAGACAAGTGAGGAAAAGAAGTATAATAGTTTGGAAAGTGATCCCTCATCTTAAGGTGGGCCCCTGGCATCCCAGTCCGACACTACATTAGAAGAAATCTCTTTGTAATCTATAATCAGGCCCGAATTTGTGGAAAGGCCATCAAGGCCTGGGCCTAGGGTGGCAGAATTTTAGGGGGCGGCATGAAGCCAAACCACACCCGCATTGGTTCGGAAGCTGTGCGGCTGATCATGAGATACAATAGTTTTTAAATTTTCCATACACCAATCCCCAGTGCTCTGACCTGATGATGAAAATTTGTGCATGTGCACAAATGAAGGGGAGGGTACAGGGGTGACAAACGTCAGCGGGCCTAGGGGTGCCCAATATGTAAATCCGGCCCTGTCTATAGAGCAATGGCAGTAATTTGTCTCACCTTTTTATTTCTCATTGCCTCCAGGCCTGGACTGGCAATCTGGGACTGCTATAAGGTGCCATAGAAAGTTAGTATTTAGTGGGCTGGTGGGGGCTGTTTGGGCCTCTGTGTACCTGAAGTGCCAGGGCCTATTTTAATTCTCAGTCCGGACCTGATTGCCTCCCTGTCTTTTCATTAGGCAGTATGGCTGCTAAGCCCCCCCCTTGCTCGCAAGAGGCTCCCAAATTGGTCCATTCTTGCAACCTTTTGTTAAGAGCAGCGCCACTGAGAATATTTATGCTAAGGTGTATGCCAAACATGGGTGGGAATGCATTCTGGTAACAGTTATTAGCCTTGGAAAACCTTGAAAGGAAGCAAACAATAGTTAAATGAGGTTTCTACATAGCAAATTGGTCACTGCTTACATAACTTTTGAGTCTAATCTCTATTTTTCTCTTGGAGATAGATCAGTCAGTTTTATCCGTTTTATTACATGCTGAGCCAAATAAGGCTGATCCATTCTGATCATAGCAGGCACCTATGCAGGCCAATCGTCGATTGGCCTGCATAGGTGTCAATGTGGTCCCTGCTCAGTAGGATTTTACAAACCTGTCCAATAGATATCTGCCTGATTTTCATTCAGATATCATGTGAGGCAGTCAGGGAGGGCCCATACAGGTTCAGATAAGCTGCCAACTTAGTCTGAAGCTTTGAATTCCTACCAGCTGTTGCTATAGAGCCACCAAAAAATCCCTCACAATGTTGGAAGTGTTGTCTTAGAAAATTTAGAATAAAGGGAATCATGTATTTACATAATTATTATTTAGAATGTTTCCAATGTTTGTATCTGCTGCCCCAGGACTTTTTAGTAAATGTAAATAATGAAGAGTTTCAGAAAGCAAATCATTTCTGACATCTGTGCTTTCTTTCTATAAAAACTATGCCTCAAATGCCAGTTCATCGTATATCTTTTTGTTACTGACCTGATAAGGCGACCACTCTTATTGTGATAATATATAAACCTTTTGCAGTGGATTTCATTAACTGCAGTGGCTTCTTTGCAATATAAGAAATAAAATATTCAAACAACGGTATGTTGCAAAGTACACGCTTGTTTTGCTTCACCTATCTTTTCTAGTCTGTATCATTACTGATTGGTGGTCAAAATGCTGTGGATCATCACGGGGAAAGAGCAAACAGAAAGCTACACTTGTAAATAAAAAAGGAATATTAATAAAGGAATACATAATGGACATTTTGAATTCTTCCCATTTAGAGCATACACTGATGTTACCACTGGACCTGTACAAATTATGTAAAAATATATTTTTTATCCTGGTCATAATTTTTGCTGACTGCAATAAATTAGAGCCAGTCATCTGACTGCCAGAGAAACTAACTAAAAATATTTGGGATATAAAACCTTTCCTCTTTTTTGCGTTATATTTTGTTTTCAGGCACAAAATTGCCTTTATATTATAAAGATAGTATGACGACTTAGATTTCATTTTGCTTTCAGTTAAAAGACAACAGCCTAAGGATTAGAGACCAATTATGCAGAAATAACTATTTATAATAATAATTTATCATTTCCATATTTAGAACTCCAAAGGCCTCTAAAACCGTACCTACTGCAGTACCTGTACATTGCAGCTAAGCGCTATGTTGGCACTCTAAAAATACATGTTAATAATAATATGTTCCATCCAACCATAATCCCATGTCCTAGACTAGGGATCAGAAAAAGGAAGGTGCTTATATAAAGGAAGATTTGTCCACCCGAATGCCATTTTTTGTTTCTACAGTCAATGACCAAATAAAAGGCTAAAGCACCATTTTAAGTGCAACATATTTTTGACCCTTAAACGCTGGCGTCTTTTCCTTTTTACAGGGTGATAGACTGAAAAAGATTTTAAGTTTATTAAGGCTCCCTGGCCTTGTGTAGTGTAATGTATTTTCTGCAGCATATACATCCATTGTACTTAAACTGCACGCTGTATGCAAATTAGCCAACGCTAGCGTAACTTCGAACTGCTGAGCGTGTTTTCACTAGCGCAACTTCGCCAGCTTTCGGTACCCTGTGTGCAACTTAGAATCTTCGTGAATTAGCTTTTTCCAGGCAAATTTATGCCTGGCGAAGTGTTTCGATGTGCACGAAGCCAGCGCTGGTGAATTTTCACCGGTTACTGAATTTGCCATGTTAACCATAGATCAAAACCAGAAAATATAAGGTAGGTGATAATTTATATTGGTTAACAAACAGTGTCAGACTGGGGTGCCTAGCCCACCAGGAAACCTAATTTCAATGGTCTGCACAATAAAAGGTCACTCTCTCCCATTTCCCCCAGCAGCCCATCAGCAGAACAATGGGAAGGTAACCACATAACAACCCTCAAACACAAGATAACAGCTCCCTGGAAGATATGACAATGGTAAAATCCAAGTACCACTGCAACTCCTCCAGTTACATTGAGTAGTAGAAAAAATAGCTTAAATGTAAGCCAGAGGTGCCCAAAAGGTAGATCAGGATCTACCAGTAGACCTTTAACTAGTGATCAGTATATCTCAAGGAACTGTCAACAAACCGCTCAACTAAATAACCCTTCTGTTTCATGCTTTTTATTCCGATTATGTTAAGGTTTCATAAAAAATAGATGTTTAAATATATCAATATTTAAGTAATATTTTGCACAAAACAGAATGCTAACTGTGATATTATGGATGTAGATCTTAATAGGACATCAGTAAAAGTAGACCACGCATTAGTAATTTATGGGCACTCCTGATGTAAGCAGTTCCATAGGGCAGCACTGGCTCTTTCTGAAAGCACAGGATCAGGCTCAATGACCTGAAATGGCACCTACATACCAACAACAAAAACATTTATATACAGTAGTAGAATGAATTATTTGAAACGTAAACAATGTAATTTAGAAATCATGACAGAATCCCTTTAACTTTTAGGATGCTACATACAGTAATATTCTAAGACAATCTGCAGTTGGTCTTTTTTTTAATTATTTTTTCATTTTTTTAAAATTATTTAGCTCCTTGTTCAACTCTCCAGTTTTCAATGTCAGCATCTATCTGGAAGCTATGGTCTGAATTACCCTAGCAACCAGCCATTGGTTTGCATCAGAAAGCAAATAATTTGAAAACCAAGTAATAAAAAAAAATGAAGCCCAATTGAAAAGCTGTTAAGAATTGTTTAACAAAATAAAAGTTATCTTAAACGTATAGTCCACATTAAGAGGTACAAACTTTTTGTTTGCTTATCCCCACCCTGGTAGCAGTGACACATTGGATTTTTATATATTTATTTAAAACAGGGCCAGACTAGGGGTAGACACAAGAGGCACTTGCCTATATATGCAGCCTACCCCTAGTCTGGCAAGTGTTACCACATTAAAAAGTGGGTGCGCTCTGTGAAGTGCTTTGAGCATGGTTACGCACGTGCATCCTCGGTTGCGCACGCACGTCCTCAGTTGCGCACAGTTACGCACGTGAGTCCTTGCACACAGCTGCCGTGGGGAACGAAGTTGCCAATGGCCAGTTGGGTTGCCTGGGGCAACTGGCAGACCTGGTCCAGCACTGATTTAAAATAACACCTTTATTTTTTTTTTATTTATAAAAACTTCCCTTTAGCAAAAATGAAGCATTTATCAGTCTTAAGAGTTAGTTAGCCCAGATTCTTTTTAAAATCAAAAGGTAAACAGTGTCAGTAGTACCTGTGCCACCTTCTGTGATGCTGCAGCAGAGGATTCACAAAGGGAAGCTTCAGTTCAGCTTCAGTCAGTGCCAGACAAGTCCTCAAGTTGATGTATGTGCCGCCTACAAATTGTGTCACTGCCAAGTTCTGCAGACTGCACTTCTGCTTTCACACATGGTTCCACAGCTCACTGATGACCCTGCCTGCAACCTTACACCCAGCCACGCCTATAAAAGTGTGCATGCTTGGGGGCTGCTGCTTTCTGCCTGAAACGTAGATTTTACATGCAGACTTTCAGGCACAGTGTAGGCCAGCTGCTGCCATCATTACAAGGTCATCAGCTTCGAGTCTCTGATTGGATTACAAACACTCGTGATGTAATTTGAAGGTGGAACTCAGAACACAGCTATGGGCAGACACAAGCAAACCAACCAGCTGCCTGTCTAGCAGAATTGTAAGTTAGACAGGCCGGCGGCAGGCAGTGGTGGACCCCCTCCGTGGTCCAGAGCTTTTCTGACTTTAGTGGGGGCTGTGGCACCCACGGAATGGCTGGGACAACATTTTTAACATTTATTATTATCAGAATTGTTGATGGTTGCAAATCAATAAGAGCAAGGGCCTGCTGGGTTTTCGTCCTGGGCCCCGGCAGGCCAGTCTGACCCTGATTATAAAATGGGAGCTTTCAGGAATCTTAAAGGGGTGGTTCATCTTTACATAAACTTTTAGTATGATATAGAATGACTCATTGTAAGCAACGTTTCAGCTGGTCTTCATTATTTATTTTTTATGGTTTTTGAATTATTTGCCTTCTCCTTTTGACTCTTTCAAGCTTTCAAAAGAGGGTCACTGACCCATTTAAAAAGAAATGCGCTATGAAACTACAAATGTATTGTTATGTAACACCTATTTGGGCTTCATAGCACACAAATAGTTAAACTGTCCAGCTAGCAGTAGAAGCATGGGTTACACTGCGACTTACACAACAGGGTCAGGGCCTTCGCCATGTGGAAGTGTTCCCTCTATGGTGTAGTGCAACTACATCCCCCCCAGGCTACTGTGCACACAACAAAAGATGGGCGCCAGGAGGTTCTTGCAGTAAAACAGAAACGGTTTATTAACTATGCACGAGGCAAGTGACCACAGGTTTAGTAGTCACACAGGAGCTGAGGCAATAGCACATTTCTCACACAGAGCTGCAGGCATTAGGCATTTCTCACAGAGGAAAATCTCCATTAGACATTTGCAGAATTCACACACATTCCCTCCTGGAAGTTGTCAGGAAAGCAGCTTCTACCCTACAGTCCCTCTTCACTGAGGTCCCTGACTGGAGGCAACACACAGAGCCTCTGGGAAGCTACTCCTTTACTGCAAATCCTTGTTGGAGCTTCAGCTGCTCTTTCTCTCTCACCTCTCTGCCTTTCTCTCCTAGAGAGACTAATACAAGCCTGCCCTAGTGTAACTATTCCTCATTCACGGGGTTACCTGGTCCCCGACTTCTTCTCCAAAGCACATGGGCCTTTCTGGGCCTAGCTGTAACCAGGCTCCCCTGAGCACACCCAGCTGGATCACCATCCACAGGCCAAAGAGGAAGTGGCCACTCCCTACACACACTATATAGCAGTGTAGCAGGGGAGTGTCATTCTCTCCTGGCAGATCACTCTAAGAAAAAGGTGGGGGCCTTAAAGCTGCAGGGCAGATTAACCCGTAGGGGCCCCTACAGTTATTACTGATTTTTATTACTCATCCTTCTATTCAGGCTCTCTCCTATTCATATTCCATTCCCTTATTCAAATCAATACATGGTCGCTAGGGTAATTCAGACCCTAGCAACCAGATTGCTGAAATTGCCAACTTGAGATCTGCTGAATAAATAGCTAAATAACTCAAAATGCCCCAATAATAAAAATTTAAAACCAATTGCAAATTGTTTCAGAATATCACTCTCTACATCATACTAAAAGTTAATTTAAAAGTGAACAACCCATTTAAATCCCTGCTTCAGTCATGGAATTTAGGGGTCAACTGCACTACCTAATTTTCTTTGTTCCACACTACCACTAAAAATATGCTTAATTGAAAGTGGCAACCTTTGCTGCCACCTTTCTGTTAATTCTTTACTTTACCCAGACAGCTATTTCTGTTGGGTTCATTAAGTAGTTACCAAGGTTTTGCTCTGCTGCACTACATAGACCGTAGATAGACACATTAGCTGAATACAGTATTTTCCCTTAATTCTGATATACAGGGTGGTGGAAGCTCCAGGGTTCCCTTCAATAGATGTACTTGCTTGCAATTCAGCAGAAGAGGCAGGATGAAGAGCATGGAGCATGTTTAGATGCAAGTACTTTTAATGAATAGCATCAATATACACTAATTGTATCCATTTTAGTCCAACTACACTTGCAGCTGTGTTTATAAATGAACTATCATTTTATTTTTGAGAGTCAAAGTGGATTCCTTATTGTTCAAGCACACGGGCAGATTCGGGGAGATTTAGTCGCCTGGCGACTAATCGCCTCTTCCATGGGGTGACAATCTCCCCGAACTGCCTTCCCCCTGCCTGCCGCCTGCTATAATGACAAAACGCCAGCTCCAATGCACTCGCAGGGCTTCGATTTCCAAAGTCACCCCAAGTTTCCTCGTAAGGCAACTTCAGGCGACTGCGAAAAACGAAGCACGGCGAGTGCATTGGCGCTGGCGTTTTGTCATTATAGTAGGCAGCAGGCAGGGGGAAGGCAGTTTTATCGCAGATTGTCGCCCCGCGGAAGAGGCGATTAGTCGTCAGGCAACTAGATCTCCCCTAATCTTCCCGTGTGCTTGAACCCTTAGTAGTTCTTGTAGATTTTTGTGCTGCTTGTGCTTCTTCCCCTACACCTATGATTTTACCTTAAATGTTAAACTGTAGAGTATGATGTGTAGGCAGTAGAGCTAGTCTCTCTCTGATTTTGTTTTTTCATCTAGAACTTTTTCTTGCTTGGTAAAACATTGCTGATGATCAATAGAAGACAAGATCAAAGCAGGGAATATTCCAGTCACACAAGAACTTCTCTGTACAGCACAAAAAAAACAAACATTTTTTTTGCTGTTGTACTGAGGCGCTCAGTTAAGATTCCATAGCAAAGAATGTATCTTCTGCCATGCTCTGGTATAATAATGAGCAATAAAAGAAACACATGCAGTGAGACTCTGATACTTCTTATGCAAAAATGTATGGTAGCTTGTGGCCCCCTGCACTTTACACAGCCTTACCAAATGTAATCTTTGTGCCTCTCGTGTGCTGTCACGACATTGAATTCGTACAGAAGAATGTAAACTCTTTTTCACAATAATTCCTGTTTATTCATAACTGCACTTAATGACTTCCCTCCTGCAGAAGGGCAATATATACAGTATTCATGTAGATAAATTAGAAATGAGATTGCACAATGAAGTTTCCCTTTAGTTCAGAATGAAACAACTTGATACGAGGGCCTACTCACAAAAAAGTTGCAATTTAAAGGGGTAATTCAATGTTAAATTAATTTTAGAATGGCTAATTCTAAGCAACTTTTCAATTGGCCTTCATTTTTTCTTTTTTTTTTAATATTTTTGAATATTTGCTTTCTTCTGCTGACTCTTTCTAGCTTTCAAATGGGGGTCACTGACCCCATCTAAAAAAAACAAATGCTCTGAAAGGCTACACATTTATTATTATTGCTACTTTTTATTACTCATCTTTGTATTCAGATAATCTCCTATTTATATTCCAGTCTCTTATTCAAATCAATGCATGGTTACTAGGGTAATTTGGACCCTAGCCACCAGATTGACAAAATTGAAAACTGCAGAGCTGCTTATTAAAAAGCTAAATACTAGTGATGGAGGCATCCCAATACCTCGATAACTGGCAACGTGAACAAGAAAGATTGGTTTTTGCACCCCCCAGGAGTCATCAGATAAACAGACTATTGGCAATATACCCATCGAGTCCCTTATAAGATCTTATACTATACTTAGAGCTGTATGTTTTGTAAATATTGTTGAAAAAGTATTCTTGAAAACTGTTCAACCTTTGAAACACCTGTTCTAGCTATACATATAACTGCAAAAAGTGAACATGTTTTATATGTGTTATAAACGAATAAAAACATGTTGGAAAAAAAAAAAAAAAGCTAAATACTGTAACTCAAAATAATAAAAAATTAAAACCAAATTGCAAATTGTCTCAGAATATTATTACATCATACTTAAAGTAAACTTAAAGGTGATCCACGTCTTTAAAGAAATGGGGAAGAATTGTAATATATTATAAACCATTATATAAAAACATATTTTTTAGAAAGCTCTTTTAGAAAGCTCTGAATAACAGGAAGGCATCTCCCATAGCCTCCATTTTAAGCAAATACAGTAATTACATTTTTAAAAATGGCTTTGTTTTTCTCTGTAATAATAAAGCAATACCTTATACTTGATGGTAAGTTGAATGAATCCATACTGGTGGCAAAACAGTCCTGGTGAGTTTACTTAATGTTATATTTTAGTAGACTAAAGGAATGGAGATCCAAATGAGAGAAATATTTCTAGACACTAGATCCCAAGCATTCTGGATAATAGATCCTACACCTGCAACTAGAAACAGTTCTTGATATTGCTTAAAATGCTTTCTATTTAAAAAAAAAACTGTCGCTAGGAATATCATTATTTAGCAAGGTGAAGGTGCCAGCTGCTATGGATAAAATATTTGAAATGTGAAAGTAGGAGTAATTAATGTCCCTCATGTCTCAAGTAGTTGCTCATCATGTAGTTTGGGATTTCCTCTATATTTCAAGGCTCTCATGTGACATTAAAAGGCCCCAATACTTTTTTCTGCCTAGACATGTAAAATGTAACACACATATTCCTAGAGTTAACAGTGTAAATATGGCATCTGCATCCCATATACGATATATATATATATATATATATATATATATATATATATATATATATATATATATATATAGAGATATATATATATATATATATATATAGAGATATATATATATATATATATATATATAGAGATATATATATATATATATATATAGAGATATATATATATATATATATATATAGAGATATATATATATATATATATATATAGAGATATATATATATATATATATATATAGAGATATATATATATATATATATAGAGATATCTATATATATATATATATATATATATAGATATCTTTATATATATATATACTGTACCAAGCAATGGATTAGATTTGGATCAATCAATTGATTCCTAGGATTTAAATGCCTGGGGCTGAAACCTTACCCCGAGTTTAACTTGAGAGATCATTCTGTATGCATTGATGGATAACTCTATTTCATATCTATGCACAAAGCTCCAGGGTTCACACTGGATGAATACAATTAAATTAAAAAATGATCAAGAAATAAACCCATGTGTTCTACAAAATCGGATATCTGGACACTGGAAGAATTTCAAGATGAGGCATACGTTGTCCAAGGGAGGGAAAGCTACACTGGCATAAAGAACACAGAAGATCAAGAATGAATGTCTCAGTAAAAAGTAATATAAGAAAGTGAACTGGAGTAAGTTCTGGTGTGAATGATCTGCGCAAAAATGTTAAAGGTTCACTACATATTCATTTTATATTTTCCATATGGATTTACCTAAAAGAAATATGAAGACATAAAAGAATATTTATTTTCCATTTGCTTTATTTAAGCTTTTGTGAAAGTATTACTGACTGAGCTTGCAGATTTATCCTTGCCTAGGCAACAATTGTCTGGCTGGGAGGTTTGCCACAGGCTTCTCATCCTCGCCTGCACATCTGCTATTGTGTTTATAAACCCGTTCCAAAACAACAGGGGGCACAGCCTAGTAGTCCACTAGGAGTGGCATGAGATATTAGAGATATTAGGAGCCTAAATATGCCAATCAAGTACAGAATCTTTCCTTTTCTATCAATGAACCATGCACCCGCTGACATCAACAGATTACATTTTCAAACTTGCCTGATGGAAGAGCTGAACGTTATATAAAACTTTGGTTATTTCGGTACATATATGACCAGCCTAGTTACCAACAGTATAACCCAACACTGTAGTGAAATGAAGACTCCCTGGTGATGCCTATATAGATGGGACAGATAGGAAAATTGTAGTCAATGTGGGAAAATATTGAACTGCTTGGAATCTTTCAGGACATTCCATTTCAATATCTGATAAATCAGCACATCATTTTTTTCGCCAGCAGACAAGCTTCTGAATCCTGCCAAGGAGTCTGTCATTAGTTGTAATGGAAACCAACTGTTGCCATGTGCCATGCGTCTAAAGGAATAATATCATTTTGACCTACCCTTTAGCCTATCCAATAGAAACCCATGATTATAACTGCATTTACGGTATATTTAATTGACAATAAAAACTGAAATCTTTGAATTATATAAAAACCTTTGCACTTTTAAAGTGAAAGGAAAAGTATCACATATGCTGAACAACTCATGCAGCTGAGTAGAATGAACAGTCTGCCTTCTGGCAGAAGCTTACTTGCTAGTGATTATTTTATTTTTTGCAGACATTAAGAGGAGCAGCTCTATGAAATATCAGTTCTAATACTTAAAGGGATACTGTCATAGGATAACATGTGTTTTTCAAAACGCATCAGTCAATAGTACTGCTCCAGCAGAATTCTGCACTGAAATCCATCTTTTAAAAGAGCAAACAGATTTTTTTATATTCGATTTTGAAATCTGACATGGGGCTAGACATATTGTCAGTTTCCCAGCTGCCCCTATTCATGTGACTTGTGCTCTGATAAACTTCAGTTACTCTTTACTGCTGTACTGCAAGTTGGAGTGATATCACCCCCCCCTGCAGCCTAACAAAAGAACAATGGAAAGGTAACCAGATAGCAGCTCCCTAACACAAGATAACAGCTCCCTGGTAGATCTAAGAACAACACTCAATAGTAAAAGCCAAGTTCCACTGAGACTGATTCAGTTACATTAAGTAGGAGAGATAACAGCCTGCAAGAAAGTAGTTCCATCCTAAAGTGCAGGCACAAGTCACATGACTGGGGGCAGCTGGGAAACTGACAATATGTCAAGCCCCATGTCAGATTTAAAAATTGAATATAAAAAAATCTGTTTGCTCTTTTGAAAAATGGATTTCAGTGCAGAAGTCTGCTGGAGTAGCACTATTAACAGTATCCCTTTAACCTTTAAAAAGAAATGTATTATTAGCTAGAGCCAGATATAATGTAGGAAACCTATAGACACCTTCAGTTTCAATCAGTTAGTATTGTATCTGTCTGTGACCAATTCATCACAGCTAAGAGGTTGAACAATCCATAGGGCAGTGTCTCTACGGCTGTATTGGCAGTTATTGGCAATTATAACATATTTTATTATCATTTTATTTTATTATTTACTCTAGCAATCATTCAGTAAAACAGTAATTAAAGGTGAAACACACCAATAAAGGACTAAAAAGGAAAGTGGGACCAAACTATAACCTTTTATAGGGGGCCTCCAAGGTCATGGTGCATCCTGGTCATATCCATACAGACTTAATAGGCTATCCTTTTTTTTAACATTTTGGTAAACATCCCAGATGGAGGGAAAATGTTTCACTATTTTAATTTATTTTCATATTGCTTTAATAGAGATTTAACATGTGCAGAGAAATACTTTCCAGCTCTTTGTTAGTTATAGAGCATAGTTATTAAGTTCAGGGTTTTTATATGTATGCTGATAACAAGAACCAGCAGTCAATAAAAACAGGAATACAAGACAATAGTGTATTTCTAAAATTAAAAAGAAAACAGTAGAGTGTTGCTCAGCAGAAATCATTTAGTAAGAATTGTAGTTCAAAAGTAGTTTCTTCTTTTACTGGACCAAGTAAAGACTGCAGAACATTAAAAGTGAGGCTAATTTGATGCCATATTCCTATTAAGTTAGGGACAGCACCAGTTATGGGGGCAGTAACATGGCTTTTATTTTTCTACACCAGCTTTGATGTATTATTCTGCTCTGGTGCCAGTGGTCGTATAGTGCCTGGGAACTTTATTGCTGTCTTAAATGTTGATTATTACACTTTAACATCCCATCAATTCTGTGTGGAAAAAAAAGATCCTTAAAGGGATCCTGTCATTGGAAAACATGTTTTTTTTCAAAACGCATCCGTTAATAGTGCTACTCCAGCAGAATTCTGCACTGAAATCCATTTCTCAAAAGAGCAAACAGATTTTTTTATATTCAATTTGAAATCTGACATGGGGCTAGACATTTTGTCAATTTCCCAGCTGCCCCTGGTCATGTGACTTGTGCCTGCACTTCAGTTGAGAAATGCTTTCTGGCAGGCTGCTGTTTTTCCTTCTCAATGTAACTGAATGTGTCTCAGTGGGACATGGGTTTTTACTATTGAGTGTTGTTCTTAGATCTACCAGGCAGCTGTTATCTTGTGTTAGGGAGCTGCTTTCTGGTTACCTTCCCATTGTTCTTTTGTTTGGCTACTGGGGGGGAGGGGAAGGGAGGGGGTGATATCACTCCAACTTGCAGTACAGCAGTAAAGAGTGATTGAAGTTTATCAGTGCACAAGTCACATGACTTGGGGCAGCTGGGAAATTGACAATATGTCTAGCCCCATGTCAGATTTCAAAATTGAATATTAAAAAATCTGTTTGCTCTTTTGAGAAATGGATTTCAGTGCAGAATTATGCTGGAGCAGCACTTCTAACTGATTCATTTTGAAAAAAATTTTTTTCCCATGACAGTATCCCTTTAAGGGGATATGTTGTAACCCCCACATACAAGGGATGAGGAATTTGGGTGTATGCAGGGGTTGTCAGTGAGCTTTCTGGGAGCTGTAAGGAGAGGCCCTGAAACATAGTTTAGGGTTACAAGATCACTTGAAAATTCAGGGACTTATGTAAAAAATCCAGCAAAAAGGGCTGCAGTAATTGCAATTCAATATAAATGCAATCGGTGTAGCCTTACAACATGTATTTTTAAGAAGTGTCCCTGAATTTTCAAGTGATGTGGCAACCCTACCATAGTTTGCACTGGGGCTCATACGCCTCTCAATCCCATATGTGCTTATAACTCAACTCAATTTCTTACACAGGCATGGGATCTGTTATCAGAAACTCATTATCCACAAAGTTTCAAATTATGGAAAGGCAATTTCCAATAGACACACAAGCTTTTCGGGGGAAAACCCCTTCCTCAGGTGACTTGGAGGCAGCTTGGGAGTGGATGCACCCTGAAACAGTAAGTGGTGTGCTGAAGATAAATTGTTTTTTGGACTGAATTTCCAATAGACTCCATTTTGATTCCGATTTTTAAAAATGATTTCCTTTTTCTCTGTAAATGCAAAAGTACATTGTACCTGACCCCAACTAAGATATATTGCATGCTTAATGGAATCAAAACAATCCTATTGGATGTATTCAGTGTTTACATATTATTAGACAATGTATGGAGATCCAAGTCACAGAAAGAACCCAAGTCCCAATATTCTGGATAACAGGTCCCATACCTGTACTTAATTTGAAAAAGGAAGTATAATGTATGTTAATAACACATAAAATAACCCCCTAAAAGAAACCTGCTTTTTGGCCTATGCTTTTACCAGTAACAAGGATTATAATTACAAATATAGCAAATTAAACTATAAACATGTTTACAAAGGGAAAAAACAAACTTCAATTGTTGAGTCTTATTTTTGGGCACCTAGTTAATTTCTTCTATTAGTCCATTAAAAACCCTTTAGATAAAAGAGTGCAACCTCCACAGGGCTGGGGTATAGTGAATGGAAAGAGAGCAATGTAGACACTGTTGCCACTGTTTTCTTAACTTTTTTCTATGGGAACTCACGTCCATATTAAGTGTACAAAGCAGCTTTATGACCAAAAATTAATATTTTTAATTATAGAAAGAAAGTTACATTACTAAAGGTCACAGAAGCATACCGTAAACATCATCTTCACCCAACTGTGACTTGATACCCACTGGCTTGAATGTCCCTGCTTGACTGGTTTATTTTAGCACATCCAGATCCCTGCAGCAGAAGTAAAGCTAAGAATTTTGTGATAACTTAGTTTTATTTTTTCAATAAAAAACATAAGTATTAAGACAGTTACCTTCAATATAAATTAATATTATGGATTGCACAGACTGGTTTCTCCTAGCACCAATTTTAAGATCTTGCTAAAATTAAAATGTGGATTCTTGGATTTATGTGGACTTCTTAAATTAGGCAAGTTGACGTTATTCTCCCCACTGAAAATCATTAGCATTTTTAGGTAAATGAATGTTTAATCCATTTTGGAAAGCTGGGAATGTTACTCCATTTCTGCATAGTAATATAGATTTATTTCTAGAATTAAAATAAACCTGCCCCTCATATATTTCAGTCAAGCATCTTTACACTTAGAAGTCAGGGCAGTCTCAAAAATCTGTACTATGAATTGTCTGTATTAGGTATGATGAATCACTGCCAAATCTCTAACTTCTCCACTACATGCACTCAGCCGGTTGTGTGCCAGCTGACAGCTGAAACACATAGAACCTGTATATAAATGTAGCTATATACATACCTAAAAGCAGTAATTGGTTCTGGGCCAGTTCACTAAAGTAGTGTCAGGCCTTACAAATAAACTAAGATTTAAAGAAAATGGCAAAAACCACATAGACTTGCCAGATGTAGTTGCTACTTGGCTGACATTCATCTTCAGATTAAAGACTATGGTTTGGATTAAAATGAGCAGCCTTTATTAATTTCAGATTGTTCACGTGTCTCCTCTAAAGTAGTTTATATATGCAGGATATTTTGTTCTCTGTCTATATTTAAATCCACTCTATTCCTGCTCTTCCTGCAATAATAAGAGAATACATCTCACATACCAAGATATGTTCAAAACAAGAATTTCTTTAATGGGAAATGTATTAAGGCAGAGCACAACAGTACTCCATTCAGTAGTAATATTGCCATACCAGCATGTCTATGCACAGGAGAGATGCAGCCAGGTGGGAGGGGGGTTAGGGTCTGCTACATTGGACAGCAAAATAATTAATATTCCCCTGGTTGATGCTTCTGTGATGAAGAAATAATATCAACTGAAAGAAGTGCAACTACAGAACAAGTAAAGCAGTATTTAATGAAAAAGTACTATCCTTACATTACTTAAAAAGCTTAAAGGGGTCATCCTCTAGTATACAAGTTTTTGCAAAATGTTAATTCACTAGTTTCTAATATATTGATTGAAGTGAGTCAGGTCAACACTATACTGCTTTCAATTACATTTAGAAATGTTACAAATGTAAATTGAAATTGAAATGTAGGCATACAGATCCCATCCATTATTACTTGTTTGTGTTCTGTCTGGAACTTCAGGTGCTCCGAGTGCCATCCCGCCAGCAATTTACATTCTAGCCGGTGGGAAGGCAGTTCGGGAGATTCGCCCCAAAGAAGAGGAGATTTGTCGCCGGCCAACTAATCTCCCCGAATCTGACTGTGTGTCTCTGCCCTTAGTGTCCTGTTTGCCCTGTTTAGTTCAAGGAATAACAAAAAACACAGATTGTTTGCGATTAAAACAATAGGCAAAAAGGTATGGTTAACACAAGCCCTATCCATTGAACTCATATTGAACAAGGGGTAAGCCACCACTTTAAGGCTTAGAGATTCTCTCTCTGTCCTGCCATAAATCTGTCCCAACTAAAAAAACATACTCAGCTGTAGAGCTTGTCCTCTATCTTGCTCTTTAGTATTTTTCCTAGTGCAAAGGCTGCAAAAGCAATTAGGGTCTATGTAGGTGATTTACTGAAACTAATGCCAACTGTCACCACATATAATATAAAGAAAAGCTATTGCATTTCTAGTGATATTTATCAAGGGGCTCATAGTGCCGGTCTGGCAGGAATTAAGAGACTTTGGAGAGTTTGCTTTGACAACTCAGAATGTGCTAGTGTAACCTCTGTGTTTATCTTTGTCACATTAAACAACTGTGGAAATAAAAACTGGTGCGTTCAAATCTAAAGCAAAAATACTACACTAGCAACAGGCTTCCAGGTGGCAACGTGCTATATGGCTATTTTTATTTTAATGAAATCTTAGAAAATAATTATCAGACTTTTTCAGTTCAAGTCTCCGTTGGTGTTCTAACCTTTAGTGAGGGCCCCCTTAACTCAAAACATGGTTACACATATAGGGAAACTTTGTGTATTTGCCATAGTTCCAGGTATATCTAGGACAAATATTTTTAATTTAAATTTTTATCCCAAATCTCACCCTAACTGACCTTCAAGCAGGGCTTTCAGTCTTATCTAGTTGGGCAAATAGGCATTGTTTCCATATGCCTTCCAAATCTTCTTGATGAGCCCCTGTGGCACTTCTCCAGCTTTCTTCCTTGGGGAGGACAGCTCTACACTACTGAAAAAGGCCATCATATAAAGCCTACTGGGCCCATCTTGGGATGCAGTGCTATGTAGTCATTCTGGGGCAGGGCTCCTCAACTTTTTTTACTTGTGAGCAACACTCAGATGTAAAAAGAGTTGGAGAACAACTCAAGCATGAAAATTGTTCCTTGGTGGTGACAAATAAGGGCTGTGAGCGACCATTTGGAAGCCTCTATGTGCACTGGCAGCCTACAGGAGGCTTTTTTTGGCAGTACACCTGTTTTTATGCAACCAAAAATAAATACCTGCGTTGAGGTCATTAGGCGCTACACCCAAATGGTTGGTGAGCAACATGTTGCCAACCAGCCACTAGTTGGGGATCACTGTTCTTGGGGCTATCACCAATTTATTATTATTATTTAGCAGGTAAATCATGCAATGCTACTGCTGTTTCTGTCCACTCTGTTGTGCAGCTCCAGGTGAGACTAAATATCTTCCATGTACAGATCTCCTGGTACATCTGACCTGAACCTTACATATTTGGCACATGTATAAGGGCTGAACTCCACGGCGTGCTTACAATCAACACATCGCCATGCGATGACATGCATGCGACACGCATCTTCACGCATTTTCATCCGACAATCAGATACATGTAGTTTGCACCCATGATTTTATATCAAGTTCCATTCTATTCTGCACATCCGACATGCTTGTCATCGCATGGCGACGTGACCGATGTAAGCGCCCCGTGGAGTACAGCCCTTAGACACTGCATTCACACCCAGTAAATACAGACAGAATCTGTGCCCCTTGACTCATGAACTGGCTACTGCAATCATAATCTGTATCCATATTTAAAGGCACATCAGCTTTGTTAAATTATTCTTTTTATATGTGTCTAAATTCAGAGATTATATCTAATTATATTCCTGTTGCTTAGTTTTTGACTGGAAAACCATTAATAGTTTCTCATCCCCTCCTAAAGCCCCATGAATCATATGAAATATTCTAACTATATGATATATACAGTAAGGCAGACAGAAACATTTGTATATAAAAGTGATGTGTTATGTTCCATAAAAAATTTAAACCATAACTTCAACATGCTTGAATGCTATAGCATTTTAGGTGAAAGTATATTCCAATCAAATTTTCTAGATAGCATTTATTGATATAACATGAATATAGTCAAGGTCATGTTTTTTTGCCCTCATTTTTACAAAAAACCTAATCTTGAATTTCAAAAAATTTGTGCCCAAGAATTTTATATATACAGTTTTACCCTCGTAATGTGTATGCCTTGTGAGATAATGCAGAGGACAGAATGTGTTTATTACGGCTTTTCTCAGTTCTATGTGGGTGTTAGAAGAAGGTTCGATTAAACCACTAAAAAGAAAAAAAAGCTTCATTGTTATACATATATGTCATCTGGAAATAGTAAAGTAAATGTATACGCTTTATATTTTAACATCCCCTGCCCCCCCCCAGTATAAAGGAGAGTGACTAAAATGGACATAGGTTATGGTCACCAAAAGATTTCCTATCACATGGTTGCAAAGAAAGCAGATGAGATGAGTTATGTTTCCCTCTGCCAGGAACCTCAGATGGATTTTTCAAGCCATTCCAGTGCAATTGGAAACAAATGCTATAGTTCTGCTGATGAGCTTTGAAATTCAATTCTTTCCAGATCTTCCGAACGTTTTTTTTCTTCTCTGGAAACAAAAGTTCTTTCCCCCAGTCTGCTACTCAGTCTCTATGGATAGATTCCCTTCCTGGTGCTCCCTTGAGGTTACAGTCTTTCTTTTCTAGAAAGCCACAAACCAAAATGGCCCCATGTGTTACCTATCATATGCTCATATGCTGTTTAAACTCATCACCGGCAGAAATGGCGTCATCTGATTAGCCAGAATTTCTGGAGGGCAGCTAATCCTTTAACATCTTTGCTGGTTTCTTAGAATTATCCGTGACCCCTGGCTACACTCTTCTTATGCTAACCTGTATAGTCACAGCAAGGGATTTTTTTTTAAAATAAGAATGATATGTTTCATGTACTTTGCTCACAACCAAAACAAGTCGCTATGCCTATTTTTTTTTAACATGATAAAGTTAACTCAGAACAAACCCTGGGTAATTTGTAAATTGCTGCAGCTGTTTAATCATTTTACATAAAACTGAGTTACTTTTCTTGGGCATTTTCAAATATGTTGATAAATGAAGCATAGAAACAGTGCAGGATTATGCTCAGTCCCAGTTTATAGCCACGTATGTGTGTATCTTTGATATAAAATTATATGAGACCCTTTCTGCAACCTATCCAGAGTCTGGAATTGTTTAAACTATATTCCAGTATTCATAAAATCTAAGTTGGTTCCCGTTAAGCCAACAAAAGTTGACACACAGTCACTTATTTTGGATTTAGTTTTAGGAATAGTCTTTTTGACAAGGCTACATGTGTAGTTCATTTATAAAGGTCTGGAGTCTTGTTTGCTGCACTGTGCAGAATGATTTAAAGCTGATATCCACTTGCAACAGACCTTTAACTCACCTGCTACACCATCTCGCATAGACTCCAATTTAATCAAGTAATACAAATTTTTAAAAATGATTTCCTTTTTCTCTGCAATAATAAAACAGTACCTTGCACTTGATCCAAATTAAGATGTAATTAATCCTTATTGGAAGCAAAACCAGCCTATTGAGTTTATTTAATTTTTACATGATTTTTTTGGTAGACATTTATCAAAGGTCAAATTGTTTTTAAGGGTAGTTTTCAGTAAAAACACGAGTTTTGAGGTTTTAGAAAAAAAACTTGATTTTTCTGGTCTTTTGCGGACGTTTTTAATTCGAACGATTTGTGTTTTTTTTTTGCCAATTACACTGATTCAAGTTTTTTCCAGTTTTTTTATAAATACGAAAACATTTGATGTGTGACTTTATTTGAGGTATAAAAAAAGCCACAAACTCGACCTTTGATAAATAACCCCCTTAATGTGTAGAGATCCAAATAACTGAAAGATCCCCTAACTGGAAAATCCCAGGTCCTGAGCGTTCTGGATAACGGGTCCCATAACTGTATCAATCTATCCTAATTTCTAATTACAGAGAACGAATATGAATGCAAACTTTTGTTATGTTACGCCCTAGAGTTGAGGATATCTAAAATAACGATGATGATGATGATAATAATACAGATAAATACTAACATTTTTACATCTTATTTGTTTTCTGTATCTTGGGTGTCCTGGAGAACTCTGACTTGAATGTTTTGATGTTTGCCATGTCTATGGGAGACAAGCTTTCTGGATAATGGATCCCATACCTGTATAATCTGAAATCTACACGACAGTCTATTCCGAGAAAACCTTTTGGATAATGTATCTGGCATTTAATCACTTCCCAACTATCATGCCATACTATTATGGGCTCAAAACATTAAGGCTCATTTAGAAATGCAGCACAACATTCATGGACCCTGAATGTTTTTTCTCAAAATCGCAACCTAAAAGCAGGCCCATCTTGGACCCTGAATGTTTTTTCTCAAAATCGCAACCTAAAAGCAGACATAAACAAAGTTATTGTTGACAAAATTGTGTGATGCACCAGCACAGTAGAGCAAATAGAAGGGATTGCATCGCTTAGAGAGCATGCACAATGCTTTAAAGGGGATGCTCATTTTTAAATTTGCAATCGGTTTTAATTTTTTATTATTTTTGGTTTTTGAGTTATTTGGCTTTTTATTCAGCAGCTCTCCAGTTTGCAATTTCAGCAGTCTGGTTGCTAGGGTCCACATTTGCCTAGCAATCATGCACTGATCTGAATAAGAGACTGGAATATGAATAGGAGAGGGCCTGAATAGAAAGATGAGTAATAAAAAGCAGCAATAACAATACATTTGTAGCCTTACAAGACATTTGTTTTTTAGATGGGGTGAGTTTCCCCCATTTGAAAGCTGGAAAGAGTCAGAAGAAGAAGAAAAATAATTTAAAAACGATAAAACGAAAAGTTGCTAAGAATTGGCCGTTCTATAACACACTGAAAGTTAAAGTAAAATCCTAGGGCCTAAAGCAGCATAATTTCAGGGGTGGCATGCCGTTCAGCAGCATTCTAAGGAACACTGGGGACCCGCAGCTCCCCAGCACTTCAGCTCATGCCCGTACTTGCGTGGAAGGAGGTGTGTGCGAAGGCAGCGGGAACATACGGCCTAGGGAGCCGAAGAGGGAAATTAGGGCCTGCAATCAGACTAGTGGCAATTCCAGGGTTCCCCGTTGTTAATGTGTACATTTGTGCACTCTTTATCAAAGCAGGCAAGGCAGTTGCGTTATCCGCAAGTACTCACTAGTGCTAGGAACATGTATGGGTGCAAATAAAAATTGAATTGTGAGGTGCAGTACGCAGAAATACTTCAGATGCAAGTGCTGATAAATGAAAACTAAGGGACACAATTTTGGATTCCTTGCTGCAATTTCATCTGGGTCATTAGGAAATGCCGGGTAAGTTATTTCAGTTTTCCCACTAAAATGTTACTACATTGTTTATACTGTAGTTTGTTTAAAGATCCAGTTTGATTGTATATTTAGGAGTTTTACTTATAGGATTTCCAGTGAATGCACTGGTTACAAAGGTGTTGGCTGTGCTTTTGTGTCTAATTTGGAACATTTATAGGCAGACTGTAGTTCTGTTAAAGAGATTTCCATATCCACGAATCCTGAGGTTTATTTCATATATTTGTTTTGAAGGTTTTCTCAGTGCATGACATTTTCTGCAAACTTTATGAGATGTGATGGAAACAGTCCAGCCGTCCATTGTAGTCTTTTATTTTTGTACTGTTGAAAACTTTTTTCATGAATGAGACCCACCAAATATAAACCATTTTGTTTGTTGAGTTATTTCATAGGAAACACTTAATCCCTACATCCTTTTTCTGTCTAGATGAGGACATTTTTTTCTTATATATTTAACTTTTAGCTTTATCAGATGAATGTAAAGGCTGGATTGCCTCTTCATAATGATGTCATGAGAAATGTGGTGTCATAAAGTTATAATGATAATATTGTACTTCTAAAAATTCTAATAATTTATACATTATTGCACACAATTATTTTTGTATAATCTGTAGGGAACCAATTTAACTCACCTTTATATCACTTAAAATTATCTTCTAGGCAAGGAAAGAAATGAGACTTTAAATAATGAAAATATATATAAATATAATATAACACAGCAGAATGGATGAAAATATGTTCTTCCCCTACTATACCATTGTAAATTAGGCCTTTATTTCCAAACACTAATAAAAAATCATAATTACCATAGCATTTTCATAAGTAATATACAGGTTATATTCCTGTTATTTGGAACTCTGAAACTATACTAGAACTGTGCCTGTTCTCCTTTTTCCAAACTGAATGGCTGTCCCCAGTACTACACAGTTGCTTTTTAATGTAAACTATAGTAGAGTTTCTGAAGCAAACACACCAGTTTTACTAATGCAGGGTAAGGGTAAGGGCCAATGCAGGCTAAGGGTAAGCAGTCAAGGCATCTCTCCTTGAATACAGTGCCTTTTGTGCTTCATAAAGAGGGAATGCTGTGGATATCATTGTAAGGCACTCTATGTTCAATATTGAACAAAAATGTACCAGACTATGCAACAAAAAAGGTACAAAACAAGACAACAAATCTTACACGCTAAGATTCGGGGAGATTTAGTTGCCCGGTGAGAAAGTGCCTCTTCTTCATGCAACTAATCTCCCTGAAAAGCCTTTCCACCAGCTAGAATCTAAATCGCCGGCGGGGTGGCTTTCGTAGCGCTTCGTTTTCCGAAGTTGCCTCATGAGGAACTAAATCTCCCTCAATCTTAGCGTGTGCCCTTACCTAAGAGTACATTATATCGGGGATTCGTATGATTTTCAGACCGTGTGTGGAGAGTCCCGACATTTTTCGTCCGGCGGAGATCGGTCGTTTGGTCGATCGGACAGGTTAAAAGATTTATATCGGCTGCCGATAATATCTCTGCATGTATTGCCGATCGTTCAATTTTCAGAGGCAGACTGTCACTAGCTTTGTTTCTTTCGTACGATTGCTGTCAGGGGCAGAACATCGTCTGATCTGTTCTTTTCAACTTTATTTGATCGGAATGGTTAGTGGCAATGATTCGTACAATCAGATCTTTGCATCTAAGGCCAGCTTTAGGAATGATTGCATACCATAACCCTTTGTGAAGCTGCAAACAGCATAATCTATTGGGTCTTGCATGTTTTCTTTCTGTTAGATGGTGGACCTCTTAGCTACACAAATAATGTACCCGCAGATATATACATTGTATTTTTCCTTGCATTCAGAGGCCTCAACCTGCTGATTTTTCAGGTTCAGTAACTTAAAGGGGACCCGTCACCCAAACAAAATTATTCCAAATCCTATTTTATCATGTTAGTCAAGCAAAAGGAACTTTAATTACACTGTATAAATTATTTGAATATTGTTCCCATCAGTCTGGGAACTCATAATTATATTAACCAGGAAGGAGCCATTTTGTGGACAGTGTTATTAAGGAAAGTCTTGTATCATCTCAGAATCTTGTTTATGCACTAGGGGACAGGGACCCAAAGTCCATCCCCATGCCCTGGTTACACAATTAAATCGTTAAGAGAGCTGAGGGAATGTGGAGAGAGCAGTGACATCTAGGAAGTGCTGAATGGAAAGTGAAAGTAATTGTTTGCCCCGCCTCTATGCCTAGGCATAGAGGCGGGGTAGGCAATATTTGATTGACAGCTGATATTTTTAAATGAGTTTACAACAGCTATGAATGCTTTAATAAAAAAAAGAACTTGGCTTTCATATTTAATTTAAAAAGGACTTTTATTATACAGATTTTTATGTCTGGGTGACGGGTCCACTTTAACTCATCATAATTAACTAATAAATTTGCCTGACATGATCTGTCCTTCATAAAGCCATTCTGGTTACTATTCATAATGCCATTACCCAGAACATAGTCATTCCTGTGTATATACCTTTAATGAATACAACACATTTAAGACAATGAGCCATTTTAAGCTAAAGAGGGCTTCATAAATGAGCCCTCTTGCCTTTTTTTTTTCTCAAATCTAGACGTATAACATTCTTATTTACCTCATATCTGCCCAAGGAAAAAACATCAGTAATCAGTAATGGAGATTATTTCAGCAGAGCAGTTACAAATGGCTACATGACCAAAAAAAAACATTTGAAAAGTGTTACATTCAGAACTACAATTCAAAACCTGGCTGAAAAGCTACATTGGCTTTTTTTGTCTTGATTACGGACAAACAAGGGCTTGTTCAGAAATGAACAATGCGAAAAGATGAAGTAACTAATAAGTTCAAACATACATGTTTTCTTAATTATTCTACTGTGAATGAATTTCTGAGCAAGTATCCATGACCTACTTTGCTTCCAAGACAGTACAATATACCACAATGAAACTATTATTGCTGGGATTTTTGTTTTCTTTTTTGGGTACACACATGGTTCCTGCTTAAATCTTATTAAAGAAAGTATGTATGACGGTCTTGTGTTTTTACTTTAAAAAATTGAGGCCACCTTTATCTCTAAAAGACATATCTGACCTCTCATGCAATGCAACCAGTAATACTAAAATCAAAGCAAAGCACTAGATACTGAATATTGGTACACTAGCCACTCCTTGACTTACAGAAGATGAAATCTAGCTACGGCGCTTCACACTTGGCACTACAATATTCTGTTTTGCATTGACGAATTAGCGTGTCAGGAAAACTCTCATTAAAGATTTTGTTTGAAGTGTTTGGCTTGGCTAATTTGTAATGCTGGAGCTCTTCACATTGTCCTGGGAAATGCTTTACTGGAAACAGTCCCATTCGTAAGTGGATCAGACTGTTCCCTGCATTCAAGTAGTCTAACACGATTTTTTAATGTGCCCATGTGATCTGAGCAATGATATGCATATGGGTCTGTAGGAGTTCAATTACAGAAGAACCAAGGACTCTTTCGCCATGGGTAGGAATGAGCGAATTTTTTTGCTGAGTATCCCATTGTCGACCATAGACTTTAATGCATTTCGGCTAATTTTTGTCACAGCGAGTCAAATTCGCCCATTCCTAGCCATAAGCTGCTGTGAATTGCAACTAATAGGACTGAAGAGTGGGCTGAGTTTACATACTAGGATGTGCGATGGCACAAACAATGCCTTCTAAAATGAGGAGTAAGTGGCAGAGCTGGGTTTTAAAGATAAGATTATCCACTGTATGCCATTATTGAAGAACTAATGCTTAAAGGAGAAGTAACCCCCTTATTAAAGATAACCTTGCCCATCATAGACCCTCCTCCCCCCAGCTTAAGTGTTACCCCGGGCAAATGCCCCTAACTTTATACTTACCCCCTCGGTGCAGATTCACGGCATCGGAGTTCACGGGTGCCATTGTCTTCTTCTTCGGTCTTCATTGGGTCTTCTTCTGGCACTAAGGCCATTTTCATGATTTTTGGTGCATGCGCAGTTGACAAAAATCCAAAGACTGCTCCAACTGCGCATGCGCCGATCGATACGGAACTTACTGCCTGATGAAGACAGAAGAGAAGAAGATGGCTGCAGTGAACGCTGATGCCGTGAATCTGCACGGGGTAGCAGCTAGGCTGGGGGGAGGAGGGAGGGGGTCTATGTAGGGTAGGGGGGTAGGTTTTTTTTTTAATAAGGGGTTTACTTCTCCTTTAAGAAACAAATAGTGTATAAATGCTACACATACTGTATTGTTTTGGGATTCTGTACTAGCCCAAGACAACTACAGCCGTTTAGCAGTAAAGATCTGTACCTGCAAAGATACCCCCAGTAGCTGTAATGACTCACCCTGGTGGTCTAGCCCGACGCGTGCTTCTTCCTCAGTTGCCGGCCGATATCCTAGGGCACGCACAGCGCACGATTCCAGGTTTTACACGCAGTCATGTGACATCGAGTTCATGCCACGAAATTCAAACTATTGTAAGGGGTTTTGAATCCAAACTCATTGCCGTTGTTAGGTCGAACTTGTTAGTATCCTGGGTTCGATTCCTGTCCTGTTTTGTCTCTGCAAAAATTTGCCACCGGCAAAGTCTATGGGCGTCCAAAAAATGTTGACGTGAGTCTTTTTATTTGCCGCACGCCAACATACTAAGTCTATGGGCGTCATTTCTGCAGTGAAACAATATGCAAAAAATTCGCCCATCCCTAGCGATGACCCCTAAGTTTAGCTACCCAGAGCCCACCGGGCATGTGCATTGAAACTTCTAACAAAATCCAAGATGTGGATCTCCTGTGAGAATTTTTAAGTCCTGGATCATTACCGTTATAAAAATGCTGAACCTTTAGCCTGGTGCATTAAGCTTAGTATATAAAATGGCCCAGGATTTACAGCATTTCAGCAAAGCATGATTTTCTTTATAGCTCTTATAATATTGTATTTATAGCAGATCTATTCTTGTGCATTATCCTTACAAAAATATCCCATGGCTCTGACTTGCAATGTACCATTGTGCAGTGTGAACATGGTTTTGTTCCCTGACAATAGACGTTAGGCATATCAATGACATCATCAACATGGTAGCCTCTCTTGAACAAAATACAAATCTTTATTTTTCCTGCCAAATAGCTGTTGTCATGCAAATTGCTTTGTTCCAGATCCATCCCTTATGTATTAGTAGAGTCGGCACAGGGGTCATGGGCCCAGTGGGGCTATCACCTCAAGGGCCCACACACCACAACATGGTTCCCCCACCCAGTCGCAACCCAGGGTTTATGGCCAGGGAGTGGGTCTGGGTCAGCATGACCCACAAGGACCGGGGCCACTGGGTTTATTCCCGGTCTCCTGTCAGTATAATGTTAAAAATACTATTCAGAGACAATTTGCAATTGGTTTTCATTTTTTATTATTTGTGGTTTTTGAGTTATTTAGCTTTTTATTCAGAAGCTCTCCAGTTTGCAGTTCCAGCTATTTGGTTGCTAGGATCCTAATTACCCAAGCAACCATGCAATCATTTTTGAAACTGGGATATGAATAGGAGAGGCCTGAATAGGAAAATGAGTAATAAATGTGTAGCCTTACAGAGCAATTGTTTTTTTAGATGGGGTCAGGGACTCCCATTTAAAGGCTGGAAAACATCAGGCGATAAAGGCAAATAATTCAAAAACTATAAAAAATGTATAATAAAGACCAATTTAAAAATTGCTTAGAATTAGCCATTCTATAACATACTAAAAGATAAACCACCCTTTTAAGACTGATTTAGACCGACTCTCCAGCTAATCAGTACCTAGACACCCCTTGCAAGTAGAATTATTTGTTTAAAATATGGTTCATACAGCCATATGACAATGGAGCTAAACTATTTCCTTGGCAGGATATCTTTTAATATAAATCTAACTGTAAATTCTTGTGAACATCTGCAGTCTTTCTCTAACCACACATATAGTGTAAAGTAATTCCATGCGGTACTTAAATAAGCCACCCCTGATAGTGCTGATGCTGCAATCTTTAGTTCTTTGTGGAGTATTTTTCTTCTAACATCATAAAGAAAATCACTATATTGTTTTTCTATTGATTCACAGTTTTGATAAAGGTCAGGGGCGTAACTATAGAGGAAGCAGACCCTGTGGCTGCAGGGGGGCACAGGAGGTATAGGGGCCCCATCCCATGATGTTTAAGTTCATATACAATTTCAAAAAATATTGATAAAATAGAACAACCTCTGGATATGTTGGGGGCCCTAAAATTAATTTGCTGTGGAGCCCAGTAACATCTAGTTATGCCACTGATAAAGGTCTAACAGTCCTGTTCTTTGTGTACAGTCTAAATACTCTTCTGTTGCTCATGTAACACACTGGAAAGGAAACCTATTACAGAATATGCAAAATATAAGTCTGGCCATGAAATGATTAGTATTAGTGTTACTGGCTCAACAATGTCTGTTACAGGACCACTATAAAAGGTATCTGTATTGATGAGTTATTGATACTGTGAAATTTAGAACAGTGTAAAGCTTTTATTTCAGTAATACACAAGTCCTGGCCTCCAATGTTTGAGAGATGCTTCATTTGAAGCCAGATATTCTGGCAAATGAAATGAAGCAGTCTTCTTATACGTATGTGACATATTAGTTATATTACATACAGGTTTAGTTTCAAGAAAACTACATTTGCCCAGACCTTACAAGGCAAGGTAATTAAGTTATTCTTGACTACAATGCCCACCAACATCTGGCAGACTTTCCGAGAAAATCAGCATATCTACCCGTGATTCTCACTGTATGTAGATAATGTAAGGAACTTAATATTTATGAAGCTTCTTTTTTTTTCTAATCCTATTTATCAGATCATTTTTAGGGTCAGGGCACACGCTCAGATTCAGGGTGATTAGTCGCCCAGGCACAAATCTCCTCTTCTTTGGGGCGACTAATATCCCTGAACTGCCTTCCCCCAGCTAGAATGTAAATCGCCGGCGGGATGGCACTCGGAGTACTTCGTTTTCTGAGGTCGTCTGAAGTTTCCTCGCGGGCGACTAATCTCCCCAAATCTGAGCATGTGCCGTGACCCTAAAATGAGAAAGATGACCACCCTATAGCAGCACTTCTGATCTCAGTGATAGAAAGACAATGCTACTGTAAGGAGAACCATTTACACCTTGACCACAAATCAGGCCCGGACTGGCAAACTGTGGGTTCTGGAAAATGCCAGAGGGGCTGCTGTAAGTTGCCATAGACCAGGGGTCAGCAACCTTTACTATAAAAAGAGCCATTTTGCCCCATCTTCCACTACAGAAAAGTAGTCTGGAGCCGCAAAACATAACACAGCTTATAAACTTTTAAAAGTTTTAATCTTTTTTTAATCCTAATGGTTTTTACGGCGTATTAGGCCGGTGACGTAATTACGTTGCTTATTGACGATCATTCTGGCTCCATTTTGCAAATGTAAATAGCTTTTCTACTTGGCTTAAAATCTTCCGAGATGTCTTCCTCCAAAGCCAGCAGAATTATGGGGAACAAGAACAATGAGAAGTGCATGTTGGGAAAAGTAACCTAAATGATGAAAAACGCATGTTGACGGTCACGTGTGGTTTCAGTGGCATATTTATGGCCAACGGCTGGCCTTGCTCTTCGCTTACTGTGGTCGCCACTCAAGAAGCCGCCAGCAGGTGCGAGGGCTGTATAGACGACGTGACAAGACCGAGCCGCAGCAAGCAGGGTGAAGAGCCACATGAGGCTCTGGAGCCGCGGGTTGCCTACCCCTGCCATAGACAATGATTATTTTTTGGGCTAGTGGTGGGCTGTTTGGGCCCCTGTGTGGGCTGTATGGGCCTTTGTCTACCCAAAATGCCAGGCCCTATTTTGAATCTCAGTCCAGACCAGACAAATGGTCTGTCTGCTTCAGCATGGTCAGATATAGCAAAAAGCATGAGACTTGACACTTGCTGATGTTGTACTGTAATCACTGCAACATTGGTCCTATTGCCTGTAATGGTGTCATTCAATACTTTGAGCATTCAGTGACTGCAGGAATTACCTTCCATCGAGAGCCACCTTGTTCTCAGTTGAAGCTATTTAGGGTGCACAAATTGCTGAAACTAGCAAGCGCAATTTAAAACATTTCTAAAAATAAATTTTAATTTAATATAATCGTTTATAGCGTTGAAACTATATTCACCTCGCAGGTGGTCTTCAAGCAGCTGTGTACCTTTTACAGCTAAGAATAACTATCTGAGAGCCCATTGAATGATATACCTTCCATCCTTTTTATAAGTTTTTTTACATTCCTGTTGTAAAGGCTTATTACACCTAAGTGCTTCTTTGAAATTTAAGCCAAAAGACTTCTCTATTTTGTTGTATAAAATGTGTTATTCGAAATTCACATGATCTTGGCAAAGAAATTAGAGCGCATCCATTATGGGTGCTTATAAAAAAAATACAGTTTAACTTTCTTTTTTATCTACTTACAATTACAGCCAACATTTAGATTCCCTCTGTAAATATTGGCAAAAACCGATATGTTAAAAAGCAAGCGAAACGCTCTGAAACATTCCAGATGTGATGTGAAGATTACCTGTGATACTGTGCATACTCACAGAGTTTAAATAACATATTTTACTGTATGGGGTCAAATCATTATGTTCCTAGCAGTTCATTATTTTATTAGGAGATGTTCATTAAATTTTTCTTTTAGATCTGCATTAAGTTGCACAAGCAAATGTTGTAAGCAGACAGTGTAATTAGAGCCGGGCCACACAGTTAGCGAGATAAACATTGTCATTCATCTCTTCCAATATTTAATAAAAAGAGACGAGGACTGATTCATTATGTACTTTATCTTCTCATACTCCTGGTTTTATCTTACCTAAAGTCTACAACACTTTAAAATTATGCTCTGCTGCTAGTGTTCTGCAAATGTGTAAGGTGACTTCTAGAATCCCACAATGAAATACAAGCAGGAACACACGGCAATAACACACGTATCCTGAAAAGATCTTGACAAGAGGAATTTCCAATTGTCATTTCTAATACAACTGTTAATTGTTGAAGAGGGTCTAAAGGGGTCATATATAAACATCACTGTAAATGCGGTCACAATAAAATAAACATAAATTTTGCCATTTATTCATTATGGCCATGTTGACGCCATTCATTAAAGGTACAGATTTATCCAGAAAGCTCTGGACCTGGGTCTTTCCATAATTTAGATATTCAGTCCTTAAGTGTAATAGAAAATAATTTAAACATTAAATAAACGCAGTAGGATTGTTTTGCCTCCCATAAGAATTATTATATCTTAGTTTGGAATCAAGTACAATGTACTGTTTTATTATTAGGAAATCATTTTTGAAAATTGGATTATTTTATGGAGTCTATGGGAGATGGCTTTTCTGTTATTCAGAGCTTCCTGGATAACAAGTTTCCGGATAAAGGATCCCATGCCTGTATTTATGATCTTTGCACTTCCATATAGTTACACTTAGTACCACTGCATCTGACCACAACCTCTTCTGCTGAATTGTTCACAAGTACATCGATTGATGCTGGGGAACACTGAAGATGCTGCAACCTGTGAACATACTGTAATTACAGTGTTAACCCAGAAAAAATAACACTTGTATGGTGGTAACTGCCCCCTGTAATCTATAGGCCTCTCTAGTAGGGATGAGCCTGGTACAGTTTTGCAGCAAAGCTTGCGGATTTGGCAGTGGCAAAAACGTTTGTGAGTTCAATGCTAGAATCTGGCGATGCACTCTGTTTTGCTGGAAAAAATACAGAAGAACAGAATCATCAAGCCATCATATTATTTGCTCTTTGTCTTCCACATCAACCAATGGAATCAGTCCTCCCCTGTCTATCTAAAGAGCTGTCCAGGTGTCATGTTTAAAATAAGTTGGCAACAGAGGAGCCTTTCCCTTTCTATATAGATCACTTGTAGCATAGTGTAAAAAAGTTTCTCTAACAAGGTAGGGTTTAACGAGCTTAAGTATTATATATGCTATTGCAGAGTTGAAAATGCCTTAACTGCAATATAATTTTGCCTTCCCATTTACCCAATGCATTTCGGCAATGTAGCAACATTTTGCTAGTTTTTCCATAGTTTTGTGAACTTTCTAGTGAAGTGAAACAAGATGGAAAATAAAGTTGCAAGGGAACATTTCCATTGACTTCTATACAACCTTGCATGCTTTTACTTCTGAAGTTTTTTCTAGTGATTTTTCGTGGTTTTATTGTTTAATAAATGCTGACTAGGTGAGGTTACAAAGAATATTCTCAAGTATTTTGTACCTGTGTTTCCTTCCCCAAACATAACTTTTATTACCGAGTATATTTTACTTGTTTAAGCAATGGTGACCCATAATTTGTTTTGTTACATCCCAGACTGTTCTTTCACAGATTGTTACTCCTGCCTAATGGTCTATTTCAATTCAGCAGTGTTTATTTATTAAGTATACAACATTTCTCATTTTTTTACAAACTGTTTAATATCCTGAGGGTATATTAATAAGCCAGTTCAAAAATGACATATGAAATTATATCCAGTATTTAGTATAAATGTATTTTGTGTTGCTTTATATTTCTTTTATAAACTGTTTACAACAGGAATTATTTTGCATGATGCTAGCTAAACCAAATCATGAAAAACGGATTCCTTTAAATCTAAAGTCCTCTGTTTTCATTATGCTGCTGCAATTGGCAAGTGTGCTGCTTATTTACAAGGTGAAATCTTTAGTACAACATAAAGTCAGTTCCCTGGATTCCTGTGAATATTCCAGTGGCATGATTACGGGAAAAGGACATTAGTCCTTGATGTAATTATACACGGGCCAGTCATTCCAAACCAAAGCAGCTTTCGGTGCAGAAGCAATTCTTTCAATAATATAATATGGTTCACAGTGTGTAGCCAATTGCAATGTCAGTTTCCTGTGTGTTAAAAAGATTCTATGGATCTTAACTTGTGTTCTTGAGTCCACTGAAGGTTAGGGACTATATTTGTCTATAATAATGTACACCAAAGCTGCTAAAATTAGGCCATCTCTATCAACATCAAGAATAGTCTTTCAGATAAATCAAAATATATATATTCTTAGTACATGATCAAGGATGATGAGTTAAGAGTACAGATCTGCACAGAAGGAAAGTCTACAAGAACATGACTTGTCCACAAATGTCTTTTGTGAAAACATAAATGGTAGCACCAGGGGATCTTCAGGATTCTCACAGAAACCACCAATTTAATATGTGGCTACATGGAGATTAATTAAGATTGTCCTGATTATAATCAAGTAGCTGCTGCATTCACAAAGAGTTCATGTGATATAGGACAAGCTTTGTATATATAGCCTATCTCTTTCAGGCATTGGCATCTGCAATGCAGAGTAGGACCTGCATTTTTAGTTCCTTACTCTTCACTGTTCAGTGCAATGGCTATGTAGACCTTGAGCCTCCTGCAGTGAATCCTAACCCTCAGGATTATCTCCATGAGACTGCTCACCACTTCCACTTACAGTACTTGCCCCTTCAATTGCAGCTATTTGTGATTTTCTCACTTTGGCACACAGTAGAGCACATATCAAAACTGGGCAAATTTGCCCATGGGCAGCTCCCCATCAAACCAATCAGTGATTGGATTTTTAAAGGCTGCTGCAAGTGGAATAATGAATGCAACATTTTGATTGGTTGTCATAGGGTACTGCCCATGGACAAATTTGCCCAGTGTTGATATATGACCCCCAGTGACTAGATATGGGTTTCTACCAATAGCCTCCATGTTAATGTATCGCAGGGTGTTGGTGTTTATCATTCTGGCATTATTCCAAAGTGCTTGTCTGACTACAGCACCCTGCTTATAGAGGAAAAGAAAGATCTAGTAAATAATACACAGGAGGGATTATGAATTTATTCCAACAACTGAAAGGAAAACTCAACATCCAGATTAATGTGATACGTGTGATCATTTACAATGTCCCGTGCTTCATCTGTCCACGGTCCTTTTTGTGACACAGTACTATCAACATTAGATTATTTGCAATGCCTCTAGCTCAATATGTACCTGCATACTGTATATATTATAGTTTTATTCTCTTAAAACATTGTACTATAAAAAGAATAACACACAGACAAAATTGTAGCTTCTTTTAACCCATCACAACAAACTGGTTACTAGTTCAGAAAAATGGAGACAGGCAGAGACATTATTTTATTATCAGTTTTAGATCAAGCTATTGTTGATAAAAGAAAAAAAATCTTAAAGGGGAACTCCACAAAAAATAACGAGCTTTTTGAAAAGCCTGCAATTGTCCAAACCCCACAATTCCCTGCAGAAAGAGAAGAACTGTTAAACAGCTGGATTGCAGCATAGAAAATGCCATTTATTCATACTTTTTGAAGAAACCGTACGGTAACTGTGATGGGTATATCAGGGGTTTCTGTGTTATGTGGGCCTCTATCAAATTTTGGTTTGGAACCCTGAGTTCCCCTTTAAACATAGATTTACTTTGCCATCCAATAAGGTTAAATAAGGATAATTGAAAATATTATCCTTCCTAATGGATTTGCTTGTAAGATTCTGTTCTGCCAAAGCAATTAGGCATATGTGTGGACAAAAGTACTATTTTATTCTTAAGGATTCGTGGCCCACTGACAAATTATTACCAGCTACTTTCTGTTAATTTCTGCACAAAGCTGGATAAGGCAGGGCCTTCAGTTCCTTCGGCCAAATTCTCATTAAAGTTGGTATGGACACATAGTACCTGTTTGTGTGCCTGTACTGGAATGCAGGGTTGACATAATGATCATTTTAAGAGGCTTGGGCAAAAACTTTTACTGTAGTTAAACAAAAAAAAGCACATTTAAAGAAAGGCTGACTTGTGAGTAAATGTCTCGAGCACATATATACACTGCATATAAATGGTACTACAGGTACATAATCCGTTTACCATTATCCAGAAAGCTCCGAATTACGGTAAGGCCATCTCCCATAGACACAATTTTAATCAAATAATTCAAAATTTTAAATATTATTTCATTTTCCACTGTAATATAAAACAGTACCTTGTATTTGATCACAACAAAGATATAATTAATCCCAATTTTATTAGGTTGATTTAATGCCATACCTGTATTCAAATGTATCAGACTATTATCAGGGCTATCTAAGGAAGGCTGAGCCTGTGTTTACCATTTCCTCGAGTTGAGCTATATTTGGTTTAGCTATGACTAGTTTAGGATGCTAAACGTGCAGCAAGGGTGGTGATACGCTAAGATTCTGGGAGACAAATTGCCTCTTCTTAGGGCGACTAATCTCCCCGAAAACCCTTTGAGTTAAAGGTTAAGTTAAAGGTTTTTTTTCTTTGGTCAATAGGTCCATTTTCGATCAAATCGGTCCGTATTCGGCCGAATTAGAAACGTACGAATCGAAGGAATAGCGCATTCGATCGAATTCGATTCAAAGTTTTTCCCCCAAAAAACCTTCGATTTTTCAAAGTCCACCAATTGACTCCAATTAGGTTCTAGGAGGTTCCCCCATAGGCTAAAACAGCAATTCGGCAGGTTTTAGATGGTGAATGGTCGACGTGGAATTTTTAAAGAGACAGTACAATTTCGATATTCAAATTTTTTTCAAATTGGAATTGAATTTGGACTATTCCCTAGTCGAAGTACACAAAAAATAGCTTGAAATTAGATTTTTTTCATTTGAAAATTCACCTCGACCTTTGATAAATCTGCCCCTTAGTGTGTGTCACCAAAAAATCAACCATGCCATCATTAGCTGAGGTTTACAGAGGACTCTGCAATGAGGGGTAGCCCCTCTGTATTAAATTAGATATTTGCTTTCCTTAGACCAATCATTGCTGTAATTACTACAATGATATTTCAATACCGCTCCAACCACAACAATCACAGGAGAAGTATGCCATCACAAACCAAATAGTAAGTATGCCTACTCACCAGACCCAAATCGATTAGGGCACGTAACCAAACAGTCCAACCTGGGATAAAGATGTAAAGAAGCTTCTGCAATTCTTTTTCTTCATGTCTACTGACTGAATAAAGATTAATTGAGGATTAGCAACATATTTAACCCCGGGTGGTCTGTTTGGTTATGTGCCCTCATCTATTTGGGTCTGGTGAGTCGGCTTACTTACCATTTGGTTGGTGAAGGCATACTATTCCTGTGATTGTTGGGGGTTATTCACATATTTTTCTGCACCATGAACTTTATTAAGATTGGTTTAGGAATAACATTATGGCACACAAACACATGTGAGGGGGTATATTTTATTTGACATACTATACCATATCATTATGGGGCAGATTTACATAGGGTCGAATATCGAGGGTAAATTAACCCTCGATATTCGACTGCCGAATGTAAATCCTTCAACTTCGATATTCGAAGTCAAAGGATTTACCGCAAATGGTTTGATCGAACGATCGAATGAAAAATTCGAAAAAATTCGAATTTTTTTTCGATCGAATTGTTCGATCGAACGATTAAATCCTTCAAATAGTTCGATTCGAAGGATTTTAATCCATCAGTCAAACGATTTTTCTTCGACCTAAAAATTGTCACAAAGCCTATGGGGACCTTCTTCGGTAGGTTTTAGGTGGCGAACTAGGGGGTCGAAGTTTTTTTTAAAGGGACGGTACTTCGACTATCGAATGGTCGAATATTCTGACGATTTTTAGTTCGATTCAAAGTCGTAGTCGATGGTCGAAGTAGCCAAAAAAATCATTCGAAGTTTTTTTTATTCTATTCCTTCACACGAGCTAAGTAAATGGGCCCCTATATGTGCGCTTCCTTTTACTTTTTGTTCATACAGTATATTGAGCTCAGTCAGAGAGGTGGAATTGGTGGAAGCATTAAGTAAAATTATAATTGAAGTATATCCATCACAAGATTGATCAAGCATTTTATACATACAGCACTGACTTTATTTGTGTTTGTATTGCTGTAGTTGCTGTCTGACATGCAGGTCCGGACTGAGAATTAAAATAGGCCCTGGCATTTCAGGTATACAGAGGCCCAATCAGCCCACACAGAGGCCCAAACAGCCCCCACCAGCCCACTAAATACTGACTTTCTATTGGACCTTATAGCAGCCCCTCTGGCATTTTCCAGAACCCACAGATTGCCAGTCCAACAGGTGTTAATGCAGCGCACCCAGTTGCACCCCTAGATAGAGAGGCAGGGCAGACCATTCGGATGTATTTTAAATAGAATTGTGAAAAAGAGATTTTTTTTAATTCAATTCAAATAGCTTTTAAAAAACAAGAGTTTTTGACATTTCTGCAAAATAATTATTTCTGGCTTTCTCGTTTGGACGAAATGACTTTTTGAAATCGAATTCTGCTGCTTTGTAGGTAAATGATTTACTTGGCAAGTGCTCTGCCTGTTTAGCACAGAAGAGTACAGAACACGCTCCCTCACTGGAGAAGGAAACAAAGAGCCTCTTGTACTCACAGCCTTCCTATATTAACTCCTACAAAAAGAAAACTTATTAGAGGTAATTTATGGGCAGACACACGCCAGTTCTATGCCCTAGTTTTCTTTAAATGAAATTGTCAGCGGGTTGAATATGTAACATAAACATTATCTACATACCATTGTGCTTCACAGTGGAAATATGCCCACTAAAATCATTTGTCACTGTCTACCACTTCCATTGGATTCTAATAAGATGTTTCCTATCCATGTTAGATACCAAAGAAGTAACTTTAAATCATTAGCAAATGCCTTGATCTGTTGTATTATTATTGTTGATCTCTTGTATTATTTTCTAGAAAACCCCACTGAACCAAATACCTCAGCATTTAAATGGTTATGTCTAGTTATTTATGTTATTAATATTAAAACTTTGGTTTTTAATTTACCCGATAACACAAGATCATTTAGGCTCATAGTATGATGTAGAGAGTGATATTAAGAGACAATTTGCAATTGGTTTTCATTTTTTAATTTGTGGCTTTTGAGTTATTTGGCTTTAGCCGATTTCTAGTTTGCAATGTCAGCAATCTGGTTGCTAGATTACAAATGACCCTAGCAACCCTGCATTGATCTGAATAAGAGACTGCAATATAAATAGGAGAGGCCAGAACAGAAAGAGGGCAGTGACCCCCATTCGAAAGCTGAAAAGAGTCAGATGAAGGCGAATCATTTGAAAACTATTAAAAGAAAAAATGAAGGCCAATTAGTTTGGGTTATAGGCATATCCAAGCCTCCATTTTTTACTCGGTCCATGGTCTTTTCTTTTACCTGGTTCTTTCGCCAGGCCAAACAAATCAGCTTCTGTAGAAGGCTGAGTTTGAGCTCTGCTGCACATGCAATATAGCCTGTATCAGGTTCATTCATACCTCCCAACTGTACCGTGGGACAGTCCCGATTTTGACAGGTCAACCTGCAGTCCCGGGTTTTTTACTGAAATGTCCCAACTTTCTCTTTGATCTCCTGCACTGAATAGCCAGAAAAAGATACACAGTTTCTAACTTAATTGGCTTTTGGCAGAGAGCGCAGAATAGATACTTAGATATTTTTGTAACAATTTAAGATTATCAGGTCTCTTGGGATAACTGACTTGCAACTTCATTAGCAAAACTGTAATAACAGATAAAAACCACAGAAATGTGTTCAAACTTTCATAACCTGCCAAATTTCGTAAAATTAGGTAATTAGGGGGTGTGACCACAAATGGGTGTGGTCAAAATTGCTGCGCTCCGTGTGCCAACATTTTTTTTCCCTTTTTCTATTTCCAAAATGTTGGGAGGAATGTACATTGTCTGTTTTTTAGCCTCTATCAGATGCCTAGCAGATGGAGTCTTACACATATAGCTAGTAAAACCCCCTTGCCCATCACCTGCCAAGTACTAGTCAGATGTAGAAAAAATGTTAGGGAACGTTAGGAGGCACAGCCGGCATTGGGGCCCTGTTTTTACAACTTTCCCTATGGCATTCACTAGGCTGAAAGTGTTCCCTCTGAGAAGGCAACTCTCGGATCATCTTAACTTACAACCCACCTCTGCTTGGCACTCCACATGAAAAACATGTCTGCTATTGAGGACTTAAGCTTTTCATAAGAAATATCTTTTATTATGAACATTTGTTCCAATGGAAAATATAAAAAATATGTATTTAAAATGATATAAAAAAAAGTTCCCAGCTGACTTCTGGGAATAGTTCATACAAAATGTAATGCCGATAAATTGCTGCTGTTCAGCCCCCTGTCCTGGTCAGCCCTGGGCATGCGAGCCTTTGCCCATTTGTTAAAGTGCCCCTGGGTTCAAATGCCATTCATGGTAATATACACACCTACAGCAAATAAATTACAACTTATTACTGTTTGCTGCTGACTAGTAGTCACTGCTGTTGCTGGACCAATATATATTACCTTTAAATGTAAATCAAATACTTTACTTTGAAAACAAACCTTCATTTTATAAAATAATTGAGAATTAGCTCAGGTTCTGTACTACACCAATTTCTTTTTTTCACCCATAGGGCATGGACACACATGCGGATCTTAGCCCCGTTTTCGGCGCGGTCCGTGCTGGAGTTTTTTAAAACTCTGAACGCCGCGTATATGCTCACATTATTGTGCCATTGCCTAAGCTTATACCGCTAAGCGTATCCACATGGCCGTCGGCAAACCGTGGCGAGGACCGCGTCGATATGAACCATGTTACCAGTGCATGGTACAATGCCAGATGTAGAAGAGTACATGAGTAGCTGCTATTGATGGGTGAATTTCTGTTTCGATTCGCTGAAAATCAGAGAAACAGCAAAATGCATAGTCCAAGGTCTATGGGCGAGAACTTTTTTTTTTTTTCCGCAACAAATTTTTTCACCCATTGGAGTCTATGGGCGTCATTTTCATTTCGCTCATCACTAGAAGCCTGCAGCTAAAATGTTTTGCCAATTGCCTGGATGCAGTCTGTTAATTATATGGCATGTTACCGAAAATGGAGGAAACAACGTACACTTACAGTATAAGGATATCCAAGTGGCACATGCTGATGGTTACCCGTCTTTTCAGTTAACCCAGCTGCATCAATCTTGATTTAACTCTGTATCATTAAGGGCTCTTACAGACGAGCGTTTTTACCTGCGCTCCCCTGCGTTCCGTTTTTCTGCGTTCAGCCACAGGGGAGCGCAGGGATTGACGCATTACATTTTTTCCAGTGGGGCTGTACTCACACAGGCGCGTGTAGGCGCCGAACGCAGGTTGAGACGCAACATACTGCATTTTTCCTGCGTTCGGCGCCTACACGCGCCTGTGTGAGTACAGCCCCATTGGAAAAAATGTAATGCGTCTATCCCTGCGCTCCCCTGAGGCTGAACGCAGAAAAATGGAACGCAGGGGAGCGCAGGTTAAAACGCTCGTCTGTAAGAGCCCTAAACAAGTTTACAAAATTTTATTTTTTGTCATTGTACTTAAAACACTCTAACGCCAGACAATATACATTTGTTTATACCCCTACATATGGTGTGCAATTCAGAATTACATTGGAGGATCACAGATGATATTTATAGCCAGAAAGAAAATAAGAAACACACCTATAGCATGAATGTCTCATATAAAATATTACTGTTTGCTGCTGATTTTATTTGCTAGTTCTATTAATAGAAATTAACAGTCAGTTTTCCTAATGGTCTGATAATCAGCTGGCTTCTGCTACATTGTTTCTGGAGTCAGAACCAAAGGTGCAGAGATTATAAACAGCCAGACATACTTCTCACTTGGTCTTCATTGTTTATTTTTTATAGGTTTTTAATTTGCCTTGTTCAAACTCATTCCAGCTTTCAAATGGGGGTCACTGGCCCCTTCTCAAAACAAATGCTCTGTAAGGCTAAAAATGTATTGTTATTTGTACTTTTTATTAGTCCTCTTTCTATTCAGGCCTCTCCTATTTATATTCCAGTCTCTTATTCAGATTAATGCATGGTTGCTAGGGTAATATGGATCCTAGCAACCATATTGCTGAAACTGCAAACTGAAGAGCTGCTGAATATGGGTCAGTCGAACAACAGCTGGGTCACTCCTTTAAAACATGCATGGCATTAGATATGTTAAACTGCTAAAAAAACAAACATTTAAATTAAATGCAGAATTGCTCAGACAAGCAAACTGAGCCATCCTCAACTGTAGAAGCCTACTATATACAGGTATAGGATCTGTTATCCGGAAACCTATTATCCAGAAAGCTCCAAATTATGGAAAGGCCATCTCCTGAAGACATTTTAATTGATTGATTCAATATTGTAAAAAATATTTCCTTTTTCTCTCTAACAGTAAAACAGTATATTTATACTTGGTCCAAACTAAGAATTCATACCTATTGGAGGCAAAATAATGGTGTTGGGTTTAGTTCATGTTTAACTGATTTTATAGTAAGGTATCCTTTATCCAGAAAACCCCAGGTCCCAACCATTCTAGATAACAGGTCCCATATCTGTATCTTAAACTGTGTGGCACAGTGCAAACAGCAAGTATTTCCATACTAATTGACTTCAGAATAGCAAGACTTGTTCATGAAGTGGCAGCCCTATAGCATTTTCATAAAGTCAAAGCAAGAGTTTCGGTTCAGAGCAGCTTGAAATTCTTTCAAATTTCATTTAGGCTTTGGATGACTATTTTTTTCTATTTTCTTCATTTTTATATACTTAATTGGGAGATTTTAAAGGTCTGTGAATTAATTCCCTGGTTTAATACCTACAGCGTTTGTCTTTTTATGTCTCTTTCATCTCTTTTTCAGCATCCCATGATGCCATACGGCGCTGACCGAATAAACCCCCTGACTGTACCTTTTGTGTCTGTATAATCCTTTTATTCTCCCAAATCTTGTTTTATCCATGAGGTCCTTTTCATTCAAGTGGGCCACCACTGTTTCCTCTGATCTTCATTATATTTAACTTAAATTGTATAACACCTGCTTAATCCCATATCACTGTCATTTCCTGCACATGGCTTGCATTTCCTCCCTCTGCTAATCATATTAGAAAGGCTGCAGGGTATGGGAGAAAATGTAAAAACAGTGACTTCATGCAAATTAAAAACAACATAGGGATCATTTATGAACACAGTACAAAGTGCACGTTACACTTTTTCGCATGCAGTTTGCCATGTTTTTTTCCTACAATGCATATTTATGCATTATATATTATTGGCGGCAAACAATAAATTGCGTCCTAGGAGACTGGTGTATGATGCGCCTATATAAATGCAAATTTGCAATTAATTTTATATGGATGTAATTTCTATGGCACTTGTGTTAGAATTGTGTCACTTCTGTTGCACAGCAGTAATAATGTTTTATTCCCCAATTCAGCTATTGATAAAACACACTAATGTGAACCTCTGGGCTGCTGGTAATTCCAGGTTTTCCTTGCTCCAGTGAGCACACTTGCACATTGTTCATCAGAGCAGGTAAGTGTGGGTGCTCTCTGCAATTTCTCTCAAATGCAAGGAATGTACAGGTGCAAGTACACATTAGAAATGGATTTAGTGTTCATAATCTTGCATCTACTTTGCAATTGTTGCAATAAATTGGCCCTAATATGCAATGTTTAGTTAATGAGACTGGTGAGACTGCATTTTAAAAAGCTGTAGCAACTTTATCTAGCTGCAAATGATATGGAATACAGGAATACGAATATAAGGAATATTAAAGGGTAAATTTATCAAAGAGTGAAGTTCCGCCACTAGAGTGAAATTCCGCAGCTCTCCATTCATTTCTATGGGATTTTGAAAGGCGTATTTATCGATGGGTGAAGTGAAAGTTCACCCTTTGATAAATACGCCTATAAAAATCCCATAGAAATGAATGGAGAGTGGCGGAATTTCACCCTAGTGGCGGAACTTCACTATTAACTTCACTCTTTGATAAATATACCGCTTAGGGTCATGCAAATCAACACTTTTTTACCCTTAATCCTGTATTTCTTCATAATTGCGGTAGCACAGGGAGTTGCATCCACCACAGTTGTTCCTGATGCATCAGAATGAATGCAGTTGCATGAATGAAGTTGCATGTGAATGGGAATGGTAGGGGAATCAGATGCAACTTGCGGCTAAAAATGGTGTCACTGCCACGTTCTGGATGGCAGCAACTCTTGGTTCCCAAGTGTCATTAGACGCACAATTCAGCAAAAGAGACAGGATAGAGGTGATTAGGCATCACCCCTCCCCTTTGTGGTAGGAAGACCCAAGAGTAGCGATTCCTTGTTACATTAGTTTCATTTGCCCCCCTCTCCATTCTAAAGTTGCCAATCTTCCCCTTGCTTGCCATACATTTTAATAAAAAGCAATGCAGCATGTATAAATAGATTGCAACACACCATAATAAAATAGGTGCTACATTGACATCATTATTCTTCTGAAAAATTCAGTTGATTTATTAGTCATAAAATGACCCACAACTTTCTAACACAGACTAGGCAAACAAATAGGGGCCTGGGAGACTATTAGCAAGTTAGAAAATTCAGCCTACTCGTAATAATCATGGTACAATGTTTATTAATAAAGGACTAATCCAATAGCTATTATGGAGTTGGGAAACTAGTCTGGAAGCATCAATGGGATGATAAACCCCCAATAATCCTTCATAATGTTGCCCTCTTTCTATGTGGGCTTTTCTTCTGTACTGAATGATCATGCCTCAAGCTCCGGATTTCTTCTTTTTGCTAAATCTAGAAATACATTTTCTCCTTTCTGAAAAATGAATGAAAATGATTGTTCCAGGAATCTTGGCTCATGTCTTTGTTAATTTTATGTGCTATCAGCTATCTCATGACCAAAGCATTTGCCAGTTGCAAGTTTATTTCTCACAGTGCTCAGCTTTTATAGTAGTTTTTCCCCCCAAAAACACAATTGTCGATCAAAGAACTTCATCAGAAAACAGTTTAGCTGGCCTCGGTTAGCCTCATCAGAGCATAACAGAGTTCTGGAGAATTTTCCTTGGAGGGCGCTACCATTTTGCAGCTGAGGTTCCATTGCGGCTCTTTCTGCTTTGATCATATGCATCGTATAATAAATCTGAATGCAGCATCTGCAAGAGCAGTTAATAAATAAATTGGGCACCTACCTTTTTACAGCGAAAATAATTTAGGTGGAAAATGTATTTGCAGAGTGAAAAAAGAAGAGTCAGGCAAAATTAAAGGCAGAAAATGTACAAAGGTAGGACAAAAACCTGAAAATTAGAAAAAGTTTTACAAAATCAAAGCGGATCCCAACACAAGAGGAGTTTCTTTTGCAAAGCAGATTGTTTAATCTTATGATCAGGACATTCACATGTGTTCTTAATGATAACATGTGACAACAAATAACCCTGTTTATAATATTATATTAGTACTGCCAACTTGATGTTGTGCCAGACCAAACAAGAGAAGTGCATTTGGTATCTCACTGTTATGTGGATAAAGCCTGTGGCTCCATAAAAATACTTTTTTTCCAATGTGCTCAAGATAAAACACTATTTTACTGTATATAGTTATGAATAATTGAGGTCTTTATGGGTGCACAAAACCACCAGGATAATAGATGATCTTTTTTATACCTTGACACACACTGACATGCCATTTGACATAATATTGGTGTGTGCAAACAGGAGCAAGAGGGGCACATGGAATTTTGCCCTAAAACAGGGCCAGCATTGGGCCCCGCTCACTGTAGTGGGAGCACTACAAAAGAGGAAAGGTGTCATTCTGCCAGGTAATGCTTTCAAGCAATCCATTTTCTGCAGTAATCTTGTTGCCATGTCTGGGGTTAATTTGTTTATTGACCATTATTTGCAAATATCTTACTGGCATGCCTGGATCGAGTTAATTGATCATAATCCATTTCTGCAGTAATCTTACTGGCATGTCTGCGGTTATTATGCTCATTATCCATTCTGAAGTGATTTAGTTTTGCAATGATCTTGCAGATATGTCCCAGTTAATGTGTTCATAGTCCATTACATGTAGTCATTGTACTGGTATTTCTTGCTTACGTGATCTTACTGGCTTGTCTGGGGTTAATGTATTTATTGTTTATTTTCTGCAGTGATCTTACTTGCATATCTGGGTAATTATGGCTAATCACTGTGGCAAAGGGCCATCTTTATCAAGCACAGAGTAACCTACACTTATCAGTACATAATCAACATTATGGATTCATTTATGAGGGCAAGACAGTTACCAGCTTTAGAGACAGGATGGGGAATCTGAATCACAGCTCATTTTATAGAGTGTGAAGTAGAGAAACAAAATTTTGTAGTTGAATGTGTAAAAAATGCGACCCTTTAATGATTAGTGCAAAAAATGCATTATTCTAAAATCTAAATCATCCCATCAGACGTCATTCTTATAATTGAGTATATCTGTTTATCTGTCTTTCTCTATGATTTCATACTTTGCCATGATCTTGCTACGGGAAACTGTCATCTTCCATAAAGCCATTATCTCACACAAGCTGTTATTTCACATGATTGCACACTTGATTTAACAATTTTTTCTGTAGAAATTTTATATAGGCATTTTCTATTTCATAAACCAACAAGAATGTCTGATCATAGTAAAGGAATCAAGAAGTGCATGTATTTCTCATGTATGCTTTTATATACTATATATATAGGGGCCAATTCACCAAGCTCGAGTGAAGGATTCGAAGTAAAACAACTTCGAATTTCGAAGTGTTTTTTGGGCTACTTCGACCATCGAATGGGCTACTTCGACTACGACTTCGAATAGAACGATTCAAACTAAAAATCGTTCGACTATTCGACCATTCGATAGTCGAAGTACTGTCTCTTTAAGAAAAAACTTCGACCCCCTAGTTCGCCATCTAAAACCTACCGAACCCAATGTTAGCCTATGTGGAAGGTCCCCATAGGCTTGCCTAAGTTTTTTTGGTCGAAGGATATTCCTTCGATCGTTGGATTAAAATCCTTCGATCGCAGTTTTTGCGCTAAAATCCTTCGACTTCGATATTCGAAGTCAAAGGATTTTAATTCCCAGTCGAATATCGAGGGTTAATTAACCCTCGATATTCGACCCTTGGTGAATTTGCCCCAAAGTGTATATAAATTTCACATGTATATGTATATATATATATATATATATATATATATATATATATATATATATATATATATATATATATATATATATATATATATTATATACTTTTGACATGCAAGATTTTGTGTTTATGTATAATTTTAATAATATTAAAAATAACATTTGTCATGTTTTACTTTAGAGTTTTCAGTTTGTACCCCAAATTTCCCTTCTACATCTCAGTTTTTCATCACCTGTATTAAAGCATGCCTGTTCCTCTGTATTACTGAAAGAAGAAGGAAAACATACAGAACACATTACATAAAACAGCAGAACCAAGGAGGAGACAAAAGTGGACAGATCTTGGTCTTTTAGAGGGATGTATAACTACAAATTTCCTGCCAAAATGGTCTTGGGTAAGGCGGTTTATCTTTGCCCACAGCTTTATGGGAACTTTGTGTACAGAGTGTGAGCAAACAAGAGTGTGTCCCCCTTAGGAGATTTCCAGATTAGACCTTCATTGCTTTTAGTAGAGAGTTAGCTTGAGAAATAGTGGCAAAGGAATATATATTATTCAGTCAACCATGTTTATCAAACAAGAGCTTCCAGTATTAGATTCCTACTGCCTCCGATCTAAAATTGTAGAACCATTTCAGAGTGCTTTGTGAAATGTACCATAATGTACTTTTCTACAGTAAGTGAAACAATCAATATATGTCTTTTAAACAGTAAACCTACTCATCTATAGCAATAATGCATGGAATATTGTCTCCAGTTTGAAAATCACCGGCCTATTATATATTGTTATTTGAGCTTGTCTTCGTAGCTGGAGCCACTTAATCTCTGATTCGTCACCTCTTGTCTTCCACTTCCATTTTTTTCTAAATTGTGAGCAGGGTGTTTATCATTCTTTTGCAGCACATTTATTTTTGTTTAGGCTGCCCATTACTTTGTGTATAGGACTGACTATATTGGTGAATAATTAAGTATAATAATAGCGATCAATCCACCGTGAGAGTTATTATTTTGCTATATCCATAGTTATGTATTGTAGAATGAAAAGTCAGCAGTTTACACTTGCAGTAAGTGGCAAAGCCATTAAATTGTTATTGGCATGTAGTGCGTATTTGCATGTTGGTGAATTAGGAAGGAATTTAGACTTATTAGAGAGCACAGAAGCATCTGTGAAAAAATTCCAAGTCTTATTACTGTGTGTGCCCGGCTGCAGTCTGACCAGAAAAAGATGCTAGACTCACACTGTGCAGGAGAACACATGTGGGCACTTTCCTATCCCTTTAACCAAAACAATTCTGGTATTTGCTTTCTAATACTTATTAACTATAATAACTGAAGGTGTGTGTCCATAGAGAACTGCATGCCTCCCAATCTATACAAATATATTATGATAATATTTATAAACCATGTTTATCTTCCAACAAAGTGCAAGCTTTCTTTGGGCACTGCGTATTTGCTTTTATACGGCTTTATTTGTTCACTTCAATGAAGCATTCAACATACATTTCAATACAACAGGCCCACTGTGAATATAAAGACATGATGATGTATTGCTGTTTATGCAGAATATATCAGCAAAGGTGAGCAAATATGGAAACTCCAGCACGGTGCAAACATCTAAAGAGGGAAACATTTTTGCACTAAATAAACTGTACTGTTGTAGTCATATAAAATTGCCCAATTGAGCCTGTTCAAAAAACTTGGGTACTGTTAATTTTTAGATTCAAGCCACAGCCTCTCTTGTGATACCTACTGCAATATACCATATACCACTGCATCCCTATACAGTATAATGGATAAACATTTGTTTAGGTCTCCTGGTTCCCTGAAAATACTGTGGGGCAATTCACTAAAGGGCGAATTTTGCCAGCGAACGATCTACCATACTTCGCACCACTTCGATAATTCACTAATATGCGAAGTTGCGTCTCTGCAGCCAAACCCTGGCAAACTTTTTCTAGCAGGAATTTGTCAGCATGAGCATTTGATAACTAGTGATGGGCGAATTTGCGGCGAATTTGTGCGATTCGACGCCCGAGAAAATTCGCGGCAAAATTTTTTTCGAAAAAAACTGACGTCGGCGTCAAAAACGGGCACCGGCGTCAAGAAAACGGGCGCCAATTTTTTGACGAAGGTCAATTTAAGTAGGGCGGTTACATATAAGTCATATATATATGTCCTTATTAGAGATGGTTAAAAGGCTTGAAGTGGCCACTTATTATTACAACTGTCCAAGGAAGCAAAATAAAGATTAAAGAGATCCTCTAATGCCCTAGACATGAGCCCTCAAATTGTTTAAAAAAATGAATATAAAAATCTTTACTAGCACTTTTGAAGGCAATCCCGCTTTAAAATATGGAAAAAACAACAGCGTTTTTTTAGAACTTTTATTACTTTTCCGCTTACAGAATATGATGTCACTGATTTAAGATTGAGATTGAGGAGGATGTTGCTTCATTTTATCAGTTTGTGAGGTCTAAACTGAAGAAGGAAACTCTGGCGAAAGAGGTAACGTTCTGTAAAATTCGCACTTAAGTGAATTTGCGGAGTAACAATCATTCGCCTGAGCAAAAATTCACCTTGCGATAGGGCGTGAAACTGCTAGCGATGATCTCGTTCACTAGTGAATTGTCCTCTAGGCCTGTTAGTAAATTGGCGATGTGCCTGTGCATGGGATTTCTGGCGAATTTTCGCTAGCGACAACTACTTCGCCCTTTCGTAATTCTGCCCCTTTGGGTGCCATTTCCATAGTTCCATAGTTTTAAAGGCATAGCTTTTTGCATTGATATCTACATTCTTTTGTGATATTTGCTTCCTTATGCCGTCGGAAGGTGTATTCCTATAAAGCATAATGTATGTTTATGGAAAATAAATGGAATGTAAACCCTACTTATCAATGGAGTATATTTTGGTTTTAAAGTGAACAGAATTTGGTTTAATAGAGCCTGTGCTGTGTGTATACAATATAATCAGTTCTGCCTAGTGTCTGCCGTATGATTTATAGTAATTGCCTCAGCATTCTTTATTTTTATAACAACTGTATGTAAATATTTAAGACCAGAAACATATAGTAAAAATGCGCAGTCTGGGTGAGTATTGGCTGCCACATTTTTTGAGACTATCAAATCAATGGCTTCACTTGTTTTGTCAACGCAAATCGCATTTTTATGTAATGGCAACTTTATTTTGAAACCTACTTGAGGCGTTCCTGCTAAAGTGCATCAAGAATAATTGGTCCTCTCCTTTGAGAGAGTCCTATTTGAAAGTCAGACTACAAACACTTCCATACAGAGTACAAAAGGATTTGGGTGTTTAACAGTCCGTCACATGTATTCAAGGAATCACATCAACAACTTAAACCATCTGTGTGGACTTACTATAAAATCTGTTTGCCAACAACTGGGATATTTGCCCGGTCTCTTAAAGATTCTCCAAGGAAGACATCCAGTAATATTCAATCAACTCAAATTGAACTCACAAAAAACAGTGTTATGCGACTGCAGACAAAGCATATTCATAAGACAAAAAGGAATAAAACTAGTGCTACGCTAGACTGAAAATATTGTTTTATTACAACAGGGCGTCTCTAGTTATTGCAGAGACCTTTATTCATATAGAAAAGGATAATTCAATCTATTGCCTTTCAGACATATTTTAATAGTTTATTTACCTAAAGAACTGGGAGGCCACAACCATGTTATATCCTGCTATGAGCTGGGTTCATGATCGGACTTGGGTGTCTGGGGCACACCAAGGCTGCTACCTAAGGTGCACCCCCTGGGCCCCTCTCCCCAGCTGTGAGGTCCACCCAGCACAACACAACCCCCTCCTCTTCCCCAGCACGTACCTTGTAGTGATCAGGCCCAGGGGGAGATTGGAAGCAGCACCCAGGGTGTCAGCAGGTCTGGGTTGGCTGGGCCCACTGGATTTTTTCCTGGTGTCCCGTCTGCCAAACTTTGGTTGTGTTGTGTCCCCACCATTCCATGTGTGAAAGCTGACATGGGGTGGTGGCGGATAGTTATACAGTTATAAGAAATCCTTAGCGAACAGAACACTGAAAAAGTGTTGCCAAAATATATTTATCCCCAAAACATACAAGAAAGGGAAATGTTTTGGGCCACCTGGGCACTCTGGTCTGGTGTTACAACCACATTAAAGTGTCAGGAAAAGGTGTGGAAAAAGACCCTTCAAGTGACATCACTTAGAAGTATGTACAAAAACATATCACAGCTTGTAAATGTAAAGTTCATGAATTCCAGTTATGTCATTTTGTTGCAAATTCATATGGAGTCTTTCAATATGAATGTTAATATAGTGATACAAACGCAGAAAAAAGATCAAATTTCAAGAACCTAAAAATGTATATTAAAGCAGTCTGCCTACTATCACAATCAAGAATACCTGAGGCACCTTTAAGGCCCAGTCTGCATACGGTACTCAGCACCTTTATGAGCCACATGCTGAAATGCAGGATCTAATTCTGGCACTCAGTGTCCTTTGCAGATCTTAATATCCTTAAAAGAATAAACAAAAGTAATTTAAGTTGTGCGCACACACATTCTGAGTAACATGAAATAATGTACAAAAGAATAGGTATGGAGGTTCATATTGAACATTAATTTACCCAAAAATGAACAAGGCTGGTATATAATCTCTATTTCAACCCCATGGCAAGATTATATCCATCTCATGAATCTATGTCATTTCCAATTTTTTGGCATCAGAAGCCTGTTGCCACCCCTCTTAGCTCTTCCACAGTCAATCACTTGAAATCTGAGTGTCTTGACACTCTAAGGGGGTTGTTTATCAAGGTCCGAATTTATCTCAATATCGGCTGCTACAAACTCTGATCTAACCTGCTTGGGTTTTTAACGCTTATTTATTATTACATTTTCCCGAAAATTAACTTTGCAGGAAAAGCTCAGATTTTCACAAGTTTTTCGTGAATTTTCCCCGAAATCTACGAATTTTTCTGCATTTTCACCCCAAAGCTCCGAAAACATTGTGAAATTGCCCGAAACCCCTAACACAACCAAATATCAATGGAACTGTTCCCATTGACTTTTATGCAACCTCGACAGGTTTGAGATGCCGTGTTTTTATAGCCCTTGGGGTTTAATAAATTACAAAAAATTCGTGATTTTTTTTAAAAGTCCGGTTTTATAAAAAAAATTCACAAATTTTTCGGATTTCGGGTATTCAGAGCTTAGTAAATAACCCCCTAAATGTATCTTTAGAAGTTGTAACACTAGGCTTGATAATGGGCTCAGGTGGCCAGAAACGATGCCATTTCTCTTTCAAATCTTTTTATTGGTTGCAAAAACAGCATATACTTTTCTCATAACAAAGTTTTTTTATGCATTCGTAGATATCGAAATTGTTTATCCTCCTACGCAGAGGGGATCATAAGCATAACATACAAATGTTTCGAGAGTGAAGGAAGAGCAACAGCTCCGGACACTCCACATAGCGACATATCAGAAAACATCATGTAGTATAAGTAAAGAGTATATGTTGAATAAAAAAACAAAATAAAAAGAGAACTAAACAATATACCGAAGCAACCGTGTCCGTATTCATTAAATTGTCAAAAATTAGCTCTTAGTTCAGGTTTGAAACTGCCTTAAGTTCCATCATATAGGTTTCAATTTAGTATAAATCACTTGATAAACCAGGTACAGAGTGGTACAGAGACATTGGAAGATGGAAAAAACCTGCACTAGACAAAGTTTAGCGTATACTGGCATAGTGCATCCAGGGAGTCCAGATCTTAGTAAAGGTGGAATAGGTATCAGTAGATATACTCAATAATCTTTCATTTACCATTATCCAATTCATTTTTAAGCGAAACATAACCATAGGAATAGAAGTTTTTTTCCATGAGGCAGCAATAGTTTGTTTCGCTGCTACAAAAACAAACTGTATCAACTTGCGATGATATTTATCCGAAAGTGGAATATTGGTATTGAGTAAGACCATCTTAGGATCTTTTCAAAGCCTAACTCCCAGTATTGAATCTATCAATGTGAATATCCTGGACCAAAATCTGAACGCCTATCTGCACTGCCACCAAACATGTAACATAGTGCCGTCCATTCCACAATTTCGGAAACAGAGGGGACTGACAGCGGGATAATATTTATGCAGTTTGGTAGGAACCAAGTACCATCTAGAGATCACCTTGTATAGAGTTTCCTGCGCCAATGTATTTATGGAGGATTTGGCTGTATTCACCCACGTTTGTTGCCAGGAGGCATCGTCTATTATATTACCCAGATCCCGTTCCCACTGAGTAGTATATTGTGGAGGTGAAGTAATTGCTGAATTTAAAATGTCCTTATATAACATAGATATTATACCCCCACTACAAGGGAACTTAACACACATTTGTTCCCAAGCGGAAGAGGATAGGATATCAGCACATCCTTTAGTCACTTCAGTCAGAAAATGCTGGATCTGAACATAGCGAAAGCTTTCCGCTCGTGGAGGATTATACTGGTCGACTATAGTGGACCATTTCCTGAGGCCTTGCAAGCCAAAAAACTGAGTGACATATAGCATGTTGTGAGAGTGCCACCAATGAAAATCAGTACCTTGTAGACCTGGTCGAAAAACAGGGTTGCCAAGAACAGGCATAGCCGGACAATGGGGTGATTTTAATGGAGTTCTTAATATTACTTGGTCCCATACAGCCAGCGCCATTTTTAAAATTGGGGTGGAAGCGACGGGCCGTTTACATTTGGAAATCCAAGGTAACACTGCAGGGTTAATCGGCTTGAGTTGTGCGGCTTCTATTTGAGCCCATAATGGGAGGATAGGTCTATAAAAATGAATTAACGGCGCAATTTGCGCCGCTTGATAATAGAAAAAAATGTTAGGGACACTCAGGCCACCCCTATTCCTGGGTAAAAAAGAGGTATTTCGGGCCAAACGTGATTTTTTCCCGGCCCAAATAAAATTCGCAAATTTTTGTTGTATTTTGTATAATTGTGATTTTGCAATTTCAATAGGCAGAACGCGGAAAAAATATAATAGTTTAGGTAAAAGAACCATCTTAATTGCATTTATCCTTCCGAACCATGAGATATGTAGTTTAGACCAGGCCGCAAGAGACTTAGTAATATCCATCCAAAGTGGAGGATAATTAGCTTGATATAAACCTTCGAGATTTGAAGTAATTTGCACCCCTAAATAACTTAACTGTTTGACTTTCCACTGCAGATCAAAATTAAGCTTAAGTAACTTTTCTTGGGAGGGAGAAATATTCAAAGGAAGGGCTTCAGACTTAGTCGAATTAATCACCAGTCCAGATACCCGCCCAAAGTGATGGAGGACATTAAACAAATGCGGGAGAGATGTCAGCGGTTTTGTTAGGGTCAGCAATAAGTCATCAGCAAAAAGCATTTGTTTGTGAGTGTGATGGGCTATTGTCGTACCAGTAATCTTTGAGTCCTGCCTAATCAGTATTGCTAGAGGTTCAATTGCCAGAATAAATAAAAGTGGGGAGAGGGGACATCCCTGTCTCGTCCCTCTGTGGAGGGTAATCTTAGAAACGATGCAATTTCTTGTATGTTTTGAGGTTAAATACAGTCTTGCAACACTCCAATCTTTTAATGTGCTGCTGGTACTTTTATTTGTATATGTATCTATGACTCCTGTGGCAGGTGTGGGTCTTCCAACATACAGTAGCACCTGGTACCACAAAAGGACATTTATTTAGAGGTTTGAGCCTGGGTTGTGCATTTAGATTAGGCACCCTTGTCTTCTGTTTCTTCTTTATAGTTTGCAGATTCCCCATATTGCCATGGACTTTCTTTCCTGTAACCCTGGTACTATTTTTTACATTTAAATAGATAAAATGTGTTACATATCTGACAAGGAAGGACTTACATATAACAAAGGGCAGCTTATTTATAATAATACATACACACAGATGAGGAATATCTCTGAAGGGGGTATATAATTTCATTGTAGAACAAGAACAGGTTCTGTTTTCACCTCCCTGACAGGCAGAGGAAGCAGAGTGCAGGTGGCAAGAGGTCATCTCCATGCTGCAAATACAAAGAAGAACAAGAGGATGAGAAAAAGGAAATCAGAGAGGGAGATTTCACATCTGGCATTCCATGAGAAGGATGTAACTTGCAGGACTAGCATGTAACAGAAACATATTTATTTGCTCACTCTTCTGAGCATTTCTGTAATTTACATTCATTTTTTTTTCTTTTTAATTTGGATGACGTTACTAGTTTAGCAACAGAAGCTCCCACCAGAAGTACATTTAGAAGTACTATAAAACTAAATGTGTTTGATCTAATAATGGCCTCATTCGTGGGAAAATACAATTCCTAAATGACTGTAGAATGCCTTTAAAACAGTGAGAATATAACTATAGAATGTTTGTTATAAGAAATCTCTCAGCTACTGAGGCACCATTGCTAATGCTCAGCAAGAAAAGACAACCAAGGCAACTTTTTCCCATCAGCCTATTACACCTTAAAATTGTATTCAAGTGCCAACCTGGTTTGCATGTATTGTTCTATTTTTATCTTGTATGCTATACAAAAAAAACGAATTGAATGTTGTATTGTTAAAGTTCCACAGTTGGCACAGTTATATATATTATATGGTGAACTCTTCAGAAAACTCTTTGCAGTTCCAGACTCTGCCAAAACATTTGTTCCTTTAGACTTTTCCCTTTTTGCTTTAGAGGAACAGCTAGCTGGCATCTTGTCCAGTAGTGAATGAGGGATCATTTAAGAATACTTAAAGGGGTGATTTACTTTTAGTATGTTATGGAAAGTCCAGTTCTAAGCAACATTTCTATTAGTCTACATTATTTAATATTCATTGTTTTTTTCATTTTCTGCCTTCTGTCTTTTTACAGCTTTCAAATGGGGGGGGTCACTGACCCCATCTAAAAAACAAATGGCTACAAATGTATTGTTATTGATACTTTATATTACATTTATGGAACCTGTTATCCAGAATGCTCGGGACCTGGGGCTTTCTGGATAATGGATCTTTCTGTAATTTAGATCTTCATATTACATTTATGGAACCTGTTATCCAGAATGCTCGGGACCTGGGGCTTTCTGGATAATGGATCTTTCTGTAATTTAGATCTTCATACCTTATGTCTACTGGAAAATCCTTTAAACATTAAATAAAGCCAATAGGCTGGTTTTGCTTCCAATAAGGATTAATTATACCTTAGTTTGGATCAAGTACAAGGCACTGTTTTATTTATATTACAGAGAAAAATAAATAATTTTTTAAAGTTTGGATAATTTGGATAAAATGGAGTCTATGGGAGACAACCATTCCATAATTCGGAGCTTTCTCTATAATGAGTTCCCGGATAACGGATCCCATACCCGTACTCGTCATTCTATTCAGGTCCTCTCTTATTCATATTTCAGTCTTTTATGCAAAACAATGCATGGTTGAAATGATCATTTGGACCCTAGCAACCAGATTGCTGAAATTCCAAACTGGAGAGCTGCTGCATAAAAAAAAGCTAAATAACTCAAAAACCACAAATAATAAAAACTTAAAACCAATTGTAAATTGTCTCAGAATATCACGCTCTACTTCATACTAAAAGTTATCTCAAAGGCGACCAGCCCCTGCATTTGTGCAGAGTTGCTGCAGTCAGTTGCGTGGAAAAAATGTAAATTATTAACGGTACATAGTTGGGAGCACAAAATCTTCAAATCATCTATGTGCCACCCCCACCTCTCCTTCATAAATAAGGCGTTGTGGAAATCAGGCAGCAAATTACTCAAGGAGGCAGCCCCAGGTCTCTGTGCTCTGTTTTTGAACTCAGAGACCCCTGGTAATTCATTTAGGATGAAAAATAAAAAATTCGGCGAACTGTACCCAATATTTAATTGTAGCACGCTGCCTTGCATGTCGTAAATAACCCCTATAATTTCTACAACACCACAGATTTACCCTAGTTTTGCTGCTCCACTAGCAATAACAGCATTGGGAGGATAACTTTAACAAGCGTTACCCTGCCAGGGGCTCTTTGATCTTGACATCAGAGAACTGACTGCCAGTGTTGTAGGTTTTACTATGTAAGGCATGTAAGTGAGATACACTGTAGGTAGTTAGTAATCCTGGTTGTTATGCTCTGATGACCCTTTGCCATTTATTATCACTAATCAATTCCCAGTATAAGTTTTTATAGAGTAAGCAGTCTTCTTTTTAATCTGTATTAGTTAAATACTTTTAATAAATCCCAGTTTAATGAACAGCCATGCATTTCAGAGCCAGGAAAATGGAATTTGTTCCCCTTGCACATGTGCTTATCAATTTACTGTATGTGTCCTCTTAAAACTTTATACACTACTAAATCACTGTAAGTCCAATTTGCATTTTATGTAGAACCTTTAAAAGGAAAGATGTACCAAAGGCTAGACAAGCATGTTGCACACCTCTGATTAAAAGCAAATGGAAATTTTTATTAGGTTTAAATATGTTCCATTCACGGTAAAACTCTGTCCAGATATTGCAGGCTATAATGTCTTCTTATCTGCATGTTTTCTAAATACTTTTCACTTTTGTTAATAGGAAACTATTTTCTAAGTATTAGATTTAACTATAGAAGTTGTTTTTAAAGGTAGTTGCCTATGGTACATATACATATTTAATCTAAATGTATCAAATGACCATACTTGTGTGGCTGCCACAAACACCCTGGCTGAGTACTTGAGCAGAGATACTCAACAGAACTTGACCCCAGAAGAAGGACACATAACCAGATATCAAACAGTATGGACCCCAGTGTAGGAGATTTTCAGGCAAGCCAAGAGGAGGAACCAAGAGAGGTCAGGAAAATCATCAAGGTCTGGATCAAAGCCTACATTACCATAAGAAAAGCGTTAGAAGGAATCTAAGGTCTAAGTAAGTGCAGATGGGCTCCCTAACAATATCAAAGTAACAGATAGGAGTAGTTATTTTTTCTTACATTCAAGCTAATATCTATTGGAAAAGGCAATGTTAGACACAAGCGGTCATTTACTGCCTGCAGAACAGGATCCACAGGTCTAAGAATCGCCCTCAAATGAATAAAAGACTGCCTGCATTTGACAAGATATATTGGTTGCCTTGGACCCACTGGAGCTGTGCTCATCACCTTGCATTGGGTGGTCTAGTGTACTGGGTGTATAAGTACTAAGGCTGCACTTTTTTTGCCCCATTGGGCCCTTGCATTTACACACAGGGTCTCCGTAAACCAGTAAATTGTACTTCATTCAGTCTAAGATTTAATTAATCCTCATTGGAAGCAAAAACAGTATTTTAGGTTTATTTAATGTTTACACGAATTTCTAGAAGACTAAAGGTGTAAAGATCCAATTTATGGAAAGATCTGTTATCCAGGAAACCCTTTTTAAATTAAGTTGATGTTATACAGTATATAGTAGAATTAAGTCGAAGGTAACTGGACATTTAGAGATTTTCTTGAAATTGTTTCACCACTCATGCGAGTGGCTTCTTCAGTTCAACCACTTCAGTTGGACTGAAGAAGCCACTCGGATGAGTAGTGAAACATTGTAAAAAAAACTCTAAATATCCAGTTGCCTTTGACTTAATTCTACTATATACTGTATATCATGACCTGGGTAGATGAGGATCATCAGTTGATGTAAAAATGGAACGGAAAAGGGTTTATAATGTAAGTTATTTTACTGTGATGAGATGTGATAGCTTGTTATTTATCTTCCCTTTGATTTTACACAGTTTTTAATTGGGGCACTGTTTTTTTTTTTTTAACTTTCCATTGCGAAATCCTAGATGTTCTGTCGCTGTATTGGTCTTGTCACAGACAAGATATAATTAGAACATGTTCTTTTCCACTGCTTGTCCTTCAGATGCAACCTTAGGCATTACAAGTCAAAGGATTATAATGTGATGTAATGGGAAACAATGAGTAGAGTCTAACTCCTGTAAGCAATTACATGTTTGCTTAAATCTGGGACAATTAATTCTATCTTTCTGCCTCCTTTAAAGGGGTGAATGGGTCTTTCATGTGTATGCCAAACAAATGGGGTGTTGCATAATTAAATATACCCTAAATTACATGCTCAGGGAGTCACTCAATGTAACTCGAGTGAAGCTGTAAAATAGAAAATACTAATTTTCCTAAAGGAGGTAAATTCATTAGAAAGACATCTAGGCGAGCTTTTCTGTAAGAGGGTTTTCTCACAGTGGTCTCCATTAGTGAATATGTATCTTTGCCTTCTTTACTTACAGTCTGGTCCCACACTGATGGTATTTTAGAAAACATTCTGCTCATATAGAGAATGAGCATTGTGTAACACTAGTAGTTGTTTCTGTATTTTCTACTGTTCACAATAAACATAAACCAGGCAAACATAATCAAAATGCCCTTTTTAATATGGCATCAGTGTCAGATTGGGGTGGCTTATGCCCACAAAATGAACATGTACCAAGGGTCCACCAACCTTATTCTAATCTGTTATTAACACACCTGGCTTTATCCAACAAATACATTAAAGGGGTTGTTCAGCTTTAAGTTAATATGTTATAAAGTATCCTATTCATGTTCATCCTATTGTTCAGCCTTTTTGACTAACTTCTAATTATATTATTAGTATGAAATAGTTCAGTGACCCCAGGTTTTAAATGGCATGGTGACCCGCAGCACTAATATTAAAAGGTACTGTGACCCACAGCAGAAGTTGGACAGTGATCAACAGTGATTTTCAACATTTAATGGTATACTGACTCCCAGGGGCCCATTTACTTAGCTCGAGTGAAGGAATAGAAGAAAAAAAATTAGTTTTTTTTTGGCTACTTCGACCATCGAATGGGCTACTTCGACCTTCGACTAGGACTTCAACTTCGAATCGAATGATTCAAACTAAAAATCTTTCGACTATTCGACCATTCGATAGTCGAAGTACTATTTAAAAAAAAACTTCGACCCCCTAGTTCGCCACCTAAAACCTACCGAAGTCAATGTTAGCCTGTGGGGAAGGTCCCCATAGGCTTTGCTAGCTTTTTTAGGTCGAAGAAAAATCGTTCGATCGATGGATTAAAATCCTTCGAATTGAACGATTCAAAGGATTTAATCGTTTGATCGAACGATTTTTCGTACGATCTTTCGATCGAACGAATTGCGGTAAATCCTTTGACTTCGATATTCGAAGTCGAAGGATTTCAATTCAGCAGTCGAATATCGAGGGTTAATTAACCCTCGATATTCGACAATAAGTAAATTTGCCCCCCAGTATTAAAAGGCAGTACATAGTACAGTAACCCACACCATTTAATAGCACAGTGATTCCCAGCAATAAATGGCACAGTGACTCCAACTCATCTCTGTCCATTTCACTACCTTCCCTGTTCCTGTTCCTTGCTCTAAGGCACTGGGCATATTTATTTTTCAGAGGCGAGAGAGCGGCTCTCCAGTTGACTGACAAAAAACAATGAAACACTTTTTTTTAAAGAGCAACCAGCATCCAGTATATATGTATCGTATATATGTATCTAATCTGCAACTTCCACTAAAGCTGGCCATAGATGCAAAGATCCGATCGTACGAATCCTCGGATGATCGGACTTCCCGATCTTCAGACCTGCCACTAACCTTTCAGATCAAATGAAGTAGAAAAAGAACAGATCAGCCGATGTTCTGCCCCTACAGCAATCATACGAAAGTTATGTCCGACAAAAGCTAGTGACAGTCTCCCACTGAAAATCGTCAGATCGGCAATACATGCAGAGATATTATCGGCAGCCGAAATTTCCTAACCTGTCTGATCGACTGAGCGACCGATCGACATGGCACGACAGATGTCGGGACACTCCACACACGATCGAGGATTCGTACGATCAGATCTTCGCGTCTATGGCCAGCTTAAGTTGTTGCAGCCCCTAGGATTTGTGTGACTACAGACAGAAGGGGACTTTGGGTGCTTACATGTGTTTTTAGAAATTCTTTTTCTTTAGATCTTAACCTCAACATATCACTCGCAAAATTGTCATTGATTTCAGCAAAATAGAGAGTGATTTACATTGCAGAAATCAAATGAGAAGTTAGGAACATAAAATTTTATCAACAGGGAAAATCTCTGGGTATGTTATAAAATTATAAGCAAGTCTGGCGGTGTTTTTAGTCACTGAATGGTGGTTTTGTATAAACAAAAGTGCAGCATTCATGTGGTTTGCTCTTGCTGCTTCTTTGAGAACTGGCCACTTGTAAAACCATTTTCTTCACCACAATTTGGCATCTGTATTTACTGCTTTATCAAAATCCAAATATAACAGGACTTGTGTATGCCTTCCATAACATTTACCTTTGCTAACCTGGATTTCCCCCACTTAAATTTCTGGATTTGTATCCTTTTTGCATATGGAACTCATCAGAGATGTTCCTGCTGTGCTGACCAGGATGAGTCCAAAACCCTAGCTGTGCATTTTATTAATTATATTGGACAGAATTATTGGGGGAGGGGTCTTATTTGAGAGAAGTATATGAACTGAAAGGAGTAAGACAACATTGCAATCAGCTATTGCCACAGAAAGCTCAGTTAGAAGGATGAACATGTGGTAATTTGATGGACTCATGGGGTTCTGCAATGGCATCTACATTCCTCTCCCTGCGAGATTCATACTGGCTCATTCATGTGTCTGGATCCAAACTTAACTAACTAGAAGAAAATGAATGGAAGAGTATGTGGAGCTTGTATCCTGTGCCCTGCTGAGGTCCAGAGGAAATACCTGACATTGGGCATCAAGATTTATGGAATAGAGTTTCAGACATATCATTTATGTTGTTTTTACAGATTCTTTTTATTACTGAGCCCTAATAAATTTAGGAGGGCTTAGTGTGTGTGTGTATATTTACACACATAAATAAATGTTTAATAATCACAAATATCTTTTTCTAATATTGATAAAACATCAACCTGAAAATGTATTGGTTTTCAGAAAGGGTTCAATTTATGGTCACTAACTGCTGACGATGTAGGGCTTAGCTTTTGTAGAAAGCTTTGGATCAAATGTTTTTTAGCCTGCCAAAAGAAACATGCTCTGATGGAAAACAAACCCTACCAGCCCAACTATTCCATGCCAATGAGTTATCAACTACAGATATTTTTCTCCAGACTATTTGATTTCTGCCCTCTGGAATAAATTGGAAATTTGGAGAGATTTCAGTAACAGGATTTGAAAAGCAACTATTGTACTTGATAAATGCTTTTTTTCCAGCTTTGATATCACAAATATATTTTTCCTGTTGCCAAATGTAAAGAAGGAGAAGAAAAGGTACCCACTGGAATGATAGTACTTAAAGGGGATCTGTTACTATGTTGAAAATACAGACATGGGGTCTATTATTATTCTGGGGTTTTCTGGCAAAGGGTCTTAATGTACAGTAGTTTGGATCCCTAGCTGGATATGATGCATACATATGCATCATACAGAATTTGGAAAGGACATACCTGCCAGATCAGGAAGTCTTCAATGCCCAAGAAAAACATCTTCTGGCAGAATGATCTACCCAATTCCCTAAAAATGCAGAATAATGCAAAAGCTGTACCCCACCAAGTTATTTCTAATGAAGTGCAAAAAATGTCCAATGCTGGGGGGAAAAGAGCAGGGACTGCCTGGCTTTAGATTCCTAACAGAGCAGATCTGTGCAAGCTCTACAGAAAAACAGAGGCTGTCTCCTCCTGGAAAATAACCTTTAATTGGACACTAATGTGACACTCCACAAAACCCACTGAACCTGGAGGACAGAGAAAAAGGCCAATATGGGACTGATGTTCTAAGATACTAATGGGTATGATTACATGATAATTGGTTAAGTATCTTCTGTTGGCTGTTGGTGGAGGTGGAGAGATTATGCAAGTATGAATGCTGTCTTAGGATAACCAGGGAAAAAGTAATTAGGGCCATCAGAGTAACTGAAGAATATCTGATTTAAATACTAAAGTAACTCCTTATCAAGAAACCCCTTATCCAGTTCAAAAATATGTATAGATAAATCTAAACAAGGAAAGGTTAATGGCATGTATAGGCAAATGTAGGGGCTCTAAATGGTGTGGAAATACAACTGATGTTCCCATCTACAAAGGCCATTGTATAAATCCGCTGTCGAAAGGAGGACACCATAAACATAGAATAAATAATAACAATAGATAAATAATCACATATCCTAAGGTTTAAGTGACAACTGACCTGCTCAGCCTGGAAACTGCCCAAAATGAAAGAAAATTTAGCAATTTAGGAGAAGGAAGTGGTTGAAGCAAAATGCTCAAGGCTGTCTTCCCTGCAGAAACCTTCTTTATTACAGTAGTGTCATCTTTATTCTATTAGCACAAAGTATACAGCAGGTTTATCAAGGGTTGAATTTCGAATTGAAAAAACTTCGAAATTCAAATTCAAAAGGACCAACCGAAATTAAGTCCAAGTTTTTTTTGGGTTAAATAGGTCCTTTTTCAATCGAATAGGTCCATATTCGGCCAAATTCGAATCGTTCGAATAAAAGGAATAGCGCATTCAATCAAATTTGATTCCCAAAAAAAACATTGATTTTTCAAAGTCCACCAATTGACTCCAAATAGGTTCTAGGAGGTCCCCCATAGGCTAAAACAGCAATTCAGCAGGTTTTAGATGGCGAATGATGAAAATCAAATTTTTTGCAAATTCGAATCGAATTTGGACTGTTCCCTAGTTGATGTATACAAAAATAGCTCGGAATTCAAATTTTATTAATTTAAAAATTCACCTCAACCTTTGATAAATCTGCCCCTATTTGTTTCAGCACATGACTTTGTCATGAACAACACTTACAAGTAGCATTTCTTTCAACCTCTCATAGTCCCCGATTTGGAAGCAAATTTCACTTAAATATATCACCAACTCTGAATTCTAATGGCGATTTCAATGTAGGGGGATATTTACTAAAATCTGATTTTATCTCATTGTCCCAATAAAAAAAGCTCTACCAAATTCCCATGCCCGATTTTGACTTATTTATTAATAAATTAACTCAATTTAATCGGATTGGTAAAAAACTCGAAAAATCTAGCGAAAACCAGAATCGTATGCTTTTTTTGCCTTTTCTCCTGAAAAGCTTAATATTTTTGAGTTTTTGTCTGAAAAACCAAAAAAAAGTCAGATTTTCGGGCTAAACTCAGCGCAGACCACGATGACTTCAAAGGGATAGGTGCCTCTCCCATTGACTTACCAAAAACAATAGTCAGAAGGTGCACACGCCTTCTTCTTTTTTCTCCCATTGACTAAAAGGATCTCGACGGGTCTGAGATAGTGAATTTTTGGATTCGGGCATTTTGTAGCAGTGGGTATAATAAATCTAGAACAATTTGAGTTTTTTTCCACTAAAAAATTGAGGTTTAGTAAATAACCCCCCAGTAATGTTTGCATACATTTGTAAAAAGCTCATAGCATTAATTGGGTTGTCATTTTTCATCATTTTCACATTAGCAGTCTATGGCACATCAGACTGCTGCAGTACTTGGCTTGGCTTTACACTGACATTTTACCCTAAAGGAATTAGCCATTTGTATGCCAGAAAATCTAATTTTATGTATTATGACTTTAGAACTGAAATTTCCAGGTTACACTTTGATCTCTGTAGCACCAGGCGTTTACTGGCAATGCACTTTGTGGCAACAAGGTTAAAAAAAAATCCCTTTACAAGCACAAATAGTATCTATAACTATGCCAGAATTAAAGTAAACATATTTTTCATAGTCAGGGGGATGTATAACCTCATTTTAAAAATCGTGATTTTAAGCAATGTTATTAATGTTAATATCATATATTCATTCAAATTGGTTTTAAAGTCATTTGTTATTGCAATTAAAAGCAATAATATGGTAATGCCACACTTTGGACAAAATATATTAGCCATGTCAAGGCTTGTCATTGTACGTGAGTCTTAAACTGCCCACTGTTATATTAAATATTATGCTAATTTACAATCATTAATCCTCCAGCAACTATGTGCTCTAATATATAACTGAAGAGTGAAGCCAAAAAGCTGTACTTTCTATCCCTTGTTCAACATGAGCTGAGTGAATACGACTTGTGCTGAACATACCTTTTGCTTTTTGTTTTAATTAAGACATTTCATGGTTTTTATTTCTGGCACTATATAAGAAAATTAAATCAGTTTCACTTTATCACTTCCTGTAACGTCCTGGTTCTGCCAAGCAGAGGAGAAGCTAATAAACTAATTCCCAGTTCACTGAGAATCCCTCTAATTATGAGCTGCTCATGGAGCTCCGAACAAATGACCTTGTTTATAAGGGAAGAGGATGAAGAAAGGACAAAAACTTAAATGAGTGAATTATATGCCAACAAATAGGCAAATATGGATTTTAATTAAAAGAAAAGAATACACCATATGTACTGTGTTGCTGTCCCTTTAAATTATACCTGTGTCCTGTACTAGAGTCCTGCATGGGTCCAATTGGAAGGATCAGTGCCCAACCCGGACCCGCTAACCAGAGTCGGACTGGGGGGCCCGTGGCCCATCAGGGCTGCTGTCCCAGGGCCCCCCTCCAGCCTCCCTTGCTCGTGTGTGCGCATGCGTGCACTAGTGCAATGTTTTTCACATCAGGAGGAAGCTTCCGAATTTCGGATCTGGGCTGGCAGGGCCCACAAGAGCCAGGGGCCCACCGGGTTTTTTACTGGTGTCCCGCCAGCCCAGTCCGACACTGCCGCTGAGCCCTAAGCCGACAGCACCTGACACCCAAGACATCCCCCTACCCAGAGTTGCTACCCGACCCTGACCCTATAAAGTTAACTTTACCTTCCGGGCCAGGGCCCGCAAAACCAGAAGTGACGTCACTCCAGTGTTGAAACATCAGGAAAGGTATAAAAAAAATACTAATGCTATGGAGGTCCCGCATATTCGCCGTGTACCAAGGCAGGTTAGCCGTGGACTGCCCACGTGGTCAGGGAATCAGGCATTTTCTTCTCAAAACCCTACCTCGTTGCAGTTATTCTTAGTAGGGATGCACCGAATCCACTATTTTGGATTCGGCTGAACCCCCGAATCCTTCGCAAAAGCTTTGACCGAACCAAGTCCTAATTTGCATATGCATATGCAAATTAAGGGTGGGAAGGGGAAAACATTTTTACTTCCTTGTTTTGTGACAAAAAGTCACGCAATTTCCCTCCCAGCCCCAAATTCCAAATTTTCAAATTAGGAATCTAAATCCTGCTGAAAAAGGCAGAATCCCAAACCAAATCCTGGATTCGGTGCATCCCTAATTCTTAGGGTACCAGACCCAGGCAGGACTCTATCCTGTACTTCCTACTGGTGTACTAAATCTTTTGATACATTTAAATACAAGTTCACCAATGTGTAATAAAAGTGTAAGGGACTGATAAAATAGTTGCCTTTTCTCTGACAGTCCGATAGGGTTGGCCAGCTAAATGGGCCCTAATCTAAGACTTAGATAGCTAAGGAGGATCCTTAGCATTGCTGGCATAGCTTGAAGGGCAAATGAACAAATAGCTGACACCTGAGTCTGCGAAACATAGACAGTACATTTCCCATGTGTTTTGGTTTCCTATGTTCTCCCTTTCAGGACCATTGGGAACTGCAAGTGCAGTGTGCCAAGTGTAATTTCGAGCATGATTGCCATGGGTTTTACCCCAGTGCTGCATTTTTTCCCATGATTCCAGGTCCAGTAATCACTAGCTGCCTGTCACAAGTGCAGGTGATGCAACAAAATTGATGCAGTTGTGTTTGAGCTTTGACACAATTCAGAAGTCCAGTTGGTGTCATATTTGGCATTAACTGTGAGAGACATGGACAGCCAAGTCTTTTAACTGCACTGACGCAGGCCACTGAGGTAGTACCTTCAGGATTCCCCTTTTTCAGTAGGTGCAACTGTGTACAATTTAGAACAGGATTGAGTGTCTTATATGTGATTCATTTAAAAAAAAAATGCCTTAGGATGATATGAAAGTGTATGCTATTTACTGTTTGTATTTAAAGGAAAGCTAAAGCCTCATGGCTCATAAATATGTGCTATAAGAGTTTCCTTCTTTAAAAATGTCTCCCTGCAGCCTCTAATCATTTTAGATGCAGTTTTTGAACTGAGCAACATTACAGTCCTCTGCCTATTGCAGGGGCACTAATGCCATGAAGCAATGGTGGCAGCGCCAACAGGGGAGGCAAAAAGCTGCTCCTGGTAACTTTAACAGCCAAAAACCAGAAATTCAGCTTGTCTCCTGCAGAAAGAACAATAGCTTCTCAGCACTAGCATTGTGGACCCCCTACCCTGGACCCCCTTCAGCTTAGGAAAGGTAAACACTGGGGGTTGGGAAGACTTAAATGGAGAAATGTAGATTTCAGCAATGTTTGTTCATGGGCTGGTGCTCTGGTGCTTTAGGAAAAAGTAGCACAGGGCCATGATGCCATTTTACTTAGCTTTGCTAGATGTTCCTATGGCATGCACAGCAGAGTAATATCTGAAAATCTTACTATACTGCACATGCGAATCTAGGTCTCCTTAGGGATTATTTATGCATTGGAAGGCAGTGTTCAAAAGCTAGAACAATCTGCCTTTTTTTTTTTAATTCTTTATTTATATGAATTTTTCAAAGGGGATACAGAAAAAAAACTGAATAGAGGGATAAAGGGAAGAAGGGAAAAAAATTTCTACGTGTCTTTCTCCTTCCCTTTATTTTTCACATACACATTTCTAAAATACCATTTAATAAAAAACAAAGAAGGAAAAAATAGAATAGAGAGTATTTTATTGTTTCAACCATCAGTACAAAAATTCCATACAAGTTCTTCTTTTTTGGCCGCAGATTTCAACATTTCTCAAAATGTACACAAATTTAGAAACTATCACTATATTCTATCCATGGAGTCCAGTTCTGCCAGTACTGCCAATCTGCCTTTTTATGGCACTTTGCACTGCCTTCCTCTCTCTGAATTGCCGTAGGTGACTGGCCTGTGGCCATCTCATTAATAGCTGTGTTTGAGAGTGCTGTACTTTTGAGGGACAGGAGGGGTGCATAGCCTTGTTGTCCCCACTCCTGTTCCTACCCTTCCCATAACTTCCCCATCATTCAGATGTGCAAGTTAGGTTGTGGCATAAAATTTAGCTTGGGCCTTGTAAGAACTGGACTGGAAGACTGGGCTACACCAGCTGACCCCATGCTGGCACAGACCACAGTCAGACCTGGGGAAGAAGTGCTGCCTGAATAAGCACTAAAGGGGCACACTATTGAGCCCCTGTTGAAATCTAATTGCCCTAAGGGACACCTCGTCACCAGCAACAGGACCACCAGCCACAGGACCGTGTTTCTGAGTAAATGTTCCCTACAGCATTAATCATCTAGTTTCTCCATAGACACTGACTGCAGGCAGCAGTAATATAGTGCAACATAATATTTTGGTGATTTTATCTCATTGTTTAAATGCTACATGAAAGTGAATTATCTGACTCTGTTTTAGGGGTTTAATCGAGATATTATGATGATACAAAACCTATGAAAAGCAAGAGTCATTTTCTGAACATTGAATATATAAGTAATAAAGAATGCCTTAAATTTTTTTTGAACTATCTTAGAGATATTCTGGGATGATAGAAGAATATTGGTTTTTATTACAAATGTGGGGGGAAAGACTTAAAGGAGTACTATCATATACTAAAACACTCATTTTGGCATAAAGTTCTAAGCTGTAACTAGGCATCTGCAGTTTGTAACTGTTGTATTACCTTCCCCATGCATAGAGTTGTAGATAAGCTTGCAGATACTAAGCATAAAGTTGTAAATAGTGCATTTTCCTCTGGGAGTGAAATATTCCCAACATAAAGATCTGTTAGATACCTCTTGCCAAGTTTTATTTGTCATTTATTAATCCGTCATACCATTTTTAATTAAGCAAGAAGGGGACAGAGTTGAGAGACGCAGAACTGGAGGGCAGAATAGTCTGACCCACATGTATTATTAACTACATGCATAGCTGTAAATGTATAATTAAAATTAATTCTGAAGAACAAAACCCTGTTTATGGGTACATGTTAAGGGACTTGTAGCTTGAAGCCAAAAACTGTTATTAAAATAAAGCAGGTGGGAATGAGAAAAAATATCAGCAAAAAGCATAACACATTACCAGGGGGGTTATTGTATAAAACAATAGCATTTGTGCTCATACAGTACATACTGTAAACAAACACTTACTCTTAAGCTTTAACCACACCAAAGCCTGAAGGTAAGATTTGCAAAGATAAGAACAATATATTAAAGTACATGTATGGGAAACCTGTTATCCAGAAAGTTCCGAATTATGGGAAGGCCATCTCCCACAAACTCCATTTTATCTAAAAGACCAAAATTTTTTTAAACAATTTCCTTTTTTTCTGTAATAATAAAACAGTACTTGATCCAAACTAAAGTATAATTAATCCTTATTGGATGCAAAACCAGCCAATTGGGTTTATTTAATGTTTACATGATTTTCTAGGTATGTAGATCCTGTAAATTACAAGAAAGATCTGTTATTCAGAAAAAACCCCAGGTCTCGAGCATTCTGTATAACAGGTCCCATACCTGTACAAGGAAACCCTAATTCACTGAGAGAGTACCAATTGTTAGGCACACACCAGAAAATTAAATTGAGTTTTTTCTCCGGAACTATGCTCCTTTTAGCCAAAAAATAGGACCAAGGAAAATGCATGGAGAAATAAGTAGTACAGTACCATGCAACCATTTTATTTACCTGTCCAATCGTGCTTAGCACAGACAAGGGGCATATTTATTAATGGACGAATGTTGAATTTTGATGTATTTATGGCAAAGATGAGGTCAACAAGTTGTGGCAAATTATCTTTACATTGGTGAAAATTCTCTTTGCTTTGGCAAAAATTTGCATCTTTTCAGTTGACAAAGTTTCACAGGTGAATCTTCTACGAGTACAAGTACATACCTCCCAACTGTCCCATTTTTAACGGGACAGTCCCAATTTTGACAGCTCAAAAATGATGAGCTTCCCATAATTCAGGAACTTTCTGGATAACAGGGTTCTGGATAATGGATCCCATACCTGTAGGATTACTGTTGTCAGATACAAAGACAGAAAGCGTTCTATGACACCATTGTGGAGACACTGGGTAGGTAACTGTTGTCCTGGGCACTAACTTCCTCAAGGGAGTCCAGGAACAACTGTAAGAACACCCCTTTAAGGCTACCAGGTAGTGGTCTAGATCCACTCCAGTGAAATCTGTTCAGGGAGCAAAGCGATAAGCCTTAATCCCTTCAGCACTTTGGTCCCTTCACTTTAGGCTGGTAATGCTTAAGGGCAGAGATACACAATCAGATTTGGGAAGATTAGTCGCCCGGCAACAAATCTCTTCTTCTTCGGGCTAATCTCCACAAACTGCCTTCCCTTGCCTTCCTGCGACTAATCTCCCTGAATGTGACCATGTGTCTCTGCCCTAAGGAGTGCTACCTCCAGCTACGAATCCTTTGGTGGAGCACCAATCTGCTCTTTTTAGCTTGCCTTTCTATCTTGCGTTCCTAGAACGTTCTCATGACACAACTAGTCCTAGGGCAGAACTCTTTACCGGGCCTCATTGACACCAGACTCCCTAGACACATCCACCTGAGTCAGAGTATGGACACCAAAGAGGAAGAACCACCCCTTTCCAATGCCTATATTGAAGCGTGACAGGAAGTGATCACTAACTCTCTGGGGTCAGTAACAAAAATATATAAATAAGATGATTTAGATACAAAGGCTTCTGCATAACCATTAGGGGAATAGCACTTTTAGTAGATTTCTATCCATAGGGACTTTGAGCCATATGGGGCCCTCCACTAATATAAATAGCAAATACCTGATAACCTAACCTTAGTATTATTAATCATTTAACATACAGTATTTGTGGCTGAGGCCTCATGTCAAACACCCTCTCTGTCCTTCCCTTAAACATGGCCATAGCTTAGAAATAAGTGCAGACTAAGAACAGTACACTGGGCTTGGTCAGCAAACAAGTAAACTGACTATTACCTTCCTAGCAGAATGTGGGACTGTCATGGTTACTGCTTCATTAATCAATACCTGTAACAGATGTTAAATGAAAGTACTGGCAATACAATGTAGTGATCCTATTTCTTATACAGTGGTATTAGTGAAGTGAGAGATAACAATAGAAGGATCACACCACAACTGTGAATGGGATATCATCCCTGGCAGAAAATTCCAGCAATACTTTAATACTGCTCTTTCTGGACGTGAATAGAAAATAGCAAATGGTTGGTTTTATGGTGGCATGTAACACAAGGATCAGAGACTGTTCAATCCTAGCTCTGAGATGAAAGAAGCACAACCCTTGCATGAATAGGTCACCCCCTAGCTGACTAATCCTTTGCCACACAGGCTCATTGTCAGATTTACACTCACTTCAAATAAGGAATAATCTTCTCTCAGGAACAACTAAGATTGCCCAGTGTCTGAATAAAACTCCATAGCAACTTCAACGTGGCTTTTCATTTACTTGGAAGGATTTGCGATGTGCAGGACCCGCAAAGGACCTTCTTTCTTTTTTTTGTAGGGATTACTTCCAAGGCAAAGAAAAGAGCAGCTGAAATATGCAATGGAGATTTATTGTTCCTTATACTGAGCATTCCTAAATCTCTCTGTATGATCCTGCCAGTGTGGAGTCTTCTAATAACACAGCATTCTGTGAGGTGGGGATCTTCAGACTCCCTGCATACAGCCTGAGCAAGTGGGAATGATTATCTCATTGCAGTGACTATGTCACACATACACAAAATATATATATATATATATATATATATATATATATATATATATATATATATATATATATATAGTAAGTAAGGTTGAAAAAAGACACATGTCCATCGAGTTCAACCTTTTTTTTTTCTTTTTATTAACTACCTATCTTTTTTATATATTGATCCAGAGGAAGGCAAAAAAAACCCATCTGAAGCCTCTCCAATTTGCTTTAGAGGGGGAAAAATTCCTTCCTGGCAATAGGACTAGTCCCTGTATCAACGTGTACTATGAGCTATTTCCCATAACCCTGTATTCCCTCACTTGCTAAAAAAGCAATCCAACCCTGATTCAGGTAGAGAATTCCACATCTTCACAGCTCTCACTGTAAAAAAAAACCCTTCCGAATATTTAGGCGAAACCTCTTTTCTTCTAATTGGAATGGGTGACCTCATGTCAGCTGGAAAGACCTACTGGTAAATAAAGCAATAGAGAGATTATTATATGTTCCCCTTATATATTTATATATAGTTATCATATCACCCCTTAAGTGCCTCTTCTCCAGCGTGAACATCCCCAATTTGGCCAGTCTTTCCTCATAGCTAAGATTTTCAATACCTTTTACCAGCTTAGTTGCCCTTCTCTGTACCCTCTCTAATACAATAATGTCCTGTTTGAGTGATGGAGACCAAAACTGTACGGCATATTCTAGATGGGGCCTTACAAGTGCTCTTATACAGTGGAAGAATGACCCCCTCCTCCCTTGACTCTATGCCCCTTTTAATACAGCTCAAGACCTTATTTGCCCTTGATGCTGCCGACTGGTATTGCTGGCTACAGCCAAGAATATATATATATATATATATATATATATATATATATATACATATATAGCTTGGTTTGGATAGTGAATCAAATCAGAATGTATAACACCCATGTGTTTAACAAAATATGTTTTGCTCCATATCTACTAAGGGGAGGCAGTGTACTTTTTTTCTCCTTTTTTTAATTTTAATTACTGTGTGCAACTTTATACAGGTATGGGACCTGTTATCCAGAACACTAGGGACCTGAGGTTTTCCAGATAAGGGACCTTTCCATAATTTGGATATTCATACCTTTCATCAATTAGAAAATCATGTAAACATTAAATAAACCCAAAAGGCTGGTTTTGCTTCCAATGAGGATTAATTGTACCTTTGTTGGGATCAAGTACAAGTTATTGTTTTATTATTACAGAGAAAATCATTTTTAAAAATTTTAATTATTTGGATAAAATTGAGTCTATGGGAGAAAGCCTTTCAGTAAGTCGGAGCTTCCTGGATACCGGGTTTCCGGATAGCGGATCCCATACCTGTCCTTATTATACTGTGCTTCCAAAAGATATTCTGTAGTTAATATTGTTTTCATTTATTTTTTTAGATTTACATTACATCCTTGTTCTACAGTTGCTTGTGATTTGAGTAAATTATATAGGTATGTAAAAAAGATTTTTTGCCTCTAATAAGGATTAATTTTCATTACATACCAACCAACTATCCCGTTTTCAGCAGGACAGTCCAGCTTTTGACAGCTCAACCCGCAGTCCCGCGTTTGTTCTGAAAAATTCAGACTTTCTCTGCACTGAACAGCCAGAAAAAGAAACAATGTTTCTAACTTAAAGAGATACTGACACCTGAAATTAAACTTTTTTTTTTACATCTATTATAATATTGGCTTTGCAAGCTACTTCTAACTTTGCCATAAAGTATTTGCATGATGCTTTTACATTACCTGTCTGATCCCCCATGTTCCTGTATGAGGGGGCTGCCATATTTGTGCAGCAGGAGTCCATTAGCATTAGAAACTGTAACTAACAGGCTGAGTTGGGACAGTCAGGTTGGCAAAGTCAGAGTGTCAGAGTGTCAGAGAGTCAGGCTTAGGAACTTCGACTAACAATTATATACAAAAACAAACCTCTCAGCAACAAATGATCAACATGACCTATAGGTAACATTTAATGTACATTCATATGCTAAAATTCATTTTTTAGTGTCAGTATCACTTTAATTGCCTTTTGGCAGAGAGCCCAGAACAGCCACCATGTGTGACAAAGATACTTTGTAACAATTTTAAGATAAGCAAAATAAGTAATTGTAACAATTTAGATAATGAAGTCCCTTGGGAAAAGTAAGACACAGCTAAAAAGGCAAATCAACTTCATTAACAAAACTGCAAATGAAAAAAAACACAGAAATATGTTCAATCTTTAATAACCTGCCACATTTTGTAAAATGAACATGGTAATTAGGGGGTGTGGCCACAAAATGGGCATGGTCAAAACATTTCACAGTGCTAAGAGCGGCAAATTTTTTTGTCCCTCTTCTTGTTTCCAAAATGTTGGCAGGTATTTCATTAGTATTAATTTAAAAAAAAAACTTGAATTATTTGATTAAAATGTCTATGGGAGAGTCTATGGGAGATGACCATCCCGTAATCAGTTGCCGTACCTGTAATATGTACACTTGATCCAAACTAAGATATAATTAATCCTTACTGGAAGCTAAACCAGCCTATTGGGTTTATTTAATGTTTACATGATTTTCTAGTAGACTTGAGGTATGAATATCCAAATTATAGAAAGATCCATTATCCAGAAAACCCCAGGTCCCGAGCATTCTGGATAACAAGTCCCATACAAGTAGTATGATTTGCCATTAACTTATTTTTTCAGTTCTTGCCAAACTCTCAAATAATTTATTTTACCACCATTGCTACTATAGGTTCACTCCAAGTTATTCTTTTATATTTATCACAAGAGGTTGACACAGAGATGAGATGAGGATGATTTTAACAGAGGAATACAACAATATTCCATATGGAGCTTTATTAACAGTCAGCCTTGTCTTCTGTTTAATCCATTGTCCTATCATGGCTTTGAATTGATCATGTTGATCAAAATCCCTTTGACCAAGGACTGGATCACAAAGGAACTTGGCCATCTATAAACAGCTTTAGAAACTTGAAGGAATCAAGTTTCAACTGGAATATAAAATATTTCACCAACAGGCAAACAAAAAGGATAAAGGATCATTTTTAATAAAGTGTAGTCAGTCTATAAGACTTAGAACAATATGGGCAATGTTGAGTCCCTTTTTTAATAATAGTCCTTTATGTTTCTGGAGTTTTTAAGAAAGGCATTTGCACTGTTTCATAGGAACTTTGATTTAACTCGGTTGGAACGGAAGCATCAATTCTTTATCTACAGATAACAGCAGAGATAAATTGCTGTGGAGAGATGACTGAATGCTCCAGGTATGCTTCTAGGGCATTCCTTTGCACCTGATATCTGGAAGTACCTGATGGGAAATGCTTATTCCATAACAAGACAAGAGAAGGACAGATAGCTCTTTGTCCAAGAAACGTTTTCTCATTAAACTCACATTTTTACGGTTCACTAAAATAGCCACGTTCTGTCTGCTACGTCCTTTCCAGAGCAGTTTTCTTCTATCACAGATAACACAAACAGTGGAACAATCATTGCATTGTAGGCCAGTTTAAGTTCAAAGGGCGAAAGGACGTCACCAAGAAAAAAATATGCCAGCTTTGATGTAGAAATATTTAGGCTTTGACGTTTTAGATTTATTTCACTCTTGAACAAAATTAGTCTCTTCAAAAAGAACCACATTGATTAAGGCTCTGTACTAAAGAGATTTAATTAGAATTGAAATGTGTATGTGACAAGTATAGTAGACACCCTCCATGCTATAGAGCAACGTTTGTCAGCCAGTGCCTCTTTAACTAGCACGGTATTTACAATGTTCCAAAACACTGGCAGCCATAGTGTTGCTGAAGTAGACAAAACTACTGCTAATTATATGTGAAAAAAAATGTAATTTCTCAAATTTACCTAGAAAAATATGCATGTTTTTAGTTGCAATTGGGAGTATCTTATTCTTTTCTTTTCGGGTGAGCATGATATCATCACACTTGGTGCAAAATACAAATATTTAAAGGGCCTACTTCCCATTGCCCAATGTTGGTCTATTGTAGATAGTTCCTGGGTGCACTTCTAATCTGATTTCCCTGTCCTTGACCACCACTGTATCTCTGCCTGTACCAACCTTTGCCAGTTACTGACCATTCTTCCTGATCCTGGCCCTGTACTGCAGTGAATGATAGGTTTTGACCCTGGCATGTTCTATGGCTATGCTTTACTTTACTACGTTCCTCCTTTGGCACGTTATGGTTCCCTCGTCTGCCCACAACTCTTGCCTTGGTTTTCTCACTTTAAGACCTGACGGCAACTTTGCCATCTGTTCTGGGTTTTGGGATACCAAACATGACATGTGAGAATTACAATGTAACACATGAGAACAGCCACATAAATCTCAAACTTCACTAAGGGGTACAATTTTGCACCAATTAGTGCTCTTGTGTAAATTACTGATGTGCAGGTCAACCCAACCCTAACCTACAAAACCTTAAGCTGCACTCAACCCTAACTCCTCAAATGCCATTTTAGGACCTGCACCCAATCCGTACCCACATCTTCTCGCTCTGTACACTGCTTCTGGTTCCAAAACAGAGAAACTTTGGGAGCAGAAATGGAGTGTACTTCCCCAGTCTGACCCGCACCCAAACCTAACCTGCAATGGTCACCCGAATTTCAACCCAAACCCGCTCAATACCTGGATCACCGTAAGCTTCGGATCCTCCCACACATCACTGGTGCACATCCATCTGGGGCAATGGTAAACAGGCATATCATATGTGAGACATTACAATATTCCTAATTAAATCTTATTTGATTAAATCTTAATGCAGAATCTCGATGCTCAGGGCCTAGCAACAAAAACATCCTCCAGCAATTTCCAAATAGTAATATCCTAATTAACCTTAAAAAATTTATACCAAGTGATCCTATCGCTGCTCTAGCACCTCACCTCAATTGTTAATAGAAAAACTTAAACTAACCAGTCTGTTTTCAGAACTGAAATCCTCCATTGCTTCTTCAAATAATTCAACATCTGCAGCCCTATAATATGCTTTTTGCAAAATGTAGATCACAACTATTCTTCTTATTGAAGTGAGCCATTACCAGCACAATATAATAAGAGCCAACCGACTCCCACAAGTCTACACCCAATTTAAACAAGAAAAAATTGTGTATGTATTTAATATTGTGCTAATAGTTCAATAATTTGAGACTTTTCTGTTATTCCATCTTCCAGTGGTATAAATAGAAGTTGCTGGGCCCCACAGCAAAACATTTTTAAGAGCACCATAACCCTGGGAAAATAAGCTCTACCATAGTCAGGGCTGTGTTTTCTATACAGGCACCCAAGCCCATGCCTTTGGAAGCAGCTATGGGGAGGATTATATATATTAAAAAACACAAAAAAAAACCCCAACCTGCTGTCGTCAGACCCTTGCATGCACCATTCAGCAAGGGTAAGGGGTGGTCAGAGGCCTGGTGCATAGGGCAGTAAAAGACCCAAACTTAACACTGTCACCAATATATTTTGCCCCCCTTTACTCCTGTGCCCCCAGCATTGCAGATAGGATTGCCATCTTTTTGAATACTTAGCCAGAGACATCACAGGGAGCTTGACCAAAGACATACAGAAAGGTTTATGAAATCTTTGTTTGTTCTGTCTGATGGCAGGAAGCCATAAAAATCTAGTTCTGATAAGCTGCTTTACCACCGACAAAGTCCTGACACATTGCTCGCTCAGTGTATGTACTGAAGAAAAGAAATTATGTTTGCTCTCTTACTATTTCCTATAAAAAAATGTAATCCCTTTTTGGAAAAAGCCATTTTGGAAGCAATACTATTCCATTTTAAAAGCCCCTTCTGCGGCTCAAAAGGAAATTCTTTTTCTCCCACTAGCAAATGCTGCTTTTATGTCCTCTGGGAAAACAAATCAGTAAAGAGGTCCAATTGCTTCAAAGCTTTCAGAAAAAGACAGATGATGGAATTTGCATCATTTATCTGAAACCTTCTATTCCAGTTTTTTAATATGTCTGTCTTTCTGGATTCTTTCAATTTATCTTGCCCTCTTTGTAGATTGGAGCCCAAAACTGCATAGGCTACTATAAAGAAGCAGAAAAGCTTCTTCCCATGTTCCCTTTTTATTTTAGGACAATATTATTCTGGCCCTAGCTTCCAAACACACTAAGCAATTGTTGGCTTCAGCTAAGTTTGCTATACTCTAAAACCCTACTTCAATGAGTACGTATTTTTATGCAACATATTTACATTTACTATAACGCATATTATTAAAGTAAAACTGTATACACTTGTATTTTGTTTACAATAAGTCCTGTCTTCTGCTAAGTAACTCAAATCATCAATGGGATCTTTGTCCCACTTCAAAGTTAAAAACATTACAAATACTGCAATGGACTTGTTGCATCATCAATAAACCTATATTTCTTTTGACGCTGACAGCAGCACTAATTTTAACTCCAGAATATGTGCTACATTAATCGTGATGAGATAGACCCTTTTTAGGAACTTTAGTAAAAAGATAGTTATGATTTATATGTAATTTAAAGGAGGAGGAAACAAGACAGAATGGATTTTGTGCATAAAATAAAAAAAATGGTGAATTCTTGCATTCGGCTACTTAATCATAAGGACCTTTTTCATTCAGTCTGCAACATTTGATACAGCTGTAAGGGCAGAGACACACGCTGCTGTTTCAGGAGATTAGTCGCCCAGTGACAAATCAATTCTTCTTCGGTCTCCCCGAACTGCCTTTCCACCGGCTAGAATGTAAATTGCCGACGGGATGGCACTCAGAAAGCTTTGTTTTCTGAAGTCATCTGAGGTTGCCTCACAAGGAAACTTAGGGCTACTTCGGAAAGCCGAAGTGATCCGAGTGCCATCCCGCCGGCGATTTACATTCTAGCTGGCAGGAAGGCAGTTCGGGGAGATTAGTCGCCTGAAGAAGAAGCAGTATGTCGCTGGGTGTGTAATCTCCCGAAATAGCAGCATTAATTTTCAGTTAAAATTCAGTGGCATTTTAATTTTTTCCTCTTTTAAGGTCAGACTCTCATTTCAATAATTCCCTATACACTAACTGTACCCAGTCAGCAGCTCCCTTTGTATCTGAAGTGGATGTGATACTACTGCGGGAATGATTTAGTAATAATAGTAAGCAAACTAGCTCAGTACCAGGCAGCTGCTGCAAGGCTTAACAACAATGTTATGCTTTCCTATAAAAAGAGAAGGCAGTACAGGTGTCTACAGTTCTGCCTAAGTATAAATGACTACTGATATCAAACTTTGTGTATGGGAATGGATGCCATTTTCAACATTTGTCTGCTTGAATAGGTTGAGCTAAAGGGCAAGGAGATTAATTATGGGTGTGGATGATTTAAGATACAGAAAAAAGCTTGACAAATTGTATTTGTTTTCTTTGAAGAAGAGTCAAATATTTACAAGATCAATATTAAGTTTTGTCTTGTGAATTTCTAATTTCTAGGACAATGCAGGACAAAGAGGACATACATCAAGATGATGAGTAAACAGCTTCATCATCAGTATAGATCTGTTACTAGAAGGATGATCAATTTATGTTTATTGAGCTGAAAATAGGTTGTGCATTAGTTGGTCCTCGTGTTAATATATCATATGATGATGTAGAGAGTGATATTTTGAGACCGTTTGCCATTGGTTTTCATTTTTATTATTTGTGGTTTTTGAGTTATTATTCCCTTTTTATTCAGCAGCTTTGCAATTTCAGCAATCTGGTTGCTAGGGTTCAAATTACCCTATGAACCATGCATTTATTTGAATAAGAGACTTAGATATAAAAGGAGAGAGTCTGAATAGAAAGATGAGTAATAAAAAGTAGCAATAACAATACATTTGTGGCCTTACAGAGCATTTTTTAGATGGGATCAGTGACCCCCATTTGAAAATTTAAAGAGTCAGAAGAAAAAGGCAAAAATTCTATAACATTCTAAAAGTTAACCCCTTTAAAAAGTTTGTTGTTGTCTAATATTCCATAAAAAAATCAAAACTGCATTTACTTCACCACTTTGTTTTGGAGCACTAGACCTGATACAATTTATTTTGCCTTTTATTACATTACTCGTTCCTTATTGGGGACCACCCCGAAACGTTGCATCGCGTGCAAATAAACATACGCAAGGTTTATCCTGCTTGAATATGCTGTGAGTGCCATTTGCTTTCTTCTTTTGCTGTTCTTTGTTTTGCCTTCTCAGTCTACTCTTAGAAAATTAGTGAAAAAATAAGATGAACAGACAATGTAAATTTTGCTCATTAACTGCTGTTACTATACAGCTTCAATGTTAGGTGCACCAGGAGACTGGCACGTTTTCCTACCTCTTGGCATGCCTGATTCTCTCTGTACATGCACATCCTCCAAGTTGCATTTCAACACACAACGCAGCATGCAGTTTGGCATATTTTTCTATTTGAAGAGAAATCTTTTTTACAACTGGTGCTGCTCCATTCCTAAGCCTTTGTTATTGCTTTCTGGTTTTGACCCTGTACCTGAGTTGGTTTTTGCTGCCTATACTGACACCTAGCCTGTTTTTTACCTTGATTCTGTTTGACCCTTGACTGCAATCACGCTTCTGGATTTCAGGCTCCCTGTCAACCCCCATATCAGCCAGTTTTACCACTCCAAGTACAGAACGTTTCTGGGGGGTTTGCACCTCCCTTCGGCTGACATGGGGAGGTGCAAACCCCCGAAACATTGTTCTGTACTTGTAGTGGTAAAACTGGCTAAAATAAAGGGATTATTTGCACAGCAAGAAGTGGTGAAGTGCTTGCCTTTCCTGCTACAGTGGGGAGCCCTGCGGTTATTTGGTGCTACTGGAGTCCTGTTTCTCCATTATATGAGAGAGCATATCTGACAATATTTACCCATGCCTCCAATCAGTACAGATTTTGCTGTGTTACCCTTCCCTGGGGAAAACAAGATGCACAGTTCCTTTACCAGACCATAGCGGCACAAGAACCTGTTCTAGATAATGTACCCACATTCCTACATAGAGATAAACTAGAATGTGTTCTGTGCACCTTTTATTAAGAATTTTCTCATCTTTCCACCACAGGCTTAAAGAGATCTAAAAGCTGGATGGATTCCTAACAGCCATAATATATATAAATGTAAGTATGTATTAAAGAAAAACTATAGACTATATAAAGGTCATACCCATGTCATCAATATCTTGAAATAAGACTTTTTTTACCTGGAAATATTATTGGTAGTATAATTGTCCAAATTCCCTAATCAAGTGACTTCCTAAGTGAGTCAGGTCCAGAAGTTAGTGTGGCTATGCTGCACAAATCTGAAAAAAAAATATTATCATTGCCAGAATATTATGTTTTGGAGACAACCAAGGCATGGCTTTGTATATACTGCCAGCATCCGTTTATGTTGAGTAAGTTTAGTAATGTCATTCATTTTTGGGGATAATGGTGACAACAATGGGATCTCTGCACAGCATTTTAAAGTGGACATGCATTGCATCATAATGTACCAGGCAGCCATTCTCTCCCCACTCCATCTCAGAGTAATTCAGTAGCAGGTAAGGGGCATGTTGTCACAAAAGTCGATATGATGCAATTATTTGCACACTCCTGGAGTCTGACATTACATGTGCTACCCTTGTGTAACTGCAGATCAGTAGGATGTTAAACTTTTGTAAAACTTGGTTCTCCAGCAATGCGCTGTTATTTCAGTTCCCCTTTTGCAACACTTTATTTGCTTGTCAGAAAAATGTGCATTGGCAGGCAACCTCAGGATATGAGGAGGTGTTTATAAGAAAATTGCATTCCCAGCCTTCTCTTAAACAACACAGGCAAATCCATATATCTTAATTGTATCTAAAAAAATAACCTAGGGCAGGTTGTTGCTACCAAGCTTTTGGAAAAGTCATTTTTAAGACTTTATAACAGCTGTTTACTTTAGCAACTAAACAAAATAAGGGGTTTTGCACACTGAGCTTGGGTTTAATGTTTTAACAAATTTTTTTCATTTTGTAAATTGCACCAGCTCAATATGGCATGATTGTTCTGTCTAGATGCGCAATGGTGAGTGGGGTGAGGACTTTACATGCTGTATAAATAAAAGATAGGTATATCAGTTCTCTCACTGATTGCTTGGTACCATGGTTTTTTTTTTATTACATTTCTCAGCTTGCCCAAGATTTATTTAAATTGTCATCCTTGCCAAAGCAGATTAAAGCACATATAATGACTCCCCTTAATACAGGGAGGACAATGTATTAGTACAATATATTAGATAATGTTTAGAAAATGACATAAGGCAAACCCTTGATGTGCTTTTTGACACATTGGCCACAGCTGAATTGGACACAACTAGGGTTGCCACTTTTCCCATCCAAAAAGCCAGACAGGGAGTGGGAATTGGTGTAACGGGGGCTTAAGGTGGCCATAGACTCAAAGATCCGCTCATTGGCGACATCGCCAAACGAGCGGATCTTTCCCCGATGTGCCACTAACGGCATGGCTATAACGGGGGTAATTTGAACGTTCGGCCATATGGCCGAACGATCGAATTACGATGTGCCAAGGGGCTCCGACGGGTCGGTCGGGTAGAAATCCAACCTTCCCAATCGATATCGTGGCCAGATATCGATCGGGAAGACCCGTCGGAAGCCCCCATACACGGGCAGATAAGCTGTCAAATCGGTCCAAACGACCGATATCGGCAGCTTTATCTGCCCGTGCATGGCCACCATTACTGTTAATGTTGTGGGTGGGTGATGGTGTCGTGGTACTATGACATGGCACTAGGTCAAAAACTCCTTCAATCTAAGGGAGTCCTGCCCAGCTTTGCTAAATTGAAAAACCGAACAGGCAGTTTTGACCCCAGCAGCCCTTCTGAAAACCAGGCTGTACGGGTCAAAAAAGGACAGATAGCAACCCTATACACAACTCACTTCTGGCCACAATTACACCATGATTGTGAGGGAGAAAATGCTGCCTTTTGGGAAAAAACATAGCAAATTGAATTCCAAATTGTATTTTGCACACTGGATAGTGATTGCTCATTTTTAGAATAGTGGGGTTAGGTGGGAGGGGATGAAGGAGTACTTCATGTACCATACCCTATGACAGTTTTCAATTCTCAAGAACAGTCTTGAAAAGTTTTAAGAATGTCCAAAATAAAGAAAGAAGAAATGGGAAAGCACAAAAAAAGCATGACAAATACAAAATTAAACACAACATTAAACACAACATTTTAGCGGCAAAACAATTTGACCTTTGATAAATCCCTAGGAACGTTATGCAATTAAATAAATTTAAAATCTTTTTACTTTGGAAAAAATACTAGATATGGAAATTTGAATTTTTCAGTAGTAATTGAATGTAAGAAATTACATTTTCCCCACAATTTTGAAGACTGCAGTGTTTAGCAAAACTATGTTAGTACCCATATCAGAGTAGAATAATCAGTTTCTAAATCACACTATGAGCATATACTTGAATTTTGGAAATGGGCCTGTGGAGGTCATTATAATCAAACATTAGAAGTGACTTTTTATTAACCAAGTTCTGTTCTGCAGACCAGGTCAGACCCACTCTTGCCCCTTAAAGCTTCTAGAATTGATAGTCTCAAATCGCATTTCAATCAGGTTTCCATTCAGATCACTTCACTGCAACTGATTTAATATAGAGAAATAAAGATACTTTTAAACAAGCTCCTTACACTCTCTTTCCTAAATGCTCCACCAGACCCCAAAAAGCGTCTCCTTTCCCCCACACCAGTAACCAAAATGCAGAGTTGTGCAGCAAGGTTAGTGGCTGCCATGCTGACTGCTGTGATGTCTGACCAAGAGAATACCTAGTGAAAACCAGGACCAGTTCATATATGACACTATGTAACAACAGTAATGCAATTAACTGCCAGGGGACACTAAAGCATTCTTATATTACTGAAAGTCGACCACCGCGTCATTTTGAATAACCTCAACCTCTGAATTTTTGCTACAAGTAGCTGTTTTATTGGGGTTCTCTTCTTATCTCCCCATGTGTACCATCAGTGTAACATCTTTACCTGTTCACTTGTTGAACTCTCTATTGATGTGTTGTGTCTAGCCTCGTATCTCTCTGCATTCTATCTCTTGGTGATCTCATTAGATCTTTTGGTTTCCTCCTTCCACTTTTCTGCTGATGACAGTATCTCATCTCCTGCCCTGATCTTAATCTTGCTATTCAGATGTCTGTTAAACAATGTCATAGTATTGTAAAGTATAATATTCTTATTCTACTCTTCTTTCAAAGTTCTGCTCCTCTCAACAAATCCACTCTGCCCTTTTACTCCTTCTCAGTTATTGTGTTCAGCCTACAACAATTTATTGTCTATACAGTTCATCATAAGAGCTGAGTCACACATAAAACTGTTTTCCCTTATTGTCCAGACATGTCCCACATTAACCCTGATCTCAAGCCTCTTTACAAATCCCTTTGTAAAGGAAGCTTTTCATTAGAGTTTCTCTGGTACAACCCCCCCCCCCCACACACACACACCATTTGTTTTGTTTCTCTTCCTTATGGATTGTATGCTCTTCGGAGTAGGGAAAAAAATTCAGCTTGTATTGGAATTCCTAGAATTTATTTTTATTCTTATTATTTAAATCATTGTTTCATATTTATTAATAGATTCCCTGTTTTTTATTACCCTGTAAAGCACCTGTACTTTTGTGGTGCAAGAAAAATAAATAAATAGGATAAAATACACCTTTCTAAGTCTTTCTACATAATCTAATCTTCAGAGTGTGTTCAGTAGCTATGGGATCTCTGAATATTAGAATGAACAAATTTGTGAAATACCAAAATTTATAAAAACATCCAAAGCACTTCATTTAACTTGCTGTTTTTCAGGTTCAACATTCCTTGAAGAGGGGTACTAGGCTTTATGCTGTCCCATTGTTTTTAAGAAGAAGGGTTGCCCAACTTAAGACCCTTTAGTGGTTGGATAAAGCTGATACAAGGAGTTATAGTCACCATCTTACCCTGCTCTGGTACTCCTGTTCTCTTATGCCTGCTATCTCCGTCTTTTCATGCCAACAACTGCTCTTTTGCACCTGGGCAGCCACCCCTATGAACTTGTGGACTATAATATCATATGGGCCATCACAATAGACACAAAAGACACAAATTAAGGGCAAGATTTTACAGTTCTTCTGAAAACTAAGAAGGTGTGAAAATGCTCAAGGAGTAAGTTGGCTACAGATTTCCTTTAAACAGCCCAAAAATTACGTCAGGTTTATACTGAGTGTTAAAGGGGTTGTTCACCTTCAAACAACTAGTTGTTTTCAGATAGATCACCAGAAATAATTACTTTCTATGTTTTTATGTGTCACTGTTTTTCTAATATTGAAGTGTAAAGTGTTATTTTTCACCTCCTAAAGCAGCTCTGGGAGGGTCGCCGACCCTGTAAACTGTTCTAAATTGATACATTTCTTATCTTTGTCCCTGCTGATCAGAATCTCTGGGTTTCATTACCGGCAGCTGTTAGAATTGATACAATAGTTGCTAATACTCCAGAGATGCTGCTGAGAAATAATAATAATGGAAAGTAATTTAAAAAAGTCTTTATTTCTGGGGAACAATCTGAAAACAACTGAACTGGAAAAAGTGTTTTTTGAAGCTGAACAACCCCTTTAATAGAAGTGATCACAGAAAGTTTCATATTAATGAATGGCGTGCACTAACAAACACAAGAGACATTTACAAATCATTTACTTATATTAAAAAGGGCATTTTAGTTGAAAAGATTACTCAATACATAAGTTGGCTTTTTGAACGTTGTACAATTAAATACTTTATGCCCCTAAGGGTATACAGCAACAGCAGGTCCTAGTTCAGAATGAAGTCCTACATCTGTGACAGCTTTAACTAGCCCTATATATAGCAACAGCCATTTCAGCACAAAGATCTGGAAAAAAAATCAATCCCTTTGTGTCTGTCTGCCTTGGCATCTCAGAGCTACCTAACACTGAAAATCCCTCCAAGTCAAGTTTCCCTTCCTTGTCTTTATTTCTTCCTCCAATTGTTCCAGTGTGCTGATAATGCTTTGATATTACTAACTGCCAGGAAATAGGGAAGCAACAGTGGAATAATTACTTGCAGAGTTGCCAGTTCCATTTTATCGCTTTGGGGATGAATGCAAAAGGTTTTCTAGTTGATATTGTACTCTTTCCAATATTACGTAGAGTGCTGGAGAGCTTAATCATGTTTAATGGACTAATCTGCAAATGACACAATCTATTAAACCAGAGTTTTTAAACTATAGAGATTAGAATGCTGCATATTAGCCTTTACCTAACAACTGTGCTCTAGTCTGTTTTTGAATAATTAAAGGGGTGGTTTACCCTTAAGTTAACTTTTAGTATGTCATAGAATGGCAAATTCTAAGCAACTTTTCAATAGGTCTCAACAGTTTTTTTAAATGATTTGCCTTCTTCTGACTCGAAAAAAACGAATGTTCTGTATGGCTATAGATGATTTTTTATTGCTACTTTTTATTACTCAACTTTCTTTTTAGGGCTCTCCTATTTAGGGCAGGACTACATGGCCGATTCAGCCGCAATCCAATGCATTGCGCAAAATCGCAGGCGTCACGTGGGATGCAACGGAAACAACGCAAGTAATGGCAGTGTCGGATCGTGTCACATTGTTGATGCGACACGACTGTCGGATGCAGACGCAGCGTGCAGCGTCTGCATCTGACAGTCGTGTCTCATCAATGCTGCGACACAATGCGATAATTGAATTACTTACCTTATTTCCATCGCATACGACGTGACGCTTGCGATTTTGCGCAGCGCGTTGGACTGAGCTGAATCGCCCATGTAGTCCTGCTCTTATATTCCAGTCTCTTATTCAAATCAATAAATGGTTGCTAGGGTAATTTAGATCCTAGCAACCCGATTGCTGAAATGGCAAACTGCAGAGCAGATGAATAAAAAGCTAAATAACTCAAAAAACCACAAGTAATACAAAATGAAAACCAATTGCAAGTTGTGCCAGAATATCACTCTCTACAGCATACTAAAAGTTGTATCAAAGGTGAACAACCCCTTTAACTGCCAAAAACCACCAACTCACTCTAAGCTACCATAACCGTTTTCTATCCTGTCCTGCCCAATTCTCTTACCTGTAACTGGTTGAAACAAAGGAATATGAGGAATGTTTTCAGTAATTTAGCTTTTTGTTCAGCAGCTCTCCAGTTTGGTATTTCATTATCTAGTTGCTAGGATCTCATTTACCCTAGCAACTAGGTATTTATTTGAATGAGAGACTATGAGAGAGAATATGAAAAGGTGAAGGACTGAATAGGAATTAATAAAAAGTAATCATAACAATATACAGTAACTGTAGTCTCGGTGAGCAATCGTTTTTGTCGGTCTGCCATCTGAAAGCTAGAAAGAGGCAAAAAAGGAAGGCAAATAATTAAAAAAAAGTGTAAAAAGAAATAAATAAGGCCAATTGTAAAGCTGCTAGGAACAGAACAATCTATAACATACTAAAAGTTAATGTAAAGGTGAGCCACCCCTTTCAAAAAACAAGTCATACTACTAAAGGAAACAAAAGGTAGAAGAATAAATTAATTGAATGCCTCGTTGCACCTTCAAACAGTCCAAAAGAAAGGCTTCCTCAATGGCAACATCAATAGGTGTCAAATGTGTAAAAAATGTCCTGGGCAATTGCTTCAAAAGTATGTTTGGCAGAAGATGATGTTTGCATTTCAGACACACTCACTTTGTTTAATGTAAACTTGCCTTTGTGTAACATTTGTCAAGGAACTTCAGAAACTCTTACCACCAAGCCTGGCAGCAAAGCTCAGCAGCAGACAAGTCACGGATCAACTTTCTTATTCTGTAAGAGATAATCTCTTTGCAGTCTTCTTTTTTTTCTTTTTCTTCCACACCCCAGTGTTGGTGAAACATCAAAGGAGCATAAAACATCTGCCACGTTCGGACCTCTTGTAGTTATTTTGATGAGCACATATTTTGGCATTGTTAATCCAATTAGCGAGCTGATGCCTCTCGTTAAATGGCATGTTAGAGATCACCTTATTATTTTTAATGCAGACCATGCTTTCATAATTAAATTCCCCCCACAATGCTTTAACTCACATCTCTTATGAACATTGTGGAGAAAAATAAACTGACAAAACAAATCCAGTGGGAAAATTGCATGTTTATAATAGTTTTTTTTAACAATTTCAACGTGTTTTCTTTTTTTGAACTAGTTAATTAACTATTTACTTAATGGGATTTGTTCATTTTTCTTAAGAGCCAGATGGGAAGAAGTATGCACTAAAGTCATGAACGCATGATAGATTATTTGTATGGTATATGTTCTTGAGTTCACCTTTATTTCTGATCATATTGACGTCATGAACCTTTCCCCCCATTCACATGACCCAGATCTGCAGCCATTCAGCTTTCAGCAGTTCAGGGCTCTTCCCTTTGTACTTGTGCATGTAGCATGGCCACTTTGCTCAGCACAACTTAAGTGGCTTGTGTTTGCCACTTGTAATTGGACCTGTTTTAGATATATTTTTAGATATTATTTAAATGTAATGAGTAAAATGTGTTATATATAAACTGTAACATTCTACCCCTCTATGCCACCTACTGCTGTTGCTCTAATATACACGATAATGACATTTTCTAGGGGTAATTAGATGCAGTGACTGGCCAGGTCTGACAGTTGCCCCAGGCAACCCAGCTGGCCTTTGTCAACTTCGGTCCTCGCCGCAGCTGTGCGCAAGGGCGCGCAACCGAGTACTCCCGTGCGTAACCATGCGCAAACAAGGACGCGCGTGCGTAATCGTGCGCAAACAAGGACGCGCGTGCGTAACCATGCGTAACCGAGGACGCGCGTGCGCAACGGCGCGCAGCCAAGGGTTGTGCGCAAAGCACTTCTACTTCACAGATCGCACCTACTTTTCAATGTGGTAACACTTGCCGGACTAGGGGTGGGCTGCATAGAAGGTAAGTGCCTGGCGCCCCAAGCTTTGCGCCCTTGGCACTAGTCTCTTGTGCCTTGCCCTAGTTCCGGCCCTGATTAGATGAATTGACAACACCCTGCTAATCATTTTCTTTCAGTGGCCATTGTTCAAAAAAAAAAAAAATTAAAAAATGAACCCAAGAAGATGTTTACCAGCTTGTGTAGCCGGCTGCACCTATGCACTGCTGGATTGGCTCTATTAACTGAATGCATTGAGGCTGTCTAGCCTTTTTAGCACAGAAAAGGAATTCCAACGGCACACAGGACTGTGAGAAATCTTCAAAAATTTATTTTAATGCGGAGTGCGATGCAACGTTTCGGGGAGTAAAACCCCTTTGTCAAGCATACGTGATCTAGCCTTTTTAGCAGACATGGGTGAGGGTCTGCAGGCTCCTGGGATTCATTTACTAAAGTTTTTACATATCTGTTTGCTCCGGATCCTGATTTCTTAGCACTTATAGCTGCCCCGTGCTAAGCTATATTATATACTATATTGTCATTTACCTTCCAACAGAAGCTGCCTATTTAAAGGAGAAAATCAACCTGTGGGGGGAAAAAAACACACCCACCACCCCAGGTAGACCTCCCTCCCTCCTCCCCCCCAGGCTAACTATTCCCCCCCCCATGGGAAATGCCCCATACTCTATATACTTACCCCTCTGCGCAGATTTTTCCATCGAAGTTGCATGCATCCATCTTCTGCGTCCTCGGTAAGCTTACTGGGAGATCAGCAATTTCCGGGTAATTATGCGCAGTTGCGCAAACCGGCAAACTGCTCCAACTGAGCTTGCGCAGAAAAGCCGATCTCTCAGTCAGCTTAAGAGTCGGCTGCAGCCACAAAGAAAACGCGTACGGACGAGGGGGGTTGGCGGCTGCACGGCCCGCACCAGGGCCCGCCCCCACCTAGTTCCGTTACTGGATACAGAAGATGGACACATGGAACTTTGCTGGAAGAATCTGCGCCGAGGGGTAAGTATGGAGCATCTCCCGGGGGGGTAGTTAGCCTGGGCGAAGGAGGGAGGGAGGTCTACCTGGGGTAGGGTTTTTTTTCCCCACAGGTTGATTTCTCCTTTAAACCCAGGAATCTGCAGACTCACTCCAGACCGACTCCTATAGGTTAAGGCAGGGCCACCATCAGGGGGTCACAGGGGGTACTGTTGTACCAGGCCTGTGCTGCTCTCTTCGAAATAGCCTGGCCCCCTTGGAGCCGAAGCCATGCCGCGCCTGCCAAAGTCCCGATGAGCCGAAGTCCTGGAGCCACAAAAAGACCCAAAGCCACAAAAGTAGCCGAAGTGGAAGTCCCAAAGCCGCAAAAAGACCAAAGCTACTGAAATTAAATTCCTGAAGCTGCAAAAAGATCAGAAGCTATGAAAGGAGCCGAACTTGAAGTCCTGAAGCTACAAAAAGAGCCGAACTTGGAATCCTGAAGCTACAAAAGGAGCCGAACTTAAAAATATTGTTGTATGGGCCAGTTACTTCTAATGGTGACCCTGGGTAAAGGTAAAGCAGACCCAAAGCCAGATCAGCCCAGGGGGCTTGATTCAGAGCAATCATCTAATTAAAGATTTGTTGCAATTAATTCTGTCACTTTTATCTGCAACCATGCTGCTTATCCAAGGTTAACGTGATACAAGTGCCTCCTTTAAATGACATGAAGAATCTATGAATGTAAATGACAGGTAATGCATATGTTCTTAAAGGGGTTGTTCAGTCTGTGTTAGTTGTTGTTTTAGTTGTTGTTTTAGTTGTTATAGAATACCCTTTTCTAACTTTTTGGTTGGTCTTCATTCATAAATTATTTGTCTTTTTATTCTACCTTTCTACATGGGGATCACTGAACCCAGAAGCCCAAATGCTGTTGCTCTGTGGGGCTACAATTTTGTTTTTATTGTTATTTTTTATTGCTTACCTCTTCTATTTATCCTATGCTCTCTGATTTAAATCCCTGTCTGGTTGCTAGGGTAAACTGAACCGTAGCAACGGAGAGCTGTTGAAATTCCACACTGGAGGACTGCTGCACAAAAAGCTAAATAATTCAAAAACTATAAAGTATGAAAACCAATTGCAAATAGTTTTGGAATAGGAAAGTCTACATCATACTAAGAGGGGTATTTACTAAAACTCGAAGCGATTTAATTTTTTTATAAAAACCAAGTTGACCTACCTCATCCACGGATTTAACTCATTCCTTAGGAATTGGGGCCAGAAAGTAAAACCCAAAGTGCTAATTGCAAATAGTTTTGGAATATTAATGTTTACATCATACTGAAAGTTAATGTAAAAGTTGAAACACTTCCTTTGTAGGAAGTATTGCTTTTTACAATAATACTGCATGAAATCTCTTCTTGGGAATTGGCTGTTACAGATGGTAACATGGGGGCACAAGCATTCCTTAATGGTCTATCATTAGGAATTGTGCTCAGAAATTAATACTCAAAGTCATTGAGTCTAGTTAGAGGGCAGTAAGGGATGAGTAAAATATTTTGCTGCATTTCGCCGCAAAAAAAAACACCCATAGAATCTAATGTATAGTACAAAAAATGTTGTGCGGTTTGAAAATTATCATGTGAAAACACTACCATTGACTTCAATGCATTTGGCAAATTTTTTGCAGTTTCGCAAATTTTCAGCAAAGCGAAACAAATCAGATTTGTTCATTGCTATTAGAGACCTGGAGACTTTGAGGGACATTCTTCCCATTCGTTTCCATCATACACAGTAATGGCTAGTTACCCAATTGCTAACAATCAGACGATTGCTTTGAAATGTTAGAAAATGCTACCAGCTGACTATTTGCCAAGACTTATTAGCGTTTGTATAGACTTTGCAACTTTTATTCTCAGTAAATGCTACTTACTATATCTGCAGCAAACATTGCACCTAACACATTACCTCCCAGTCAACTAAAAAGCCCTTATGTGCCCAATGTAATGTATGTTGGATGACTGTAGAGGTAATTTACAGAATCAAGGTTGCATGGGCATAGGTTTTTGCATTCCAGAATTCAGCACAGAGATATTTGCTTCCCCTGGAGTTCAGCAGCTCTGCATTCATGAGGGGAGGCCTGGGGAAGGAATGTAGGCACCCAACATACCAGACCCTTCTTCGCCCTGCCCAACTTGTAGTGGGTGCAGGGTGCAAAAGAGCCCTCTCCATTGAATGAGCACTGAGAAGGACTATTCCCCCTAAAGTGCTTTAGCACTGGCATAGTTAAATGACCCCTGTAACCCACATCAACTAATAAGGTGTTTGCTTTTTAACAGCTGATCAGTAAATGCTACCTGCATATTGGTTGCTATGGGTGATTAGACCGGTAGCACCTTTATTTATATATTTGACAACAAAGTAAAATATAGTGTCAGATGGAGCCCTCTTACACGTGAATTGAAGTGGCAAGTGAAAGTTTAGGTTGGCATGTGCTTCTGTAGCTGTATATGAAAATGTCTCTTATTTAGCTCGAGCCCAAATAAGCATTTTTTCATGATTATGCACTTGCTGGATCCTATATACAGAACTCAGAATGGAGTAGGTTCAGTCTATGACCTGTGAGACAAAATGGTGAACTTGATGAGAAGTTTCTTTTCTTAACCTCGACTAGTGTATATATGGCAGAGTGCGAAATCTGTAAAAGGGGTGGTTCGTCTTTTAGCTAACTTATAGTATGTTATAGAATGGCTAATTCTAAGGAACTTTTCAATTGGTCTTCATTTTTTATAGTTTTTTTAATTATTTGCCTTCTTCTTCTGATTCTTTCCGGCTTTCAAATTGGGGTCGCTGACCTCATCTATAAAACAAATGTTCTGTAAGTCTACAAATTTATTGTTATTGCTACTTGTTATTAATCGTCTTTCTTTTCAGGCCTCTTCTGTTCCTATCCGATTCTCTTATTTAAATCATTGCATGGTTGCTAGGATTATTTGGACCCTAGCAACCGGATTGCTGAAATTGCAATCTGGAGATCTGCTGAATAAAAAGCTAAATAGCTCAAAAAACACAAATAATAAATAATGAAAATCAATTGCAAATTGTTTTAGAATACCACTCTCTATATAGTATACTAAGAGTTAATTTAAAGAGGAGCAACCCATTTAAGTAAGTGCTTTATACCGAGCCAGGTCTGGAGGAGTGCAGAATACAATCCATATTTACATTTTTCCCTGAACCATACGAGAGGGTTATTATATTTAAGTGGGTTAATTATTATAATCAATCTTAGGCATACCATTCTGACATATGACAAATTTCTTAACAGTCATTATCTGTAAATTAAGTTTACCAGAACCTTGAAACATGTATAAAGTTAGGGATGTGTCTAAAACAATTCAGTTGGAATGGCTGTACTGATTTCATTTCATTTAAAGGTATTGTATACAGTGCATCCTGCCATGTTTAGATAGATAGATAAATAGATAGATAGATAGATAGATAGATAGATAGATAGATAGATAGATAGATAGATGATAAATAGTTACAGGAGATAGACAGATAGATAGATAGATCATCCTGCCATGTTTAGATAGATAGATGATAGATAGATAGATAAATAGACAGATAGATTGATAGATACATAAGAGATAGATACATAAGAGATAGATAGATAGATCATCCTGCCATGTTTAGATAGATAGATAGAAGATAAATAGATAGATTGATAAATAGATGAGAGATAAATAGATAGATATATAGATAGATAATAGATAGATGATAGATAGATAGATAGATCATCCTGCCATGTTTAGATAGATAGATGAAAGATAAATAGATATATAGATAGATAATAGATAGATAGATAGATAGATGATAGATAGATAGATAGACAGACAGATGATAAATAGATACAGTAGATAGATAGATAGATAGATAGATGATAGATAAACAAACAGATGATAAAAAGATAGATAGATATAGTAGATAGATAGATGAGGAGGTGATGTACAGTTCAAGAGCCGTTTCGCGACATGGTGAAAAATTTCGAAACGTATTTCAATGGGCGGCAACATTTTTTTATGTACAACAATTTTTTACACGCTACAATTTTTCTAGAGAAAAGAACCCCAACCTAGTCTACCCTCGTAATTAAAATCTTCCATCCCTTTTACCTTCTTACGGTATGGGCACACGCTTAGATTCGGGGAGATTTAGTTGCTCGGTGACAAATCCACTCTTCGGGCGACTAATCTTCCCGAAAAGCCATTAATAGAGCAAGTCAGAATTTCACAAAAGCAGACTGTTGCAATCTCTAACTTCACTCTTTGATAAATATACCCCATAGACTCCATTTATTCAAACAATTTCAGTTTTTAAGATTCCCTTTTTCTCCATAATAAATAAACAGTACCTTGTTCTTGATCCCAGCTAAGAAATAATGAATTCTTCTTGGAGGCAAAACAATCCTATTGGGTTTAATAATCCTATTGGGTTTAATTCATGTTCAAATTATTTTTAGAAGAGTTGTGGTATAGTGATTCAAAATACAGCATTCTGGATTACAGGTACCTGTATAGTAAGTCTCTATATCAGTGATCCCCAACCAGTAGCTCGTGAGCAACATGTTGCTCTCCAACCCCTTGGCTGTTGCTCCCAGTGGCCTCAAAGCAGGAGCTTATTTTTGAATTCCAGGCTTGGAGGCATGTTTTAGTTGTATAAAAAATAGATGTACTGCCAAACAGAGCCTCAATGTAGGTTGACAATCCATATAGGGGCTACCAAATGGCCAATCACATCACTTATTTGGCAGCCCAAAAACATTTTTCATGCTTATGTTGCTCCCCAACACCTTTTACTTCTGAATGTTGCTCACGGGTTCAAAAGGTTGGGGATCTCTGCTCTATATCCTTGATAAAGCACTCAAGATGGGCCAAAACATGAGATGCAGCATTATATTATATTTGTAGTGCTGGTCCTTCCTATCTATATAATGTATCTGAATATGGGTTTACCATTTGATTTGGTTTGTGTGTGGACACTTTCATTTTAAATAATATACAGGTATAAAATGTATATACAATATATAGAGAGAGAAATAGATACATACATACATAGATGATAGATAAATGATAGATAGATAGATAGATACAGTAGATACATATATACATAGGTAGATTGATACACAGATAGATACAACACACACACACACATATAGATATGATAGATAGATGATATATGTCAAAAGTTGACAAAGGAAATCACAAATTGTGATCTGAAATATAATTTAGCAGCACTTAACTGTGCAAATCATGTTGTTGAGCTCAAGAAGAACAGACCGTGCCATTTTTCTTCTTGCACCATTATAATGTCATTCAGCTATATTTTAGAGGAAACAAAACAGGATGTTCCTGAAAAGAGACTTAGTATCTATTTACATAACATTACTCAACTGTTTAAAATGTCTGCAAACACTGAATCTGAAGCCCATTGAAATGTGTTAAATAAATTTGCACAGAAAACCTCATATCTGAGATATATTATATACAAGCCTCTTGTTAACCTAAGAGCATGATTAATAGTCTAGATGGTATGCAGTGTTTGCATTAACTTACTAATAATGTGCAAAGGAACGCCTGCTACTTAAATTGCTAATCAGTTTAGACAACAGCACTTGCACTATATAAATAGTCATAAAAGACTTACTATGCATAAAAAGGCAATGATTGATTTTACCAACTAAATTCAACTGTGAGCACCACAGCCGTTTGTTATAAAAAGAATGTGGAGTTCCTAAACAATGAATGACCCTTTGTAAGAGAAATATAATGTCAGCACAGAATGATAGATAGAATGCCCTCGCCCAGTACGTGCACCTCTGTCTGTACTACACTTATACAGCTTTCAGAAAGGATCATCTATATGGGAACCAATGGTCAGCATGGAATATCCAGATCAAGCAAAAGGTTCATATAATCAAATGTGGAAACGGAATGGAAGTTAACTTTGCATTCTACCAGCAATTCAAAGGTGGTGAATTTTCTCCCAGCGTACAATTCTGCCGTATAGTTTCCCTATACAATTATAGTGAGCAAAATCCTCTAGAGAATTTTCACCATTAAGAAATTATATACTGTATGTGGAAAATTGACATGGAGGGGGTGGTGTAGATACTGTAGATATGGAGAATTTTCAGCGGAGAAATTTCATCTGGAGAAGAGATGTGAATTTAAGCCAAATCAAAGAGGATTTTAACCCCTGCAAAATTATTGTCCAAAACTTTATGTATTCTCCTTTTAGTAAATTGGCGATGTTCAGGGGAATTTTCATCTTTGGTAAACTCCAATTTTTCACTCTTACCCTTAAGTCAATATGCCCCTTTATGTGGATTGTTGTGTCATACATCCAAAGTAATTCAGATTAAAAATTAGATATACAGATATGGGATCTGTTTTCTGGAAACCTTTTATCCAGAAAGATCCAAATTACAGAGAGACCATCTCCCATAGACTCAGTATTAATCAAATGATTCAGATTTTTGAAAATTATTTCCTTTTTCTCTGTAATAATAAAACACTATATTGTGCTTGATCCAAACTAAGATCTAATGAATCCTTATTTGAGGCAAAACAATCCTATTGGGTTTATTTAATGCTTAAGTGTTTTTTTTAGTAGACTTAAGGTATGGAGAGGTATGGAGATCCACACTACTTAAAGACAACTTATCCAGAAAACCCCAGGTCTAGTGTCTGACTGGGACACCAGGGGCCCACCCAGAAACCTTAGACCAGGGGCACACCAAAAGACCTTAGATCAGGGGCCCACTCTCAGTATTATTATTCTTCCTCTCCTCGCCCAACCTATATTCACCTAGTCTCTTTTCTTTACATACTATAATCTATTATTCCATTTATTTAGCTTCTTTGTTCTCATAGAAAAGGGAATGGCCATGAAATAGGCCAAATGTTTAGCAGCATGAGGGCCCACTGACACCTGGACCCACCTAGAGTTTTCCTGGTATCCCAGTGGGCCAGGCCGACACTGCCCGGGTCTATGGTTGCCACCTTTCTAACCGGTGGAGAACAGAAGGGGGCGTGGCCGTGACGTAGAGGGACGGGCTGTGATTTGGGGTCTTGATAGCAGGGGGCGGGGCTATGACACATTTGAAACATTTTGCTGAATTAATTTTCTACTCACAATCAACAGCTTTCTGATGTTGCTCCAAATCAGTGCTTAAAGGGATACTATCGCAGGAAAATGTTGTGGTGAAATACAATGAGAAGAGTAGAAACATCCTGAAGGGCTGGCTCCTTCTCAAAGTTCAGATCAGGCACAATGCACTGAGATGGCTGCCTCCACACCAATATTACAGCTTAAAAAAATACATTTGTTGGTTCAAGAATGAAATTTTAAATGGTAGAGTGAATTATATGCAATGTAAACAGTGTAAATTAGAAATAAAAAGTAAACCATAACAATCATGACAGAATCCCTTTAATATTATGCTAAGTAAATTCTTCAAGTTTTATTTAGAAAACCAAAAAAAAAATATGTGAAATATCAACCTATTCTGTAACTCACAAGTGCTCCATAAACTACAGAAGAACAAACTGCAGAGAGAAAGACAAGATTGAAACAATGTGGGGAGCAAAAGAAAAATGGATAATGGCTGTAGGGCTTTTTGAAGGTGGGAAAGACAGAATAAATTGAAATTCTTTAAAAAGAGTTGTGTGGGCTATGAAATGGAATCTGACTTTAAAGTGAACCTGCCACTATTTATAACAGGTTTTTAGTAGGGGAGGTATAACGCATGAAATTGGGGTTGTTTTCACCCAACACTGCAGACAGTATTATATTCTGCTCATCCTGTCTACCTGCTGTGATAGCTGCCATGTTCAGTTCTTAACCCCCTCCCCCATTGCTGGGAATTGTTCAGCAGCATCTGGATAGACACGTGTTGGATCCTTGTTGTACCGAGAGAGTAACTTGTCATTTAAGCCTCACTTTTGCTGAGGGCATTTTGCTTCCTGCCTCCATTTACTTGTCTTGTCATTCTGAGTTCTCCAGAGCAAAGAGGTCACTTTACCAAAATGTTCCAGAGATGACTGTGTTTTTTTAACCCAAAGCAACAAAACAGTTGTAAAAAAACCCCAAATTTAATTGGTCAGGAAACTCTGCATCATTTCACTTTCCACCTCACTTACTGAACATTTTGTACAATAAATGTGAAATGCCAAAACGGGCAGTGTACAGCAATATTCAACATAAGTTAATTGAATAGATAGGGCTTGTGCTACAAATACGTTTTGCATATTGTAGTAATCATAAAAAATCTGTGGGTTTTGATATTTATTGAGCTAAAGAGGGCAAACAGGGAGCTTCAAGTTACTCCATGTTTAGTCTTTGCGAAATAAGCGAATCAATATGTGATGCCAGCAACAGGCATGGATTAAGAAGTACTGTGACATTACACAAATGATAGTGCATATTTTTTGTTTTGCATTTCTTGGGAGAAATTCAAAGGCTCATTAGCATGCTTCCTCAAACCAACATTATATTTCCTACTGAAAACAATTCAGCCCTCCTGTTTAGCACTTGAGCATCCTAAACTGATCACTGCTGGAAACCATTTGTTAGACTTGAGCCATGAAGAACTAGACCCTAAAAATCAATATGTCTATAAATGCCACATATATATTTATATACAGGTATGGGATCTGTTACCAGAAACCCATTATCCAGAAAGCTCAGAATTACAAAAAGGTTGTCTCCCAAAGACTCCATTTTATCCAAATAATTCTAATTTTTAAAAAGGATTTCCTTTTTCTTTGTAATATTAAATCAGTGCCTTCCACTTGATCCAAACTAAGATATAATTAATAGTTATTGGAAGAAAACCCAGCTTATTGGGTTAATTTAATATTTACATGAATTTCTTGTAGACTTAAAGTATGAAGATCCAAATTACGGAAAGATCCGTTATCTGGAAAAATCCAAAGCATTCTGGATAACAGGTACCTGTACTGAACTTACTGCATGAACCTAAAGGTTCAAAATCTCTATAGCAGTAACAATTCAGGCCTTCAAAGTTGGGGTGCTCATAGCCTTGGCTAGGGTAGAATGTCTGTTTGTTCTTCTAGATCCACCCAGAAGCCCAACTATAAGGACAATTCAAGTGAGATTTAAATCTTAATGTGCATCAATGGTTTTAATGTTTGTATCCATTTCAGGCCATTCGGCCAATCTTGCACATGGTCTTTCCCCTAGTTGCTAGGCAGAAGCCTTTGTTATCTAAGTTATCTTTTTTACAATTCTAGGTTATTGGTGTATAGAGTTGGGTACCACTTCCTGGCACACTTTAATACAGCGATCAGAAAGGGGTGGTTCTTCCTCTTTGGCCTCCATCCTCTTCAGGTGGATGTGTCTAGGAAGTCTGATGTCCCAGAAGGCCCAGTAAAGAGGTCTGCCCTAGAGGGACAACCCTTCTAATGAAAATCGGGGGAATAGGGAACCCATGAACAAGGTTCATTCAGATTACAGAACTAGCTTTGTCAGGAGTATGTTCTGGAATGTAAGATAGAAAGGCAAGCTAGAAAGAGCAGAGTAGCTGGAGGTTGTGCTTCTTAGCCATTACAGGTCTTAAGTAAAGGGATCACTATGCTAAAGGGATTTAGGCTTATCACTCTCTGAGCAGATTACACTGGAGGGCACCACTAGCTGGTTGCCTTAAAGGGGTGTTTCTACAGTTGCACCTGGACTCCCTAGAGGACATTATCTCCAGGACAACAGTTCCTACCAAGTGACACAACAATGGGGTCACAGAACCCTGCTCTACCTGTCAATGTATCTGACAACTATAATACTACCTCATTGATTTGTGAGTATTAACCCTGTGCTGTGGTTTCACTTAAACCCCTTTTGTTTAATTTGCAACCTCTGGTACCCTACTTTTATTCCTAAATGGCAATAGAGATGTGTAATTGCAGTACACCTTCTCCCTTCCTTAGTGAGGACCCATCTGGGTAAGAGAGTCCAGTGTAACCCATGTTCTTCCTGTACTAGCTGAACAAGCACTTTTCCGCTGAGCTAGGGTTACACTTGCTTGAATTTAAATGCATTGTATTATTTTGTTGTTACATTAGAGGTTCCTGTACATTTTAAAGGTCCAAAGGCTTGTTGGTTCTGGCTTTTTTCTCGATTTTTGAATTCTTTCCTTAATTTATGGGAAGGAATAACACTGGTATAGATAGAAAAACAAAGTCAAATCTAACTTTTCTCCACTCTGTAGCACTTAGAGGTATATTTGCAATTATTCAAGATGTCGTCGTCTGTAAAATCTGTAGTGATGCAGAATGCCGGGAGCAGCAAAACTTTAAGAGTTAAACTACACAGAAGACTTTGTAGGATGGTGTCAGAATGACAGATCTCCTCCTACAAGTCCGATAGTTGCATGGGTTAAAAAATAATAGTCCTGAATATTAAACTACATGGAAACTTTGCCACTGAACGTGACACCTCTGTCTATAGGGAACAGTACATGCTGCATCTTCATCCGATGAGACAAAATCTGATGGTGCATGACCGACTGTTTCTTCTCATTGGAATACATTGAGTGTTGGATGTAGATCCATGAACAAAACAGACCATCTGACTTTATCTGATTGACTTAATATTACAGCTGTGGGGATCAGATTGTATAATACTCATGCATGGAAGGATTTTGTGGTGAGATATAATCTGACCACAAAATCTGATCAAAACCATCCGCGAAGATTAGCCCTAGGGGTAATGGCATACCTTACATTTTCCCATAATACTGAAGAAAAGGCAGTAACTGGCACAAAATGCACACTTCTGTGTTTTCTGGCCGAAATCACCATGTGTGCGAAAATGCCAGTTGCCTCATTGCACAAACGGAGGTTTTGGAAAACGCATTGTGTACCATCGCCGTAAAACAATTTCAAATGGTTACGTCAGTCCTCTCTGAGCATGGGGCCCTCAGGTTCTGAGCAGTAATTAAACTGTACAAAGCAGAGAAGACAGGTGATATTAAAGGGAGACAGGGTGCCCTGATCTACACAAAACCCATTAGCAGAGAGGTTCATTCTCAGACTCTGTGTCATTCATTGTCCTGTTTAGAAACACGATAACATCTGTAGCAAATTGTGTTTGATGTAGCAAGTTGTTTGATGTATCAGGTTTCAAGATGACATGGAGGAACTGGAACTGCAGCTCAGATCTTGTTCTTTAAAAACTACTCAAAGAAAGGACGAAAAGATACAAGAATTACAGGACTGGGGATCTGTCATTATTGTTTGCTTTGTGTGAGTAACCCCTATAGCTCATTGAACAGGGTATTAAAAAGAATATGCAGAATTTCAGCTGTATCATAGGGGCTATAACACAAAACATATATATATAAAAATATATAAAAATCTCACTACATACATTTTATAAAGATATATGTAAACACCTATGCAACCGTATAGATTACAGTACTTGGCAAGCAGAGTCAAGGATGGGCCATATCACTAGTGATTTAGAGTGGAATTTCTGGTTTAAAAAATAGAAATTTGCCTTCTAATGTTACCAGGTCTGGAATTCATTATGTGCTACATTAGAGTGCACCTTGAACACACAGGAAAATCCCTTTTTTATAATGAATATTGTGTGTATGTACCCGGGCCTGATTGCCAGAACCAGCAATGCAGAGAGAATAGCAAGGGATAGACAGATACTGTTTTCAGTGGTAATAATATTTACAAAAAACTATAAAAACACAAAACATTTATATTGAATGAATTATGGAAAGTGGCTTAGAATTACTTTTTGTATGTGATAACATTAGAGTCCAAACACAGCAAACTAAAGGACCAGTAAGGTGAATTCACTGGGGAGCGCTAATATGTTAGGTTAATCCAAAAAGGTTTTCCCACTGGGGTCAGGACTCCTTTTAGGAAAAAAATTCACCAGCTCAGGAAGAAAATTTTACTTTTTTACTTACCCTTTCAAGCATCCCTAGAAGTGACATACACTCACAAATGTACAGCACGGAAAATAAAGGAATGCCCGGGAATAGAGAAGGTTGGGAGTGTGGTGAATCTGGTAATAATTTTTTCCTAAACTGGTACATTGTTTTAACCCTTAAGGGAATTAGCCTTATCTTGTCCTTTATAATATTATTAGCAAGCACCGTTTTTACTTTTTAATATTCTCACACATGACTCACTGCATATTGGTCCATGTTTTTGGGTATATCTGAAGCTCTGTACCCTGCTATGTCCCTGTTATAATAATCCACCACTTCAGAGTAGGGCAGTCTCAGGAATAGAGGGTCGGACTGACCCACCAGGACACCAGACACACACACTAGGATGTTTGGCCCTTGGCTCAGGGATTCCCATGGGCTCCCCCAGTCCAACACTGCAAGAACAAAGTGATTTGTCTTCTGTTCTTCTTGAAATGATGATAAAGTGTGGTGCCAATGTAAGTATGCATTTCCTCCCCCTAATCATTGTATGCCTTTCTGATAGATTAGCAGAAGCCAGCACCACTCTAAGTGTAGCATAAATATAAAACTAAGAAGCAAACATACCATCATTTTTACTCAGCACACAGTAAACTCTCCGTACCTAGAATCAAAGCACCCAGTTAGCCATAAGTGCTACTTCATTAATCATGGAGGTAGTGTTTCCCTTTGCTGTCACATTCAAGACAACGACCCCCATCTGTTGAAGTGGCAGCCATGTTTGAAGTGCCACATTCAAAACAAATAAACAATAATGCGTCTTAATCAGAATGAAATTTCTTCTCTATTTATTTTCAGGATCTTAAAAGGCTAAAACTGATTAACACAAAAATGGAAGTGTTACTAAAGTGAGGCTGCAAGAGGAAATACCTACATATGGTAAGTCTTTCAGGGCCACAGAGAGTCATACACAATCCAGATTGTGTTAAAATGATGCAATGCCATACCCCTGTAATACTTTCCAGTACTGATCTATTTATCTACAGATTATTTGGTAAAACAAGCAGTGTCCGACTGGTCCGGCGGGATACCGGGAAAAAACCCGGTGGGCCCGACCCTTAATGGGCCCCTGCTGGGCCAGTCCCCTCTCCCGATCGGCAAAAAAAAAAACGTTTTTTCAGACGCATCTGCGCATGCGCGAGGCACCTATTCATTCAGGACTTCACACATGCATGCGCAATCGGTACATCATCATAGTAGGGGGGCCCCCCAGTCCGACCCTGAAAACAAGTAGGTCTATGGTCATCTTTAGAGCAAAGGGGGAACTCTATAGATTCTTTAATTTATAGTTTTATTCTGTGAGCTGCAGATTAGTGACAGCCTGAGGCGTTTAAAAACCTTAAAGGGTAAGTCAACCCCAAAATAAAAATTTGTCTAATAAAAGAAAACATAAGCAACTTTCTGATATACATTCATTACAGTTTTTTTGTTCTTTTAAAGTTATTTGTGAAAACAATTGATATTGAAAGCAGCATTTTCAATATGCAAAAGTCTTGGTTCCCCCGCAAAGCCATGTCTGTTAATCAGTTGCCTTGTCTTACATTGTATCATACACGGGCTGATCATATCATGTTAGGGCCATCCGACGGGCTTCCCCGATCGATATCTGCCTGAAAATCGGCCAGATCTCGATTGGGTTGGTTAAAAAATCCCGTCGGATCGCGGCCGCATCTGTGCGTGTATGCAGTCCCGCCATCTGACTGCCTGTTTCGGATACATCATGATCCGATCGTTGGGCCCTAGGGATCAGCCCGATATCACTCTCTTCAATGTGGGCATATCGGGGAGAGATCCGCTTGTTTGGCGACATCGCCAAACAAGCTAATCTCTGCATCTATGGCCACCTTTAAACATCAGGGCAGAGAATAGAAAGGGACAGACAAACAACTATGTAGCAGTACATATACAAACAACTTGTAAAGGTGGCCATACACTTCCTCGTATGATACAACCGAACATCCCTGCCTGAACAATTGGCCAGATATTGATTGGGCCACATTGGACTGAGTCTGCATCTGCACATTGATACAGTCCTTATTCCGACAGCCTGTATGGCTTCAATTCTGATCCAATCATTTGGTGGGCATATTAGTGAAAGTTCTGCTTATATGGTGACCTCACAAGATGAGCGGATTTTTAGAGGTTTGGCAGCTTTACACAAAACCATATGTATTTTGTACTTATTTTGTATCTAATCCTTTTCCTACACAGAAAATGTTTCAAACACTAAAAGTGACCCTTATAAGGTTTGTTCATCTTTGAGTTAACTTTTAATATGATGTAGAGAGTGATATTCTGTGACAATTTTTTGTTATTTTTTTTATCATTCAGCAGCTCTACAATATGTAATTTCACCAATCTGGTAGCTAGGGTCTTAAAGACCGTAGCAACCATGCATTGATTTGAATGAGAAACTGAATTATGAATAGGAGAGGGCCTGAATAGAAAGATGCATAATAAAAAGTAGCAATAACAACACGTTTTTAGCTTTACAAAGCATTTGTTTTCAGATGGGGGAAATGCAAATATTTAAAAAACTAAAAATGATAAATAACGAAGACTAGTTGAAAAGAATTGCAAAGAGTTGCTTAGAATTGGCCATTCTATAACATACTAAAATTTAACTTAAAGGAGAACCAAGCATTTGCCATTGCATTGCTCTATGTGGTGCAACTGTATGTCTGACCATTTTATTCATTAGGGATGATACAGGTAAGTAGAGGCATGAGCCACTGGTGGGTGCCTGGTCAATGAGTGCCTACTGCAGTCAGACCTGCTGTCATTGGTAGATCAGATCACACTGCACAGCTTTCTGATATGTACTGAAGCATTCTGCAACATTGGTACAAGATCCCAAAGTGAAACACACATCTGTGCTCACATCTGACAGCCAGAAACGGATAGCTGCAATCAGATCCAGTTGACTGTCATCTGTCTGACTGCCATTGATCTCAAAAGCACTAATGTTAACAAGCCTAAACAAGAAATAATGCAATCACCATCTAACTCCCAGATTAAAGAATGCACTGCGCTTAGAGCGGGTGTATGGTTCCAATCATTCATCAAATCTATGCATTGTAAATACAGACCCTTCAAAAACTTCACTTACTTACTCACGGCTTCCTTGTTCTGAGATTTTAAACTCCCCCACCTCCAACTGTGTTGTCTACCAAAGCTCCTGTGTTGTGAGGCAGCCAGCCAGCAAGGGTGCCCCAAGAGTCTCCTTTTCAATGCATGTCATCACATGGTGGGGTGCAGGGGGGCTATAACCTGGCAAAATTAATAACAATGTGATGTCTTTGCAGGGTTTCTGCATACCAATGAGAACTGCACATCAGCCTCTGGAACCTAACAGTGACCAGTAATTACCACTGAAATGACTAAACTGTGCTAAGCTGAGCATTTATTAAGATGCTAGCAAAACCATTAGGGGTGCACCCCAGGACAGGTTTAAGTCCAGGCCAGGCCAGGGCCGGAACTAGGGGTAGGCAGAAGTGGCATTAAAATAAGAGGCTTTTTGGAGGAGAAGCCAGAACAGTCAGCTGTTGCACTTAGATACTTTTGTAACAATTTAAGATAAGCAAATATAAAATTGTAACTATTTAAGATAAGAGGATCTCTTGGGAGAATTGAGACTAGAAGCTAAAAGGGCAATTCACTTTCATTAGCAAAACTGTTATAACGCATACAACATTCCACTAAAACCCCCAGAAAAGTGTTCAAACTTTCAACCTGCCAAATTTTCATTGAGAACTTAGTGGCAGATGTTTCGTTTAGGTAATTAAAACATGACTGAAGTTAAATCCTGCAAAAAGTACATGTATATGACCTGTTATCCAGAATGCCCTGGATCTGGGGTTTTCTAAATAATGAATCTATCCATAATTTGGATATTCATACCTTAAGTCTTCTAAAAATGATTTAAACCCTATAGGCTGGTTTTGCTTCCAATAAGGTTTAATTATATCTTAGTTTGGATCAAGTACAAGGTACTGTTTTATTATTACAGAGAAAAAAGGTAATAATTTTTTCAAATTTGGATTCTATGGCAAACAGCCTGCCCATTTTTTGGAGCTTTCTGGATAACAGATTTGCAGATAACAGATCCCATACTTGTACCGAGATTCACCCAAATCCTGGATTCTGTGCATCCCTGCTACTAGGACATGTTATACAGAAGTGTATGTCAAGATCTAGTACCTGTGGTCACTCTAAATACATAATCAAACACAAGCATTTGATATTCACCTGGATTAACACAAATCACTAGCGTTCACCATTTGACACGTGTAGACTGCTCCATTTGTGCAAAGCAATAGTGATGATTATTGTCCTCCAGCACTCTATAGGTTAAAGACTGTGGTATGCACAAATGGTGAGCCTCTCTGCAGCGTGACTGCCCTCAGTTGTTGAGATTATGCTAATAAATATTTCCTGCAGCTCTTTATGCATGTGAGTGGGAAAATGATGGGGCCAAAGGTTAATGTTCCTTTGGGGCTGTGTGAAATATACATCCTTGATCTTCCATTTTTTGTGTGTTTCCACAATAAAATCTGCTCTGTCCATGTGCTTATTCATGCTATGCAGCCAGAGATCATCCTGTGCACAGATGCTTTATGTGATCGCTATGTCTGTTCCTCTTTAGAATCTGTGCTCTGTTTCCCCCCTGTTGTGTTATAACACTCTGCAAAGTGAACAAAATTTGTTTAAAACAAAAGCATTAAAGTAAATGCTATATAAACAATGAATGCAATAAAATATAACACTTTTCCTACTAATATAATACAAGTGTGGGATCTCTTATCTGAAAATGCTAGGGATCTTGGGTTTTCTTAAAAAAACGAATATGGATTCATGCAGCTTAGTTATCATAAGTACAGGTATGGGACCTGTTATCCAAAATGCTCAGGACCTGAGAATTTTTGGATAATTTATCTTTCCGTACTTTGGATCTTCATATCTCAAGTCTAAGGGCAGAGACACATGTGGAGATTCTGGGAGATTCAGTCGCAGTGTCGGACTGGCCAACAGAGATACCAGGAAAACTTCCGGTGGGTCCAGGTGTCAGTGGGCCCTCCTGCTTCAAAACATTTGGCATATTTCATAGCCATCACCTATTTCTATGAGAAGAAAGAGACTAAATAGATTGAATAAGAGATTATAGTATGTAAAGAAAAGAGACTAGCAGAATAGAAGTTGTGTGACCAGCCAGGCCGGTAAAATACCGGCCAAGTGGAAACCCTAGGTGGGCTCCTGGTCTAAGGTTTTTGGGTGGGCACCTGGTGTCCCAGTCTGACACTGTTCAGTCGCCTGTCGACAAATTTGCCTCTTCTTCGGGCGACTAATCTTCCCAAACTGCCATCCCGCCGGAAATTTAGATTCTCGGAGTGCTTAGTTTTCCGAAGTTGCCTCACGAGGAAACTTTGGGCGACTTCGGTATACAAAGCGCTGCAAGTGCCATTGCGCCGGCGATTTCAATTCTAGCCAGTGTGAAGGCATTGTGGGGAGATTAGTCTCCCCGAAGAAGAGGAGCTTTGTCGCTGGACGACTAATCCCCCCGAATCTCCGTGTCTCTGCCCTAATAGAAAAACTATGTAAACATTAAATAAACACAATAGGCTTAATACAATTATGCATAATACATTTCCCTGATTTTTACATTTTCCTGGATTTTACACCATTTTTTTCTGGTCCCCTGAAAAACGTAAAATGGGGGTTCTACTGTACATCTTAATTTGAATCAATTATGAGGTATTGTTGGTCTATGGGACATGGCTTTTCCATAATTCAGAGCTTTCTGGATAACAGGTTTCTGGATAACAAATCCCATACCTGTACAAGATACTATTTTATTACTGCGAAAAGGATTTTTTAAAAGAATTGTTTGCTTTAATAGGACAGTAGGAAAATGATATTTCCATAAGCATGAAAGCTTTATAATGGGTTTCTGGGTGAAGGATCCCATACTTGTTAAGATTACTGAGACATTAAATACTTTGTAGTACATATCAGTATTGTAAATTGTCAATGGTTTGAACAGGGATAGATGTGCTCCAACCTGCTGATAGGTAGTTTTACCTTAATATCCTTGAACTATTAGAAATAAGGGATGCACCGAATCCACTATTTGGGATTCGGCCAAATCCCCGAATCCTTCGTGAAAGATTCAGTCAAATACCAAACCGAATCCTTGTGTCTGGTCAAAGTGAATCTGAATCCTAATTTGCATATGCAAATTAGGGGCAGGGAAGGAAAAAGTAAACAACATTTTTTTTCTTCCTTGTTTTGTGACGAAAAGTCATGTGATTTCCCTTCCCATCCATAATTTACATATGCAAATTTGAATTCGGTTCGGCCAGGAACAAGGATTCGGGCAAATCCGAATCCTGCTGAAAAAGGCCGAATCCCAAACCGAATACTGGATTCGGTGCATCCCTATTAAAAATACAGTAAGTAGACTCAACTGAGCTATGCACACAAACCCTCTAGCATGTCACTAGTAAAGGCCAACCAGGTCAGTGTCCCCTACAACTACTTGTAAGCCCCACTATTACGGCTGCCATCTTTTCTGGAAAAAAAATACTGGCCTTACTACAGGTTTCTGTTTTTCCCCTATTAATAAAATTGGCATCAAGCGAGTATAATACCAGCCAGATGGCATTGTTAATCCAAACAGTTAGTTTGGAGCCAGAGATACATCATGTTCGTTAACCACATCCCAATCTAAAGCCATCCCTTGGTCCCTCCTGTTATATCTCATCAAGCAAATGACATGACTCCATTAATCTAGTAATCTCCTGTTATATCTCATCAAGAAAATGACATGACTCCATTAATCTAGTAATCTCCTGTTATATCTCATCAAGCAAATGAAATGACTCCATTAATCTAGCTGAGGGGAGTAACAATACAAACAGCAGATCCAGCTTTAGAGTTTAGAGAGCCCAGATGCTTCATTTTAATAAACACATTTGCTAGTGAAACAGATAATTTCCCCCAAGTGCTGGGAACGGCGAAGGGCTCTTTAATAAGATTTTACAGTAGGGGCTAGTAATTCCAGTTACTGGGCCCTTGCTATCACACCAAGCATTCTCTTGCATTTGCCTTTTGGATCTTTCCTCTGTTATAATGGCAGCAACAAAAAAAGGAATGCTGTGAATTGTTTCCCACTGTGGTCAATATGAATTGCATTGAGCATGGGACACCTGCACAACAGATGCCTTTCAGACAACAAGCAGGTTTTACCATATTCTCTGCAAACTTCATTATCCACAGTGGGAAAACAATTCATAAAAAATGCTTATTTTTGCTGATGCTATCTTTTTCAGGGAAAAGAAGTAGTTACAAAATACAAGGCAATGGCCTCCTGTGACACCAGCCTGAGCTGTAAAAATATAAAGGGGGTTGTGGGAGCACTCAAAGGCCAAGAAAAGTAAAGGTAAAGTTAAATGGAAATATGAATGATGCAGCCAATTTTACTACAAACTAAGAACAAAGTGGGGTCTGGTCAACACACAACCCTGCCACATTGCTTCAGTCGTAGTGGTGTAACGCAAATGGCTTGGTGGACAGGGGAGCATGAGCCGAGGGGTCGGCTACCTCTATATTTAGTATAGAAACTCCCCTCTCCAGCTGCTCTTCTACTTTAAATCTTAGTGGAGTTTTTTTGCAGGAGGGGGGGGGGCAGCTCAGTCTTGTTGTGCCACTGTTCATTACTAATGTATTCTTTGCACAGTCATTTTTAAAAACAGGAGTTTTTAGTTACATTATAGCATCCTAGGGGACATCTGCATGCCACCCCAGCCCCCTCTTCATGAATATAGCAATGCAGAATTAACACAGTTGTACCCTATAGGAACCAATCAGCAACCAGCATTTACTGATGAAGTTAGGATTTAAAAGTGAATTCCAGGCAAATATACTGCACAAGGGGACCTGAGACTCTAGTTACTGCAAAATTGATAAATAACCACCCAAGAATATGTAGGAAGGTTGTACACAACCATTTTGCAAAGCCCTACCTGGCTGTTGCTCTGGGAAGCCCAGTGTCCTTTTTGTCAATTACATCATCAGAAGGCTATAAAGGGCCCCTGGCAGGCACTTTGGAGAGGGACAACTCAGGGAAATATGAAGAAAGAACCACTGCTAAATTGGCCAAGTGGTCTATCCAACATAGAGAAAAAGAAAGGGAATTGATCAATGCACATTCCCTGGTCCCCTGTCTCATAAGTAATCTAGTATCTATACAAGTGCATGTATTTACAAAAACAGGGGTTATTAGTTATAAAGCTATGATCATAAAACTGGTAAGTCACCATATTACATCAAGGTAAACCCCATATTTGGAAGTGGTCCCTAACTATTTACCTCCGGTCCTAGTATTCAAAGGCTGGCACCTCTCTGCATGGTAGCATTTCTTGGGATAAGTGTCTCCAGACCTGGGCATTGGTTTCAGTGGTATATCCAACGCTGGCCAAAGGGCAGTGGCATAACTAGATGTGACTGGGCTACACAGCAAATAAACTATGGACCCAAAACATTGGTAAGTTGATCTATTCTTCCAAGATATATATAGATATTGCTCATCATTTAGGACCCTACTGGCCCACCCCCCCTGCAACTGCAGGGTCTGCTTTCTCTGTGATTACACCCCTGCCAAACTGACATAGAAGCCACCAACAAGATGCCCAGAAGGTGACTAACTTAGCAGTTGAGGGTGTCAGCATTGCAGAGCTTTATGTAATCTCCAATGAGACAAACCATTGGGAGCATATTGGTATACCTAAGCTACCATGAAGGTGACGATACTCTGTTAGTAATAAAGCACTCTTGGGAAGAACATTGCTTTTAACTTTGCTCATCTGGAGTTGTTAATGTAAGGGGGGCTTGACTAGCCTCTTATGTCATCATTTGCACAGTCTGTATTAGATAATTGTTAGTTATTCTCTTTAATACAAAGTTCATTATAGTTCTACCGATGTATTAGTATTTAAATGCCTGGTAGGACTCGCAGAGGTGTATCCCCTAGTACCCATTAGGTGGAGGCCCTGCACATTGGACAAAATAAAAAGACAGAATAAAACAAGAATTATACATTAAGGGGGGCAGAAAGATGGACCAACTGTAATCCTGCCTTTGAAGGCACCATGGTAGAGTTACAGCTACATTGGACAGTGTTCCTCATGTCCAAGCATGAAATATCCCACTTCAGAAATGTATACTTGGACTGCATTTTATTGTACCAATTCAATCCCGCAGTCTGTCGTTCAGTGCAACCCAAGGTGACATTTATTTAGAGGTCTCTTCTAAATGAGGTGCTTATTCCAAGCCTTTTAATGTTAACAAATATGATGTTTGAAGTAGATTTTTGTAGTTTTATAATATACCTTTGGGTCTTTAAAAGGGAAAAACTATCCAATTTAAGAACTGTTTCTGCAGTTGAGTAAACCAGCTGGAAAAACACAGAATGTGTGTATGGGAAGGAGGCGCTGTGTTTGGGGACACTGGGCTACCTCTGTCTCACTACAGCACATCCCGGCTTCCTGCCTGTGTGAGTCCATGAAAGGTACATAAGCTATACAGAAGCAGGGAAGCAAAGCACTGGGGATGGCAATATGCTGAGAGACAAATATACACATTTACAGTAGTATTTACTTAACACCTGGTGGTATTTGTACAGTGTTTCTTTGCTGTACTGTTTATAAAGTCACTAGGTTTATCCGTAGCCCTGGCCAGCAAGGGGAATATGGAAACAACTAAATTTAGATAAAAAACAGGCCAAGGAAAGAAAGGGGCCCTGCTTGAAAAATATGGCGTCTACAAGTGCTGCTTAATAAATATTGCAGGATTAAATGAAAACAGATCCATTTACATAAATAAGATCTACTGTCAGTTATATAAATAACCAGCTTTATTGCCTGTATATATTAGGTATGCCCTAAAGCAGGGGTGTCCAAAAGGTAGAACGGGATCTACCAGTAGACCTTTAGCTGGTGATCAGTAGATTTCAAGACACTGTCAACAGTTTGTCTATATCACCCTTCTGTTTCATGCTTTTCATTCAGATATTTATTATGTTACGGGTACATAAGAAATAGATGTTTAAATATAACAATATACATTTTCTCATAAATCATTATTTAAGTAATATTTTCCATGGAACAGAATGCTAACAATGCTTTTATGGATGCAGATCATGATGGGACAACTTCACTAAAAGTAGACCCTGCATTAGTAAAGTATGGGCACTCCTGCCCTAAAGCCACTGTTTCAGAATCTTTCATGAAGGATTTGGGCAAATCCTGAACTAAGTCTGTAAGGAAGGGTTAAAAAGAACCGCACACTGGGCAAGTGGGAAAAAAATCTCCCTCTTTTGTGTAACAAAAAGTTACAAGATTTTAAGCATTCTGATTGGATTGGACTGAATCAAATCCTGCTGAAAAAGACCTTGTATAAATACACTACTGAGGACCAAAGTATACAATAAAATTGTTGCCGTTTCTAGAATGGATGCACTCCTTTGCAGCACAGATGTCCCCAGCATGGGTGCAGTGATACAGATGTTTACTGTTCTATTTATTTAAGAGGCTTAAGAAGGCAAATTTGTACTCATGCAGTAACCCTTAGCAACCAATCAATAATTAGCATGTTTCAACCAGCTGCGACCACTAATAAAATGTTTGACTAGTTGCCATGAGTTACTGCATAGGTGCACATTTGCCTAAAGTTGACAAATGAGCACCAGTTGTTCACTAAAGAGTCAAAATGTGTAATAATATGGTTTATATACCCATAATGTGATTCCCCGGTTTACAAATTTCACTGTCCCAAGAGCCTATTAGGATTTCAGGGTCAACTGTGTTTTACATTTACACTGTTTGCTTTAGCCTCAGATCTGTAATTAGTCGAAAGTAAAGGAAGAAATGTCTGTTTATGAACTTGATGTAGAAGTAGATTGGTCAGGAAAGCAAATACCAGGGTAAACTAATTCTAACCTGGGTCATACCTATAGGGGTACCAGGACTGAAAGCTGCGGGGAGCGAATACAGGAGAACTGGTAAGTCCCCAAATACCAGGCATGAGTGTTATGCCCCTGAATGTACTTGCTGATATTTTAACAGTTAGACAACCCACATGATATGGCACTAGGGATGTGCAAACCTTTTAGCCCAGTACAAAAACATTTGTGGTTTGCCAGTGGCAGAATTTGTCATGAAATCTGTGCTATGTGGTTTGTTTCTTTGGGCAAATAGCATGGTATCTCAGCAGAAAAAATACAGACATCATTACTATTTGCCACTTGTCTTCCATGTCAACTAATGGGATGTGAGTCCTCCCCAGCCCTCTCCCTGTCTATCTAAGCAGCTGTCTGGGCATCAAGTTTGGAAGAAACTGGAAACATGGGAGCCTTTTTTTCTATAAAGAACATTTGTGGCATAATGGAAAAGGACTTCTCTAACAAGGTAGGACGATGTATATGCTATTATGGAGCTAATAACACTTTGGATTAACTTTTAGTATGATGTAGAGAGTGATATTCTGAGACAATTTGCACTTGGTTTTCATTTTTTTATTATTTTAGTTATTCATTTTTTTTAATATATTTGAGTTATTTAGCTTTTTATTCAGCAGCTCTCCGTTTTGCAGTTTGAGCAATCTGGTGACTAGGGTTTAAATTACCCTAGCAACCATGCACTGATTTGAATAAGAGACTGGAATATGAATGGGAAAGGGTCCAAATAGAAAGACGAAAGAGTCGGAAGACTATAAAAAAAAAAAAAATAATGAAGACTTAGTCATTCTGTAAATTTGCCTTCCATTTACTGCATTGTATTTTGTCTAAATTTTGCAGATGCAAATTAATGCAATTAATGAATGCAACATAAAACATTGAAATGCTCTCAAAATTAAACCTTGTTTAGTATGTCCTCCCTATCCCCTACTAAAATAGATTGCAAATGACACCTTATAACATAGCTCCCCACATACTCCATGTATTTCGCAGTAGAGCGTAACATATGTACTTTACTATTATTCCTAAATGGCACTACTAATTGCATAATCCCTGCATGTACATCATATAACATATGTGTTATTATTATTCTCTGTTTCAGTATAATGTATAATGTTAAAGCCAAATATCTACCAGTCCATCCCTATACATTTGAGGATTATACATTAGAGGAAATTCTCATGCCTGGTGCTTGCAGGGTGAGGCCAAATGTTTTTATTCTCGGCTGTAGGGGTGAAAGAAAGATGCAGCTCATTATAGACACACCTTTCTTTAAAGCTACACTGCACAAAAGAAACTGCTAACTATTAACTGGGAGGGCAGCACTGAGATCCCCACAGACATCAAAATACTGCAGATGTACACAAAAACAAGGGTGGTCCCAAAGGTCAGTGGGTAGGATTAACGCTGAACAGATTTTGTGAATGGAGACCCCCACTCCACAATACTGACTGCATGAGGCCTACACATGGGATGCTTGAGTTCACACGCACAGATCTTAGCTAAAAGCATGCCTATTTAGAGCTAGAACATCCATTTTATTTTCCGTAATTTGGATCTCCATACATATATATATAGTGTACTAAGAACCAGGGCTGGAACTAGTGGTAGGCAAAGTAGGCACGTGTCTAGGGTGCAAAGCTGGGGAGGCACCAGGCACGTACTGTACCTTCTCTGCCTTATACCCCTAGTTTGGTCCCTCTTGCTGCTCTGGCCTGCGTTTGAGTCCTTTTCGCACGTGTGCATGCGTCCTTTTTGCATGTGCGTCCTTTTCGTGCAAGCGCCAGGTTGCATAATAAAAATTTGTCTAATAAAAGAAATCATAATTCTAAGCAACTTTGCAATATACATTTTTTTCTATGGTTTTTAAGTTATTTGTAGGGATTTACTGAATCCAGGAATCGGTTTGGGATTCTGCCACGATTCGGCCTCTTTCAGCATGATTTGCGTCCTTGTGCCTGGCCTAACTGAATCCTAATTTGCATATGCAAATTAGGGGCAGGAAGGGAAATCACGTAACTTTTGTCACAAAACAAAGAAGTAAAAAGTGTTTTACCACTTTTTCCCCTTTCCGTCCCTAATTTGCATGTACGAATTAGGATTCCATTTTGGTTCATATTCTTTCATGAAAGATTCAGGGATTCGGCCGAATCCCAAATAGCAGATTTGGTGCATCCCTAGTTACTATATTTTTAAATATATTGCTATTGAAAGCAGTGTTTGTCTGTCCCTTTCTAGTCTCTGCACTGATGGCTCAGACTTGATACAATGTAAGACAAGCCAGCTGATTAACAGATCTGTCTTTGCTGGGGAATCAAGACTATTGCAACATTGTTTAAAAAGTAACAAGCAGGAGTAAAGTAAATGCTTTCAATAGCAATTGTTTTTGTGATTAACTTTAAGAGCACTGCAAATTTTTAATACATGTATATTGGAAAGTTGCTTAAAATGCTGTTTTCTTTTATTAGGCAAACTTACCTTTTAAACACAATCTTGTCTATGCAAAAATGTTCCCTTAATATGCCTTGTATGATGCATCCTGATGCAGGGGTGTAATTTCTCCACATTAAAACCAGACATATTATACTGTATAGATGATCGGTAATTATATGCTGAATTGTATTTTTTAAAGCCAAGCAGCAAGCATCTAAACTTTGGGATGAAATTGCTCGTCTATGAGAGCAGTTCAATTGTCAGTTGTAGTTCAGCAGCCAATGACAAATTGCTTATTGGAGATGGAGAGACTCCAGGACAGCTCAGTGTAAGCAAATGAGATCCCACCAAACTGTGCAAAGTGTTAAAGTGGTAAGCCCAGATGTGAAAGGCCTACACCTGGTTCAGATTTCTAAACTTATTTCATATCCATGAGATATTATTTCCCCGCACCCAAGAAGCATATGTCATACATTCTTGTGTCTTATTTCCATTCTATATCATGCAATGAATGTTTTGACATGTCAGGGTAAGACAAAGGGAGGAAGTGTAACCGTGTAAAAGTGAAGAGGCACCGTTTCCCTTCCATCAAGCGCGAGAGTTGTTTTCAAATGAGCTACACAATAACTGAACTTATAGTTATAACTGGCATTATAGTATAGTGGCTGCTATATCTGACTTCAAAACACAGCCTGTACCTGTAGCTAAACCAATTTCAACCCAAATACTGCCAGTACTTGGGCTTGTTAAAAAAGCACAAAAACTGAGGAGACCCTGGAGGTGCACAAAAGGGAATCCTGTATCGTTGCTTCTTTATTTCTCTCTAATAGATATATTTAGGGGCTAATGAGCAGTAGTGATTGGTTCGATGGACAGTGAGGGCCTGTTCTAGAGTATCCTGCTACAATTTGTTTTGTATTTGGTGTTTTCATATGGACTAATAACGTTATTTACTATTTAAACAAAGTTTGGCTGCATCTCCACACCCTGTTCCAGCGTTACAATCCTTTCTATCATTGATTTTGTGACCCTATGGCTTACTATTGTTCATTTCAATATGAGCTTAATATCTAGACATCTGTTGCAGGAGCCCATATATGGTTTTTTTGCTTTCTTTTATGGTCAACTATGAAGCTACAGTATATAAACACTTCAAACAGCTATAGATATAATATGGGTATGGGACCTGTTATCCGAAATGCTCGGTGACTAGGGTTTTCTGGATAAGGGATCTTCCTGTAATTTGGATCTCCATATATTAAGGCTACTAAAAATAATTTAAATATGAAATACAACCCAATAGGATTGTTTTGCCTCCAATAATTAATTATAGTTTAGTTTGAATCTAGTTGTTTTATTATTACAGAGAAAAAGGAAATCTTTTTTTAAACATTTCAAAGATTTCATTAAAATTGAGTCTATGGGAGGTGGCCTTCCTGTAATTCAGTGCTTTCTGTATAAGATGTTTTAGGATAATGGATTCCATACCTATATAATACATGAAGTAGAACAAGTCCTGCTGTTATACAGGGTTGCCCATTTTTGACAGTGGGTCTGTGCTGCTGCAACATTTTAGTCTTTCTGTGTCACGTGGAACATTGCTACATATTGGGCCCCAGGAATGTTAGAGCCATCTACAGTAGTAACACCGGTACCATGCTCACTAGCACGCCCACAGTGGAGTGGTGATTGGTAAAGTTCTTGAATCAGGATGTATTAAATAAAGTATTATGTATATACTATAAAGTTTTACTTTGATTAATGTTGTTAATAAGCCGTTGAATGAATTAGAAAAATCACCAAGCACTGTATACTGGAAATAAATAATGTGCCAAGCAGACCAGTGAAAAATAAAAAGATACATTTATATTAAGTAGATTTGAAGTTAATAGGAACATTTTAGAAGCGCAAAAATCAATATAATATCATTTATGGATAATTTGAAAAGTAGGCTCATCCCATCAGGCCCGGACTGGCAATCTTTGGGTTCTGACAAATGCTAGAGAGGCTGCTGTAAGTTGCTATAGGTAGTCACTATTTATTACGCTGGAGGGGGGCTGTTTGGGTCTCTGTGTGCCTAAAATGCCAGGACCTATTTCGAATCCCAGTCCAGATCTGGGTCCCATTTTCTGATAATCAATAAGATGATGGGGTGGGGCTTATTGGAAAGGGGTGGGGCTTACTGAAAAGTGGGGTGGGGCGTAGCAAAAAGTGTGTGGGTCTGGTTGTTTTTGCATGTCTGGAAATAACTGGATGGATTAATAGCGGCCAAAATTATCTATTCTAATTAAATTCAGATTAAAAGTTCTCCTGTCATTTCTACATTATTATCCTCTTGGCTGGATTTACCATTTTTGCCACTGTGGGCCAATCCATTCTGCTGCCCTCTTTATGTATAAAACAAATGTTCAAACAAACTGTTAGTTAATGAATTCTTTCAAGAGCAGGGCCACCCATGCCCCCCCCCCCAAATTCTGCTGTCCTAGGCCCGGGGTTGATGGCATTTCCACAAATCCAGGTCTGATTATCCCTTATTCAGTATATGTCAATACACTGGAACTGACGTACCACTTCAAATCAATAACAGTTTTGTTATTAAAACATAACATCTGGTTTGCATGTGGCTTCCATCAAGAACTGGGAAACAAAAATTTTTATTATTTTATGAAATAGAATAATGTTTCTGTTAGCACTGGGAAACTGAACAACAAGGTTACCAAACAACTTTTTATATGGGTGCTTAGGAAAAATACATAATGTACAGTACAGTACAGGTAATGCTTGGGATCTTGGGTTTTCCCTTATTTGGGTCTCCATACTTTATATCTACTAAAAAATAATTTAATTATCGAATATACCCAATAGGATTGTTTTGCCTCTAATAATTAATTATGTCTTAGTTGGGATCAAGTACAAGGTACTGTTTTATTATTATAGAGAAAAAGGAAATAGTTTTTAAAATTTTGAATTATCTGTTTAAAATCGAGTCTATGGGAGATGGCCTTCCCATAATTCTGAGCTTTCTGTATAACAGATTACCGGATGTTACGGCCGGCACCCAATACCAGAACAAATGCCAAGGACCCTGGTCTCGGCTCGGCTTCACCAGTAGTGTGACCACCTTTGGGCTTCGGGTGGAGCCCTCAGCTTAATTGGGTGCCACCTGGACTTAACTAGGGGTACAAGGCGAGGTGTTCTGGCTGGCAAAGGGGCACGACTGGATAGCAAGAGTCTTTGTGCAGAAGGTCAAGGACAAGGCGTCTGGTGGAAACGGAACAGACCGGATCAGGACAGGCAGATAACAGAATCGTCAGGCAGGCAAGGGGTCAAAACCAGATAATCAGACAGACTGGATAAGGCAGAAGGATGGTCAGACAGGCTGGGTCGAGGCAGGCGGATATCAGAATCATCAGGCAGGCAAGGGTCGAACCAGGTTGTCAATCAAGGGGTTAAGCAGGGTCAAGGCAGGCAAGGGTCAGGATACAGAATGCAGAGTAGTCAGGAACAGGCAGGGTCAAACACGGATAATCAGTCAGGATAGCAAATTCAGGAACAGGTAGCACAAAGCTCAGGAAACCACAGGATATGATCCTATAACGGGCACTGGCTACAGGTCTGAATGGGCCTTAAATAGGGATCCAATTGGCGCCAAAACGTGCGCAATTTCGCGCCGTTGCGCGCTGGCGCAATCACACCAGCATGCCTGCGCCTTTAAGAGACGCGCAGGCGCGCCGCGCCCCCCCCTAGGAATCCAAGATGGTGCCGGCAAGGGCAGGACAGGAACGGCGCAGCGGGCTTCCACGCCAAGGACGCGGCGTGGACCCCGCTGCCCACTAGACCACCAGGGTAAGTTTCTTACACCGGATAACAGATCTCATAATTGTACTACTGAATTTTGGCCATGCCATTTCATGCATTTTAACGAATCCTTATGGAGGGGGAAGTTGACCGTAATAATATCATCTGGTATTAAACAGATAATGGAAACATTTTTATATATTTGTTTGTATTTAGTTTCCTTTTCATTTAATAGCACTCAGTCTGGTCTTACTGTGTCCTGATTTGTGAAACAAAAAATCTATTTTAATCTATAGGCAGATATTTAAGTTTTAATGTGTTTGGTACAGGACTAAACCCCCCTTTAGGCAAAAGTCTGCACTGACCCCCCTCCCTGCCTCCCCCCTGCACAGTGTTACCTCTGAATGTGTCCCCTTTTGAAATACTGACCACACATGCAGAGTCAGCACAGTAGAGCTCACGAGCACCATCTTCCGGCGCTTCGATATTCTTCATTACGTGAGCGCCGTATTGGCGCATGCGAAGTTGGAGCAATTTTCTGGTTATTTACAACTGCACATGGAAGAAGCCACAAATACTGAAGCACCGGAATATGTTTAAATTTAAGAAGAAATTAGAAACCAATATGATGAATGGAGCATGACATGTATATGAGATGTTTTCTGGTGAGCATTTTGTAGCCACATGCTGATAGGCAGCTTTATAAGTCCTGCAACCACACCCAGGAATGAAGCACTTCCTTAGCAGTGATCTATTCATTAGGGGCATATGGAGGGAGGCATGTCAGCATCCCCTTCTCCCATCTCCCACCTGTCCTCTAACTTCACTGAAACACACAAGTTAGAAAGCGGCAGTGGTCACATAAACCACAAGGAGGCCCTGCCCTTTGAGAGGCAGTAAGGACAGTGAAGTGCTGCACTGGCTAATGGTGTGCACTTCAGGCAGCTAAGGTCCCAATAAAGCACAGGGAAAGGGCTAGAAGCCCCAGCCTAAAGCTGCCTATAGATGTTGAGATTTTTAAAAGATCCGATCCTCATCGGGAGACCACGATTTTCTCGGAACGATCATACGAATTGACCATCAACTAAAAAGACCAATTTGCCAAGAAAACAAAGGGGAGCTGCCTGCTTGGCCCTGCAAACATAGATAGATTGCACTGGGACAGAAAAAGATTTTTTTACCTGGCCGATCAATTTCCTGACAGATATCGGCCGAAAAATCGTAAGATGTACGTACGATCGTTCGAATCCCACTAACCGCACGATAATTTTGAAGGATTGGTCGGACTTCCCTAAAATCGGTCGTTCGGCAAGAAGAATCGTCGCGTCTATGGGGAGCTTAAGTGGTATGTTATGGGTGGCTTGAAAAGAATGGGCATGCAATAAGCCTAACACAGGGTGTAGGTGACAGAGCATCTATAGTTCATTCCAGTACTACATTCTGAATGTGCAAGGGTTAGAGCAAGAGGGTTGAGTGCCATACCTATCTTAGATTCACCACTGGCTCCCTATGGTGTGGGCTGTTGGCATCTCTAGTTTGGTATCATATTGCCATCCGGATTTGTGGAAAGGCCACCAAGGCCCGGGCCTAGGGCGGCAGGGTTTTAAGGGGCGGCATGCTGCCCAACCACACCCACATTGGTTCAAAAACACTGGGGATGAGCACAGCTTCGGACTGGGCCGGCGGGACACCGGGAGAAAACCCAGTGGGCCCCTGCCAACCCAGGTACGCAGCTAGAAACTTCTACAGGAAATGTGGCGCTCTTGCGTAGCCCCTCCTCCGCAAGCTTTGACGTACAAATTTGGCACACAAACTCGGCACGCAAAAGGTATATGCTGGGGGTGGTTTGCGATTGGTGGTGGTGACACTTGCGACTGGGGTGGGGGGTGAGGCAGCAGCCACGGTGGGCCCAGGATACCCCAGTCCAACACTGGATGAGCAGGATGATACCACAGATTTTTAAACCTTCCATGCGCCAATAACCATTGCTGTGAAAATTTGTGTGAATAAAGGGGAGGGGACTGGGGCGACAAACAACAACAGGCCTAGAACACCCGCTATGTAAATCCGGCCCTGCATATTGCTACGTGTAGCATTGGTAACAGGAGAATTAGACATCCTTATTGTAATGCATGCATGTGTGTTTGATAATTGCCATTTCTTCCTTCCTGGGAATCATGTTGTACATCATATAAAATAAAATAGGCAGACTTGGGGCACCTTCCAACCAGTATATGATCGAAAAAGAAGAAAGCACATATATCCACTTGTAGAGAACATTGTTTGTGTTTATTCCATGAAGTAGGTAAGCTTGACAGCATTTCACACCATACACAACACACGTTGGGGAGATGTGTAACCCGAATGCAGCCCTGGTACCCTGTGTGTGAGAGTAAAGTGCAGCACATGTTAATAAGGAGCTCCTACATGTACGGGTGCCGGGGCGGGACGATACACATCACCTACTCCTGCTATAGATCTGCCTTATAGCAACATCATGTGACTGTTCGGATACACCAGGAGCAACCCTCACCCCCATCCCGGTGTCACAACACCTAATTATCTTTTACAAAAACTGAGGAAAAGGAACAGTCCCGCTAATATATCAAGTAGTCAGGAGGGCAATGAGCCAGAGCTATACCCAGTCACAGTTTCCCCGCCCTTGCCCCGCCCCTCTGTTTATAAGGCGAGCAGTAGGCGGGGAGCCCAGTGTGCATGTGCCGGGGCACGGGCTGAGGGACAGACAGATCGGACAGCGCTTGTTGCATTGTTACTTGGGAATAGGATCTCCTCTCTCTCCCTGTACTGATGCGCACACACTCCGGGTGCCCTGCACTAAGGAACGGGATGGCGCTGATACCCCGCAGTACTGAGCCCGGGCAATAGGAGAAGCGCTTGTTATTGGATGTAGCGCTGGATAACCTGGGACTTGTTTTGGATTTCGGATCTTTAAGGACATTCTGGAGCTGAACTACCATGGGGATCCCCTGTTTCTACTCGAGCCTCATCTCCTGCCTCTTCTCCATCATCACCTTGGTCGGTAAGTACCTGAGATACACTAACCCCACAATTGTATTTAACTACCTCTCTCTCCCATTCTGTTATATACACCTTATATCCAGCCTTATCCCACTGTTATACACCTTATAATCAGCCCTCACTGTTATACACCTTATATCCAGCCCTCTCACTGTTATACACCTTATATCTAGCCTTATCCCACTGTTATACACCTTATATCCAGCCTTATCCTCTGTTATACACCTTATATCCAGCCTTATCCACTGTTATACACCTTATATCCAGCCTTATCCTCTGTTATACACCTTATATCCAGCCCTCTCACTGTTATACACCTTATATCTAGCCTTATCCACTGTTATACACCTTATATCCAGCCCTCTCACTGTTATACACCTTATATCTAGCCTTATCCCACTGTTATACACCTTATATCCAGCCTTATCCTCTGTTATACACCTTATATCCAGCCTTATCCACTGTTATACACCTTATATCCAGCCTTATCCTCTGTTATACACCTTATATCCAGCCTTATCCACTGTTATACACCTTATATCCAGCCCTCTCACTGTTATACACCTTATATCTAGCCTTATCCCACTGTTATACACCTTATATCCAGCCTTATCCTCTGTTATACACCTTATATCCAGCCTTATCCACTGTTATACACCTTATATCCAGCCTTATCCTCTGTTATACACCTTATATCCAGCCTTATCCACTGTTATACACCTTATATCCAGCCTTATCCACTGTTATACACCTTATATCCAGCCCTCACTGTTATATACCTTATATCTATCCTTATCCCACTGTTATACACCTTATATCCAGCCTTATCCACTGTTATACACCTTATATCCAGCCTTATCCCACTGTTATACACCTTATATCCAGCCTTATCCACTGTTATACACCTTATATCCAGCCCTCACTGTTATATACCTTATATCTAGCCTTATCCCACTGTTATACACCTTATATCCAGCCTTATCCACTGTTATACACCTTATATCCAGCCTTATCCCACTGTTATACACCTTATATCCAGCCTTATCCACTGTTATACACCTTATATCCAGCCCTCACTGTTATATACCTTATATCTAGCCTTATCCCACTGTTATACACCTTATATCCAGCCTTATCCCACTGTTATACACCTTATATCCAGCCTTATCCACTGTTATACACCTTATATCCAGCCCTCACTGTTATACACCTTATATCCAGCCTTATCCACTGTTATACACCTTGTATCCAGCCCTCACTGTTATATAATTTATATCTAGCCTTATCCCACTGTTATCCACCTTATATCCAGCCTTATCCACTGTTATACACCTTATATCCAGCCTTATCCCACTGTTATACACCTTATATCCAGCCTTATCCACTGTTATACACCTTATATCCAGCCTTATCCCACTGTTATACACCTTATATCCAGCCTTATCCCACTGTTATACACCTTATATCCAGCCTTATCCACTGTTATACACCTTATATCCAGCCCTCACTGTTATATACCTTATATCTAGCCTTATCCCACTGTTATACACCTTATATCCAGCCTTATCCACTGTTATACACCTTATATCCAGCCTTATCCCACTGTTATCCACCTTATATCCAGCCTTATCCACTGTTATCCACCTTATATCCAGCCTTATCCACTGTTATACACCTTATATCCAGCCTTATCCCACTGTTATACACCTTATATCCAGCCTTATCCACTGTTATACACCTTATATCCAGCCCTCACTGTTATACACCTTATATCCAGCCCTCACTGTTATACACCTTATATCCAGCCTTATCCACTGTTATCCACCTTATATCCAGCCTTATCCACTGTTATCCACCTTATATCCAGCCTTATCCACTGTTATCCACCTTATATCCAGCCTTATCCACTGTTATCCACCTTATATCCAGCCTTATCCACTGTTATCCACCTTATATCCAGCCTTATCCACTGTTATCCACCTTATATCCAGCCTTATCCACTGTTATACACCTTATATCCAGCCTTATCCACTGTTATACACCTTATATCCAGCCTTATCCACTGTTATACACCTTATATCCAGCCTTATCCACTGTTATACACCTTATATCCAGCCTTATCCACTGTTATACACCTTATATCCAGCCTTATCCACTGTTATACACCTTATATCCAGCCTTATCCACTGTTATACACCTTATATCCAGCCTTATCCACTGTTATACACCTTATATCCAGCCTTATCCACTGTTATACACCTTATATCCAGCCTTATCCACTGTTATACACCTTATATCCAGCCTTATCCACTGTTATACACCTTATATCCAGCCCTCACTGTTATACACCTTATATTCAGCCTTATCCCACTATTATACACCTTATATCCAGCCCTCACTGTTATACACTGTATATCTAGCTTTAGCCCATGTAAAATCTCAGTCTGTTGAGCTATCTGTATGTGTAAGTTGCGGCAGTGTCGTTGTTACAGTAGTGAAGGCAGATAGTGGGAGTTGCACTGGAGCTTTGGTTCAGTTATTGAGATGGACAGTCCATGAATCTGTGATCTGGTTCCCTCTCATCATCGACCCATTGCTCATCCAGTACTGACCCAGCTCAGCAACTCAGAAACCTCGCTACCGGTGCCGGAGAACTGTGCTGGAGATGCCTACTTGATTGCCGGGCTTTGTAGCGCCTATTACAGGCAATTAGGTCCAGTTTCATTGCAGGATATGACAGGTGGGGGATGAATTAGGGTCATTAATGCTCGGGTGCTGCAACAGAATCACGTTGTACAGGAAGCTCCCAGGTTGGTGCTATAATCTGCTTTATTGGAGCACATTCAACCCTAGGGTGGCAATTTCAGCCTTTGAAGTCAGTGTATCCTCTAATATAACTCATCACCCCATTGCCTACAAAGGCAGCTTTTGTATTCTTTAACAGTGGACCAGCTTCCTTTGTATTATTTCTGGTTTCTGCCACCCTTGTCTTCCATGTAAAAATGCAGAGATATGATGTAGTCAGTCACGTGGGGATAATGTACTAAGCTGCGCTAAATGTTTAAGAAACGAATGCATTAGAGCAACTGTTTGCACCATTTCACCCCTCCCCAAAAAAATGATCACATGAGTTTTAGTGACACCCTGCAAGAATTTAAGGTGGATATAAGTTGTGATTGACAAGTTAATCATTGTTTTACCAGCCTTATGTGCAATGACAACCTTTAGATAGGGATTTAAATCCGCCAATCAATAATATGGGCAGAGTGGTGAATGATGGGCCCCCGGCCAATCATCAGTTCTGTTTGTGCCTATGTTATATAACTTTCACATGCCTTGCGCAGGTAATACATTCTTATACCACAAGTGCTTGGGAAATTGTAATAATGCCATCAGAACAGGACTTTGGAATGTTTGGCAGTTAAAGAAACAGGAACACCAAAAAAAGCATAAAAGCATTTAAAGTAATTAACATATAATATACTGTTAGGATGTACTGGTAAAAACTGTGTGTTTGCTTCAGAAAGACTAGTATAGTTAATAAAATAAATAAGCTGCTGTGTAGTCATTGGGGCAGCCATTCAAGCTGAAAAAAAGGAGAAAAGTCACAGTTACATAGCACATACCAGATAAGCCCTGACCAATACAATGGAGTTTTATCTGTTATCTGCTATGTAACCTGTGAATTCACTCCTTTTTTTTCTAGCTTGAATGGCTGCCCCCATGGCTACACAGCAATTTTTTTATATAAACTATAGTATTATTTTTGAAGCAAACAGAAGAGTTTTACCAGTGCTGAGCAACACTACATTATATTTTAATTACTTTGATACACTTTGTTTTTGTTGTTACTATTCCTTTAAGGAGTGCACATCAGGACAGAGAGAAGTAGAGATGCCATAATGATTTACAGACTGCTGCAGAGTGCAGAATTGATAAAATTTTAAGTAAAACCTTGACTGTCACTAGTACATTTATTGATTGCCAAATAATGATTTTCAATGGCATATGAGCCAAATTTAGTTTTTGCGTTATTTAGTTTTTTATTCAGCAGCTCTCCAGTTTGCAATTTCAGCAATCTGGTTGCTAGGGTCAAAATTACCCTAGCAACCAAGCACTGATTTGAATAAGAGACAGAAATATAAATAGGAGAGGGCCTGAATAGAAAGATGAGTAATAAAAAGCAGCTATGTTTTTAGATGGGGTCAGTGACCCCCATTTGAAAGCTAGAAAGTGTCGGATGAAGAAGGCAAATGATTAAAAACTATAGAAAATAAATAATGAATGTCAATTAAAAAGTTGCTTAGAATTAGCCATTCTATAACATACTAAAAGTTAACTTAAAGGTGAAACACTACAATCACTTGGTGGCTTTGGGAAGGAAATGTAGAAAGAGTAGGATGGGATAGTTTCAGGATCAGGGGGGACAGTTGTTTGGGGGATAGCAGGTAGAGTATTGGCTATAGGCTGCAGGTTTAGGTGATGGAGATAATCTATGGTGGGGCCGTGCCTTTAGTATAGCAGTCAGTGAGAGGTCAATGCGTGATGGGAATACAGAGGGCCCAGTGGGGGGAATGTATCTGTAATGATTATCTTTTGGTTCATGTATCTTGCCCAGCAAAATAAATATGGCATCTTTGCAGCACATTCCAAATAGCCAATGTAGCCCAAGGAGCATATTAAGCAAAGGTTCGCTCAAACATTAATGTCTCTGGTCTATTTTTTGCTTATAGGTGAATCATCTCTCTGTGTTTGTGAGCTCTAATGTGTAGGGTGTTAACTGCAAAGTGACACAAAGCAGAGAACTTTGCTATTCTCTGTCTGTCAATGACTTGTGTAAATCTATTGAACAAAGGTATAAAACACATGTTTAACGTTTGGCACACTGCTGCCTGGCTGTAATTTACACTTTAATGACTAGTGATATGGAGAACTTCAGCTGAGAGCACTGTTGTGGTTAAATTGGAGGGGCTTCAGCCCACAGAGTAGCTGCAAGCATTTAACTGCAAAAGCTCCAAAATCCCTTGTGTGGGATCAGCCTTAGGTTGTTATGCCCACTGGAAGTAAAAGCCTAGAAAGTTCTTTTCATGTCCTTGAGCCAAAGTTAGGCGTTCCAGAGCTGCCGCAGAATAGCGTGGAATTAGCTCAGCTGGAGGTTATGGTGACAAATGGTTTTGCTGTATTTTCTTATGCTCTAGGTAGAGAACATTCTTATTAAATCCGTTTTCTCTTGTCAATAACGTTTATGACCTTATTTCTTACCTGTTTGGAATCCTCTATCCAAAATAATAAAACTCATTCAACATTTGTTAATCAAAGCAGGTGTTCTTAAAGGGGTTGTTCAGCTTTAAAGGACCAGTAACATTAAAAAATGAAAGTGTTTTAAATTCATAAAAATATAATGCAGTTTTGCCTTGCACTGGTAAAACTGGTGTGTTTGCTTCAAAAACACTACAATTGTTTATATAAATAAGCTGCTGTTTAGCAATGAGGCAGCCATTCAAAGAAGAAAAGGCTCAGGTTACACAGCAGATAAGCTCTGTAGAACATAATGTTATCTGTTATCCACTATTTAACCTGTGCCAAATAGCCTATTTTCAATTTGCGCCATTGCTACACAGCAGCTTGTTTATATGAACTATAGTAGTGTTTCTGAAACAAACTGATCAGTTTTACCAGTGCAGGACAACACTGCATGATATTTTCATTTCTTTAACCCTTTAAGTGCCAGCAGAATTTCACATTTTGGTTACGCGAAATGCCAGCCGTTTTTAAGCATTTTGTGCTCTCTCACTTTAGGGGCATTTTCTGAGGGGAAACCTATAGTTTACCTAGGAAAATTATACATTGTTTTTTTCGGTAGAAACCGAGCTTTCTAAATCTGCCTGAGTTTTCATGTATTTCCACCTGTGCAAAAAAATTTATAGTGCTAAATAACAAAAAAAAATGAAAAATTACCATTTTTCATCGTATATCAATTTATACCAGAAAAATATTTCATTTTACAGATGAAAATCCAACGTATTTGGAAAGCCTTATGTCTCTCGAACGTGCCAATACCAGATATGTATAGTTTTAGGGAGATTTAGGATTTCTGTACAGCAAAAACTCCCGGCAGTATATTACTGAATTTTGAAAGCACTAAGGCAGAAAACGGCATGCTTTAGATTCCAAGGCAAAAAATCCTGAAACCATAGGTTTACCCCAGAAAACCATACATTTTTGAAAAGTACACATTCTGCCGATTACAAAATGGGTAACTATGTCTCTCTACTCCCAACTACCAAACAGAAAAGCTTGTCTGAACATAGCGGTTTTTCAAAATAAAATTCAAAATTTTGAAAAATCATTTCAAAGGTTTTATTTTGCTGCTCCGCATATCCCAAACTATATTACGTACCAAGAAAAAGCACCTGAAATATGATTGCCAGGGGTCCACTGAACAGTTTGATACCCATTATGCATAGGTTTACCAAAGTATCTGGCATTTAGAGACACAAATATGAAGTTAGCGCATCCAAATTGTTCAGGACTTTACTTCAGCTACTGAGAAATCAAAACATTGACTGCATTTTTTGTGGGGTAAAAACACAGAAATATATGTTTACCCCCCAAACCCATATATTTTTGGAAAGAACACATTCTACAGAATCTAAAATGGGTACCCATGCCTTTCTGCTCCAAACTACTGAGTCGCAAGGCTTTCCCAAAATTGTCGGTTTTGGTGAAATATCTGAAAATTGCCTCAAAGCTTCAACTTCCCAGCACCATATCACCCATGTATCATTACGTACTAAGAAAAAGCACCCTAAATATGATTGCCAGGGTTCCTCTGAACATTTTGGTGGCCATTGTTCATAAGTTTACCAAAGTATCTGGCATTTAGAGGCCCCAAAATGAAGTTAGCGCATACAAACAGTCCTGTGGGTAACTTCAGCTAATGAAAAATCAACACATTGACTGCATTTTTTTGGGGTAAAAACACAGAAATATATGTTTACCCCCCAAAACCCATATATTTTTGGAAAGTACACATTCTACCGAATCTAAAATGGGTACCCATGCCTTTCTGCTCCAAACTACTGAGTCGCAAGGCCTTCCCACAATTGTCGGTTTTTGGTGAAATATCTGAAAATTGCCTCAAAGCTTCAACTTCTCAGCACCATATCACCCATGTATCGTTACGCACCAAGAAAAAACACCCTAAATATGATTGCCAGGGTTCCTCCAAACAGTTTGGTAGCCATTGTTCATAGGTTTACCAAAGTATCTGGCAGTTAGAGGCCTCAAAATGAAGTTAGCGCATACAAATAGTCCTGTGGGTAACTTCATCTAATGAGAAATCAACACATTGACTGCATTTTTGTGGGGTAAAACACAGAAATATATGTTTACCCCCAAAACCCATATATTTTTGGAAAGAACACATTCTACAGAATCTAAAATGGGTACCCATGCCTTTCTGCTCCAAACTACTGAGTCGCAAGGCTTTCCCACAATTGTCGGTTTTGGTGAAATATCTGAAAATTGCCTCAAAGCTTCAACTTCCCAGCACCATATCACCCATGTATCATTACGTACTAAGAAAAAGCACCCTAAATATGATTGCCAGGGTTCCTCTGAACATTTTGGTGGCCATTGTTCATAAGTTTACCAAAGTATCTGGCATTTAGAGGCCCCAAAATGAAGTTAGCGCATACAAACAGTCCCGTGGGTAACTTCAGCTAATGAAAAATCAACACATTGACTGCATTTTTGTGGGGTAAAAACACAGAAATATATGTTTACCCCCCAAAACCCATATATTTTTGGAAAGTACACATTCTACCGAATCTAAAATGGGTACCCATGCCTTTCTGCTCCAAACTACTGAGTCGCAAGGCTTTCCCACAATTGTCGGTTTTGGTGAAATATCTGAAAATTGCCTCAAAGCTTCAACTTCTCAGCACCATATCACCCATGTATCGTTACGCACCAAGAAAAAACACCCTAAATATGATTGCCAGGGTTCCTCCAAACAGTTTGGTGGCCATTGTTCATAGGTTTACCAAAGTATCTGGCAGTTAGAGGCCTCAAAATGAAGTTAGCGCATACAAATAGTCCTGTGGGTAACCATCTAATGAAAAATCAACACATTGACTGCATTTTTGTGGGGTAAAAACACAGAAATATATGTTTACCCCCCAAACCCATATATTTTTGGAAAGTACACATTCTACAGAATCTAAAATGGATACCCATGCCTTTCTGCTCCAAACTACTGAGTCGCAAGGCTTTCCCACAATTGTCGGTTTTGGTGAAATATCTGAAAATTGCCTCAAAGCTTCAACTTCTCAGCACCATATCACCCATGTATCGTTACGCACCAAAAAAAAACACCCTAAATATGATTGCCAGGGGTCCTCCAAACAGTTTGGTGCCCACTGTGCATAGGTTTACCAAAGTATATGGCAGTTAGAGGCCCCAAAATGAAGTTAGTGCATACAAAAAGTCCAGTGGGTATCTTCAGCTAATGAAAAATCAACACATTGACTGCATTTTTGTGGGGTAAAAACACAGAAATATATGTTTACCCCCCAAAACCCATATATTTTTGGAAAGTACACATTCTACCGGATCTCAAATGGGTACCCATGCCTTTCTGCTCCAAACTACTGAGTCGCAAGGCTTTCCCACAATTGTCGGTTTTGGTGAAATATCTGAAAATTGCCTCAAAGCTTCAACTTCTCAGCCCCATATCACCCATGTATCGTTACGCACCAAGAAAAAGCACCCTAAATATGATTGCCAGGGTTCCTCCAAACAGTTTGGTGGCCATTGTTCATAGGTTTACCAAAGTATCTGGCATTTAGAGGCCTCAAAATGAAGTTAGCGCATACAAATAGTCCTGTGGGTAACTTCATCTAATGAAAAATCAACACATTGACTGCATTTTTGTGGGGTAAAAACACAGAAATATATGTTTACCCCCCAAAACCCATATATTTTTGGAAAGTACACATTCTACAGAATCTAAAATGGGTACCCATGCCTTTCTGCTCCAAACTACTGAGTCGCAAGGCTTTCCCACAATTGTCGGTTTTGGTGAAATATCTGAAAATTGCCTCAAAGCTTCATCTTCTCAGCACCATATCACCCATGTATCGTTACGCACCAAAAAAAAACACCCTAAATATGATTGCCAGGGGTCCTCCAAACAGTTTGGTGCCCACTGTGCATAGGTTTACCAAAGTATATGGCAGTTAGAGGCCCCAAAATGAAGTTAGCGCATACAAATAGTCCTGTGGGTAACTTCAGCTAATGAAAAATCAACACATTGACTGCATTTTTGTGGGGTAAAAACACAGAAATATATGTTTACCCCCAAACCCATATATCTTTGGAAAGTACACATTATACAGAATCTAAAATGGGTACCCATGCCTTTCTGCCCCAAACTACTGAGTCGCAAGGCTTTGCCAAATTTGGCGGTTTTGGTAAAATATTCTGAAAATTGCCTCAAAGCTTCAACTTTCCAGCATCGTATTGTCCATGTATCATTACCAGCATAAAGCATCCTAAATATAAACATAGGGGTCTACTAAACAGTTTGATGCCCAATGTGCATAGATATACCAAACTATGTGGGGCACAGAGACCCCCAAATGACAATATGTATAGACATTTTCACGGCTGACGCGCTGGCTGCTGCAATATAACCACCCAGTGTGTGTATTATGCGACATTAGACCACCTAACAGTACAGAGACCCCAGAAAACCATATATTTTCAGAAAGTACACATTCTGACGAATCCAATATGGGTAAATAAGCGTTTCTACTGCAAACTGCCAAACTGCAAAGCAATGCTGAACATAACGGTTTTTATCAAATTTCTGAAAATCGTCACAAAGCTTGAATTTTACCCCATTATATGCCCCACATTTCGTAACTTATCAGCCTAAAACATCCTGAATATGAACGCCAGGGGTCTACTAAACACTTTGATGCCCAATATGCATAGATATACCAAACTATGTGGCGCACAGAGACCCCCAAATGACAATAGTGTATACATTTTCACGGCTGACGCGCGCTGGCTGCTGCAATATAAGCACCCGGTGTGTGTAATATGCGACATTAGACCCCCCTAACAGTACAGAGACCCCAGAAAACCATATATTTTCAGAAAGTATACATTCTGACGAATCGAATATGGGTAAATATGTGTTCCTACTGCAAACTGTCAAACTGCAAAGCAATGCTGAACGTAACAGTTTTTATCAAATTTCTGAAAATCGTCACAAAGCTTGAATTTTATCCCATTATATGCCCCACATTTCGTAACTTATCAGCATAAAACATCCTAAATATGAGCGCCAGGGGTCTACTGAACACTTTGATGCCCAAAATGCATAGATATACCAAACTATGTGGCGCACAGAGACCCCCAAATGACAATATGTATAGACATTTTCACGGCTGACGCGCTGGCTGCTGCAATATAACCACCCGGTGTGTGTATTATGCAACATTAGACCACCTAACAGCACAGAGACCCCAGAAAACCATATATTTTCAGAAAGTACACATTTTGACGAATCCAATATGGGTAAATAAGTGTTTCTACTGCAAACTGCCAAACTGCAAAGCAATGCTGAACATAACGGTTTTTATCAAATTTCTGAAAATCGTCACAAAGCTTGAATTTTACCCCATTATATGCCCCACATTTCGTAGCTTATCAGCATAAAACATCCTAAATATGAGCGCCAGGGGTCTACTGAACACTTTGATGCCCAATATGCATAGATATACCAAAGTATGTGGCGCACAGAGACCCCCAAATGACAATATGTATAGACATTTTCACAGCTGACGCGCTGGCTGCTGCAATATAAGCACCTGGTGTGTGTAATATGCGACATTAGACCCCCCTAACAGTACAGAGACCCCAGAAAACCATATATTTTCAGAAAGTACACATTCTGACGAATCCAAAATGGGTAAATAAGTGTTTCTACTGCAAACTGCCAAACTGCAAAGCAATGCTGAACATAACGTTTTTTATCAAATTTCTGAAAATCGTCACAAAGCTTGAATTTTACCCCATTATGTGCCCCACATTTCGTAACGTATCAGCATAAAACATCCTAAATATGAACGACAGGGGTCTACTGAACACTTTGATGCCCAATATGCATAGATATACCAAACTATGTGGCGCACAGAGACCCACAAATGGATATATAGTAGATAAAATTTACATAGGCAAAACAAAATAACACAGAACAGTGTGAAATGCAAATAAATCACCAAAAACTAATAAAACCACAAAAATCAATGCTTTTTTTTTTCACACTAGTGTAATCGGCCACCAGAATTACCGTTTGAATATTTTAGCTGGGCCAAATCGATTATACGGACAGAAACAAGTGAACAACACAAATGCAGAGCTGAAAATGCAATAAAATGGCTAAAAATTCAATAAAATGGCTAAAAATGCACCAAAATACCCAAAATTGCAATATAACCACCAAAATAACATACAAATGCTATTGCACAGTACGGTTAGCGAATACGCTATTCGGAACGGCAATAAAACATTTTTTTTAGCCCAAAAAGAGACGATGCGATAAGAAAAAAAAAAAAAAAGCCACAAAGCCATATATGTACATATGCGTGTGTACAACGGGTAAATTGCATGTTATTTGCGCGTGTGCGGGTGTGCAAGTGTACATGGGTGCTGTGAGTGTGTGTGACCCCCCCAATCCCCAAAAATCTATGTGTGAGTGTGTGTAAATGTGAATGTAAGTGTATATTACTGTAATAAGTGTGTGTTGGTGTGTTTGTGTGTTTTTGTGTGTGCAAATGTTACACTTACCTGGGGTAGATGCCTCAGATCGATGAGAGAGGGCTCCACGCAGCAGATCTGCAGCTCCAACGGTCATCAGCCATGTGGGGGCGGAGCTGGGCGGAAGTGCAGCGCAGGCAGCAGCAGGACGCATAGGAAACGCGTCCCTGCTGCTGCTTTGGGGCCCCTGGGCGATCGCGCCCCAGGGGCCACACGATCCCCTGCTCTGCTCGTTGTCTAGGGGCAGGGGATCGTGAAGGAGCGGAGCGAGCGGCTCTAACAGCCGCTCCTCCGCTCGCAAACCCGGAAGTGCTGCAGAACGTAGAATCTACGATCTGTGGCACTTTGGTCCTTTGATCCACAGAACGTAGATTCTACGTTCTGTGGCACTTAAAGGGTTAAAATACTTTAATTTTTTTGTTGTTACTGTTCCTTTAAGTTAAATTTTAATATACTAAAGCAACTTCTTTTTATAGTTTTGAATTATTTGCCTTCTTCTGACTGTTTCCAGCTTGTAAATGGGGTCCCTGACCCCATCTAAAAACAATTTTTCAATAAGGCTACAATGTTATAGTTATTGCTACTTTTTATTACTCCTCTTTCTATCCATCCCTCTCCTATTCATATTCCAGTTTCTCATTCCAATCAGTACATGATTGCTTGGGTAATGTGGACCCTAGCAGCAGATATTGCAAACTGGAGAGCTGCTGAATTAAAAGCTAAATAACTCAAACCACAAAAAATGAAAAAATGAAAACATGATAACCAATTGCAAATTATCTTGGGTGACAGTTGCAGGGGTTTAGGAAATGTGTATTTCTTCATGGTTATATTCCTGGCTGATTTGCAGCAAGGAGGGTCTAGATGCAGCATTATTATATTGGTCTGCTGCAGCATATCTCACTTTGGAATAAATGTGATTTTTTGGCTGAATTTCAGGTGTGATTATTGGGTTCATTGCAGCCCCTCATTTTGTTGTGTAAAATTCCGTTGTTTGTCTTGGGGGTAAACACATCAGAATGTATTTATGGTGCCAAATAATATAATAGTTTCTTTCATCATTGGGTGTTATTAGGTATAAAGCAATAATGACTTAAAGCAGTCACCCAGCATTTTCTTCAGTTCCCATATCAGTTTGTTTGCAAACTTTCAGTTCTGTCAACAAGACTGTAGCAGAGTCTCATGGCAAAAAGTGGTTTTATTTGAGCCGAGCAGTTTTTGCCAAGAGTATGCAGTTTGACTTTCCTCCCATATTAATCCCATCTGTTTGTTCTCTTTTGATATCCAATCAGTCTTGAGTTGCCGTAACCTGGTTGCCAGACCTATTTTTTTTTTTTTTTCTTCCAAACCTTTTGCAGCCGTTTCTGAAGCCTTTTGCCTGTAAATGCGGCTTGTTTTGTTCTCACACTCAGCCGTAATGGACAAGTAATTTTGAGAACGTGTCCAGAACTTTGGCAGGGAAGTGAGGTGTGGATGCACAGAGTTTGTGAAATCTGCCCTTTAGGGGAGGGAAAATTCTCTTGGCTTCCTCTGCACCACTAAAGCCAGAAATAATTGATACAGAGTTTTATTTGTCAAGCTTCTGGTTCTGATGTATCAGTGCTGGTTTAAAGCCAAAGGGGATGTAAACCCGAGTAAACCTAAGCAACTACCCAGGATAAACTATACGTTTTAATAGAAACTTTAAGCAGTATCTGGTTGTCCCTTTCTGTTCTCTACCCTGGTGTTTATGGCTTTTGAAACAATGTAGCAGCACCTGTGAAGACCCATTCGAGGCTGACTTCTACTACATTGTTTCAATAGTCATAAACACTAGGGCAGAACGACAGGAAAATCCTGCTTTCAGTTGCAATTATATTTACAAATGTTAAGGGCAATGGCACACGGGGTGGTTTGTGAAGGGAAAATACTGAAATCGCATATTGGAAATATGTTCCAAGGCGTATCGCTCATGTATACGTGATTTGTGTGCAGCGATTTGTATCACCCATTATGCCAAAGAATTTTATTGTGTTTTGTCATTGCAACAAAACTTCATAAATAAAGGGGGTTACATACTGAAATTCAAAATTTTCTCATGATCAATAAAACATACTCGACCAAGCTGGAAAGTTCAGTTCGGGAAAAATCTCGATAAAATTGTGGAAAAACTCAAATCGTACAAAATTTTGGGACTTAACTTCCAAATCACTTGATTTTTTTTTTGAGTTATTGCCCGAAAACCCCATATTTTTCAGATTATTGCGTTATTGCCCGAAAACCCCACATTTTTCAGATTATTTGACAAAACCTAATACAGACCACGATATCTTCAAATTGGAAAAGGGACATCTGGCATTGACTTCTACAGGACCTCGACAGGTTTGAGATGGAGTATTTTCTGATTCAGACTTTTAGAAGCTTTGGGGTATAATAAATCTCACAAAAAAAATTTAGGGTTTGTTTTCCTTGAAAATTTTTTAGTTACTTTTCCCCTTTAAAACTTGAACTTTTATAAATAACCCACAATGTCACATGTGTCATTGCCCTAACTAATGAAAATATATCATGAATGCATTCATAAATTAGAATAAATATGTAAATAATAATAACATAATTGTAAAATAAATTAGAATAAATAGAATGCATAATTAGAATTTTGTATAGAATTCCATTAAACATTATTATTGAGTTTATATCCCTTTTAAGTGCATATGTCCTGTTGGTTTGTAATTTCACATGTGGCTCTGGAAGGATTTCATATGGTCAGCTGCATTATACAGCATAAGCCATTGGCCCCATGTACATTTCCCAGGCCTACTGTAATGAGCAGAACAACATCATGGGCTGCAGGTTTCTAATGTAAATCTGAATTTAGTTTAGCAGGATGAGATAAAACTTTTCTTCATACCTTTTCCTCCCTCATAAAAGGTTACAGTACTTTCATATCTGGTCAATGATATTGTATGGACAAGTCTCCTGTTCGCTCTTTAGAAGGAAGCCATTAATATTCTTTTATGGTCTATTTCCTATTTTAATTAATAGTTTCTTTTAGAATTTTACAGGTATCATTCACTAATTTTAGAATAAACTTGTAATAAACAAAATCCCCAGTGCTGTAGAGAGAGAGATGGGTGGTATATAAATATTTAATAAACATTTAATAACAAAATGGCAGGGTTTTGGCAGGTAGAACTTGTCTGTGATGAGCATGTTTATAACATAGCTACATTCTGTCACTGATAGCATCAAATGAGCTCATTGCATTTTATATATATATATATATATATATATATATGTTTTTTTTTTTTTACCTTCGCTTAATTACTTTATTTATTTTGCAGTTAGGCATTTAAACAGTTTCTGTCTAAACTGCCCACTGGCAATAGAAACAAGGCAGTGGATTAAAGGCAAAGAATCTATAAAACTTCCACATGTTGTTGGTAAGAGCTGGTTTAATTAAAAGTACTATGTACTTATTTTGTTCAGAGAAACTGAATATTTGTATAATTTAAGTACTGTAAGGAATGTTGGGCTAAATAGAATTCTATGGGAAATTACATTCCTACCCAAATCCTATAAGAATTGTTGAAATATCAATTTGTGCTCTACCCCTGAAGCTTGTGAGCGCCACACAGGAATATGATCTATTATACAGAATTCTTGTGACCTGTGGGATAATGGATAAGGGATCTTTCGGTAATGTAGATCTTTAAATCTTAAATTTGCTAAAAATCATTTAAACATTGAATAAACCACCAATATGGATTCATGCAGCTTAACTACCATCAAGCACAAGGTACAGGTATGGGACCGTTATCCAGAATGCTCAGAACCTGGGGTTTTCCGGTTAACAGATTTTTCCGTAATTTGGACCTTCATACCTTAATTCTACTAGAAAATCATGTAAACTAGTGATGTGTGGGCTGGCCCGATAACCTCTCCGGGTTGCGACCTTCCAAATGCCGACTTCCGGGTTGAGCTTTTATAGACGCATGCCTCTCGCCCGCCCCTTTTGTGACGTCATCGGCGGGGTGGGTCGGCGCGCGTCTATAAAAGGAAATGGATCCCATACCTGTACTAGTGACTGTGTGGGACTGTCCTTCCTTGAATATTGTTTAGCTTCAGTGCGAATGGCTGCTAGAAATCTAATGTCCTTATCGCAGGGACTGTAATCCAGCAGAGCCAACAGTACTTCCCTCTGTAATTATAGTTTAACAGGGTACAATTATCTTTTGTTTCTTCTTTACTTTATTTCAAAATGTTTTTCAAATGTGATGGGGTAAAAGGAAGAGAAACATATTAACGCAAGCTGGACTGGCATAGTATAAGTAAAATGAAAGTCTGTCCGGCAGAGCCTCCCACAGCCCCATGAGAATGAGTTTAAACTGTCAGCGCAGACTTTGTCTGACAGTAAAGGCAGCGGCAAAGCCAGAGAATTCCTTTTGTCCATGATACTGTTATCAGGCCCCACAGGATGGGCAGACAAAATTATTTTCCTGCCAGTGAATGGAAAAAAGAATTTCTGCAGTTTTCTCTGAATACATTTTTTTAGAATACACCATCCCCGACTGCTCACCGATTCACTGCTAAGCTGCTCGGCCCTGTGTTTGTAAATAGTCTGCCTTATGCAAGCTTACTCTTTGGCAATAGTCAGTATAAATTTATACAATATTTATTTTATTAGCGAATCCTAGGATGGGGCATATGGGGAGGTTTAGTGGTATAAAGAAGTTGCAGCAGCAATTAAAGAGAATACAATCCTCTTTCATCATTCAGCATTCTTCAATGCATGTGTGGCTGCAGCCATAGGGGGCCCTGCAAAGTATTTTCTGTTGTTTGTGATGCAGTGACTAAATCTCTGCTGCAGTGACCAACCTCTCTCCTAGAAAGTCATTGTGCAGTAAAAAACAAAAACAAATGACCACAGATCTCCAGTTTTTTTGCTCATCAAGGCCCTGAGTAGGTTAAAGGGGATTCACAAGAAGCAGTGGAGGATCTTTATGGTTCAGAGGCTTGTGCAAATGACATTAATTGGACTGTACTGTGAGGTTCATACAACAGCCCTATAGTACAATTCACATTTGACAGTGAGGGGCTTTATTTGCCATTTCAATGCTTCTTTTAAATGATAGTCATGCAAAGAATTCTGTAGAGACCTTTGGCCAGACTGTGGGGGTCATAACAAATAACATGGAGATCTGTTGAAGTCTTTTCCTTGTGTGTCATCCGTTCTATTATAATGACATTTGCAGTTTATGTTGCTCCAAAATGCTTCAGACCTGCCAGAGAGTGGAGGTGTTCTATAAATCCTGCAATTCACAAGCTCAGGAATCAGAATGAAAAGTCTGTGGTTGGAGGGTACAGAATAATTATAGGGCTGCTTTCCAGATCCATCTGCTTAGAATTACAGAGCAGTTTTAATCCTCTGCATAACCTTGAGACAATTCAAAGACCGCAGAAAGATCAAAACAACAGCTGCCAAAAAGATGAAATAAGGAAACATTTCAATGCCGAGAGACGTTATGTGATCTATAATGGGAAGGAAATTTACTATAACACAATAAATACTAATGAGCAATATTTAGCTGTGCCGACAGGCGTAGAGTGAAACTACTACTTTTATTTTGTTTCCAATCCATGTTTGCCTTTTCTACCAATCTTAAGATGCAAGGATTTCGGTATAGCAGCACCCCCTAGTTTGTACTTTGTAATGATTTGCCCTTTAGTGTTCCAGTTTTTGCTTTCATTACTGTACGCTTGTCTTTCTCCCTTAGTCTGACATGTCTCTACAATTTCTACAGTGATAAAACCACCAGAATGCCTCACGCATGGATATACACTGTACCTTCTTGCATTTTTCCCCAAGACATGCCAAACTGACTAAATACTGGACACACTGCTTAGTAAAGTCTATTGGAAATTAGCATTAAAGATAGCAGGGTTCTGTACATGGGCGGTTTTCTGTCCAAGTCCCACATATCCGCATCTTGAAGAGAAAGTCAATAAAATATTAAACAGGTTGACCCATTGACTTTGCTGGCCAACTGATCTAAATGTTTTTCCCCAATGTGCTGGATTCTATTGCCTGAAAAAAATGGATTCCATAAGTAATCCATGAAAACAACTTTTCAGTTGAAGTCTACAGGGAAACCTATAGGTTTTTAGATACATCTCATGGGTTTGAATATAGCCCCAGGTGTCAAGGGGGATAGATCACCAAGTAGCAGTGGGTCAAATCAAGCTAATGTTGCTACCAGGTATGGGATCCAATATCCGAAAATCCGTTGACCGGAAAGCTTTAAATTCAGAAAGGCCACCCCCGATAAACTCCATTTTATCCAAATAATCTACATTTTAAAAATGATTTCCTTTTTCTCTGTAAGGGCAAAGACACGCTCAGATTCGGGGAGATTACTCGCCCAGCGACAGGTCCCAAGCATTCTGTATAACATATCCCATACGTGTAGTTATGTTTTGGAAGCATGAAGACATTACAAATGAAGCTTCTTGCTAGCTAGCAGTCAATGGAAGGCAAACAAATAGCCAGCTTAATCACTTAATTGATAGTTGTTTTGTTCTTGCGTAGCTCCCTGAAATGTTTACATTTGAATATGGCTCACAGATAGAAAAAGTTTTATAGCCTTGCCACTCCGTATTGTAGGTTCATTTCCCTTAGTTTACACAATCTCCTTGATCTAATGTTGTATGATATCATCAAATGCCTTCCATTAATTTTAACAGCCAAAAGAAAGACAAAATTGGACATGAAGGCAATTTTTTGACTTTTATAATCAATGGTTTACGGAACTTTTTTTTCAAGCAATTCCAGAATAGTAGAAACACTAAATAATCATGTAGAAATCATCCTGAAATAATGTCAGACTTTTGGCTTTGCTGTCGCTCAGATCTGATGTTTAGTTATGACTCCAACTCCTTACAAACACATAGGGGCAGATTCCCTAAAGGTCGAAGAGACTAACACTAGCGAAAATTTGCCAGCATGACGTCATTTCGGAACTTTGCCTATTTCCTAACAGGCGCAGGCGTCAATTCGCTAGCGTTGCTTCACACTCTAACACCAGGCAAATTTTTGCTCTGGCGAACGGACGTAACTCTGCAAATTCACTAAGATGTGGATTTTACTGAACGTTACCTCATTCACCAGACTTGCCTTCGCCAGCTCAGACCAGTGCAATGGAGTGCATAGGACTTTCTCAATTTTTAGTGCAAAATTTTTGTCCCAAAAAACAGTGGCATAACTAGATATAACTGGGCCCCACAGCAAATTATTTTTCAAGCCTCCAAAATGTCTAAAGATTGATCTGTTTTACCAATATTTATTGTAATTATATATGAATTAGGGCCTCATGGGACCCCTATACCTCCTGGCCCCCACTGCAGCCGCAGGGTCTGCTTCCTCTGTAGTTACGCCCCTGCCAAAAAACAGTGGTGTCTTTTCCTTTTTTATGAGTGATAGTCTGCAAAGGTCCATAGAAAATGGAGGGGGGAACCCGGTTACCCAAAAAAATTTCTAACATATTGAACATAAACTATACAGTGGGCTTATGTTTAGGGCATTATAACAACTCTATTTTATTTATTAAGGTTCCATGGACTTGTGTAATGTAATATATTTGCTGAAACATATACGTCCATGTAACTTTATAATTTATAACGCTAGCGCATCTTCGCTTTGATTGCCGAAGTAACGCTAGCAAAAATTCGCCAGCATTCGGCTCCCTGGACGCAACTTCGCACTTTAGTGAATTTGCGTTGTCTTAGCGAATTTGCAATGGTGGAAAGCCGTCGCTGGCGAATTTTCGTCGGTTAGGGAATTTGCCCCATAATATAATACAGCCATTTATTGTACTGTGGTGCTTTATCTATGAACTGTGCTTTGACTCCATCCTACAATTCTTTTTCTGTTATCTCTTTATGACCATATTTGTTAGCAAAAATAAGCGAGCTAGAATATTTCCATAATCCATAATATTCTATGGCTATCAAATGCCAAGTGTCAGAACTGGGACATTACATCTCAGATATAAGATGCATCTTTTTAGGCTTTATGAAGAAAGAGGAAGCTGGAGTTCTTCTCACCTCCTCATGTAAAAATATAATAGGCTCGGCGAAATGATCTTACACTTGATATATACTGTTGATCAAGGCATAATTCGAGAAATTTAAATGATTGAAACACTTTCATTGAATTGCCATTGCATTGTCAATAATGGCTTTTTAATCATATAACTTTGATGTAGTGCTGCCCAATAGCTATTTGTTTTATTGCTTATGGCCTTTGCTTATGTAGCAAAACAGACTTTTGCAGGGGGCTACAAATTAGATCAGACACGGATCAGACACAGAGGGCCAAAATAACAAGGTAATTTTCCAAATATTTTACAGTATTTAAGGGTTCATAAACTTCTTTACAACATTCATAACTAATTTTTTCAAGCTTGGATCTAGATTTGTTAAGGCACAAATTCTTCTTTTTTTTTTTTTGGTAATATACAGTATATAAAATGGTTCACCATTCAGTTTTTATTTCTATTAAAACACATTTAAACAAATCATCAGCCAAAGATAGACAATAGCCAGCAATTCAAAACAAAATACCTGCTTTGAGGCCATTGGGAGCAACATCCAAGGGGTTGATGAGAAACACGTTGCTCAGGAGCCACTAGTTGGGATCAATGATCTAGAGTAAGTGCTTACCTCCCAATTGTCGCGGGACAGTCCCGATTTTGACAACTGAACCCGCAGTCCCGGATTGTTACTGAAATGTCCTGACTTTCTCTTTGATCTCCTGCACTGAACAGCCAGAAAAAGATACGTTTCTAAAACTTAATTGGCTTTTGGCAGAGAGCCCAGAATACGTGGCAGGTGCACTTAGATGCATTTGTTACAATTTAGGATAAGTAAAGAAACAATTGTAACTTTTTTTTAAGGTCTCTTGAGGAAACTGTGACTTGTAGCTTAAAGGGCAATTCACCTTCATTAGCAAAACTGTAATAACCGGAAAAACCATAGAAATGTGTTCAAACTTTCATAACCTACTAAATTTTGTAAAATGAACATGGTCATTGGGGGTGTGGCCACAAAAATGGGAGTTAAGTAAGTACACACTTGTCATATCTAGGATGCAACAGCAGGGCAGCGTTAACCTTGTCTGAAAAAGGCAGGTGTAAGTAGAATTACCTATACTGATGTCTTCTTCATTATACTTTTTTGGAAAAAAACATCAATGTTCAGTGTAGAGCAAAATTAACTTTTTTTCCTACTATAGAATTACAGGTGATTGATTTGAAAAGAGAGACATAAACTGCACCTCTTGTCTTCCTCTTCATATAAAAAGGAACTCTTACGAGTATAATCCAGTGAAAGGGTAAAAATGCATTTTTCTTTATTTTAATCAATGCCACACAAAGTTTACAGGCACATTTGTTTCCCATTAAGTGTCCCTTTAAAATTGACATCACTGTAATAGTTCTGGCTATGCTGAGCATAATTATGCAGTATAAGTTAAATTTTACAGATGGAAACTGATTAAAAAAAAATGTGGTCGAAAACGATGCAGTGTCTTGGTGAATACCATATGGGATGTGGTGGGAGGAATGGCGCAGAAGAATAGACTTTTTTTTTGGCTCCATCCCAGCGGAAAATTTGGAAATATACATCGCATATTGACATAACACACAAAAGCATGGCTGAAAACATACCTTTCTGCTCTGGAAAATGTAGCCATTAGCACAGACTGATCCTGAATGGTGTACTTTAACTTTGTAAATATGCATCTCAAATATGAAAGTGCACTGCAAAGAGACTGACTTATTTACAGTAGTGACATGACTATGAAAATTTAATGTCATACAATTACCCAAAAAATGTGACATGTTGTGATTTATGTTATTTTTAAAAAATATATATTAGGGTTCATTTACAAAGGCCCCAGTCACAAGAGGTACAAAATCAAGTCACTTAGTGCTCCTTTACTAAACTCTAAGGCAGCTTGTGCCCTTTTTTTGCACTTAGCACTGGGGATGCACCGAATCCAGGATTAGGTTCGGTATTCGGGATTTTTCAGCAGGATTTAGAGTCGTCCAAATCCTTGTGCCAGGCCAATCTGAATCCTTAAAATCACATGATTTTTCATCACAAATAATAGAAGGTAGAAATCTTTTTTTCTCTTTTTTCCTTCCCGACCCAGAAGCCAGATCTCAGGTTGAGTTTGGTCATTTGTCAGCTGAAAATGGTGGAAACCCCTGTCAATCTAGGGCGTCCTTGGGCTACAGATGTGGTTATCAACCTGCACAAAATCCCTTTTGATGTGAATCTTGGCCAGATCACGCTTATTTGGCCCAATGTGATGCTGGAAGTTGTAGCTTAACAACATCAGGAGGGTTGTTGGTTGATTATACCTGATGTAGAGTGACAGACACAGGGCATTCATGTTTATATAAAGCGGACAAAAATATTCTACCTTTCTTCTTAGCATACTCCACTGAGGCTTCTCTATTTGTCTGAGGGATTCGATATATAAATAAGAAATAAAACGAAAACACTCCGTGCTGATCAGTGGAACTTCCTTTTATGAAAACCAAGGAAAGAACCTCATGGAACAATGTCTCCATTTATGAAATTATGCAAATAAAAAATGTGCCGCCGAAACAGAACCTGCAGCATGTCAGGCTTTTTCAGCTGGGACGTGTCCATTATCACCTGATTTGCCATTGCTTAGATGAAATCCTCTCTAAAGAGTCAGCTGAGAAAGGTATTTACATTTAGGGCGCAGGATCACAAAATGGACTTTTATGTTAGATAAAGTCCATACTGTACATTCATTCAGGCATCTGTTAGCAAGATTCCTTGCACAAATGAAGTGTGCAAGGCCTCTATCAGTGTGCTGTAGTGTACAGTCTCCATCAAAATGCCACAATTGTATAGAGCCCAGATCTAGTTACTGACATACACAAACAAGAAGGCTCATTTATAAATACAGTATATCGTGCACTTTTTTGGGGGACACGTTTTTTTTTTTTTTTTGTTTGTTTTTTTTTTCAATGTAGCATTTTTTTCAGCATCATTGCAATTGCAGGCCAATTTGCATCCAACACAGCAAATTGCTTGTTTTTGTGAAAGTTGCAGTCTACGTTGGGAAAGAATGGGGCCCACAAACTGCCTGGGGTGCCCTAGAATTACTGCCTTGTTCAGAGAGAAGGCAATTTCAGGGTTCCATTGCATCAGTGCCATTCATCAGAGCAGACTGGGCTGCATTGACACGCCCATAAGTACATAGAAGTGCAAGGAGCATGTTTGACTGTAAGTACCCTTTATGAATAGTGTCAATACATGGACAAGTCTTTTTAGTTAGATGCACTTGTAAATAAACTTTATTACCAAGCTGGCTAGGTGGGTAAAAGTCCAGTATGTGTTAGAAAGTCCAGTATGTGTTAGAAGTGGTATCATGGATACAATGGAGGGAATTCATTAAAATTCACATTTTTCCCAACCAGGATTTGGCTTAGTTTGCTAAAAAAAAATCAGAAATGAAAATTGTTTGTATGGGAAAAGTCGCAACAAAATTGTGAGACTTTTTGAATTGTCACCTGAACACAATTTTTTTTTTTTTTTTTTTTTTTTTTTTTAATAAAAACCAGTGTCAAAATGACGGAACCCTACAAAGATCCTAAAGTCAAGAATAATCTTCCAATTGTCTGCCATTGATGTTTACATATAGTATACATCATTGCCTACAAAATTAGGGTTTTTTATTTATTCTATATGTCTCCTTTAAAAACTCGACCAGAAAAAATTGAGGCTTAATAAATAGGCCCCTATGTCACCTATTGGCTTTGTACAAGAGTACCAACCCAAGTAATTGGATAAATGGAGTCCCTTATTATGCATTTGTAAGAATCCATGTATACAGGTATGGGATCCGCTATCCAGAAACCTGTTATCCAGAAAGGCCAACTCCCATAGACTCCATTTTATCCAAATTAACATTTTTAAATCATGAAACCGTACCTTGTACTTTATCCCAACTAAAATATAGTTTATCCTTATTGGATGCAATACCCGTCTATTGAGTTTATTTAATGATTACATTTTTTTAGTAGACTGAAGGTATGAAGATCCAAATTACGGAAAGATACGTTATCCGGAAAACACCAGGTCTCATACGTGTGTATGAATACAAGATACATTCACCCTCAGACCACACAGCAAAGAAAAATAGAAAATGGGGTTAGCCAGAGGGAGAGTCAGACCATCAAACATGTAAGGAGTAAAGACTGGATATTTTGATGAGGTTTATTAACCTCTGTAGGGTAGGAGTTACTTTTGGAGACCATAATGACTCTAAATCACTAGAGCTTGACTTTCTAGCTCTACAATTTCATAATATAAGCCAGATGATGCTCATGGCTCTTACTGTGATTTGATGCTGGGGGATGTATTTCATTCTTTAGGGGCCTATATAATAATGACAATGGAAGCAAGAGCTCAGTGAAAGTAAACATGGCGAAACTCTTTGTGGAGCACTGGATTAATTAATGCAAAATCATAAGGATTATGTTCCTATTTGCATGGCTCATTTTTTCATATATCATTATAAAATGAAAATTCATACATAATCCATAAACATAAAACATAATCTACATAAAACTGGCTGAACTAAATCAATTGGAAAAAAACAGTTGAAAGGCCTGGCAGGGGCCAAGTAAGTGTTTACCTTTGTAACAGTGTTTTATATTTTGTTTGCTTAATAACACTGGTTGGTAACAGTGGGCTGGTACATTAAAGGAGAATTCAACCTGTTCGTTAACCCCCCCCCTCAGCGCAGATTCTTCCAGTGAAGTTGCACGCGTCCATCTTCCGGCTCCTCTGTAAGCTGACGGAGAGATCGGTATTTCTGCGCATGCCAGTTGGAGCAGTTTGCCGGACAACTGCGCATGCGCAAAGTTACACGGAAATTGCAGATCCCTCAGTCAGCTTACAGAGATTGCGGAAGATGGATGCGTGCAACTCTGCTGGAAGAGTAAGTATGGTGTATGGGGCATCTCCCGGGGGGGTAGTTAGCTTGGGGGGAGGAGGGAGGGGGCTCTACCTGGGGTGGGGTGTACGTTTTTTTACGAACAGGTTGAATTCTCCTTTAAGGGCAGAGACACACGTGGAGATTCAGGGAAATTCAGTCACCCGGCGACAAATCTCCCCAAACTGCCTTCCAACCGGCTACAATGTAAATCGCCAGCGGGATGGCACTCGGATCGCTTTGTTATCCAAAGTCGCCTGAAGTTGCCTCACAAGGTAACTTCGGGCAACTTCGGAGAACGAAGCGCTCCGAATGCCATCCCGCCTGCACTGCAATTTACATTCTAGCTGGCGGGGAGATTAGTCGACCGAAGAAGAGGCGACTAATCTCCCCCAATCTCCACTTGTGTCTCTGCCCTTAACCTTTTTTTTTTATTCCATCATGTGGTCATATGTATCTTTATATCGTCTGCACTCACATTGTTTTGTATGCCTGATGAAGGGGCATGTCCCCAAAATGTTGCATTACACTCATTAAACATGAACAGATTTTTCCTATTAATCTATATTTGGTGATGCGGCCGACCCTGCAGAATGAACACCGGGTTACTGGATTTAAATTCTCACTGTTCAATCTGGTGGCATCTGCCATGTGGCATGATCTGGATTTAAACCAGTGGAGTGCCGGTACCTTAAGAATTTGGGGGGGAGGAGGGAGTTTCTTCTCAGAGAGGATGGTAAGCTACAGCCTCACATGCTTCATAAATCAAATCAGTCATTTTTCTTTTCAAAAACATTTTTGCTTGATGGTTGTTTATGGCAGTTTGGGTTGCAGAAACAAATGACAAAGCAATGGAACACATACAAGTGTATATGATGCAATTGTATGGGGCAGTTGTGAGTTGGCAATCGAGCTTCCATAAGCGCCCGTATAGATTATCAAGCAGATGTTACTTCTGTGAGACCATCTCCAGTTGAATAGGATGTTGCTTAAAGGGGTGGTTCACCTTTAAGGTAACTTTTATTATTTTACAGAACAGACAATTCTAAGCAACTTTTCAATTGGTTTTCATTATTTATTTTTTATAGTTTTATAGTACATTTGCCTTTTTCTTCTGACTCTTTGCAGCTGTTGCTGCCTCCCTTCTAAAAAACAAATGCTCTGTAAGGTTACAAATGTATTGTTATTGTTACTTTTTATTACTGATCCTTCTATTCAGGCCCTCTCCCATTCATATTCCAGTCTCTTATTCAAATCAATGCATGGTTGCTAGGGTAATTTAGACCCTAGTTATCATATTGGTTAAGAAGCAAATCGAAGAGCTGCTGAACAAAAAGCTAAGTAACTCAAAAACCTTCTATAATAAAAAATGAAAACCAATTGCAAATTGTCTCAGAATATCACGCTCTACATCATACTAAAAGTTATCTCAAAGGTGAATGACCCCTTTAAGGAACCTACATACTAACAACTGCCCTCTGAACTAACAGCATGTTCCCCCCTCCATGTAACCTTATTTACAAGAGACAAAAAGGATGAGTGGCCGACCCCTATTGGAATTGCTGCACTGCATGAGGGTTTCTCGTAGACAAAACATTGCTTTGTTTTTGGTATCAGGCAGATCTACTCGAGAGAGAACTTGAGAGGGAAAATGCCTTTCATCTTTCAGCTCGTGTCATACATACACTGACTTCACATTTGTACCCAAGGAAGAAGCATTTTATTGGAAACAAGCACATTGTATTGCACATGCGTGTTGCTGACGGTCAGAAATTAGTTTTTATTTTTTTGGTGAATGTGTCTAGATTTGTTCAAGAAAAAAAGGGAGAAAGAACTTGGTTTTTTTCCAGTACATTGACACAGTGCAGATGAGCAGGAATGCTGAGTGTCGGGTAGGTTGGTTAATACACAGAATTCAGCCAAGTAACATCTGAAAAAGGCAGTGAAATTAAAACTGCTATTTTAATGATATATGAAATTAATCTACATAAAAGATAGAATGTGACAAATGTACAGAATGTCACCTTGTATTCCTGGTTGTTACAGAGGTACAGTGTGTAACGAAACCCATGACTTGTGCTCTGATAAACTTCAGTCACTCTTTACTGCTGCACAAATATAAGGGTCAGGCCGTGGTTTTTAATTATGGAAAATAAAATGTAAGCTTTTTTTTTAACCCTTTACAACTTCCTGAGTCTATGCTTGTGCCAGCCTCTTTTGAAGTTTCCTGGTGTTTACTCTTTAATGCTGTACTGCAAGTTGGAGTGATATAACCCCTCCCTTCCCCCCCCCCCAGCAGCCTAACAATAGAACAATTTGAAGGTAACCAGATAGCAGCCTCCTAACACAAGATAACCGCTCACTGGTAGATCTAAGAACAGCACTCCATAGTAAAATCCAGGTCCCACTGTGAAACATTCAGTTACATTGAGTAGGAGAAACAACAGCTTGCCAGAAAGCAGTTCCATCCTAAAGTGCTGGCTCTTTCTGAAAGCACATGACCAGCCAAAATGACCTGAGATGGCTGCCTACACACTAATATTATAAATTTAAAAAATACACTTGCTGGTTCAGGAATGAACGTTTATATTGTAGAGTGAATTATTTGCAATGTAAACAGTGTAATTTAGAAATAAAAGCGACACCATAAGAATCATGACCGAATCCCTTTAAACTCTGTTTCTTTAAGTTAACCCCCCCTGCTACTTTCTGTCTAGATAAATTAAATCTGAGAGATGCAAATGAAAATGTAGAAGGGAGGCCAATCCGTTATCCTGCTCTTTTAACTTTCAACTGTTTATGGGAATGATGTGGACAGTTTAAAAATAGGATGAATTTTCCCACCAAAGAACAAATATGAGGTCACAGCAGCATTATTATTGGGCCCATTTGAGTTTATATGGGAAGCTGCTATTTTGCCTGCATCAAAGAAGTATTTGAGGAAACTCTTGTGAAATTAATAAAAATGTATGTAAACAAGCATATCAAAATAAAAAAAAAATACATTCTCTTTTTATAGTATGTGTGGGAAAGGATGCATCCATTTTAGCATTATTTGTATTCCATGCAGAGCACCTCTGCATACCCCGTGTCACACCTCCTATATCTACAATTTGGGTAAAACAGTATGCAGGCTGCAGGTGTCCTGTGCTTTTAAGTTATTCACAGAAAGGCTGCCCCACCATCCCAAAAAATCCTAGTCTGACTCTGACAAAGCTGTGGATACTATAAATGATTTAAACCAAGTAAAGCCTTGATAGAATCACGTACATTTCCCCTGTACCAAAGAGAGGGAGGATAGACAGAGCCCTGCACTACCTACTGATGTAAAAATCCTAAGTCAGAAGTTCTGTCAACCCTGAGTGGTGTGGGGATATCCAGGGAGATGGAATGTTCTTAAAAAATGTTTATAAAGATGTAGAATGTTTCATGCATCATATTTTTATTGTCCATTCAAGTGGTACAGGTATGGAACCTGTTATCCAGAATGCTAGGGACCTGGGGTTTTCCATATAGGGGTCTTTCTGTAATTTGGGTCTCCATGCTATAAATCTAAAAAATACTTTAAACATTAAATAAACCCAATACAATTGTTCTGCTTCCAATAATGATTAATTATATCTAAGATAGGATCAAATATTACTATTTTATTTATATAGAGAAAAAGGAAATTCTTTTTAAAAGTTTGAATTATTTGATTCAAATGGAGTCTATAGGAGACGGCCTTCTGTAATTCGGAACTTTCTGTATAACAGGTTTTTGGATAACGGATACCATACCTGTACTGCTAAATCTATTTATAAATACAGGAATGCTGGTGTTCTACTGAGAATTTACATGTCGAGTAACAATATCACAGCTGTCACCTTTAGGTTAATCTTCTGCAAACTATAAGCTAAGTCTGCAAAACTGAACTGGAAAAACACAGGTATAGGATCCATTATCCGGAAACCGGTCATCTAGAAAGCTCAGAATTATGGAAAGGTCGTCTCCCATAGACTCCTTTATAATGAAATAATCCAAATTTTTAAAAGTGATTTCCTTTTTCTGTGTAATAATAAAACAGTACCTTGTACTTGATCCAAACTAAGATATAATTAATCCGTACTGGAGCCAAAACCAGTCTATTGGGTTTATTTAATGTTTACATGATGTTCTTGTAGACTTATGGCATGAAGATCCAAATTACGGAAAGATACGTTATCCGGAAAACCTCAGGTCCTGAGCATTCTGGATAACAGGTCCCACTGAATTTTCCTATAAAGGGCACCTGCTAGGCAAAAAAAACTGTTCTCGCCAACTGGAGTATGGACTCTATTAGTCCGCACCTTTGGTTGGGGATAATATCTTTGCCCAACAGGTGCCCTTTAAGTATGTTATTGATGTGAACATTTTTAGTGGCAGCCTCCTGAATATATGCACCTTTAAAAATCATGAAAGCTGTGATGGTTTTGACTTTTCCTTCTCTCCTCGTTTATAGATGTAGGACAAAGCTCGGCTCTCACTTTATCGGACAGCAGACTACACCCGCAGTCTCTGGAGAAGAGTCCATGGAGAGAATTCCAGTGTCAACACATGCTGAAACATCTGCACAACGGTGCTCGGGTCACAGTACAAATGCCTCCAAACATCGAGGGTCACTGGGTCTCTATGGGGTAATTTTTTTATTTACAGCTATTGCCAGGCATTCTTGGAATTTACCTTTTGGTTGTATGGGTACTGACTACTGACTAAGTTGTTTTAATGTGGTCAGGACCAGCAGTGCAGAGAATATTGAAGGACAGACAGATTTTTTTTATTTTTTACAAATACAGGTATAGGATCTATTATCCAGAATGCTTGGGACCTTTTGTTTTTTCCGGATAAGGAGTCTTTCCGTAATGTGGATCTCCTTACATAATAAATATGCCCCTTAGTCTACTAAAATGTAATTTAAACATCAAACCAAATAAGCTTGGTTTGCCTCCAATAAGTATTATCCTTACATGGAATTTTCTTTCTAATTTAATGATGAGTACATGAACATGAACAAGAAACATGTTACTGACATAAAGGAACATCAATTCAAATGTAACCTTGTAATGTCTGCAGTCCACCCACCAAGTAAACATGATACTGGCTGTGCTCTTATATCAATTTATAGATCTTTGTGCCCAAGTGTGGGTTCTTGAGCCCCAAGAGCCCCTCTCCTTCACTGCTGTGGTCTGGCATTTGATGCATTAGAGAGACGAGTCTATGGAGTTTCCTTGCACGCCTGCCTTTAAAAATGCTTAGCAACCTTGTGCCGTTCAGTTTCTTTGATGTTTAGAATAAGAAACATTAATGTCTGGCAAGGCTGTAATTCATATTATAATTTGTTTTGCAAGTGGGCGATTTGAGAGCTTGAGAATGTAGAACCATACAGCAATGCTTTGTGGTCATTTGTATATCTGCGTTTTCATTACAAACCACACTACCCACAAGTGACCCAACACTTACCATAAAATACCAAAATATATAACACAAATGCATTTAGCAGTTCTACTCTCAATGCCACGAAAACCACTCTGAGATCTGTGTGTGTTAAATACTAGGTGTTATTTCATTAACATTAACATTTTGCATACTTTATACAAATAATACAAATACAGGTATGGGATCCCTTTTCCAGAATCCCGTTATACAGAAAGCTCTGAATTACAGGAAGACCATCTCCCATAGTCTCCATTTTAAACAAATAATCCAAAATTTAAAAAATGACCTTTTTCTCTGTAATAATAAAACAGTGCCTTGTACTTGATCCTACCTAAGATCTAATAAGGGGTCCGTTTACTAAAGTGCGGTAAATCTGACTTTAAGTTTCCGCATGTTATCGCTGAGAATATTTTTACGCCAGAATATTCGCAGCGACTAAGTTTACTAAACAGCGATGCGCTCAGAAGTCATTGCGATCACTTGCGGTAACTACGTTAAGGAACCAGCTTACGTTAGCGGTAATTTTAGCGAGTTGCGAATTTTCTGGCGAAAAATTACGTTTTTGCGAATATTTATGCTATAAAATAGTCTTGTTTTATGGCGGTTATTATGGCAATTTTTACTGTGACATTTATGGCCAGAAATGCATCTTCAAAACTTATAAACTTTATTGACTGATGATTATACCATCCAACAACATCACCAGAGTAACACCAATCAAACATATCTGCATCATATAAATCCTTCTGCCAATAGAATCATAGGAAATGATACCAGTCAATCTCTTTGCTTCATAGAAATGCACAGTTTAATGTCGCCAATCCCAATGAAACCAAAAAGTGTAGAGGCTGACGAATCCTTGGACTGTGATGCCACTGCCAATAATACGACTCTGAGCTGAAACTGCTGCTGTTGCACCAGATAGAAGCAGAAGCCAAAACATCCTGTCAGCAATAGCTACAGATCTCTCTCCTGTCAGCAAAGAATGATGGGTAAAAAAAAACATTATTATGGGATATTTCCTGCCCCTTGAGAATTTTCTGGCAGAAAAAATACTTTTACGCCACTTCATATGTGGCGGTAAAAGTTTGCGAATATTCTGGCGTTAATTTTGTCTTTAGCACACTTCGCTGTTTAGTAAACCATGCGTTAATGTGTACGTAGCGTTATTTTCAGCAAATGCGATAACTGGCGAACAATTATTCTTGCGCAAGAAAATTCGCAAATTTATATTTACCGCAGGTTAGTAAACTGGCGATAACATATTTGGCGAAAATTCTGTCTATATATTGTGCGAATATTTTTAACGCACTTTAGTAAACGGACCCCTAAATCCTTAAAGGATGTAAAATAATCCCATTGGTTTTATTTAAATGATTTTTTAGTACATGTAAGGTATTGGGAGCCAAATTACAGAAAGATTCCTTATCCAGAAAGCCCCTGGTCCTGAGCATGCTAGATAACAGATCCCATACCTGTACTATGTTTCTTGATTATGGCATAAGAATAGTTTTCCATTCTTTAAAGCAATGAACTGCGATTGGCCAGTTCCCTTTCCGAACTATAATCATTGGACTCTTATGTAAATATTATACTGTACCTGTTATCTGCTTTGCATATTGGTAATTGGTCCTTTAATTGCTATTATCCTTGTTGTTAATAGAGGAAGACCTAGACATTATGTGGAACTGCTTTGTGCAGACACAAAGATCCTCTAGACATCTGATAAAGAGAATAGCTCATTGTAATATAATTACCATATTATCAAACTGCCCTTGCTACTTTTGCAGCATTCTCAGCTGTATATAG